>NC_052136.2:19717746-20344038 GCF_016086655.4 Lepeophtheirus salmonis
TATAGCACTTTGAGGACTTATAAAGGCGTTTGAGAAAAGAAATCTCCAATATTGAAGCATGTTGCATTAAATTAATGTAAAAAATGGCTTCAAATTACCATATTTTCTGAAAAAAAACCAAATTTCGTGGATTTTATTTGAAATTCATCTTTTAATCATCAAATATAACACATTGAAGACGTATAAAGGCAAAGAAATATTGCAATTTTTAGCTTTGTCAGGAAATTAATGTCTAAAATGGCTTAAAATGACCTTATTTTCTGAAAAATTCCAAAGTTTGTGTAATTAAATAGAAATTTATCTTTTTATCATCAAATATAGTTATTTTTGGCACATTTAAAAATCAATGCATTTTTATTTCTCTTGTTATTATGTAAATTAATCACTTAAATATTTACTAATAAATGCATTCATTTAATAGCTAATCTTACGTACTAAAATATTTATAACCAACATTATCGTAGAAACGGAAGTATTGCATGCACTAAATTTGAAAACTATTATTTTTTTAAAAATTTCTTTCTATTGTGCATAATATATTATTAACACAATACACCCAAAAGTTCATTGAAACAAATTATAATTATTAAAGAGTTAAGGAATAAAAGAACCAACAAATTTATTCATGAGTAAACGACCAGTTGTGGTTAAATAAAATAACGTATTACTAAGTCTAACACTATCATAATTTAGTTACTTGAAACTAGAGATGCACCGATAATTCGGTATTGGGCAAATGAAAAAAATTACTATCGATTTTTTTATGTTACAAATATGAGACATAGCAACGATAGATTATAATGTTCATAATGGAAAGTAACTTAATATTTCCCACTCTTTTTTTAACAAAGTATATATTGCTCATTATTAGTCACATCGGATCATTTGATATGGCATTGTAAATGTATACGTACGTACTACAATAGTTTTTGTAAGTACAGCGCTTGGCTGGTCCAGTCTTGAATGATCGTACGTTGACTATAGAGGTCTCAAAAGGATGAAATTTGTCATATTTTACGGGTAACATTTTGTAGAGACCAAGGAAATTTGTGATGAATGCGGAGGTGAGTTCGTGTTGCAAAATATTTGTTTTAGCGATTTTTCTGCATTTTACTGTAAACAACTCGACTGTGGCCAATTTTTTGCCAAAGAGACAAGACCTTCTACGAGAAGGGCATTATGAAGTTGATTCTTGCTGACAACAAGTTATTGAACAGAAAAGTTCAGTATTTGGCTAAAATCAGATGATTGTAACATATTAGAAAGTATCGAAATAAAGCGAAAAAAACGAAATTACTTTTTACCCAATCTATTATAAATGTTTTCACATGATAAATTATTTTCATCCAAAAAAAAATATTAAGGATTAAGTTTTAGAAAATGAAAACACAGTTCAGATTGTCAGCTACAAAATAGTTTGGACATTAAAAAAAAGTTAAGGAATTATAAATCTAATGATTAATATTAAAATAGCTACGTAAAAATTACAAAACATAAGCATTAATTCTTTTAATATAAAAGAGAATGGAAGAAACATTTATAGTAAAGGTAAGAAGAAAGTCTTCCAAATAACAGACAAGTTGCCGATTATTGGTAATTTACTAAATTGCTTATCGATCCATTCCTACATCCTACTTTTCTTATTTTCACTGATTTGGTAATACATGTCATTAATTTTACTCCAGGTTTTTAGTAATGATTAATAATCTTTTAAATAAATACTATAGGTATATATTTTATATAAAGTACATTTCATTCAATGGTACCACAATTTTCAGATAAATATAATCGACAACACTTGATGACTTTTGAATGTTTTTGTGATTCATTCAAGCTTAGGACTTTTGAATAACAGTATAAAGGTTGTTAAAGCAGTTGTGGAACTTTTTTAAGAACATTTACTCCATTTATGCCATTAATATATGCAATAGTTGTTTAAAAGTCGGCTGCTGAGAAAACAATATTTTATCAATTTATCAGAGAAAGAAATGTTAGTCAGGAACTTTAATATACGACCACAGAGGTATGTACAATGTACATCCTTAATATACTTGTACTTTAAATGAAAAGGGAATGAAGATAAATCAAAATAAACTTTATAAACGATGGAGGAATCGAACAAACCGAGAAATAAAACTATTAAATGGATGAAAACATTTGCCATAAAACAAAATATATTTTTTAAACTTTTTTTTCTATCAAATGAATTATGAACTATTCTGGAACTTCTTGTTTTGCGTTTTTTGTTTGTTTTCACTGATTTATTTTTCTTCGTTTTTAGTCAGTGAACTTTCAATTTTCATGCAAGAAGGAAAAAGATAGGAGTGTTTATTTGACAATTAGAAACAAATATTCTTAAAGAAAAAAAGAACAGTGTTTGTACATATTTGAATTACCTCACAATATATAAATGATTTTATATAGCATACAATACAAATAACTTGATTTACGATACCTTTAATCAAACGTTTGGACAATCAATAAGGAATAAATTTCTGTGCAAATTAATGTAGTTTTGTGTATCCATTAACTTTTTTCCAATCTTAACGTCACTACTTCCTGGAGGGTAACTTTCCCGCTCCCTCAACATTAAAATTGATATTTTAACAATATAAAACTTAATTTGGCCCTTTGTAGTTATTAGTATAAGCAATAAACACCAATGAACAAATACTTAGTAAACTATTTAACAGCATTTTCACCCTTCGGCCATAACCCACATCTATTATTGTTATTTAAGAAATAGAACAAGAAAATGATGTTTAAAATTTTCAACCTTGTAACTTTTCGTTTTAGAGTCTCTTGCCTAAAAATCACGTTTTTAGAGTATAATTTTAATTTAGAGGAATATTTCGAATTTAAGAAATATTAAGTTATCTTGTATTAAGTTCCTAGAAAAGGGGTCTAATCATACAAAAATCAAGTAAAATGAAGGTGGGTTATCCGATTATATCCCAGAATCTTGGAATAATCATGGGGGACTTAGATATCAGTACACGCGTATCACCCTTATATTTTATATTCAAAACCGGGTAACACCTATCTTAAATGTATATATACATATTACAATGTCCCTTCTCTTCAAATTGCAAACAAAATATTAATATGTCAGTATGTTCAACACAATATCTCCCCCCCTCCTTTTTTTTTATTTATTTTTTCTTTACTTTCGCGCGGATCAGTTCAATTCTCAATATTAATATAGACAAAAAATTTCAAAAATATAAAGAATAATAAAATAAGTTAATTAAGTTGAGACATGACTGTCTTTTTTGGTTTTTCTAAGAGTCTTCTTTTGTATGAGATTCGATAGGATTTGACGATGTTTCAGTCGTATTTGCGAAATTTAGGAATTTCTTATTCCTCATATAAATACAACCATTTTCCAGGCGTACATATTTGCCTTGGTAAGTTCGATTTTTCTTTTAATAATTTTACAAATCTTATCCCATAATTTTGTTCCAGGTTTCTGTATCGGAACTCGACTTCCAATATCCAATGTATATACATAATCGGTGTCATAATAACATTTGGATTTACTACAGATGTTATGTAATTTATTTGCGACGATATACTAATTTCTTTAGTATACTACTATGTGCTGGAATTTTTGGTCATAGGTTTTGATTGGGAAAATATCTGCACTCGCAGTGTGTATTTCTGTACTCTAATAGCCCGTCCCGAAATTATTCCAAATCAATTGTTTTGGTTCCACATTTAGTAAGGAGGTTCTTCATATTTTTTACGTTGACCTCTACCATTCCTTTGCTTTGAGGATTGTAAGAACTTGATAGAGACAAAATGATGACATTCTTTTTCAAAAGTTCTTGGAGCATATAGGATGAGAAGTATGTGCCTTGATCTGATCTCAGATTCTTCGGATATCCAAAGTTAGAAAACCATTTTGAAGATGTCTTAATAATTTTCTCCGTATTTGCGTCTTTTTTAAATTCTTCATCCACAGCGTATTCCGATGATGTTTACAATCATACCAGGAAAGATTTTCCATTTAACATAAACAAATCTGTAGACATAGATTCAAATAATGGATATGATATATCATCAGGATCAAACTCTCTTGGCATTGTGAAGGGGCTTTTTTTCTTCAAGTTTCACAGTTCTGAATAATCATCTCAATGTTATTGTTCCTTTCAGTTCAGAAAATTGACTCTCTTGCTCTTTTTTGGTTTTTAGTCATTTCTTGATTAAACAAATGTAGTTTAGCAAGAATGTCTCTCTAACACGCTTTAGAGACAACAATTTGCGTTCCTTTCAATACAAAACCGTCCTCAATAGATAAGTATTAGATCATGTCCTTAAACCATTCCTTTTTCTTTCAGACCACACTCCAGGTATTACACGAGTTCTCGATAGTGTTAATCTGCTTTCGCTATACTTCGTATCTCTTCAATTATTGGATCGACGAAACCAATATTTTGGATTTTATCTTGTATGACCGCTACTCCAACTATTGCTAGTTTAATCAAGTGTCCAATTCTACTGTCTTATTCTTCTTTCCATGACACTTTGTACTGGTAATACTGAAGGCGCATTCTTATCTTCTGTACTTTGGCGTTTGAATTTGGTTTAAAGAATATTTATTAAAGATATTGTAGAGACAATGAAGTACGGTAGTCCACTGAGGTAAATATTTAATGGCTCATTTGATGGCAAGTGCTTCTTACTTGATCCACATTCTACTAATCTCCATCTTTTTTCATTATTAGATCGAATCCAAGACCTTTCAATCTGGATGCATCCGTTTCAAGGCATGTTTCCTTTTTCCGATTGAAAATGGCGAGGAAAGGAGTATTCGTCAATTTTTCCTTTACTTCTTCCAAAGGTGTAGTTAGGATATTGTCCCATACAAATTCATCCTTTAATTTCATCAGATGGTTCTGTTGCTTTGCTAAATTTCAATGAAAAGCCTGAAAGTTCATTTGCTAAACCAATGAATGATCTAAGGTATGTTCTATTTGTAGGTGTCAGAAGTTCATAGATCGAATTTAACAATTTTTCATCTGATGTTATCCCATCTTTACAAATTTTATGGCCAACAAAATTGATTTTTTCACGTACGTATTGAAATTTTGCCTTGCTCAGCGTAATACCATATTCTCTACATGATTTTCCGTACACTTTCAACATGTCATTCACAATTTTCTTTATTCACAAGGATGTCATCTACAACTTTATGAGCAATATGAACTCCTTCTAAAACCTCATTACATATACAATTATATGCAGCACCAGTAGCAATGAAACACATTGCTGCTCGCTTGAAATAAAATCTACCATAGGCATAAATGTTGTTAGCTTCTGACTTCTCTCATCGAGAAGCATTTGCCGATATCCATTTATTGTATCAAATTTGTAACAGTATATTGATTTCGGGTTAATTTCCGAAACGGCTTCTTATGATGTCTTCATAAGGTGAGCTAATCTCTTTACTTGAGAATTTAATTTAGTAAGATCTGTTTTAACCGTATTTTCTCATTAGGCTTTGGTACAACAACAATTGGATGACGCCATTCGGTTACTTCATCGTCGTTTTTCTTTATTACGTCTTTCTTCACCATGTCTTTTTTAACATTTTTTAACGTGATCCCTGTAAAAAAGAAGGATTGTCTCGATCTTTGAAAGGAAAATAGTTTGGCATCATCCAACAGTTTTATTTTCATCGAAGGGAATTTCATCTTATTTAGCTCTTCATTACAAGTAAATACATCTGAAAATTCGGCTATCTACTTTTGTAAAATATTCATTTTGACTTTTTCTGATATGTCGAAGTCCATATTTTTATTACATTTAATACTTGCATTCACTAACAATTGGCTAATCCATTCTTCCTTTAATTGACTTAAGAAATCTGGGTGTATAATTCACAATCCCATGCACGTATGGAGGATAAGAACATATCATCCTAGCCACTATATCTTCACAAAAGTGACGATCTCTGTATATTGGGGATTACCGAGTCTAAATATTAGTTTAACACTATTAATAACCTCCAATCTTGAGCTGTTCATTCCGACTATCATGGGACTTGCAGATGGATGCCATGGTCTCTTTGAAGGCAAATCTAAATATTTGTGACCTCCACTAATCACTAATAACAAATAATATAGAAGTAATTCCACCACTATCACATATTGAAATTTTATTCCAAATGTATTATCCACTTTCATTCACAAATATCAATTGTAATTATATTCAGTTCACATCCACAAACTAAATTGACGAGTAATAATGAACTTATGTTCTTAGACCAGCATAATTTCCTACACTTTTGGCATTCCATTTCTTCAGCAGAATATGGCTTTCCACATTTATGCGCATTGAATCCACATTGACTACATTTCCATTCCCTCTTTATCATCCATGGTTTTCATGACTTTTACTTCTTGTTTTTTCCATTCCACTTTTATCATTATCGGCCTTTGAAATTATATTTATACCCTTTAATACGAAATCATTTAAACTTCATTTATTAGTCTTAGCAGTTTCACTTGTTGTGTACAAGGTAATGGTATATTTCTTATTAGGTTGTTAAGTGTTTTCAAAAAAAAATTGGCTAACATCATCGTCCCTGACTCTACATGTGACCAGAGTGGCCAACCAATCTTCTGATTGCATTTCATAAATTTCTGCCTCCTCCACCAACATCTTTAATTCACAATAAAATAATCAAAATCCTCAAAATTAGCTTGTTTTCTTCTGACTAATTTATTTCTTTCTGCTGCAATTTACCTTTTATCTTTTAGATATTACCCACATTTTAATTTAGTTCCCCCAATGTTTAGGTATTACTAGCTAAAATTTCAACCAAATGGTGTAATTTAATTAGGAATCCAGACGAACAACACATCCATAATATTACAATCTGATTTTCCTGGTCTTTTCTTCCAAATGAGACAACTTCACATAATTATCACAGGGCTCAATCCATATCAGGAAGTCTGCTTGTTTTATATTTTCTGTACTCTAGTAAAGTAATTTTCCCTGAATATTTGAATCTCTTACGCTCTTTACTTAAGCGTCTGTTGAATTGAAAGAATGTCTTTCCAAATACATTCAAACTAGAGATTCAATTTCGACGATCTCTTTGCAATTGTTGTTATATTATTTTCCTCTTTCATATTCTCTTCCGAAGATTCTTCCGTTTTTTCATTATATTTAACAACTGCATTTTTTAGAGCTATTAAAGTTCGATTGATTCTATCAGGGTAAAATTTTACAGATTTTTGCTAATTACAGTTATAACAATAATAAATGTAGATTTTAGGTGTCAAAACAAATTATAATTATATTTAATACATGTGAATTCACATCATAAAATAGTAGTTGGAAAAAAGAATATCAAACTTTGTAAACTGTAGAGGATATATTATTTCTAAAATAATAAATTATTGTCAAACACGTAATAGGACATCGCTTACTCCTTTTCAACTTTCAAGGTATTTACTTAATTTATTACTTCTAGAATTATTGATATTTTGTCTTGTTATAAGTTGATAAAATACTCTTAATTGTAATGGTAGCTAAATACCATATATTACTCCATCCCCTCTTCCTTATCACGAGATAACTCATTATTTATTGCTATTGTTAATTTGACAATGTTTATTTGTGAAACTAACGAATGTTAGTTATAAAGAAATATTACTTCTGCAGTGAAAATCATTAATTGTTACAGAGTATAATTTATTTTTAAACAAGAAAATGATTAAGAATGGCTTGAAACAGAGAAAGACATAAAGATTGCTGTCAAAACCTCCAATGTAGCATAATCATTTCTAATTATTTATCCTTCTTGGAAAGAAATTCATTATTTTGGCAATATATGGATTTAGTGATGTGTATATTGCGTTGTATAAGTGGGATTGGTTTATACTGGATAGCTTCAGAAATATTTTTTAATAAGTTTTTTTTTATTATTAAAAACTTCTCGGACAGTTTTGTGATTGTTTGACTCAATATTACTAGAGCGCGTGTCAAAAATGAACAAGAGCAAAGAGAAAATACGCTTTACTTTACAGCTTTTCTTCGATATAGGCTAAAACACAAGCCGGGCAGCTGAAAATGTGAATCGTGTTTGTGGTCTGGATACAATTAATTGAATCAAAAGCAATTTTGGTTTTGTTCGGGTAATTTTGACGTGAAAGATGCTCATAACTCTGGATGTGCAATTGTCAAAAATACGGATAAAATAATTGGAAATTGTCGATTCTGACCGTCATGTAAGGACTGTTTTTATTGCCAAGGAGATCAACTTAAAAATAAAATAAAAACATTAAAAAATGGATTTCTTTTTCGATACCTTATAGTCATATATATTTGAATATTTACTTTTTTTGTTCGAATTGAAAATATATTTTTCCATTTTGTTATGATAACTGTTTTTTATTTACCAATTCAAAAAATGAATCAGTTAATGATTACTTGATAGTTTAATTTTTGCAAGTAACGACGAGTTGGTTTCATTTTTTATTGTATACTAACGCTATTTATTAAAAAAAATTCCGCTTATAGAATATTTAATTTCAAGTGTTTGACAAAGCTACTTGTGATTGTAGTACACCAAATCTGTTTATAAATGAGTATTTATAACCTTATAATCCAAAAAATTTACACAATACTGTTGAATTATTCTCATGCAAAATATAGGATGAGATTTAAGGGAGTTCAGCAAAAAAAAACACATCATTTTTTGAGCTCACACATTTAAATATTTGTGGTTAGAACGAATTTTATCAAAATTGAATCTGGGCTACATTTGTATTCTTCAACAAATTACATATTATGCAAAAAATTGAAGGTATTAGAAAGCGCGCAGTTTGAAATCCACATTTATTCAGGAATTTTTATAAAATAAACTGGTTAAGTTGCGTTGAATATTAATCACGATAATACTCCGTGAAAAAAACATTAACCTCTTCAAGCGTTTTTCAACAATAATATTTACTAATATGATTAAAAATTTAGATGTAAGGGGAATGAAACAAGTTTATAGATGCTTCATATTCAAAATCATTGATAGATAAATTAGCGATTCAATTTTCCCGCCCGGAGTAATATTGAAATATATTGTCACGCAACCTAAATAGCTTATTTTATAAAAATATTTGAATAAAAGTTAAAACAAAATTGATCAAAAATCAATCAAAGTCGACCTTTTTTAAATGTAATTTAAAAAAATTAAAATGTAAGGCCTATTCTAAAACTTCAGCTAGGATATAGAGTATTTGAAAAACAATAAAAAAGATATTCTCTTTAGATAAGTTACTTTATTAATTAAGTAAATATTGCGTTTTTCAAATTCTGAATGTTTTTATCATTTTTTTTTACTTTCATTTTCACCTATATAGGTCTTTGTTGCTAAAATATGGCTGAATCGTAGTAAGACCCTAAAAACTTGATTAAAAAAGGGCTTTAAAGACCAAACCTGTCATCTTTGAAAGTTTTAACGGTAATTTTCGTATATTACGGCTTTAATAACATTAATAAATGTAGGTTTCAGCCTGCATGCAAAAATATTGTTTCATGGTGTTATCACCAATTTTTTCATTAATTATCATTAATTCTTGTGGGAAGGTCAAAATTCTACATAAAGGAGTAAAAAATTAACAGAATGCAAGAATCAGAAATTTATTTGGAAACCAAATGAAGTCTAATAAATCAAATGAAGGATTCTCTAACTATAATTAACATTCTTAGATATATCAATTCTTTCCTTAAATTTGATTGTAAGCCAAAAATTAACCAAAATATGTCTATGAAATATTGGGGTATATTTATGTATAAATTGAGCTTTTTTCGTTTTTTGTTCAAAACTATTTTTGTGTTAATGCACCAAATTTCAATTTAAGTATGTAATATATTTATACACAATAACTGGAAGGTTTCATCAACATTCAATTAAAACAAAATGAGAAGTTTCATCCCAGCACTATATAAAATGAGTAAAATGATAGTAATAGTGCTATAACTAATTAATTTATTTAGTCTCTACTTTTACTTGTGCAATTTTACAAATAATAATTATTAAAGGATACAAAGAGTCAGTAACCATTTGTTACGTTTGATTACTAGTTTAGAAAAAGGGGTCTTATCGAGCAAAATATTTTAGTATATGTAACATACATACATATATAGTGATAACAACTGTGTTTACTTTTAGTATGTTACAAAACGAAACCAACAATCAATATAGTATCCCTGACAATTTGAATAATGTTTTGAAGTAGAGAAGCTTAGTTATCATGACATTTCATTAGATCAGCTACAAGCTGATCTACAAGCTGCTGTAGTGAAGGAGGAGGGGGAGAAGGGAATAAACAAGGACACGGGGAAAAATTACTCTGAAGTCGGTCCTCTATTATACTCGGATTCCAACAATGACTCCAACTATAACTCTGCATCAAATCCTCTAGATATACATCCGTCTTTTATGAGCACACACTACTGTTTAATAAAGTTTAGAATGTATTATAAAATTAAATTCACTACTCAGTAGTTAAATAATAATAACAACAGTTTAGCAAAACAAAATTCATTCTTCAGATTACTGAGATAAAAAACACACCTGATTGTCATCAATATACACATCAAAATGAAGTTTGTTAAGCAACATAGTAAAAATTAATATAGTTATATGAGGGGGAACCTCAAAATTTCAGCAAATTATTCTTTAAGGGTTTGCTTGCGTCAAGGAGGGAGCAGGAAACCACCAAGCAATGGTCAAAATAATTGAAAAAAAATGGAAAATTATAGAGAAAATACTTCTACATACTACATTAGACTTATTTAAAAAAATTGATATGTTTCCACATTTTTTCCATGCTTTAAGATGTGAGAAGCTCAAAAATCATTTTTCTTAAATGTAAATATGTCCTATACCCTACCTCTCCGACCTTACAATTTTTCCTACATGCTTTATTTTGATAATTTTCCTTAGTTTTTCAACAAAAAGTATAGATAAAACACAACATTGAATGCCAAAAAAGACGTTTGATAATACTTTTTTATATTTTTTTTATATAAGTATCAAAAGGAAGAAAATAATTGGTGATGCTATTACGTTGTTCGCTACATCACTTTCCCACCGTGACGAGAGGGTTGAGGAATGTTGAGGTTTCTTTGACGACTTTTTTCTTTACTATAGCGATTCGTTGGGTAAACTTCAAGATCTTGTCTAACAAAAGATTTTACTGTTTTTTTGATATAGCCCACATTAGAAGACCCCTAAATTCGCCACCTCCATTTAAGACTGACCGAGTTCAAAAGAGGCATCCATGGAAAATTTTCGTCTTCTATATAAAACAGGGTGGGCACCTCTAAAGGACACACACACACTCTAATTTATATATATAAATATGTTACAAAAATAATATTTGATGCAAAACTATCTCAAATACCATGAGCTATTTCTCTATTCCCATTATATTACCATCGGCTATAACTATAGTAGTAATCCTCGTACAGAATGAAATGCATGACTAACGAATGTAGGCCGTATCCGTTTCATCCATCTAACTGCATTGACTCTACATTTTTATGACGTTATCTATATGTCTTTATCTCAATATGCAAACACAAAGAATAATAAAAGGCATTAGCATATGTGCTATAGGGGGCAACTTTGTATTTCTCCTAATAATTGTTATTTTTAGGCAATAATGTTTACTTGATTGAACTGGTATTTTTTAAATAAATTGCCTACAATCTCAAAATTTTGCATTTTAAAGTATGTAAATTTTGAGTTTCCATCTGGTATGTAGGATAATGCATGTATTAACATTAAAATATGAGTTATTTGGATAATATCTTACTACTGTATTGTAGCATGTATTTATAACAATAAAGCAATAAACTTTATTTTTATATTATTTATAAAGGATCGAAAGTTGTTTTTTTAACAATTTCTTGTTTTTTAATTAGTTTATGGAGTTTTATATTATTTAAAATGAACGAAGAAATACAAAAAAAAAGTTGAAAATGGTTTTTCATTGTTTAAGAAGGCTGTGTTTATAGTTTTGAACAAAAAAAAATTAACTTATCAATAGAAAACTGTGTGCTTCTTTTTCTAAACGAAGTCCTTTTATTTACAATTAGGAAGAGTTTGAACAATTGTATGAATACAATAATTTGGACTTCCAATAGAAATGCTCTATAATGAGGTAAAACAAAGATTATGAATGAATATGAATATATCAACAATCCTTTCAAAGAAATTATGTATAACGTATTTTTAAGCAGAATTGGGCTGCACTTCCCACATGTGGAGTTGTTCTTTTTTCTTTCTGAAAAAGTTTACGCAGAATATACCCATAATTCTTAAATCTTCATTAAAGATCTCTTTTTATATATTGAACGTCCCCGCCCATACTTTTAAGTTAAGTGACGTAATATATAAGAACTCCTTGAATTCACTTTACGTGTATTAAAGTGGCTCTGTTTTTTATTTTTTCTCGGAAATGTTAGAGGGATAGTAATAATGAAGAAATATAAAGCTTCCACCATATTGATATACACTGCTGAGAGGTTGTACATCGTCCTTGAAATGAAAAAAAAATTTGCAACTTTTTGGACCAACATTGTTACTTGAAATCTTCTTTTTCTTCTTCATTTTTTTTTTTTGGGGGAGCAGTATTGCCGACAGAGATTTTAAATTTGAATCAATCTTATTCAATCACTTTGGATCCATAGGCTTTGTTGATTTTGAATTTAAAAAAACATATTTATACTTTCCATAGCAATGTATATTTTATCTTCCCCGCAAAATATTGTTACTTATTACTTTTTTTATTCCTTTAATAGGATTATTCCATATTTAGCGTTTGAATATCCTGAATAAGTTATTATAAATAAAATAGCATGTTACAAATGAGAAACATTTATTTCCTATGTGACACCATGCTTTAAGCACAAATTCAAGCTAGGTTGACTTTTTTTTTTCAAGCAAAGCTGTTTATATGTATTGAGAGTTCGGAAGCCATCGTTACAAATTATTTGAGAGTTATATTTTTTCTACTTTTAGATATCGTCACGGATCAAACTGTACTTCTATTTAAATTTGAAAGGGTCTTCTTTTTGTTTGTTAGTATGGATTTTTTTCTGTTGTGAATTATGGAAGAACAGGAAGCACACGAAGTATCTTATAAATCCTTCACACAGCAATGGCAAAAAAAGACAATGCCATGATTTTAAATCTCTGTATAAATACTATTTACGAACGGAATAAGATAATTTACAATTTGATTGTCTTCTGAGCCTAATTGGAGTTTGTATGCAAAACAGAAAAAGAGATACTGACTTTAGTGTCAGTTTGAAGAGTAAAATAAAGTATGACCTAACCACCTCAAGGATCTGCCTATTTTTTTAAATGAATTATCGTGAGGGAACAATCAAGATGGCTCTGAAAAAAGGCATTGGCGTAAAGAGCTTCATTAGAATCCACTAACATCGTATAACAGCATCAGCGCTAAAAAAAAAAAAAGATTGAAAGAGGTCAGAAAATCTTTTCGCACAAATAAGTTACCTTTTTCATTACTTGATCTCATCGGGCTTGACTATTTCTGGTTGAGTGTCGTCGAGAGGAAGCCCAATTTTACTAGTCAACAAAATTTATATTCTCTCTTAAAAGACATTAGGACAAGTCCTCTGATGGAAGTATTAAGAAGACTTAATATTTTCCACCAAGGTAATTACTGCAAAGAAATGCTATATATATATATATGGTTGCCAGACTTTATGGAGACAGCGGACTATATGGAGACAGTTTTGTATCTATATTTTTGCTGTTTTAAGTCCGTAGTTAATTATAATAATAAATCTGAAGCCCTTTTAAGACCACCCCTATTAGTACTATCTTGAAAAGTTTCGATGAGATCTCGATCTTCGCCAGAAAATTCACACACCATGAGTTATTGATTTCTCAGAAATCAAAATGGTTCGCAATCTTTCATTTTGAAAAACTTAATGATGGAAGAGGCTATGTATCCAGATATATAAAACAATAGATTGGCTTGAGATTTTATTCTTCCATTGTAAAATTAGAATAAGAAAAACTGAAAATAAATATATGTATTTGGAACAATTGCATCAGTTTTTACAAATTATATGATGTTTTTATTTTCACATTCATGCTTATTATTTGATTTTCATTAAATATTCTTAAGTTTCTAATTTTTTATCTTAACGTGTGTAGTGAGGGGTAGCCTTTTATCAGTAATTTGATTTTCTGTTATGTATTGAGGAAAAAGATATATTTGAAAAGGTTTAGTCTTCAAATGCCGTTTTTGTAACCTGTAGTCATTTGAAAATAACCTATTTTAAATAGAAATTATATATTTGTAAAGGGATTGAGAAGTTTCACTTTTTAAGGTTATGGTGCTGAATTTCAAAAGTTTGATTAATATTCCTTTGTATAATACAAATTTATTCTGGTATTTTTAAGATTAACTTATCTTTTAAAGGAAGTGGTATTTATTATTAAAAGTAAATCGCTCAATATTAACCAACATGTTCAAGACGAATCCCCCTGACACAGAATGATTTTATGGATACCTTAATAACAGCCAGTTTAGCTGTTGAAATAATTGTTTAATTATAAGCGCGAAAAGCACTGGTATATAATATATGAGCCTCATAATGTGAGTCCACAACGATTCCCTCAATATAATTGATTTGGTACCTCTTCCTCCACCACAATTTCGTGACCCTCCTCGCCTAGAAGTATCTACAGCTCCTGTACTTCATCATAACACTACCCCTATAGAGTTCACGACCAGGAAGAAAGAATCCACAAATATAATATTTAGAGATCATCGGTATTCGAAGGATAAACAAAGGAACCAGAAGTCCTACTGGAAATGCACCCTCTTCCACCAAGGGTGCAGAGCACTGCTTTCTCTGATCGGATACATCCCTATCAATGATCATATTCATAGTTACGGGGAGCAACAGGCGGAACTTGAAGTGCATAGAAGGAAAAAGACACTGAAAGAAAACGCCATCTCCACTCACATGACTACTAAAATCCTGTAAGCCACGGCAGTTGCAGGGCTTGATTTGGAAACCAATTTAAAGGAAAATGCTGATCCTCCTCATTTGGAAGAATGACTCGTCGAGTTCGACAAAAGGAAGTAAAGCATCCGTATAATCCGACATCCCTAGAAAATTTATTTATACCACCAGCTTATTTAAGAACTCATGTAAGAGATAATCTTCTCATCTGGGACTCCAACTACTCAAACACTTTGTGTCGGTCGTTGCTCTTTGGAACACCGTCAAACCTACGCCATGGGCTCCAGGACACGTCGAATTGGATCCTCGATGGTACTTTTAAGGTGGTGTCGTCTCTTTTTAAACAGCTTGTTACTGTTCAAGGACTGCTTTCCCAAGGTCGTTCTATTCCTGCAGTTTATGGTCTCCTTAATGTGAAAACTCAGGCACTACATATATAAAAATGTATTTGAGGAATTAAATTCCATAGGACCTTTGTACCCAAAGACCATCCTGTCCGACTATGAGAAAGGGCTTCAGAATGCCATCCTCTGAGTCTGGACCAACACTAGACTGCGTGGATGTTACTTCCACTACAAGAAGTGTCTATGGAAGAAGTTTACAGCGCAGGATCTTGCCCCAGAGTATTGGGTTGTCAACTACGAGATACGCACCGCCTTCCAGATTATGGGTGCCCTTCCTTTCACCCCTCTTGGCCAAATGGATCGATCTCGGAGGC
The DNA here is from genome assembly GCF_016086655.4 of Lepeophtheirus salmonis. Taxonomy (NCBI): domain Eukaryota; kingdom Metazoa; phylum Arthropoda; class Copepoda; order Siphonostomatoida; family Caligidae; genus Lepeophtheirus; species Lepeophtheirus salmonis. The sequence goes on from NC_052136.2 coordinate 19,733,492, forward strand.
TTCTCAATCCAAATCTGCCCTGATATATGGAAGCCTTCTCTAGATATTTTGAAGATACTTGGATTTGGACCTCTTCAAACGAACCTCTATTCAGCCAGTCATCCTGGAATCAGTACGATGCATGTTACACTGGAATCCCACGAACCAATAACATCGTGGAAGGCTAGCATCATGGTTTTCAGTCGCTAGTTAACTGTACGGAACCTACCATATGGAAACTAATGGATGCCATCAAGCTAGAACAACCTCTCACCGATAGATAGTGCAGGAAAATGTACTTTTTGTGTAATCTTCATTTGAATGTAAATTTCCCAGTTCACCCTGCGATCAAGTCATTGTATTGACTTTAAGCTCTTCTTAGCACTTATTATTGTTGTATTAGATAATTGTTTGTTTTGTTTTTTTCGCATTTGAGTAGCTGAGATCAAATAGAAAAAAATGCCACATTTTATGCATTTCATTTGTCTTGAGACACCCTCATGTACATCCCAGAGATATATAAAAATGCTTTATATTCTTTTTTAATCTACTTTTCAGTATGCTCCTAAGACATTAAATCTGATTATATGCAATTCTTAATTTACGTTGATAACGCCTTGTTTAGGATTTATTCGTATATGTGGTAATTTTATTCGAGGTTTTGTGAATATAAATTAACTTTTTTAAAGTTATTTATTTGTTTTTCCTTTTGATTTATTGTATTTTTCTTTTTTTCAATGTGACAAATAAGGAGTCCAACGTATATATATAATACAAGCAACCTCATAAAAAATGATGAGTCCTATTTTGATTCTCCAAATTTCTGTAAAGTAATTAATATTTAAGTTTTTTTTAACAAAGATAAGATGGAATGTTTTTGCTTTAAGAAAAACAAATTATATAACTCAATAAAATCCCAGAAAATGTATTAAAATAAGGACTTATTTTTCGCCGATATCTTATATTCATGCAGTAATTTAATACAATTTAATTGATATTTGTGTGTGCAAAAAGGATATAATATTTAAACAAATAATACAACACTTAAATGACATAATCATTGTAATTGTTCAAATGTGAATCGTGTATTGAAATACGTTTTATTTTTGGGGTTTCTTTTTTACCCAGTTCATTAAATACGATATAAAAGGGATGGCTTTAATGAAGTTTGGATACGTTTTTGAAAAAATATATAATTTTTCTAAATTTATTACTTAACTTTTAAAGATACTCAATTTTTTAACACTTATAATAATCAAAGAGTCATATATGTTATTTAAAAAATTTGTCCCTAATAATAATTTTATTTAAATAAAATACAATAACGACATGATTCTGTATATTTATAAATACAATAATAAGTAGTTTTATTGACAATTGATTACAAATTAATAACAAAAATATACCAAACTATTAATTTGGACAACCAATGCCGGTTTTATTGCTACATTAAAACCAAATTAAACTTTCTAATATGACAGGTAAAATGATAGTCTTTTTCTTTGTTTATATAACTGCCAAAAACGTTTTTATCATAGTCTATTAAGCTTTTACATATACTCTAAAAGAAGCTAAAAATTCATTTCTTGATATAGTATTTTTTGTATAATAAGTATAAGGGGACGAAAGAAATATACATTTCACTTTTAAATTTTATTTACTTTACTTTTTTCTCCCTTTATACAATAAATAAATAATAATTAAAGACACAAGAAAAATATTTTATTTCATCAAATACATTCTATACAAGAAGGAATTTTAATTCGTTTCTTTGTAGCTACATAGTATGTAAAGAAAACTCCGAGGTTATTGTCATACAAATGAAGAACAAAAATTGATTATTTTTATTATTTTTTGTCAAAAAATACAAATTAATGTTAAATAATACAATACAGTTATTTTTATAATAGATGAATGGGAAAATTTGTACATAGTACTATTATTTATATATTAATATTAAGTATTGTTGCATTTGAGTCAAAATTTTGTAATTTGGGTCTCTTGATTTGCGTGACAAGTCAAGTTCGCGTAACTCTTAAATAACAATTTTTGAGTTTGGTGTAATTCGACTTTATGAGAATTTTTACATATTAAAAAATGTGGTTTCTTCTTTTTATTACATAAACTCATCTATCAACACTTTTGCATAATGAATCTCAACCAAAAAAAAATTGCCAGTCCAAACCTTAAAAATACTAAAATTATTGATTTAAATTAAAACTGTTTTTAAAATTAAAGAAAAAAACAAATAATGTCAAATCAAAATTGATAGAACATTTTCATTTGAAAAGTATTATGTAAGGTCAATTCGCTGAAATTCTCAGAAAAAAAAAATTAAATTTCTTCAAATTGGAAAAAAATAACTATCTTAAAGAGTTCAAACTACTTAAAATATTTCGTTAGTCGTTTTTGTATGTATAAGAAATGTTCAAAAATTTAATGAAGGAGCGTGATCTTTTACCGTCTTTTTTAGTGATAATATAAATTTGACTAATAATGAAAACTAGTTTTCATTATCCAATCGAATTTTCCTATAAAACATAACTGTTCAGTACGAGTCACTTTTTAAAAATAGTCAACTGTAAATAGTAAAGTGGATTTTTTTCAAGTTTTGAATAATACTCAAATCCAACACAATTAATTATACAAAGGAGCAAAAATTGAATAGGGTAAATATTTTCATGGCTTCATGATACAATGATCCCAATAAGTAACGAGTAGAAGTTTTGATATGTTGATATTCATAGTAGGTAGAATATCTACAATATAATACATATCTTAATAAATATTTATTAAGATACAACAGGTAGTTTTGAATTTTGTGTTCCTTTGTATACAAATCGCCTCTATTATGAGCTATAAATATACTATCCATCCATTGCATATACATCGTTATTATTTCAACTGTTATTCCAATGTCCTTTAGAATGAAAATAATGCCGTTTCATAACTTGTCAAAAGGAAATTACTTATAAATGTTAAAGTAGTAACTATAATACAAATATATAAAAATAAAAGCAAGATAATAGGATTATATTCCTTTTCCTTATGAACAAATGTTTCAATAGGCGGCAAATTGTGAAATTTCTTCGCTAAAAAGAAGATATAAAAAGAAAGAACCAAATTCACATTATATAAAAATGGACAATATTAAAGTTATAAGATGTCACGGGCCGGCAAATAATGTAAATTTATAGTATAGTCAGGTCACTATTATAGTTGACCAATACGTGTAGATGTCAATAAAATATTGCTTCCTTTATACCAATAATTTTATTAAGACAAAAAATGAGATGGGTGATTTTCATTTTCTTGATTTTGTACAAGATTTTTTTGTTTACGTCCTACCACAAATTATGGGATTCAAAAGGGTATATACATACATAAATGCAAAACTACTATTACTTTTCATTAAGATTGGTCTTTTCATGAAGTTCATGGAATAAACAAGGAGCATAGTGGTTGGACGATGACCTTGACATTAAAGGAGCTCTTACTCCCGTAACAACACTGTTGTTCTTTTATAGAGAATTTAAAACATGATCCGTAACATTGTCTTTAAAAAAACTCACTCGTATAAAATATCATTCGATATGAGGGGAAGGACAATGCTCTATTTATAGCTGCTGAGCGACTGATACCGGGGATCAGGTGACCCCGTTTTTCATTTCTCCCCCTCTTCATAGTTATTTTCTTCTCCTCCATTGTCAGCAGCAAACATCCTTAATGTTAAAAGAATATACATACAGAATAATATCTTATGATGGGACAAAGAAGAATAGATTTCGGTAAAGGAGGTGAAAAAAAGAAAGAAGAAGTAGAAGCTAGAGCAACTGATAGTACTAATAAATAGTAATAATAGAATATAGAATGAGTAGTGTGATAATAATAAAAGAAGAGAGAAAAAAGTATTAAATGAGAGCTGTTCTCCACCGGCGAGCTTTTTCTTCCTCTTTTGTATGTGGTTGTCTGAGAGAGAGAAAGTGAGGGTAAGGGAGGGAGAGAAGTTCCATAGTCAAAAAATTAAGATTGAAAGATGTTAGTGTTATATCTATATTGACAGAATCTGGAGTAAGAAATTTATCTTGCCAGTCAGTGCGTGTTTTTACCCTTAAGTGTCAAATTAGTTATCTCTGAGGAATATGAACATTTAAAAAAAAGTGTTATATATATTATAGTAGTTATATTAATTGAGTTTTGCATTTATGGCTAATTAGAATGGATACAGGGACTTATGGAACGGGGGGTGGCTATGGGGGAACAACGACGACGACCATAGGTGGATATGGACCCTCTTCCACTACAACCCATCACCATACAAGCGCAACTGCATATTCCACTCATGGAACACATTCAACCCAACCCTCACATGTTCATCATCAACATATGGACTTCCAAGGACAACTGGGTATGTTCCTTGAGCAAGGGACTTCTCTTTACGAGGCCCTCACAGGTTCTTATAACTCCTATACGACTCAAGGAGGCTACTATGACGTCCAAGGAAGACCTCGACCCTATTATAGCTCTTCCACTACGACGTCGTCCTCTACAACTGGAGCCAAAAGACCACCGATTTATGGGTTTGTAGCGATGCAAGCAGAGATCCGAACACTGGAATTTTGGAGGAGTGTCATAGCTGAGTGCGTTGCAACTTTTTTTTATACAGCTCTTATCTGTTCCGTCAATACATCCTCCACATTACATACCATTCAGACTAATGTTGCCATGGCTTCTGGTTTTAGCATTGCTGTTCTCACTGCGTGTTTTGCCTCCATTTCTGACTGTCATGCCAACCCATCCATGACCATTGCTCGCACATTTACTCGCCACATCTCTCCTCTAAGGTCCTTACTTTATATCTGTGCTCAGTGTGGGGGAGCTATTGCAGGTGCTGCATTAGTTTATGGTGTGTACTCTCGGATCCAAGATCCTATTCTTGAAATGTCAGGAGGTGCCTTTGGCATGGAGTTTGTTCTCTCCTTCTTTATTGCTTATGCTTTTTATGCTTCTCGTGCTGGACATAAGGCAGATCCTGTACTCATTGGCTTGGCATATGCAGGTGCACTTGTGGCTTGGAAAGGAAGTCTCAATCCTGCTCGTGCCCTGGGATCTGTATTTGTTTCTAAAGAGGAGGGCCGTTTCGCAAAGCATTGGATATTTTGGATTGGTCCTTTCCTGGGTGCACTCACAGGTGCCTTTACTTTCGAGTACATTTTTAATCCTCGTAGAAAGAAAACCACGACTCTTGCCCCTTCCTCTTACACGAATATGAATACAACCAATCTCATACCTTATAGTACTACGGCTCCCACAACTGTCATAACCAACAAAATTGATGACCTTCACCCAACAACCACAACTCATCATCCAGCAACTTTTACTGAGGAAGACATGATTGACGATTTGGAAAGAGCCAAGCAGTATAAGGCCACAAGTATGATTGACTACGGAGATTCATCTGCATATAATCGCTCTGTCTATAAACGCAATCCTCCTTATCCAGAGTCGATGTACAGTGGCTCAAAAAGCTTATATAATCAAACAGGGACTTCTGGCTATGATAGTAAAGGAGTGTATGGAGAACTTGGGAGCAAATCATGCTATGAAGGCTACGAGAGTGGTGTCATAGATCGAGATATTTCTAGTTTAAGAAGAGGAACCAATCGAGGCATGGGCATGTCCTCCACAGCTGTCAATGGGAACAATAACAATAATCGAAATTTGTCAACAACAGGAGGAGTCTCAAGCGGAGCACGGAGGAATCCTTATGACTATCTCCCGGAAGAGCCTCCAGGATCTAATAAACCGGATATTATTTCGGGTAGGAAAATATCAAATCGCAATTATTCACCCACTAAATACGAAGATAATTCCTTGAGAATCAATGATAATTTTGATAAATTGGACACTACTAATGCAAACCCCCCATATCGAAGTGGAACCACTCCTGGAACTGGAAAAACTAACGATATATATAATGATTCAGCCAATTACAACGATCCCCTTAAACGCCAGGCTCCTCCTGCAGCACCAGTCATGGTGGACAATTCCAATTATGGGACTCGAACCGCAGGAGACTATCAAAGAATGGGAGGTGGGGGTGGTGGGAGTAGTCGCCATCGAGGGGACTTCTACTCTCCTTCGTATAATGCGTCATACTCTCAACAAAACGGCTGCTCCATCTCTCAAACAGCTTATAATAACTATTAAAGTTTTATGTGCCATTTTGTGATCATGATGATTTGTTGTTGGGCAGGTGTTTTTGTCCTTTTGTTTTTTTATTTACTAAAATTTAACATACAAGAACCCTTTGGTCCCTCATCCACTAAAAGCTCTTCTATGTCTGATACATACTTTGCTAAGGAAATATATAAAAATAATAATTAATATAAAAAGAGAGAGCCTTCCATCTATGGTTGAGGTAAAGATACTCAAGAGAAACACAAAATAAATAAATTATTAAAAATAGCATGTTGATTGTTGACAAATTATAATTTTAACTTATACAACTCATTTTTTTGTACCTATAATATTTAGATTTATATACATACATTCACAAAGTTAATTAATACATTCGTTTAATAAGCAATATCCAAGTCTAAATTCGAAGGCCTTCCTTCCTCTCTCCCGAAACACTATCAACTTATACAAAAAGTACATAATTGTAAGCTCATATATATATAATCATAGGAACAAATCCTTCCTATTTTATGTCTGTTTCTTTTCTGCTAAAACCATTATTAAGTACCTTACGTAATTGTTCAGAGAGAAGTTATTTATTATAATTTTATGGAATGCAATGAGACATTTAAGAAATGCTGCCATAAGTGATGTGTAATATTTATTTATCGGAGAGATAGATGATCCAGGACATGAAATCTCTTTAAATAATATAACTCATCCTTTGAACCATTAAAAATATTTTTTTTCTTATAGTTCATTGATAATTATAGTGAATGTGCTATATATATATTGTGTTACAAGTTGCCAATTTTGTACAAGTTACCAATTCTACTTCTTTTAACGTTTTGTTTAATAACAACATGAGTCATTTTAATTACAACTCTACATTGAAGTTGTCATTAAATTTTATCCATTAAAACTACGAATTTATGACAAACCCAACTGTGGGCATGTTATTTTATAATATGTTACAGAATCAATTAATAATTTTGATCAAAATAGTCAAAAATTCTCAATATATATAAAACATTCATGGAATATTCAACTATTGAATGATTTTAATAATAAAAGTCTAAACTTTTTATTAAAAATGATTCATCTTTTTTTGAGCTTCTACTTGTACAATTTTCTTAGAAAGTTACAACTTCTACAAAACCCTAACTTGTACACAACATATATATACAATACATATATAAATATGTTTATTAGATTTGAGATATTGTCAAAACATCACCAAAGAGACTAAATTACATAATTAACTTTTGCCTAAATACCTTTTGTATTTTTCCTAAACTTTTTTTGATTTTTTTTAATATTATTATAAAAAATTAAAATTGTTGATTTATTGTATTCAAATATTTCATTGTACTATGATGGCATTGGTAGATCTCACACAAATAAAACGCATCATGTTATTATTGTTACCTAAATATTATTATTGTGTGACGTCACTTATGAAGGATTAATCAAGACGGGGGAAACACGATTTTTTATTTATAAATTTATTTTATTTTTTATTTTCAAAATAATCATTTATTTTATTTTTTATTTTCAATATAATCATTTATTATTAAAATAGGCCTTGTACACCGAGATTCTTGTAGTCTATTTATTTTGCTTTACTTATCCCTCCGTTACTTCTATTAAAATACCAATACAATTATTTTCATCGAGCATTTGAGCACTTTAACCATAAAATTGATTTCTTAGCAATTAAAACATTACTTGTTCTTCTTGGAAGTTGTTTCATATGAAACAAAAAGAATGAATAAATAATTTCTGTTCAAATTCCAGAATTTGTTAATAACTCAGACTTTATGGAAGTACACTCCGAAAAAAATACAGAAAATATGTACTTAACTAAGAATTTTTACTGAAGGGGGGAATTTGATATACAATATGATATTACAATAAATATATTAGTCTCTGGATTAGATAAAAACACAAATTAATTAAGAGGAGTCAGTAATAATGTGTGTCAACACAAAAATAATCTTGAACATCAATCAATAAATGTTTTACATCAAAAATATCTCCGGACCGATATTTTATCGACATATATTATTTAGAACAAATAAAGATAGTTGAAGTACCCATGAATGTTATTATTGCTTTAGGACAGTGTGTCTCAAACTGTGCATCATAAAAAATATATTCCTCAATTTAAAAAATGTTTTTCATTTTTTTTAAATAAAAAAAATGCCTATAAAAAAATCAACATCAGATAAATATCCACATCTTATTCGACATAACTAAAAACATAATAAAAATTTAAAATAATGATAATAAATTTTCAACATTTATTTCTCTCAAATTTTACATATTTTTGATAATCGTTTGAGAAAAATTATTTTTCAATTGGTTCAAGTTACAAACTAGCTGTTGCCCTATAACTGAGAGGAATGATTTTAAGATAGAATGACTATTTATGAAATTAAATTTCGCATTCCTTCTATTTTTTTATAACTCTTCATTACCAGAAAACTTGTGCATTTAAAACAATAATTTGTATTCAATCCGTTATTTACAGCGACATAATGTATTTATCAAAAAATTACAATTTTGATAAATTGGAAGATATTTGGTATCGTGACAAAACTACTCATTTTGTAATTGACTTCTTTATTTTGTGTTAACGGTCTACATAAACTTACAAATTTTATAAAAAGTTGTTAAATTTGCTCCCCTAATATATTTAGAAACTGGAATTTGATGATGAACATCGTTCATTGTACTAAATAATAAGAACCATCCTGTGTCAAGTACTTCCTATATATTTTTTTTTCAACATGCACCTGTCCCGTCATCAAGAGTTACAACATTAATAATAACAACGTTATATTGCTCTACTCTAACATACATATTTATATGATTTAAAAAAATGTAACATCTTGAATAGAAACTAAAATCGATAGTCGCCAGATTATACAATATATATACTTATATATACGCACTAATCAAATCCAGTTGTTCTAACAACCCCGTATTTCACTCAATTCACTCAATTGATTTCTAGAGTTGTCATAATTGGGGTAACCTCGTAATATAACTTCTACATATAGCAAATTTTCTATGTAGATACAAAGATGTCAAATAAGTATCGTGAATAGGAACTGCAGCTAGTCCATAAATTTTTTCCCCACCTTACTTTTTCAAAAAATAAAATCCTTCCTGTGTTATCATTAGAGCTAATATTTTGAACATGAGAAAATTATATTTGAAGTTCTCAACCTTGTTTTTTTTTTTTTTTCATTTTTCTTCACTCCTTCTTAAATTCATAATATAGTATGTAAAAAATTTTGTATTAGATATAATATTAATATAACACATAACAATGTTTTAATGAAAAATGAGACGTTGAAAAATAAAATGAGACATTAGAGTATCTAGAACTTTTGTTTTATGATATCTTCTATAATATTATTTTTATATATGATGAAAGATCATCATAGTAATTTTGAAAAAATTAATTGTAAGTTTGGACTATTTGACCTTCAAATTGTCCTAATTACAAGTAATAATCAGCCAAAAATAAGAGTTTTTAACTCAAAGCTATTCATTTCAATTAAAGTCATTTCCAAAAGCTTTTCAAACATATTCCCCTCCCCCCAATATTATCAAATTTTTAATAATAGTAAACTTGTAAGATTTTAATCCAAATTATTTGCTTCATATGCAAAATATAGTACTAATTGTGATATAAGTATCATTGTGCCGTAGAAAATAAAACAATAACTCCTATCTGTGTTACTACATAATGATGTTACTTCTCTGGGGGGTTTTATCCACCACAAAAAATGATCTTCATAATAACTTCTATTTATCATACTTTTGCTCCACTTTTTATGAATATTCTTAGTTTATCATATACCTATTACTTATGGTATCCATTTTTTTGAAATGATACTTTTTACTTCCTGAGTTCATAACGAATTCTGGAATTAATTATCGAGATTTTAAAGAATGTTTTTATAGGTTCTTATTATTTATCTTTTAACTTAACAATAAATATGAAAAATCGAGATGGAAGTGGAATAGAAGATGTTCTTAATTCGCTGTAAAAATATTTCATGCTTGATATTAATAAGTTAGTTTTAAAATAATTTATTATCGATAATCTCAAAATGAAGCATTCTTTTCTTCAAAAAATATTTTAGAATATGAATTCAAAGGTACTTTCATAAAAATGTTGAATTTGTTTATGGATGCTTATAGGATTATTTTGTAACAATTACAATGGAGGAATAAAGTTACATATTGTTCAAATATCAATTTTAATGTTTGGATGGCTAAAAACCTTAAATCAAGAAGGTTTTTGTACTTTCTTTATATTTAATTAGAAGAAACATTCTTTGGACAGATAAAAGTATAGAAGTACTGTTTACAATAGGAAAATGTTCCCTCAAAGATCTTAAGTTAAATTGTATTCTGATAAACTTTATCGTAAAACTCTTAATCATGGATACTTACTGCTTATTTAGTAAGTTATTTATTCATCTAAATAATATTTCTTCCGAGTCAATAATATTCTCTTAGTTTGAATGAAAAATTGTTAGTAAAAAAAATTTGAAAGCTAAAAGATTTAATTGACGAAAGTGTATTGTTAAATATTAAGATTAAATTTTTGAAAGAAGTAGTGTATATAATATGGCAATCAACCCAAAATTTGAAAATAAACTATATTTTAAAAACATAATTGACCAATTTAGAGTGATATGTTTTTCTCATATCCTAGATTTTGTATCAAAATATAAATGTAACAAATGCTATATAAATTATGCTCAGAAAAGTCTTTTTTTTAAATAATTACCTTAATTTTATGTTAAAATCAAGGACTAATATTTAAGATACTTAAAAATAAGAATAATGATTATTTTGCTACGGTTTAACTACGCATATTTAATAGGATTCATTATTGTTCTAGTATGCATTTTCCTTATGTTTTATGTATAAAATATTTTAGATTAAGTTACTGTCTGTAGGGCAATTTTCTTTCATTGTTATTTGATAATATATACCTTGTACATAATTTTGTGAAAAATCCTCGAATCCAGGTGAGCATAAACTTCTCACAAAATATTGGTGTTAAAATAAGAGATATTCAAAAACAACTTTGAGGCAAAAAGCCAAATGACTGCAACTCTTATATTTACAAATTTGAGTATGAGTCAATTTGGTTTTGTGTCCAAGTCAACTCCAAGACTTGACTCGAGTACTACAGCTATTTTTACTAATATTGCTTAGTATTAGGAAAATTGTAAATTATATGACCAGTCGGTTCGTTAGGGAAAAATAAACCCAAAAATTGGGAAGTTATACTCGTTAGTGCTTTTTGGGCAATAACAACTTTGATATCAATCATCAATTCTACTCTTTGCCCAACAAGCATTAACTAGTACAACTTCCCAGTCAATCTTAGTACTACACTCTGTCTTTGATTAGGGTACTTGGTTACTTTATACTTAAATGTTTATTCCTCAGAAATTAAATAATAATGATAATGGCATTGGAAAGTAGAAAACACTTTTCCGATTACCAAATACAAAAAATATCGAAGCTTTTCAGAACATATCTTTTACAACTCTATTTATTAGTGTCCAGCACTTTGATTCATTATTATCGAATTAACTCACGTGTAAACTTTACAGTAACTTATCTGTTAAATTAACAACAATCCCTACTATAAATAATCAATTGCCCATTAGTTGTTAGGAAAAATATAATTTTGGCTAACTACAAGTTGATTTTGAACCTTCTTTTTTCCCTCGTTTTGGAGGAAAAATTGCATCATACAATAAAGATATTATCGTGTTTTATAGCTTCAAACATTTCTTGCCATTATTTATTATCAGTTATTTTGAAATATTTGAATCAAGAATTGATAAGATTTGTTACACAATGAATATAGAATGATATCATTTACAAACAATTCAATTGTGGTTTTTTAAAAAATATAGATTAGGCTTTGAAGAGAAAAGAAATTGTAGATACGAATTAGTTTTCTGGAACAAAAATGAAAAGAAAGAACATAACACGAGGGAAATACAAAAAAAAAAAACAATTAAATTTTTATTATTAATCCTATTTATATTTTATAGCCAATAGAAATAAATCTGCTATAAAATAAATATTGATATAACTAGGCTCGGGATTTCCCTTTGTGCTTGTATAATATACAAGCACATATTAATATTTTGTATTTTTATTAAATTTTATTACTGTAAATGATTATACAACTTTTAAATTTTTAACTTAAAAAAGAACAACTTTCTTTATAGTTATTTTAGAATTATGAAACTGTTTTGTATAAAATATTATTGTATTATTTTATAATAAAAAGCTATTAACTTTAGCTTTTTCACTCTTTCTCTTCTCAATGAGTTAAAAAGTATTTTTATATAAAAAATATTTTATATTATTAAGTGTTGCTATAAAAATAAATAATTTATTATTTAGAGAATCAAACACAAGTTGGATCTTTTATACATTCTCAAATATATATTTTGTAAGTATTAAAGAACAATTTAATAATTTTAAAATTTAATTAAGAAAATTTAATATTATTTTCACCATCTACTATTTAGATTATGAACTTAAAGGGTCAATATATATTGTAAAAACAAAACTCAGTTGGTTCACGGATGCTTATAGAAGGGATCATAATTTACAACTGCAAAGGCCTAGTAAAGCTTTAGATTAGTAAAGTATCCAATTTAATGTTGGACTAGATTAGGGATCGGCAACTTCTTATACTCAAAGAGCCATGTGGACTTGTATACCAGAGAAAAGAAAACATTTATAGCTGCAAACAATTATTGACATCTAAAGTGAAGCTAACAATATGTATCTTGTTTTAATTATTTCACTCTTAAAACTCTGAAAAAACTAATAAAAAAACGGCAAGTTAAAGAGCTCTTTCAAATGAATTAAAAAGTTGCATTTAAGTTATAATTATACGTGTCGCAAACAAAAACATATTAGTTATCATACCAGTCATTCTTTGGCCCTTATGAGACGTGCATCGAAGCCTTGACCTGAATTTGAAAAACAATAATTCACTGAACAATAAAATATAAATATTAGCAAAAAAAAAAAGAAGGTTAATATGCTTAATAGGACTTCTCCTGAATCTCTGCGCATAGTGTCTACAAATCAGGGTTGCAGATAGTCACTTTAATCTATACGCAAGACTGTAAGCTTTCATCGGTGATGCTTGAGCAGTGTTTGTTTTTAACAAAGTTCAGTGTGAAGAATAGCTATTCAAATACGTATGTGGATTTGAAGATCGATAAGACTCCAAATGTATATTTTTTCATGTTTATATAGATGTCGGTGATTTTAATGCATGTTTAAAACACAAATATATATGAAAGATTTTCTCAATTTCACTCAATTTGTGATTTTGAGCAAGCTTAGCTTTTTGACGAGAAAGTCCTTCAAAAACATTTGTTAAACGTTTGAATTAGGACACCCATTCATCTTTGTTGACTTATGTTACTGAACCCCATCCCAGAGCCATATCATCAGGATGAAATAGCTGCATGCTGATCTGGAGTCGTAGGTTACCAATCCATGGAGTAAATGAACAACCAATGAATTTACTTTCGTTTGGATATAGAATTTAAGTAAAAGAGGGTTAAAAGTTAAAAAATAAGATTCAGTTTCAAATACCAGATAAATAACTTTTTTAGAGTTGAAAGTAAATTTTCATTCCCAAAAATGATCAAAGTTTTTTTGTTTTCTTTATAAAAACGTCTCCCTGAAGACAACTTTAATGAGGTTCCAGCCTTCAATTATATGAGAAGAAATGTCTAACCACGTCTATAATGGCCAAAAAAACCCTCCCGAAAGCATAGTATTTATTTTCCCTATCTGACAATACCCTACTATTAAAGCCTAAGGGACAAAATTTACATCCCCTCCTGCTCTAATACACCACCTATTTTGACATCGGAAGTGTCTACTCAAATCAGTAAATATTTTTCAGGAATATCATTTGCAGGTGTTGTTATTGAATTCTGTTTTTGTTTTTTTAAAGCACTTCAAATGCATTGGTTATGAATAGGAAACATTATACTTTACCTTTGTACCTTATTCTGTTCATAACTTCATAAAAAGAAATTAATAATAATAAAAAAAAGTGACTTAGTTAAAAAATGTTAAAATTACCGAATATCTATTCTTTAGTGTTTTCCAAAAGATACATGACGAAATACAACTAGAATTTATAAATTTGCTTTTGTAAGCTCATCAATACTAATTACCTTTATATCATTGGTAATTGGTATTTGAACTATGGATTCAGAAAATTAAATTATACTTCCGTTATTTACTCACGATTTTTATCCATCAGTGACACTGAAATATCCTAGTATTACCTGGAGTGTAACATATTTTAGCTCCCCCTTTTATCTAAATTCTTAATTTAGCATACAAGTTCTGTATTCTCTTTTTTAAGATAGTACTCCACTAGTTTTGAGCAATTAACAAATTCTGGAAAAAGTTATGGTATTTTCAATGAATGTTTTTTTTAAATATTATTATTTATCTACTCAAACGAGAAATGAAAAAAGGGATGGAATTAAAGTGGGAATTTTATTGATCAGTATAAAACATGTATTGTTTGATCAAAATGATTTAGATGTAATCTATCCTATACAATTTTAAAAAAACGAATACTTTTTTTTCAACAACTATTTTTGATTATGAATTCACAGATATAAAGCACAATGGTAAATAATTATTTGATTTATTCACTAATGCTTATATTCTAATATGAGACAACTTAGAAGGACAATTAAAGTTTTATGTTGCTAAAATATCCATGGTGTGTTCCCTAAATATCCCAAAAAGTACTCGTGTTATTTTATTGTGAAGGTGACCTTGATTTTTGTAGAGTAAATGTATAGGTTGGAATATAATTATTTACAAATCCTATCATTCATAGAATGGAAAAACCTCTCATTTTCTTTTTAAAAGTCTTAATACTCAAAGAGTATTCATCTCAACGCTTTTTTTTAATTGATTTATTTTCTTTGGAGCATTTTGAGGACTATAAATAATTTTTGCTCAAATATAAAAATAATACATTTTATTTAGGAAAAAGCTTCTTCTATAGAATAACTTAAAAAATCATCCAAACTTCAGTCTGCAAATTTCCTTCATTTGTTGAACATAAATGTATGCAAAAGACATGAATTATATTCATAAAACAATAATATTACAAAAGGGAAAAAAGACTTGATGAATACGTGAACACGTGTGTTTCACACTCAATTATATTAATTAAATATAAAAAAGAGGAAAAATATTATAAAGACTACACTGTTCAACTTTAAAACATATGTATAATGTTGACAATTTTTGCTATTTTTATTAGTGGGTGTGTATTGCTATGCATGAATCTGTTTGTAGGCATATATATTTGAAAATAAAAAGATGCATGTTACTATAATATAATAATACTTTTAAATTTCGCTAAACAATGTAAAAAATAAAAAATATACGAGTAGTAGGAACAAAATTGAAAATATAAAAAATGATTTGTCAAATATCAAAATATGTTATAAATAAATGTGATTTTCTCCAATACATTTATATAAATAGATAGACAAACTAAATATATAATAAATATATTTTTTTTAACCTTATTTGTGAACTTGCTGTCACAATAAGTTATCAAAAAATTTTGAGAATGAAAGAAATATCAACTCAACTTGATTATGTGCCGTGTCATCTGTTTGAGTAGCGCGGATAATATTTATTTGTTGCATTAAAATAGGCAAAAGATTTACTAATTCATGCTTAACATGTTGAGCAATCCACACTTAGGCTCATAATTGATAATATAAGTTTAAAATTCCTGAGGTTAATGGTACATATCAAGCAGATATCATCTATATATAAGGGTGCACCGTAATCACAAATGTTGAGAATTTGGTATAACCAGTTATTTTTTACTTTGCATTCTACTCCTTTAAACAGGAAAATAACCATCAAACATAAAAAAAAGGTCCTTCATGAACGTGTTTTGATTTCAAAAACTGTAAAATGCCTACAAAAAGGATGTTTTGGTGTTGTTTCATTAAAATTATCGATTTCAATTGAGTTAGAGAATTTTTATAATATTATGTATTACAGATAAATGTTTCTCTAATTTGCCTCATGATATGAGTATTTTAGTTCCAAACATTTTGCCAATGAATATATATTATTTTTTTAGTATCGCGTATTACGCGCATGTGATTTGAAGTTTCCCTTCATTTGTATGACTCAAATCTCATTTTTTGATACAAAGTGTCTTATATTTTTTTATCAAATACACTTCTTTTTTTGATATTTGATGGTTATTTTCCTGTTTAGAGGAATAAAATGCAAAATAAAAAATATTCAGCTATACTAAATTACCAACTTGTGTCATTTCGGTACAGTCTAATATATATATATATATATTTATTTATGTAAGCAAAGGGGAGGACGAGGCATCCTTGATAATAAATTCTTCGAAAATGAACCAAAAACATATACTCATCAAATCAAATCAAAAAAACTATTTCTAACAGCTTAATCAATTAGAAAAGCGAGATCAAATCAATTTTACAATAGGTGAGACATGAATTACATAATGTGAAGTCATCTATATATAAAAACAGGGCGTTAAAGAGACGCTCTTTTCCAATGCAAGAGAAGTATGATGAACTGCAAAGGAGCTGACAATTTCATTACAATACCATGGGTATTCCCTAATAAATGTTTAAGTTTAATAAGAACTCCTTTCTCCTTACTCACTAATAAAGGCGATCCACAGCTAGAAGTTAAACATGAAAGGAATATAATTCTTTTTATATCAAAATTAGTTCTTTCTTCTATCAAATTGAATCATACTTTTTTTTTTTTTCATTAAGGGCAATGTTTCAAGTTTCACCTCCGAAAAATGAAATTATCTGACAAAATCTTTCACAAGACGATCTAAAATTCCGTGATTACTTAGATTGCAAATGAATTTTTCAATGCATAAGCAAATAGCATAAACTTTTTATTTATTACTAACTAATTAAGAAGATTACTGCAAAATTCACAGACCTATTTTCCTCGAAAAAAAGTTCACTTTACTTAATTTATCACAAAAATAGTTTTCCAGATTGCAAATCGGCCTCGCATATTATCGATTTATCAACAATGCTTATACTTTCTAATATTATTGATACAGTATTAAACTGTACTAAGGCCTATTGAAGTCCTTATAATCGGGAATATTTGAAGATATTTTAATCTTATATTTTTCTTTTTATATTAAACAATTGGAGATTTAAGAATTTTGACCAGAATGAAACTTTCCACCGGTAAATAAACCTCGTGTAACATTCCACATACAGATTAAGCTGGGCAACTCAATTCAGTTAGAACGATTAAGAAGAATTTAAACTCGGAAACACTAAGGCTAATAAAAATTTGAAAAACATGGCCATATTTCTTTACCACGAATTTGATAGAAGCAACAAATATGAAAATTGCAGTGGTATGGGCCAAGGTGACTATATATAAGGAGAAGGATGCTAAGAAATTCTAGGTTTGTGCTTTTTTCATTATCAAGGGAAGAAGGAAAATTTAATGACGTCATTGTTGAGGCACATAGCACTCTGTCCTATATAAATGTAATAAAAAAAGTAATAATGTTGAAATCCAGACTTAATTAATTGTAATGCAACATAAATTAAGTAATTAAAAATAATTAAAATTCATTTATAGTACAAAATGGTAAACTTAGGACCATGCCAAAAAGTATAAAAGCAAAAATATTTCAGTTATATTGATCTTAATATCTATAAAAGTAAATTCTTTCTAATATTTATTTCGATCGTTATGAAACTTGATGATATCCTTGCTTGATACTTTATAGAATAATAAAATAAATTTCAGAACTAATTATTTAAAAGACCAACATACTAAATTTTCATATTAATCATAATTAACTATCGGTATTTAAGCTTATATAGACTCCTTTTTGAATTTGTAAACGTTAACCTGAATGCTTTGCGTCTTGTTCAATCGCTCTTGTTGGGACTCTGTGATCCTGCTACAAATTCCCATGCACCCTTAATTATCAGTCCCTGTTTCCGAGTCCATGCTGGTTTCCTGGACCTTAATGGTTTCCAATAGTTGTTTCACAAGCTCATTCCTTTTGCAAGTTTCCTTACGAATATCTCTGGACGATTTGGGTTAATCTGAACTGGGAGAAGCAAAGGGAATATGGAGTGAGGGGACTGTATCCCTTTTTAATTTTTTCCTAGACTTTAAGTCAAGAAGCTCAGCCTGGTGATTTAGCTCAAAATCATTGGATGTAAAATGTATATAACAAATCTTAGCATTCTTAATATTAATTGGATCTTTTCTCTTACAGACTGATATCCAAAGACGCTGGAGCATCAAATTTTCTGAGCAAATGCAAAATACTAGGCATCCCATGGATTGGGACAGCAAGGCATGGCATAAACTCACTTTGAACATAGATATGATGCCACTTTTGCTTAACAGTCCAAATTATTACACTTCTCTTCAATGAAATATCTGAACTGCTGCAACAGTGACATTACTACGTCAGTTGAGTCAGCTAACGCCAACCAGACTGGCTTAGAAGATCCAATCTTGACTCACCTTTATATATAGTCACCTTGGGTATGGATACAACTTCAGTTCATTAAAAACAATAGTCATTGAAGCTTTGGATTAGATACAATTTTGCAAAGTCACCTTTTGTTGATTCTGTTAATCTTCCTCCTTGGTACTTTTACCAAGTTTGGAGCAAGGAAATGTGCCCTTTTTCTTCAGTACATTAAAATTTAATGGACTAGAGTAGTCCATTCTTGAAAATGAGGTAGCTAGTCCTATCTCTGAAACCTTCATCAGCTAAAGATCGAGAACGAGCATTTATGGTCCAACTTGTTCGGAGACATCTTCCGTACCAGAAACAATGCTATCATTAAAATATTTTATGATCTTAATAAGGCTAAAGGCTGTTATATTGAGTAAAATGGGTTAAAAATTTTTGTTTGTTTTTGGCAACTTGAACGGTTTCTTTATTTTCAAAAGCTGTTATTATTACTATTTGATTCCTGATGAGAGAACATTTAAATACAAAGGGTAATCACAAGTGTGTGTGAAGGATGGAAGGCAACACTGAGGAGTTAAAGGGGAGTTTTAAGTGTAAGCCCCTGTTGGACTCAAAGTAAAACTGAGGATCGAAAACGGAGTTAACATCCCAATGTTATTGCTTGATAAGGAATAGGATTTGTCTTTATTTTTTCCTCACATATCTGATTACAAATAATTTCATCGATGAAATACCATGACAGCTCTCCATTAAACATTATTTAAATTGTCAGTTATCATGTTGATTTTCTGATTTTTGTTTTTACAAGCCAAAATGCTTTCATTTTACGGTCCAACTAATAGTTATGTACTGTATGTATATTGTACCTACATACCAATATTCATATTAAAAATAAAAAACCGATTTTTATTATGTCCTCCTTATATTTTATCTAGAATGTAGATTGTACGAGTATGTACATTCATAAATATGTTTCTTACCCTTAGGAATTTTTTGATTCAACGTTTTATGTATTAAGATATTGTATATATTTATAAATGTAGATATTTATAAAATACATGTATTATGTAAATTATACATACATATATGTATATGGTATGGAAATATATTGCAAATTTTTGAAACTATTTTTACTTGTTCAATGTTCATAGATATATTTTTTAATGGAGAAAAAAAAATGTAAATATACAAATACAATAATATTTTGGATTGTGAGCATGTTTGCCTTCAATTTAGTACTTGTGACTAGACTCATGTGCAGTGTTGTTATGATTCCTAGAGTTGTAATTAAAAAAAAATAACATGCAATTAAATTATTAGCAGAACCATCGCTACTTATTCCTGCCCCATCCCCTGAGTTCTAGAGATGGGATGGGTCTTGGATGCAAATCCGAAGTATCCGTGTAAACTTGTATTATCCAAAAAGATTCAATATCCTATCTGGCTTCGGGTACCCAAAATACTTACGGATAATACAAAGGATCTGAGGAATTTTTTGGATCTAAAACGCTTATGATACTGCTTAATAATTAATCCCGGTTATAAAGAAAGATATTATTCATATGAAAAGAACAGTCTATTTATCTTGATTAGTGATCTACATAAATAATTGCATCGTGGGATTATTCAATGCAGGATTACATAATAATGTACGCTGTATTTAGTTGCGCGCTGACGAAGTTTCTTCTTTTATTCCTCTAATCAATGTTTTTCACATTAATTGGTTGTTTACAAATCAGTTTTAATTAGGCTCTGAACAGTTATTAACTAATATTGAATAATAATTCTGTAGGTTTTCTCCTTGGACGATCTTCTTTGGCACGGGAATAATATTTTTGTTTTGATGACACATAGAAAAAAAAAAAAAATAAGATACGACATTAATATAATACGCTTTTTGTTCAGAGCGTGGGTTTAGAGATCAGTTCGCTGTGATTAAAATCATATTTGTTAGAAGAATGAGGCGTGGTTTATCATTAATCAATATTAAAAATTATAATAGTTATATAACTTTATGTATTTTTAATACTTTTAATGATTTTGGACCCTGTTTTTGGATAAGAGTTTGCAAGATACAATAAATGTAATGACGTTCCAATATTATTAAAATAATAATAAATATCTTATAATATTAATAGTATTAACATTGGGGTATTTATTGTTTTGGCTTCGGTAATCAGTTAAAATGAAACCTTAAGCCTAATCCAATTTTATTTATTTTCGAACTTAGACTAAAATGTTTATAAAATTCGGGATAAGTATCTGTCTAATTTTGGTTTCGAATTTCGATCTGAAACTTTGGGGAGCCGGAATTTACACGAATATTTACGTCCAAAGATCCGAACCAACCTAGATTCTACAAAATATTGATCCATCCTATCTTAACTGAGTTTATGAAGACATTGTTTGGTTTTTTATGAAACATTAAAAAAGGCAAGGGAAATTTAAAGCAATCTAATATATTATTCCTTATTCAAATTCGGATAAAACGCGTACTTCAAAAATACTTATATTCCTTTTTGAATTGTTATCTGAGGGATTACTTTGTATATATAAATGTAATATTCTAACTTTAATTATGTAACTTTGTAGATTCATTGTTACCTGTATTTGATAATTCCTTTTCCTACATGCAGAATATTGGAGGGGAAGTGTGTATTTTCCTCATTTATCAAGATATTATATTAGCGGCGAGGAATTAATAACTGAACTTACTTCTACTGTTGAGACGTATCCTAGGGAAAATCGTATTAAAAAAATTTATTAATATTTTAATAAATTGCAAATATGATATTAATATTGATTATTGATGCTTATTTGTAATATTTACTATAAACAAATAACATTTTATATTTTAAAATATCAATTTTATTGTTGGAGTGACTTTGCATCTCAAATCATAAAGGTTTTTCTCCTTTTTCTAAACTTTTTTAAAGACAAATTCAATTTTCTCATTAAAATATTGGTTTATAAGTGGACAGAAATACAAGAAGCCATACATTTATAACAACCACTAAGACCGAATCAAGTTTTATACTACTAAAATATTCGTTTTAATGTTGAGATTGCTAAATGACATTCCTTTCACACGGCTTTCATTAGTTACAAAGCCACTTCTTCAAAGCTCTTTATGTTTTTTAAATATTGTATAATTTGTTTCACTATAAAATAGTATGAAATCTATGACATATATGGATTATACACCATTATTATTTTTAAAGCCAAATATATTTACATATACAAATACACCATTTAAAAAGAAATTTGAATGCTTCAAAGTCAATGAAGTTATGTAAGCATGAATGAGCCTTGGAAAAATAAATAAATACATTGGATAGTAGCAAAAAAATGTGTCTCCTTCATTAATGCAAAAATAATTAAATACTATTTGTTTTAAATAGATTGAACTATGATGCAATGAATTACTTTTGTGTTTATGGAAACGTGATTTTACTTACAATTGAGTGGATTTATTGATTTGTTTTAAGAATTTCAATAACGATACAGATATATTAATCTTTATACTTGTGTATTTGAAGGTTCTTGCTATAGAAACTGCTTGCTTCTCCATTTTTTAGTGAAAGTAATTATTTTCTTAACATTAAGTTACATGTTATGTTAATAATCAGGGTCGATTAGACAAATACGGTCAATTTAGAGTAGTGCTTAGGGAAAATTGTACAAAACAAATATAATTAACAATTTAAAATTATACATTAATTTAATATGATCTCCTTCAGCAGTAATCATTCACTCAATAGGGCCAAAAATATGAAAAAAACGTGAATTTAACTTAACTGCCAGAAGGGAGGCACCTCAGTGTAGCTGTTAGCTTTAAATGACACCCAGGGTTATGATGAAACCCGTTAACTTTGTTTTGAACTAGTGATTCACATCACTTTTTACTTCAGTTACCTGGCCATAATTCTTAATATTTGTTGACGATCCAGTTCATCTTATTGCCAGAATAATAATATTTTTCGTCCATTGAGCTTCATTCAATGTCTTCTGCAGGCCTGCAACTTTACGTACGCCTAGATGGAATAGTCTACGGGGTTGAGGTCTGGTTTCTTCTGCAGTCAGAAGTCCTTATCCCAGAAGTGCTTGTTGGCCTGGAGCCATTCTTGGGGTTTCTTTGTGGTGTGAGTAGGAGTTACATCTAATTAAAACACCCAGGGAGAATTGCCGATCATGGATTTGATCTGGCCATGTCAGCAATTTAGAAATTCAGTTTTTTCTTGAAGATGACTTCAGGTGCTTGTCAAACACCGAAGATTTTCTGCCTGCTCCTTGAATGTGTCATAGGTCCGCTCTCAACTTTAACCGTATGAAAAGATGTAAATCGTCTTCCTGGAGACCCAATTATGTTCCTAGATTGCATTCTGGGACAATCCCCCGCTCAGGAGCGCTGTAATCTCAATCCTCTTCTCGTACTTTGTGCTCGTGGTAGCGAGAAAGAACATGCTTTCTTTAGCAATCAAAAAATAATTATGTGTTCTACTACATTGCTCATTGGAACATTGTAAGGAAATGCTACTTAATATCTCAAAATTTACGGTTGTCATGTTAGTAAAGAATTTACCCCGAAAAACATTATTCTTCACATTTCAAATCTTAATTGTTTCTTTTTGCTCTTATTTACATTTTATCTACTATTTTTATATACCATGTATATTTAATATTTTTAGACATATTGTCCTTAAACCCCTCTTAAAAAGAAATGAGTAAGTTTTAGTACACCCCACATGTTTATGACACTTTACGAGTAAAATATTTCTTGAAAGAACTAGCAATCAATGGCGATATTGTATATTTGTTTTAACTATCAGTTGATAAAAAAAACAAACAATTGTTTGAAATGATTTTAAGTAAATATAAGATAATGAGTTAGAACATTATTTTTCCCTTCTCTATCTATTCTTTGTCAAATAGGGGAACATTAGTGTAACCAATCCTATTTTCATGTTGCTTATTCGTAAATGCTAATTAAGTTAATTGATTAAAAAAATAATTTTTTATTTTTAAATGTATACCTTAAAAATAATAGGCGTGTAAAAAGAAATCAATGTGTATTGCCTGTTGTATTCTTTTGATCATAAAACAATCATTTATAAGCCAAATTCCAAAAAGTTTAATTTATACTAAAGATAAGGTATTTGGCTACATTTAGTCAAAAAACAAAATATTTATACATTCATTTAGGTTTTTTTTTGCTGTTTTTTTCATATTATTTATGAATTTTTAATAGGTTACTCATACTTATGTATTGTAAGCCAATAATATTTGTTGCCTTGGTTTGGTCGACCCATTTAAGGTCCTAAAATAACTTCTGTATGAAATTCCCCAACAACTTAAATGTTTAAAATATTATATATTTTTATAATGTAACTCAAAAAATAATGAAAAAGTACGAATTTTTTCTAACATAAAGTGGTATACTTCATAAGATTAGAATATAGGAGTAAAAAACAAGGAATAGTAAAAAATTAACGTCTAATTCCTTTCCAATAATTTACTTAATTATACAACAGAAAATGAATAAAACTACATTCCTTCATAATCATCGTACGTGCATCTTACATCCAAACTATTAAACACCAATGGATTGGCGGTACTATAGACATGTTTGTTCCGGATGAAACAATTTTAATCGAGATAGTTTTTGAATGAATCAAATGTTCGTTGTCGCTTGCTGTTCGAATTCACTCGCTTTTATTCTATTAACAAATTTAACATAATATTTGTAATTACAAAATGCATGTAACAAAGCATCATGTCTCAAGTAGCTTATTTTTTTTACATCAGGGCATCTAAATTTTTATTTGTTTACTCTCTCCAAGAAGTTAAAAATTAAAAATGCTTGGAAGATATTTTAATTTACTAAAAAAATTTATTTCCAAAAATAAAAGAAGATTTAAAGTTATAAACTTTTATTCATAGAAAACCAAAGGTGATTATTAAAGCAATGCCTGAAAGAAATTACACTAATAACTAATATAGTTAAACATGACAATATTCTAGTAAATTTTTGTTTAAAGCTTGTATAAAACCCTAGGTATTCGTGACCATAATGGCATAAATAAAATAAAATGGAACTTACAAATTTTAATTTCAAGAAAGAAAATTAGATTATTAGAGAAGATATTTTGGAACAATAATGAGAAAAATTATACTGGTCGGCAACTTTTATTTTCATTCTTGGGCTTATGTTTGATTTTTTTTACTGGGGTCTTAAATACTAATTTTTTTTAAGGACTTGTTAATCAGTGTTTTAATCCCAAACATGTATATCGGTTGTGAAAAGAACTTCCTTTCATATGAGGATCTTTAGAAATTTAAGTCAGCTGGCTTCATGATGAAGTGTCTATACCAACAAAAGGTTTCGTTCTTAGTTTTTGAAACAAGAGCATAAGTTAAATAAAATAAATGTTACTTTTGAACAAAAAAAAAATTGGCTGACGACACTTGATTATAATTTCCTATGTTTTAATTTTGCTAAAATACTGATTTTTATTATATGAAAAAATATTCAATACAAAAAGATTAGTGATATTATATGGGTTATTACTAATTATATTATTACAAAATATTATTTATTTGAAAAACAAATAGAATCAAGAACGATAAAGGTTATAAGCCCAAATTAATCCAAAAACAAATATTTTTTAACTTTATATTTTAATATCTGTATTTGTTTTGACGAACAGCATTTTAGTTCTTTTTAGCCACAATTACAATAAGTTTTTAAGGGGAAAAATTTGTGCAAGGTCTCGCACTTTTAATTAAAATACCCTGGATTTCATCTTTATTTAAGGTATCACTCAATGTAAAACCAACTCTGACGACATGTCTTTGCATGAGAATCAATCGAAATAAACTTATTTGTACCTTTTTCCTAATATAAATAATATCGATAATTTATTTTTATTATAAATATTTGAAGTTTTTTTTAAATTCCAATAACACATAAATATATTTTATTATGTAAAATACATATTTAAATAAACGATTATTTGTAGTTCAAATAGAGACACATTTACAAAAAAAAGTTATATAAACGATAAACATAATTAACTGAAAAGCAAATTCAACTTCTCACGTTGTTACAATTTTTTGATGAGGTTTCTGTCACACATCTTTGGACAGCTTAAGTATGCAATGGATATTTTTCTGGAATGGGTAGCTTTTTATTGTTGATATTGTTAACAATTTTCTCATGGGATAAATATTTTGTAATGGGGTTCAGTCACCTTTACTGCAGTCCAGTCAATAATTTCATAATATTGACTTCAATTAAAATTTAAGTTAGGTATTTAAACACACTAGGATAAGATTTTGAAGGACTAACTCTCTTCCATGCATTTTTTCGAATCTCAGGTCTATCATCACCAAAAATACTAAGAAGAACGTTTTCTGGATGGGAAAAATAACTTGTAGTACAATTTTTTAAGTTTTTGAATATCATCTTGGTTATTTTTTTATTCTTTTAACACTGCGAAAATTAATGTTTTAAAATGAGTGAATATATGTATAAATATAAGGTAAAAGAGTAGCGAATAGTTTTTTAAACTATTATGTGATAAGATTTTATTTAAACTGCCATTCATTAAAAATGTGTAAATCTGCTAAAGAGTATTAGAGAAAGAAGAATTCAAAAAATAATAATTAAACGAAGAGTTAAAAAAAAAAAAAAAATTAAACGAAGAATTAAAAAAATAACAATTAAACTAAGAATTCAATACATATCCATTTTTTAAAGATTTTTTACATTTTGTTTGGTATTTTGAACATTGCGAATTAATTAGGCTGATATATTTAAATAAAGCTTAAATGTGATCATTTATAAAATTAGATTTAGTTAAAGCTTTAATCCAATTGGGATCATTTTCAATTATTATTAATTATACTAGCGGACAAAAGACACAAAAAATGGCCAAATATGTTTTTGTATATTCTTAAATTTATAATAAATTTGTAAAATGCAAGTATTGAGTGTCTAATGACCTATGCAACTAACAAAAAAATTACTGGTCCACTTATCGCAGCAAAAATTTGTAGAACTGGATATACTAAGGTTCAGATCAATTTACTACCTTTCTATGTGCACCATTCTAACTGTTTTCTTAAAGTCAGTAAATAAACTTGTGCTTAAAATATTTTTTATTCAATTTCTTCTTAAGGAAAATGGGATATTAATCGTTGAATAATTGTACCCATATCATAATATCTTAAAGTTGAAAAATTTACCAAGAGCTGTATTTAGTATATTTTGAAGAAATTATGTTCCAGTAAACAGAATCTTGACGTATGTAGCTTTTAATAAAGACTCTATTTTTAACATCTTCTTTAGAGTATTTAAAAGATTTTTTTTTTTTTTGTAGTAGTATTGGCAGAAAATTTTTGAAAGTAATTCCATTTGGATAAAATCTTCACATTTAGTTAAGTCTGAATCTAAAAGACTTTTTTCTTATTATATTTTGCCAAAAGCAAATAGATTATTTTATTACACTTCTAGATACGTGAATGTAAGATGAAATTTTTTTTGGAAACGCTCTAAAAATAGATACATGGGGCGTTTTATTTCAATTTATTTGCAATTGGAAATCAAAATGTATCGATGTAGCGCTTCTGATTATGTTCAAATTTTATAGAGTTGGATAAATCAATATTGCAAAACAAAAAAAATCAAAGTTATTTTTTTATAATTTTATTTTAATAATAAATCGTTTTTTTAAGTTAAAAACGGAATGAGTTTCGCATTATCAGTTGCAATGGTTGATATTTAGGTAACTTAGTCATTTGTAGAATGACAAATAATTTTTTTTCCTATTAATCCTATATATTATTTAAATTATAAAAGTGCACTCAGGGGCCAAAGAACTCGTGCGTAATATGTATCACAGTAGGATAAATTAGTCTTTGACAATATTAAAATTTAATCAAGAAAAAATATTACTTATTTAAAAAATATAGTTTGATTAAATAATTCTAAAAATATGTGTTTATAGTATTTATTGTTTTTTGTATAAAAAAAGTATAAGTATGATTTTTATAAATAAAATAGTATGAATATAATTTTTATATTGATGATTTAATTACGACGTTACCTTTATTGTATCACGCAGCCTTTCATTAAAAAAAAAACACACACACACAGAAAAAAGGCCTAAATCATATAGTAATTATATAAGTTAATCATACCATCTGCTATATATTTCTCATTACTCCCAGACTATCCCCCTCATATTTCTTATTCACCATTTTTAAAATGGTAATTTTATAAATATTTCGTCATATAAAAATATACATTCTATACTGCATTATAATATTGCTAAGTGATATTCTATGAAACGTGTAGCTATAAATTTGTATTTCTATATGATAGCCAAAATTTATTTTATTAATAATAATATCCCCAATATATATATTATATAAACGACGAAGAATCAACGGAAACAGGGCATAAGTATATAATGACGTATTACTTTGTTAATTTATCAAAAGGAATACATTATGAAATAGACATTACGTATCAAGTGGGAGGATGGATTCGACAGCTGACAACAAAACACATATGGTATTTTTGTGTTAGCAAGGACACTGTGAGATACTAAAGATCAATATATTCATTAAACAATTTATAATTTTTGTCACAACCATATTGATTGATAATGTAACATTAATAATATATTTTGTAAAATAGAGATAATTAGATTTTTCATTTATTAAAAAAAAATAATTTTCTTGAATTTAGCAGATTAAAAATATCTATAATTTATTTTAACTTTCATTAGAATAATTCCCATATATATATATTCATATAATTATTCAACAAAAGTATGAAATATATATACAATACCTTAAATATTGCCTGGTAAAAGCTAAATTTAGTATTATAAGATTGATGAATGACGTGGATCGATATGCTATTTTGAATATATGTTTTGCTATATTTATGTAATTTTAATAGATCCAATAATGACATATTACGTGTTATTTTGCTAAAAGACTCAGAATTATTAAATCATGATATCAATGATATTTAATGATTAACGTATATTTTGACATTGTTTTATGTGATAACCTGCTAGTTAAAAATTGAAAATTATAATCATCTTTGGAGATGAAGTTAATCTTATTAATAAAGCAAAGTATATATATAAATGAGAAGCGGTCGAGGAGTGTACTCCTGGTTGTATATAATAAAGATATTTTGATCTATAGGGTGAGGACTCAAAAATTAGAATCCTCTTCGAGGCCGTCTAGTCTCAGTTATAAAAGTATGACAATTTTTATTTTGCACAAATTGAAAGACCTAACAAAATTCTATAATTTCATGTTTTTTTTTTTGTTTTTGTACGATAAAGAATGTCCGAGCAAAAGCTTAACGCTAGAGGCTATGCGACCTCCTCCGCAAAAAGACAAGAAGATCTTCACAGTGGATACTGTTCTGAAAATGAATAATGATCACTTCTTGGCTGAATCAAGAATTCAGGTCGAGAGAATCTTCAAGGTCAAACATCAAGCTCAGATGATGGTTCTCGGCGTCGTGTTGTCCGAGGACAGCAAGATGCCTCTCTACTTCACTAAAGTCAACACGGACGTCTACTACAAGGTCCTCAGGTATCAGGTCTTACCATGGTTGAAGAACACTTTCCCCAGGTACAACTATGTGTTTATCCAAGAGGGCGCCCCGGCACACACGTCCAAGAAGGTGCAGCATTTCTGCAGGGAGAACATGTCTGCCTTCTGGCCGGTAGACATAATAGTTTGGAATATTTGGCTGATTATCAACTAATTTTGGGCTTTTTTTTTTTTGCTTCTTTTTCCAAAAAAAGTTACGCAATACAATATAAATAACGATGTAATGTCTCACATTAATGATTGTTTGGGAAGGATAATCCTACCTAAGAAATTACAATATATAAGTCAAAAAGTTATTTTTTTTTTTAAAGTTTGTTCAAAAATTATTAACACCTTGCATTATTTCTAAGTAAAGGGGATCCATTTGAAGCGTGGGTCTTTTATTTTTGCAAAAAAAAAAGTATATACATTTTTATTAAAGAATAAAATTTTGTAAATAGTGAATGATTAAACTTATTGTAACATAAATATATCAGTATATTTTTGTTTTTCTTTCGATATCATTCACAAATTATTATCATTAGTTCTATACACCTATGAAAATGAGCAATCAATTGTACAGACTAAAAAATATGTTAAATATAATGAAAACCATGCCTTTATTCAAAATCTTATTTACTTAATCTCACCAAACTCATCGACTAAAAGAAAGCAGTACATTATTAGTTGATAACTAACATTAATGTATCAATACAAATCAAAAACTAGAATGGGCTCTTTGGAGAGTGTAAACCTCCGCATATAGTCATTTTTCCTGAATGAAATGCATCATGTCAAACATGTGTAATGTTGAACATGTTGAATTTAAAGAAATTTAATATCTATTGAACTCATTCTTAAGTTTGTGTTATATATATACAGGAAGCGGGGATTAAATTGTCGCCAAAATATTTTTCTACAAAGAACAACACAAAATATACATTTTTTAACTTTTTTATCGAAAATCAAAACTATGACGAGCATATAGGTATAGAGTAGCCATTCATTCGATATAGTTGCCGTTGGCATCAATAACGGCCTCAATACGGCCTCTGAACCGGCCGCAGGCTCTTCTGACAATCTCATTGTCCATGTTGCCGAATACCTCCTTGATGAAGTCCATCAGGCTAGCCTTGGTGCTATGGGGATGTCTTTTGGGATGTCTCTCAACATAGCCCAGACAAAATAGTCCAAAGGATTAAGCTCGGGAGAGTTAGGAGGCCACAAATCCTTTGTTACGACGTCATAACAGTTCTCGGTTAACCACTTCATGGAGATTTTGGACACATGGCAGGGTGCTGAGTCCTGTTGCCACACCCAGGGCCTGTCTCAGGCCTTCTTGGACACAGTAGGGTCATCCTTAACCATCTTCTTCACCTTGTCGACAAAGTCGGTGTCCCTGACCTTCCTGTTGGCGCCCTCCTCCTTGGGTGCCCACTTTATGGTGGCATCAACATCCCAGGTGTTCTCTAGCTTCTTACGGATACGCTGAACAGTCCGTAAATTCACTCCTAAGGTTGAAGCAATCGTTGAATTGGAGATTTCACCTCAATTATTAACCAATGCCATGACTACGGCGGACCTCGAAAGCTCCTCGTTCCGCTTATAGCTCTTTATTTCCTCATATGATGACGGCATGATGCTAACTGAGCTACGTATCGTCAGTTGACGAGAATAGCTTTCCTATTTGGTAACCGGTTTTTTATTTGATAATGTCGTCTTCAAGTTATCAAGGTTTAAAGTAGGCGACAATCTGATCCCCGCTCCCTGTATATATGTTACTGTGTACTAGAAGGTGCCAACAAATCCATCATTTGATTTCAACAATATGAATTTTATTCCAAAAGTACTCATAATAATGACAATGTTGGTATGCTAAGTGAGTACTACTTCTTTGTTCAATAGATGTATCTCAATTTGTACAAAATGATGGTCGATTATGCATTTTTAACCTTTTGTATGATTTTAACTTTCAATCATGACCTTTGACTTTTTTTTATATAAATCATCTTTATTAAACCTACCTAATACCACCAATTTTAACTTTGTACCTCAATATGGTCCCAAATTATTGTCGATGAAGAATTTTTAACGTTCCATGCTACATTAACCACCCAAAAATTTAATAACCTCTAACTATGACCATACATAATCTTTGTACTTTTTTATATCAAAATCTATTTGTAACTTTTCAGTAATCTTGGGGAACAACAGACCAATAAACGGAGGCAAAAACATAATTTAGTTGGCGGAGTTAATAAGATTTAAGTTCAAGAACAGAATATAAATCAATAATAAGAGGATGTACAAGTTTGTAATGAGATATCAGATAGAACAGTTTTCTAAAATAACAAAATATGAAAAACAAGCAACTTTGTGATCATTTATATTTTTACATAGAGAGAGAGGGAGATGGAAGATAAATAGACAGATACTATTCCAGACAAAAATTTAAAAAAATTGATTTCTTCTCTTTTATTCAGTTATTACTCTTGTTCTTGTTGGTACCTACATATCCCATAATTTTTTATTATTAACAATATAAGAATCAGCAGAACAACAATTTAAAAAAAAAAAAAAAAAAAAAAAAGCAAGAAGAAAAGTTAATTTTCTCTTAAAAAGCATTTAAAAAAAATTGTGGTTTTTCAATCAAAGATGTACTTAATTTATATTGAGAAATAAAATAAACATAAAATTTTATAACTTTTTTTTACTACGATGTTACTCAAACAGTGTACATCTAAACAATAATGTGTATATGAAAAACTATTAATTACCATTTTATATTTGAAAAACAATGGTTAGTTTTTGTTGTTATTGTTGTGCTTTAAGTATGAATGTATATTGTTGTACGTATTTGAAGACTTTCCCTCTTCAATCGAATTGATTATGTTTCATCTTCATCTTCTCTTTTCCTTAAAGAAAGGAAAAAAGTAAGTAAGAGTTATATGTACAATGTACATACATATTATTTGGTATATTTTAAATAACATTTTTAGTTCCTTTTGTTACACTACTACTAAAAGGAAATAATAAATACAATTGTAAGGGATCCAGTGTTTCATTTATGATGTGCGAGTTTGCATGAACTTCATACATTGATTTTTATTTTCCTAACCAATTAAGAAAATAATATGACAATTATGTGTCATAATAACCTTTTAAAGACCAACGTTCCCATTTTGTAGCATTTTTTCAAAATTGTAAAAATGTTCAAAAACTTCATTTTAATATGATTTTTTGCTCTTAATGGAAAGTTGAATAGTCGAGATAAATTGAACCCATACAAATATATATATAATAGTAAAACAGTCAAAAATGAGAATTTTTAGAATGAATCTTTGGTTTCAGCTTTAGACCAAAAGTAAAAGCATAATATATTTTAATGCTTATTAAATATTTATAGATGAAATGCATCATAGAGGATGTAACCAACCTGAAATCAAAGTACAGTGTTTGTAAAAGTTTTGCCATAAAATATTTGTTTGCTTCAAGTAGCCCTCATTAAAGTGTTCCAAACATTGATTTGACTAAGTAGTGTATTCTAATTGGTAGATAATATTTACATTTAATTATAGTAAAACAGTGACGTCATATTTGTAATCTTATAAATTAAGCCTTTCCTATCTAATTATTTTTAATGGAAAAAATACTTACTTCTTCAATGTGGTTACGTCGTCATATTGAATATTCAACTGTTTTGTTGAGTAAATAAGTCTTACATTCTGATTACCATACAATTAAGTACATATATTTACCTCCAAATTTAGACACATCAGAAAGAATATACACTTTTATTCATTAATTATTAATGTATTTGACTTTAGGGATTAAACACTTTCTTAATAAATAAACATATTTTCATCAACGCTCAAGGGGCATTATTGGAGGTAATCCTAAGTGGCTTTGTATGCATACATACATATACGAGTATATTTGTATGTATGGTATATGCTTGATTTTATCTTTCTTTTCTAAAAAACAAATGAATATATTTTGAAATTTCCAGAAAAGACTTATATAAATCAACTGAGAAATACAGCCAACTCTTGTAATTTTATAACAACATGTTTTGCTTAAAAAAATTAAATTAATAACATCTGCTATAAATTAAAATTACATTTGCAAATATAAACAAAATACAAATTAATGGTTAAGGAATTATTAATTGTCTTCTTCTTTTAATCTTTTAATATATATATGCATTCTTACTATATCTCTATTACTCTAAGATATAACTATTTTTTTTTATAAATGTATCTTTAAAGCTGACATAACGTCATGAGTATAAAAAAGTAATACATGAAATATATATATTACAAACTGAGATTGTTTGGGGAGGCGTCCTCAGAAAAAAACAAAGCTTTACTCCTACATTGCGCTGGAAGCGAAGTACAGATCAGATATGATTTAAGACATTAAAAACTACTGAGAAGGGAGAGGAGGAGGATTTTCAAACTGTTGTTAGAGGCAACTTCTCCACAGAAGTTCGTATGGGCTATCAAAAATTAAGATGGCCCAAGGTGAGCCTATAGATAATTTTGTTACACGACTCAGAGGCTAGGCCAAATTCGGAAAATTTACCTTTAAACCTTGCTCCTCTTCTTTCGAGGAAAAAAATATTCTGGGTTCTATTCGGAGACATACCTCCGGTCCTAATTTGTCTTGATCAGTCTTCTATAAAGGCTTATCCTCTCTCGAGAAGGTGATTAAATTAACTAGATCTATACAGACTTCGTCTCTCAATGTCAGCGAGATAGAACAAAAAGACAATGTCCTTTATTCAGAGTACGAGGGACCAAAATCTCGAATAAAAATACCTCCAAGAAATGGATCCCCAAGGCCAAGTATCTTCCTCCTGAAAAGAAATGTTTTTTTTTCCAAACGTAACCATGTATTGTTGAAAAATGAGTGCGCGGCAGTGCCCAGAAATATTAGAAGTGTGGTGTTTTTGGACATTTTCCAATGTGCTGCAAATCATCAGACAAGTCAACTTCAGCCATTACTTTCCATTAGCTAACGGTGTTGAGGAAAGGTGCTATGCTTATTTTGAGGTCGAGGGTAAAAAAAAATCAAGTTTTTTTTGGATTTGGGTACCAATGTCAACATACTTCCATTTAAATTTGTAAAATCTCCCATCTTCTTCATTTTACTAATATCAAGTAAGAATGTATAATATGTCTATGTATGTACATTGTTACTTTAAAAAAAATATATTTTTACGACTTTAAATTAATAAATGATAATTGTTTTTTTTTATTTAAAAAATTATAAAATATTACAATTAGATCTTTTTATTGTGAATGTATGTATATGAAATAAGTAAATGTAAAAATATATATATATAATTAAATTTGTAAAATTGGATCGCTTAGAAGAGATCCCTGGTTCCTTAGGGGTGTTTGGAGGTGATAAAGTCAAAACCGTAGGCACAAGCCGGCTGAAAGTATCTCTTAATGAAAAAATAATGTTAGCAGGCAATTTTTGGTAACCAAGGTGGGCCAACCTATTCTTGGGTTACAGGACTGTATTGATTTTGGTTTGGTGAAGCTGCAGAACCAAACAAATTTGTGTCACTCTCAGGATTAACAAAGTGGAAGTTATGATTTAATTAATTGCATTATTGCTTCTAACTTTACCTCTTTGTTAACAGAATTATAGATGTTCTATCATTAGATGGTTAAAATTTCAAAAAAATTGAAGACTACATGGCTTAAAATATTTAAGATCAGAGGGTAAGTTGACTTTTTTTTCACAACCAAAATTTAGAAAGATAATTATATAATTATTTTTCGCAATTTTATAGTTTTTCTACGATACATACTTATCATTCCTTAGATTGCATTAAATCAATCTAAAATTCATCAAAATGATAATTTCTTGCATGTAAAGAATGAAACAAAAACATAAATCGGAAAAAAACATTATGAATTATTTGGTATCGCGGTAAGTATGATTTTTTTTGAGAAAATTTGAAGTTTTTTTCTCCTCACTCAGAAAAACTTCAATCTCTAGTAATAGATAGTCTATTTTTAAATAAAGATTCAATAAATTTATGAACACCATTTAGTTACATAATTTCAGTTTCATTATTATTTCAAATGTCTTATTGTCTTGTTCTTTAAAGTATCTTCGCCTTTGGCAACCCTTATATTTTATGGATTAAAGGATTTAACCTTCACATCATGATTAAATAGTTATCAACTAATATATAATAACAAGGACTAAACTTAACGATGGATCATTATTAATTAGGAACATGTCTCTAATCTTACTGTGTCATGTCTTAACCTCACCATATTATTTATGATGAGAATAATGCTTTATAGTTTTGTGAATAAAGAAGTAAAATGAAAGAATAAAAATGATTGTTCAGCTTCCACTATATATATTTTTTTTTCTTGATGGAAATGTTTTTTTTCCGTAATAAAATCTACAATTTACATGCAATAGAAAGTAAATAAAATATCATATTTTGTGTTCTAAAATAACATAAGTTACTAAAGAAGTAAAAGTAACGGCAATAAGAAAATAAAAAATTCTTAACAACCAGTTGTTAAGCGAAAAAACTAATTGTAGTAAAATTGTGCTAAAATACATCAATATCGGAGATACAGAATGGATAGATATATCAACAACCAACCTTATTACGTACATTAATTACTTGTATTACGAGGATAATTAATGCTGGTAAGGTTATATATATTCAAAATGGATAAATAGTACTGATGACTAAAGCAAGAAATGTCTCTTCATCCAAACTGCCAGAGTCTAAAACGATCAAAATTTAAAGTATTTTGAACCTACATATAAGTATATGTAATATTTTGTCAGCTTAAAAAAAAACATAAATCAACACATTATCTTATATTTTGTGTAGACGAGAAAGTTAATTTACACATTAAGATAGAGATGTAAAGAAGTACATATATAAAAAAGTTATAGTAATGTATTTCCTTTTATTTTTTTAATCATTTTTTATTATATTTGATGTTAACTTTTTCTTGAGAGTAAAGTAGAAACGTAAAAAGTTATGATTACCTAATTTTCTTCCTGAAAATTATGATTTTTTGAAGTCAAATAAGTATCCATATTTAGTACTTATAAAATATATCTTGCAAAAGGATCTTAAATATAAGCTGATCAATAGGAAAACTTTTATATGAAGGTATATGTATATTTATATAAAACTACACATATATGTATAGGGAATGAAAAAAATTATATATTTCTCAGCTTTTTTCAATAAAATATTCTCGAGAAGTTAAAGCGAATAAATTTTTATGAAAGAATGTCGATTTACATATTAATGTAAGAAAGAAGAAAGTTGATACACATACCTCTTTACAAAAATATAATTGCTCTAATGTATTCAATATTAGAGCCAATCCAAAAGCTTATAATTTAAAAAAATAGTAAGATTCTACGAGTTGTTTTTAGTACTTCCAAAAAATAACAATTTATTGTTAGAGTTGTAAATTCTAAGCACACCCACTTTGGAAGAAAAAATAAATCAAAATTGACAGTTTCATTATGTTTGGTTGCATCATGACTAGGGTCGGACTAAAAGTAGAGAAAAAGTACCTTTTTTGATATTACAAAAAAAAAAAAAAAAAAAACAACCGCTTGTTCTCGATTTACCTAAAAAATTGTCGTGATATTGACATATAGCTTTAAATGATAAGTTTTTAATTCTCACCTATTTTTGTGTAACTTTTTTTTAAGTCATATAAAATAATATTATCTTTATATTTTTTTAATATAACTTCACATCATTTTCCTTGCACCAAAGCTATTATAAGAATCAAAGTTTCTTCTCTGTATAGCAAAAAAAAAAATAATAATAATTCCCGGACAGCTGAAAATATCGGTCTTCAATCAGTATGGACCATTGTTTTGCTCGTGTCTTCTTCTCACGCTTTCAGATATTCCCACCCCTAGTTATGACACTTAGTTGACGTATTGTTTTATTAGATTATACTATTTAATAAAATTTTAACTTTTGTTTGCCTTTAGATTAATATGTTGAGTTCCTAATTGATTTTACTTAATTGTTTAGTTTATACAAAGGCTTAATAAAAAGAGCGCGGCCGCTTTTTAAGACCAAAAATTAGGTACATACAAATTTTAGGCTCTTGGATTGACTCGAAATATGAAATAAGTTAGAGGAATGACATTTTTCTCACAATTAAAAAAGGCGAATTTTTACTTATTGGCTTTTAATCCAAACTTATAGGACAAAATTTGAACATGGAATACGTACAATATTCTAAGTGTGTTGGATCTTTTACGCATACCTTCATTTGCATACCTTCATATTTTTTCTAGAATGATGAAAATTGAGAGCTCTTTTCTGAATTCGAAAAAGAACAAAAATATAATGGAATGACGTAGCTCAATGTACAATACGCTTGAGAGAAATTATTCTCTTGAACTCAATGTGCGTAAGTTTGCACCTTGTTCGTACCTAGAGAAGGAAATATACTTCATGTATGACGACTTCAAAGAAGATTTCTAGGTCCTATAAAGTTAATATATAACTATCATGTTTATTTATACTTAATGACTACAAATCTATCGGGCCAATTAAAAGAACCTTTAAACAAATCCTAGGTTAAACTGTATAACCTTTTTTAATTTTGGTATATTGGATATATTACATTTATGAAGATCCAGTTTTAGATAAGAAAAATAATTTTTATCTTGAATAATTTGGAAAATAAAAAATCTATATTACAGTTTTTGAGTGTTTCATTAAATATATTAGTTTCAAAGACTTCTAACAATGATATAACTTGACATGTTATGTATTCTTCAATACTTTAAGATAAAATGTTTTTTATCTTCTTGCTAATCTTTTCTAAGTTATTATGTGTAGAATGACCTATTTTTTACCGTTTACCGAGCCACCGATATCTTGTGATTAAGCACCTTACGACTTCTTCCTTCGGAGCTACGTGAAAGATTACGTATACGGCAATAGCCCAGTGTCGATTCAAGACCTCAAAGATGGAAGTCGTGAAGCTATTGAGGGCATACAAGATCCACTTTGCGATGTAGTGATGCAAAATTTCATAAAAAGGATACGGTTCTGTAGGCGTAGTTGTGGCGGCCGTATGGGTGATATTGTTTTCCATTATTAATAACATACCTCTCTTGACATTGAAACAAACACCCTATAATTTATCTCAAAAATTTTATTTTTCCTTGAATAACAAAATAACACCTCTTATTGGAAAACTTTTTATATGTGATTATGTAAAACGTCGCATTTATTAGTTAGATTATTTGAGAAGTGAACTATTTTTTAACTATAATGTTAAATGATGTTTTTTAAACAAATTCAAATTTCCTTTTATGTGCTTATTTTTATTTTTGTACATCTAAATATTTATAAATAAAGACATTACAGCTTAGAAAAAAAAGATAGGAGGAATCCACTTTACTAATTATAAAATAATATTTGAAAATTAAAAAAAAAGTTGATTCCTATCATCGTTTTATTTATTTTTAGTCCATGTGAGATGTCTTCTTTTTTCTTTTTTTTTCTTACCATGTTTGATAATAATTTATTAATTTTTTATTGATTATTTATTTTATTCTTTTATTGGCTGACCATTTGGAATAATAATATTTTTAAATTTTTTTTTTTCTTCGTAATAATATTTTAACGATGAGGTGGCAGAACACCCTCATCAGTACTTTTTGATTAATAGTAACAATGTTAAGTAAAAAGTTTTCTTCGAAAGGAATATGGAATTGTTATTATAGTAATTGGATAAGTAATTGAAGATTTTTTTTACATTAAATTTGGTCCTTTTCATTCTAAAAAGACAATTTTCGCAATTATTAATGTAGATGGGCTAATAGCTACGAAATTCAATATGTTACATATTTATCAACATCAAAAAATGTTTATTATACTTTAGTTGTAGTATAGCTTATTGATGGAACAAATTACATCTATGGTTTTTTTAACCCATTAAGACCGAAAGTTTTATAATAAATTCTAAATTTGAACACCTCCTTTTTAAAATTATACTTTTGAAAATAAAAAATACATCTATAACTCTTAAAATTTGTACATTTATTCTCTTACTTTCACCAAAAAATTAAATATAAACAGACTTTGAGTTGTTGTCCGAACAAGAATTAATTTGGTAAGGCCTCTCGTGAGTATATCGAATTTATTATTGTTTCTCATTGCAGAATTATACATTTATTTTAAATATACAATACTAGTTATTAAATTGAAGATTTCAAAAATAATACCTGAGTTAATAAATATATATACTTATATTTAGGTTCAGTCATTTTAGTGTTAACAAAGGATAAAAAAAAATAGGTGATATATATTTCTGAACAAAACATTTGAATAATAGGGGATTTATTTGCATTTTCAATTACTTTTTCTTTTATCGGATTATTTCACATAAAATTTATAAATATTCCTAAATCTACTTAATTTTGGAAGAAAGTTGGTATTTTCATGTAGGTTTTTAATATTTTTTTTCAAAAGTTGTCTCAAATCTATAAAAAATTAAAAACAAAATAATAAATGCAAAAGATTCTAATTTGATTAAAAATCCGTAATTAGGATATCAAATAAAAAATACCAATAAAATTAGAATTGAAGTCTATAAGATTGTTATTGTGTTCTTTTAAATTACATTTGGAAGCAATATTTTGATATATTAAATTTCTTTACAAATTCCTTTGTCATTTAAAAATGGTTTCAAACAAACTATTTTATGCTTCTTTCAATTGTTAATTTGAAATGATATAAACAAATGTTCGTAAAATATTATATCCTTTATGTAATAAGAGATTTATTACTGAAATTATAAAATAATATTTACTTTTTTTTTTTTTTTTTTTTTTTTTTTTTTTTTTTTTTGGTAAGAGTAATACAAAATTTTGCCGAAATTATCCTTTTAAAATGCTTACATTTATATTGTTGATACATATTCAAAACAATTTTATTTTCATGTTCTATTAAGTTGAGAAGTCGTAATGTATTACATCAAAACTTTGTTTTGCTTTTAAACTTTATTTCTGAAGAAATAATTAAAACTAATATATACATATATAATTGGAGTACATTCACTTTTCGAATTAATTTCTATCAGTGTTGGTAGATACTTGCATCAATAATTAATAAATAATATTTTATGTTAAAAAAACCTTCGATTAAATGTCATTTCAAAATATTATTTGATAGAAGAAATTAACCTTTTACAAATATTAAGGCACATATATTCTCGATTATTCGCTCCCATTAAACATATTTTAATTCAGCTTTTAGTAAATAACTTTTATTGTTTAATTAATAATTGATTATTTTGCCATAAGTTGAAGCAATTATATCAATATTCAAAATTAACTCTGTGAAGAAAAAAATAAGATATTATAAAGCTTAGAACAAAGGGTCAGTTGCAATTAGTGTTAAAATTTGTCAAGTATTAATAATTGTTCTTTTTAATTTTATAAATTTACACTTCACAGCAAGCCAGAGTATAATCTTCAAGAGGGTTGTGTGAGTGAATCTATTAGAATTGTAATATTAATCTGTGATCTATAATATAAATCTTATTATATCTTTACCAGATATAATACATTATTAACTTGAAGGATCTAGTTATTTATTCATAAAAAGTATGTTATATGATCAAATTTTCTAAATTTCCAACTCAAGTTCGACTGTTGACACCGTTCCCTATTTTAATCAATTGGAGTTAATAGAAAAATGTCTTACTTTTATAGTCTCTAAATAGATCACAACAATAACAGACTTATGTTCCGTTACATTTTACGTGTTTAATATTAAGCGTCAAAGTAGCTTTGGATGATTGAGTTGAAAACAATAACTATTACAATTGTCCCTGGTATCTCCTACAAATTAGATATACATAGTATATACATATAAATATACTTTTCTTTGTATTGATAGATGACGAGTTGATGTTTTCACTCAAGAGATGATGATAAATTATACCATTGAGTTTTTTTTTTTTTTTCTTCTTTCCTTCTAGTAAGACCATCATTATTGCGTGTGGTCAAACTGATCCATCATACGAGTTAACTAAATTATTGATACCTCATGTATCATGATTATTATTTTGGAAGAAGATGGATGTATTATATATTTACATTTATATAATAGATACTAAGTAATATCAATTTTTTAAGTGTTGAAACTAAATTACAAAATGATTTATTAAAAACATAGTTTATAATCTATTGGTTAAAGGTATATGTACATTGTACATATATCTTTGTATAGCAAGTTGTTGTACTCTATAGGACTTATATGTGTTTGAATTTAGAAAAAAAAAAAAATATTAGTTTTCTATATTTATATATTTCTGCACTTTTTCAATGCTTTTGCTTGTAAAAAGAACTCGTATGTAAAAAAAATGTTGTAAGTTTCGGAAACTCTGTTTCATGGTTCTTGAAGA
Organism: Lepeophtheirus salmonis; assembly: GCF_016086655.4. Lineage (NCBI taxonomy): Eukaryota > Metazoa > Arthropoda > Copepoda > Siphonostomatoida > Caligidae > Lepeophtheirus > Lepeophtheirus salmonis. The sequence continues at coordinate 19,775,345 of NC_052136.2, forward strand.
AAGGAAAATGTATCTTACAACAAGATAATATTAAATTATCGTGCAAGTATCTAATATTAAACAAAATTAAGCCATTTAAAAGTTTTTAATTATTTATTTTATGTAGTAGAAAAAAGTTAGCAATTAAAATAAAATGAAAGATATGATAACTGTTTTTTTGTTTTATATAAATAGTTTATATGAAATTTGATCTGGATAATGCATTGCAAGGTTTTGCCTTTATCGGTTCTTGAACTGCTAGAACCAGAACCGACGAAATCGAACTAAGATCGCAATATATTGCTTATCGGTCTGGGTTTTGTGCTTCTGTTCCTATATAGAATATACAAATAAAATACATAATAACTTAACTTTATCAATGAGTTAATTTTTTGAGTTTTTTGTGTGCAATTGTACCGTTTTACAATGATTATTTTACGTCACCATTAAAAAATATTCAGTTGATGATGCTTATAGTATTACATGTAACACCTTGGTTCATATAAGTAGGATTTCTAAAATATCAATTTTAGTCTTAAAGCTTTACACCCCTGAGAAGTATTTGCGCTAAAATTTAAATGGAAGTAACTGAGTGTTAAATATTGTCAATTTAGACCAAATACTTGATTATTTTTCACCTTAAATTGTCAATATTATGTGATCAATGGCTTAAGGGACAGTATATATTATGTTGGTATGATTTTTGAAATGCTCCCACAAGTTTGTTTTTTTGTACCGTAAAAAAGGACCTTAATAATAAGCACTCTAATTTATATAACCATATTGCAGAAACAACTTTATGTCATTGCTGCTATATGTATTTTGAACAATGCTAAATATGTATTTATTTTAATGTTCAAGAAATGTTTATTTGTACATTCGTATTATTTTATACGTGATTAAATTAAAACTAATCAATCTAAAAATTAACCAATACATATATCACCAAACATATATAAAAAAAAATTTATAATTAACAAATTCTTTTTATATAAAATATAAATTTAATAAAACAAATTATGATTTATAAATGACGACAGAATATGACTAATGACTGAGTGACTGGTAATAATATTAAATTTCTAATTTTTCTCCTTTTTCCAAATTTTTCTATCACCTGAGATGCTTTGTATCATTAAATGCAAGTAAAGATTTGGTAAAGTAAAAACCTTCACCATGGTCATTTTTCCTAAAAAAATATAATTTCTTCTTTCTGTTATAGTCAAAAATGTGCTATATTGAATTTAATGTCCACTACATTCATACTTTAATATTTTTATTTATTTATTGAGTGCCAACAAAGAGATGATTTTAGCTCTGTATTTCTATTTTTCAAAAATGATGGTCGATTATGCGTTTTTGACTTTTTTGGGACTTTATATTTAATCTTGAGCATTTTTTTATATATATGAAGTATCTTTATTAAGCCTACATAATGCCACCAATTTAAGTTCAGTACCTTAATATGTTCCAAAGTTATTGTCGATGATGTATTTTTCATATTTTGTGCTTCCTTGACATCTCAAAATTTAATACGTCTTACTCTGATCATATATATCTTTCTTATTAAATTAGATCAATATTGATCAATAACTTTTATAACTTAACTAGCAAACAGAGGCAAAAATATTACCTCCTTCAACTTTGTTAGCAGAGGTAACAATAATAATTAATCAAAAAAATCCAAATCTTTAAGCCTATGTGCTAAAAAATAAAACTATTAACTTATAAATTCTTTATTTATAAAATTATTGAAACCAGACGCTCTTTTTGTGTAAACTTTTTCAATCCGACAATCCTACTTTATTCATAAAGTAGTTTTTAGTTATAAACAAAATCCTTTAATACTTAATATGAAATATATCCTTCCGTTATATAAATAGTATATTATTATTACAAAAACAGTAATTGAGTATAGTTTAATTTTTTTCAAAGAATTCACGGAAAATATTTGATTTTTATTAATTACAGGAGTATAAGTGACAAATAACAAATAATTTCAAATTTAATGAAAAGCACTAAAATGTTATAATTATAACATGATTGCATTCTTTGTTTCTGCATTTGTATAAAAGTATAAGTTGAAAAGGGCAAATATTTATACTGTATTGGCTATTCAGTAATGTTGCTTCTAAAATTTCCATTAATACAATTTATACATTGTTAACAATGGATTTTTCAGCATTATTTTTCATCAAAATATAAACGTAGGTACAAAAGAAAATAAAGATATACTTTGAGAGGTTATGTGATACCCTAAGACTGACTGTAATGTTAAGAATAAAAATGATTTCTACAAAAAAAAAAAAAATCAGTGTAGAAGAAAAAAATTGCTACATTTTATTTTACTATGATAATGCAACTACTGTACCTTACGATAGTCCAAATTTAAAAATCGAGCTACTTTATTGTCCATAAATCTTTCTTTATCACACCACCTATTGCAAAAGGATGGGCCAAACATGGATAAGAATAGCAGTATACAGATTATTAAAAAAACATATGAAATATTCGTTAATATCCTTCATAAACTTATATATTTTTAAATCTGTGGCTGTATACAATCAAGCCTTAAGAATATAACACTTTTTTGATGGATGTTTTCCCTTCATAATGTATATATATTGTATACATTAACTTTATACTTATTTATGAGAATATGCTTGCACTAAGTAAATCAAAAATAATCAAATCCCCCATTTTTAATTTAATATTTATTTCATAACAGTTTTCCTATTTTTTCTTTACCAATCAAAAATTTGAATTGATTTATGTTAGTTATACATATTTTATAAAGGAATATTTTTTTTGCACTAAGGACCGAGAGAGGAGAATATGAAATTATTTGTTTGTTTGATTCCTCTAGGTGTATTTACGAACATTTTTCTTTAAAAAAAAAATGATACATCTTTTCATATGTAAAAATAAATTAAAATTTTTGAAAATAAATATTAAGTTAACACATGGCACAATAGATTCCTTCTTTAATGTCAGATATCAAAAACCCTAATAAAAGAAGAAGAATAGAGTCAGTAACGTGTCAAAAAATTAATACCTATGTTTCCAAGGAAAAATATTTTTCTCAAATTATCATATGTGTGTATATTGTTTTATACGAACAAATATTTATATACTGTTGTTGTTTTTCTTTGTATGATTATATTTTTGTTTTGTACGCCATTTGTAAATATAAGGCAGGTGACATTATGTGCTGCACTCTTTGATCAGCTATGACTAAAGTTGTAAAAAATATGACCAGTCGTTATGTAAAAACAACAACGTTGAAACTGCCAAAAAGAAGAATGTTTGAGGGCGGAGGCCAACATAGCCGTCATGACGTTTTATTGAATTAGTTACAAGTAGTTATGAAAGGACGAGGAAGAAAATAAACTCCTTATCTTGTGAATTAATAATCAAAAATTACTCCGATGTCAATCTTCAATTCTACTCCGATTTCAACAAGAACATACTCATTAGAATTATTGTTTTTTATTAAGCTATGCAAGGGACATCAAAGGAAAAAATAAAATTATGCATCGTTTCAACAAAACAAGGATGGGCATTTGGTAAAGGGCAAAACATCCGCTATGGTCATTTATTGTGTGACCTTAACTTCTCAAAATGTAATGGCCAAGTACTATGACCATACAAAATCTTAGTACCATATTTGATCAAAATCGATCCGTAATTTTTATGATTATATTTTATTTTATTAAATAATAATCTGCCATCTGCTGTTGCTATTGCTTCTGCAGTTTTGGCTAATTTCGGCTTAATTTCTAACAAAAATTCAACTCTGGGCATTGATAAAATCAGATGTACAGAGCTGTAACTAAAGCTCGTGTTGAAGCTTAAAAAGCTTTTTGAAGGAGTTGGCATTAGAAGTAATTAATTTGATGAACAAAAAGACAAAAACCAAATGAATAGAAAAATAGGGGACCGTTACCATCACAAAGAAGCTATAGAAGATCACGTTTAAGTTTCATAAGAAGCTGGATAATTTTATTAGGGACACACAACAAGAAGTCGTGTTACAAGTACGGCCATTTTTTGTTCGATTACAAATGTATTAAATCGACAAGGTTGGAATTTAGATTGCATTATTTACGTTGGATGTGAAGGTACTACAACTAATACCAGTTGGGAAGGTGGTGTGATACAATATTTAGATGCACCATTACAATGGTGCATTTGTATGCTTCATGCCAATACCATACACTTTCTACATTTATTTTTGAGTTTAGATAGGGGCACTTTGGGTCCTAAAGAATATTCTGGACCAATTGGAAAACGATTGGCTGGCTGTGAAAAGGAAACTGTCGTCCCTTTTTCTGCGGTGACTAGTTATATTGCCTAACTTGCAGAAGAATGTGGTCAAACAACTAAGTACAGATAAGAAATATCTGTTTAAAATATGTCAAGCCGTTTCAACTGGTTCTTATACTCCTGAACTGGCAAACTGTAAACCTGAAAAATTAGCGTACTCAAGATGGATTACTACTGCTAATCGTTTACTCATACATTACGCAAGTATTCATTATCCATCAAAAAACTTGCAAATGCAAGTCAACTACGTGCTTAAAGTCTACACTGCAGTGTGGTTCCTAATCAATCAAAAAATGTCTTTTAAGGATGGCCTTATTCATTTTTTTGAACTGATTGTTTGCTCTAAACTTTTACCAGAAATTCTTAGGTTTGTCATGTTATGGAAAGAAATACTTTTTTGGGCAACCACAAAACCTACTTATCAGTCTTTTGTTTGATGAGCACGACCACATTCGGGATTTGCCATTGTGAAGAATAATAAAAGCTAGAGAAACTGAAATTTACACTAAATGTTGAATATTAAAAACCACCAAAAGGTTTTTTTATGCAATAGAATATACCAAGATTATTTTGTGGCACAAATGTCAAGTTACAGCACCACCAGTTCTTTGAAATATTTCAAATAAGGACTTTCTAATCATGGCCAAAAATAAGAAATTAGAAATTGTTGATTTTCCTTGTCATACGCAATCAGTAGAAAGATGTGGTAAACTAGTAACAGATACTTCACAAAGTGTAACTTAAGCTAGTTCTAGAGATGTCTTTATAAGAAATAAATTGCAATTTTGAGCTGAAATGCCAAATTTTGGACACAAAAATAAGTTTAAATTTTGAGTTTTGTCGTGGATTATAATCTCTAGTTTACTTATATTATTTTTCTATATTTTGGATCATTGATTTTAATAAAAAAATACCTTTCAATATTTTTTTTTGGTATTATTTTAGGAAATTAATTTAATTATGGGAAAACGTATATTTTTAGAAAAACTCAGACACCGGTATTGGAGGCTCTACCAAGTCTGGGCCTGAATGATTTTCACACCTTGATGACGTAGTTATTGGACTTATCAACTCACTCCTTAACAGAAGCCTTCAGTGAATTAACTTTGCGTTGGGGAACTTTGCAGGCTTTGCCCTTCAAAAAGCCTCATATTGATGAGGGGCTACAAGTTTCGGGCCCAGAATTGGGAGAGGTTTTCCTTGCACCAAGCTTGAGCTGTTACGGTCTAATGGTCAGTTGTTGATTCTTGTTGCCAACAGTTATCTCCATTGGAGCACAGTCAAGCTTAATAGAGTAATTCATAATGTCATCTACCTCTTTTACAGAGTGATGGACGCATAGAGCATCTGAAATCAATTGCCCTTTTGCCTCCATTGACGTTGTTTGTTGACGTATTGCAACCAATAATACAGTGTATGAAAGCTAATAAATTTCTTAACAATTTTTATTCGATAATCTAACATCAATTTCTAGTAATAATGGTTTTATGTAGCTGTAATTGGAGCAGTACAATTGGCCTACGCATACTGTATATTGTAATGCTGCATCAAAGAAAAGAAAAAAAAAAAGTAAAGAGCTTTTGTTTCCTCATCACTCTTACTTGGTCTATTAAATCACTCTTCCTTCATATGCTCGTTTAATTTTTGGATAGCTTACACCTTGATTATCTTGACACACCTTCTAATAGTACTTATAATTATAAATATTATCCATTTTGTTTCCTTCCGTTCTTAAACCCAAATTAGTTAAATATTTATTACTACTGGCCATAAATACATAAAATAAAATTGTATAAATATAAGGCAACGAATACGACCACACAATGGGGTATTTGTGCTACTACAGTAGATTCTAAAACCTAGTTTACATTAATATTATGTTCAAAAATATTTTTATTTTTTTATTTCATAAATTTTAAAATAATCTTTGTTTTCTTCATTCATTGTTTGATGTTTCTCGTAAGATAGAGCTGGTGTCTAATGATGAGATGGTCTGCACTTTGCAATTCTTCCATACACACATTACAAGTTGAGCTTGTGTCATTCCACTTGTTTAGGTGGACTAAAAAAGGCCATGTCCAGTGTAGGCTTGTACAATGAGTCTCAATTTTTCTCTTCCGAGCTTGATACGCTTCGACTTCGGTTTATTAAGCATAGTATGTGTATGTTTCATACCTTGATCTTTTTTATATCGGTCACACCAATCTTGAAAGAAGATGCCATGAATTACCTTCTTTATGTAGCTTAGAGGCGGCCCAATAGTAAACTGTACCCCTCTTCGAAAAATGGTCTGCAAATTCATTTCCTGTACTATCAGAATGGCATTTACACTATTCTTGATGTATATTTTCTAACTTATTCCTTTGATGATGGTTTCTATACATTTTAAAACTTATTTATTAGTAGTAAGTGGATTAAAGATTACAGCAATTTATGATGGGGAGTATGATCTGACTATTACATTATTCAGGGTTTTGTTTTACTGCTTGAAACACAGAAGCATCTTTATTCAATGAAGCAATTGAATGACAAATTGATGTATCACCTTTGGGGATGTCCCATCCAGTCCCAGTGTTTCCGTCTTCGTCCTTATACCTGTCCATGTTGATGATTGCTATGGAACCCCATGACGTTCTTACACCCAAATACTGATGCATATATCGTAAAAAACAATCTTCATGTTCGTTTAAAATTAAAGATGCAGGGTGGGATTACTAAATTTTTTAACAAATACGTATGAAAATATGCTAAAATCAATAATCTATGTGAAAAAATACAACATGGACAATAACACTAAAATAAATTAAAAAAATACCAAGAACAAGCTTAAAATATAATATATATAAATATTTTTAAATCTTTTCCAAAGCCTTTAAATGATGTCTTGAAGCTGACAGAAGGTACTACTTCTCCTACAAATGTATTGGAAACTACAAAATTCTACGAAAATATTACTGTAATGTAGAGTGATGCATATCTTGCTACTGCAGCAAGAACAATTGCTCTGAGCTCCTGATAATGTAAGACATAATTTTTTTGCTATTCTGCTTAATATTAATGCTTTTTCAATGCTGTTTTTTTTTCATATTTTTCGAACAGATTTCGTTATTATAAATTATAGATACAAAGATTATTATTATACATATTTAAGGACGATATTTATAATAACAAATTATTAAAATCGTAATGTATGCAACCCAGCCAAAATTTATTGTAAGCTATATACTAGTATTTATTATTGAAATGTTTGTAGAGTATATTGTGGTTTAATTGTAAAGCCTTCATATTAAAATTAAATAACCAAAAAGTTACAAAATTAACTACAAATTTAAGATAGTTAGACATAGAAATCTGGTAGGAAACACCAAAAGACAACAAATAAATATTATTATGGCTTTACCCAAAACAAGTATTAAAAAAATTTAGTTTTACATCTTAAAAGAGCTAAGGTCATCATCTTATTTTTTTTTTTTTTAGGATTAATTATGTTTGTAACTCCATTTCATGTGTTTTGTTGTACTGTTTTTCTACATTTCCTATAAATTTCAAATCCAGTTCCATAATCAATATAGTTTTAATTTTTGGTAATTTGAAGAAAAAATCATATTATAAGATAAAAAGGGAGAAAATCGACCTTAAAAAGCCATCTGTTTGATTTTGAGAAAAATGAGGGAAAGTTTTAGGATTAATTTAAGTATCATTAAGAAGCATAGAAAAGACCTTTAATTTTAAATTTATTTTTCTTTCTGATGAAACAAATATATTTTTATAAACTAAACAATTTGCTTTAATTTTTATTGAAAAAAAAACAAATTTGGATGACTCTAAGAGTATTTGTTTAAAAAAACAAAGATGATTGAAATTTATATCAATGAAAGACATTACAAATTATAAGCCTTTTTTACAAACTGTCAAAAACTGACAACTTATCATTATTATTTTGGTGCATAATTATCATATTTTCCTATCAGAAAAGTAAGCACAAAAACAAAAATATCAAACACTAATTATTTTCACGTTGTACTTTCAACCGATAAAAAAAGGTGTGACGAACTATATTCAAAGCCTGTTTTTTTTACATGATTCACAAAATAAAATTTTTCATTCATATTACTGTTCAAAGTTCAAGAATTAAACTAAGAATTTGCTTTAAAATTTCAATCGAAAACACCCACATGGGTTGATTTAAGGTCAGAGTTGTAAAAAATAATTTAATAAAACATTATGATGGCTATATACTACTCATAATAAAATTACAATATTTGACTCATATTTCGGACGGTGTAAGAGACATAAATATCAATATTTTAACTAAAACTCCCTTTTTGTCAAATTAAAAAGACCTGTACTACAACAAAACTGCTTGAGAGCCCTCAAACTTTACTAAAGTTCTTTAAATTTATTGTCCCCAGCAAAACTATAAGACATATTGTACTTGCAACATGAACAGTGATTTGTATTTTCTCAAGTTGTTGTCATTATTTTTCATCTTTAAGAAGTATAAACTGTTTGTTCTCATGAAAGATGGAGTTTTTGCTGGGAAGAGATATGAGTATTAGGGTGTCCCGTTAATTTATTTTTTTGAGGTATGCAAACACAAGGGCATAAAAATTTGAGTAATTTTATACAAATTATGAAAATAGCAAAAAAAAGAGAATTGTGCATCGTTTGAAGGGCTCTAATACTCTTTAAAGTTTTGTAAAAATTTACGTCTTCACATATTTAAACCATATCTCTAAAATAATACAAAAATTAATTTTGAAAGTTGTTTTATGATGGGCATTTGGTAGAGGACAAAACCTCTGCCTATCATATTTTTTTGTGTGACCTTGACCTTAGAATTTGATCTTGAACTCTCAAAATGTAATTCACTTTGAACATAAATAATCTTAGCACAAAGTTTGATCAAAATCGATCTCTAACTTTTATTATTATATTTTATTTATTATTAAAATCAATTATACTAAAGTTTTTGCTATGGTCCCTCTGAAGGAGAACATTTTGAATTACAATACTCATGAGACACGTTGTTTTTGAAGATGTGAATAAAATTTTACTAAAAAACTTTTTATTTGATTACAAATACTGTTGACATAGAAACAGATGTACCTGCATATACCAAGTTCTAGGACAAATCTCCTTTGGGATCTCCCGGTGAATAAAACCTCTAAAATAAATTTAAAATATTATCAAATATAAGTTAAATGATTTATAGTTTATTTTTTGAATTATAACTTTTCTTAAATATTTATCGTTTGAAATAATTCATAAATGATCTTGTTATATATTGTCTGAGAGAGTATATTGTAAATATATACAATAGTATGAAAGTACAAGAAGTTAAGTACAATCATAAGAAAATATCAGTAATCAAAATATTATTAAAAGCTTATTAATAAAAGAAAGGATAGTCTATTTATTCAATATTTAAGCATGCTATACATATAATTTGTTTTGTTTTTCGTGGTTCCTGAATAAGTAAACTATTTTTATAACCTAGTTGTATTTCTCATGATACAAATTGTTAGTGAAAATTAAATATAACTCTTTATTTTTATGATGGTTCTGAACAAGGCTTTAGTGGGGTAACAAATATTACCTTGAATTATGATAAATTTAAAAGTTCTTACTGCACGCTGATTTCATTCTTTATTTCGCTTCATTTAAGGGATATATTTTAGTAGAGAAAAATTACAAATTTATTATCTCTACACTCTACAAAAGTCCCATTTCTTATTACATTTTTTTATCAAGGTTTTATACGATCATTCAAATAAATAATATAATATATATATATATCATTCATCAATCTTACTACCATATATATATATAAATATATATAAATATCCATTTGGCTACATTATTTATTTATTAATATAATTCAAGGGATTTTGTATAATGCCATATAGGATTTACTAAAGTGCCACTGTATTACTTTGGTAATTATCATTGATAAATAAATATATGTGTATTATTAAGTACTTTACTGTTTCTCAGTCCAGGTGATGAAAAAGTACGGCCTCTAAAAGCCTCTAAATATTCATTAAAATACCATTATCATTGATCTGGATGATGTTGTACATAGAAAATTTTATTTTAAAATATTTTTTTAATATAACAAATCACATTAATTGTGAATCTGGCCACCATCAGCCTCAATGACAGTCTCAGACCACCTCCAGAACGCATTGGTAACGTAGTTCTTTTTATGATCATCAACTGCTGGTTAACGGAGGTCTTCAGGACATCAACATTAGGGTGGCAGACTTTGCAGGCCTTCTTATCAATTCACCACAAAATGGTGTAATCCAGTTTATTTGGATCTGGGCTCTAATTGGGACAAAGGTTCTCGGACCAGAAGCTCAGGTTGCTATCCCTCTACTCTTGTACAATATTTGCAGTATGAGCCGGAGCCCCGTCCTACTGATATATGTATGTCGCCTTGTTGGACTTCTTCATGATCTTGGTGATCTATGGGAACACATTTTCCTTCAACACCATCAAGTAGTTGGCTGCGGGTAACCAGTATCTAACAGGAAACCAAATTGGAAGCATTTTTTCTCTAGTTGATGCCACAACTCCCAACATTATCACAGAGGCCGGATATTCGGTCTTGGTGACTGTCTTGATACTGTTGTCAGCCTTCCCAATGTATACAACCCAATCATTGTTATTTGTTGTAGACAGGGTCAGCGTTAAAGGTATTTTCATAAAAGAAAAAAAAACGGGTTGCTGCTGTACTTCAGATCTTTCAAGAGTTATTGACGTCACTGAAGACAGAGTTCTTTTTGATGTTGAGACAGGAGTGGCCTCTCAATTCTTCTGAGCAACCTTTCTCCGGCCTTTCGGTTGGCTTTGCCCACAGTAAATCGATGCACATTCTTCTTCTTACCGTACTCTGACATTTTCATTGCTGGGTTGACCTTAAAGGCCCTCCTGATGTCTTCAGACTTTAATTTAGTAGGTCTTCCACTCTTGGGGTTGTCCTTAAGGTTGTCCCCATCAACCAAACGATTTCTGATTTAACAGACTGTGTCCTTACTGACGTTTAAGGCCTTAATTGTGTTCGAGGTTTTTGTTTACAAAACGTACATCAATCAAAGGCTTATAATATAACCAATTGAAAAATAATCGAAACTTTCAGATTTAATCAACAACCCCTATTCAAAACTGTATTTTTTGAAGGTCTAATTACTTTTCTGTGCTTGGTAAATCATAACGCTTCATTTCTTCACTCTAGAGATATGTATAGTCCTAGAAAAAATGAACTCCTTGTTTGTTATGAAAGAAAAAAAAAGGACTTGTCAACAATTTACGTTTCAAAGCTGTTGTCATTATTGTTCAAGAGAAAAAATTTAATTATAAAGTAGTGACAATTAGGTGAGCTCATGAAAGTAGAAATGTAAAACTGATGATTTGTTAAGAAGTGTTATAAATAAAAGTTGTTGTTGTAATCTGAAAAAAATTGAGGATGACACATTGGAGGCACTCCTTGCTAAATATAGAAATGATTTACGTGTATTCTTTTTCTCTTATAGTTAATTTACAAAGTCCTTTTTAAGTATTTAGGAGAACCTTTCTCTGTATCTCTCTCTCTTTCTTAATATATATTATATACATATAAATAATTTTCCCAAAATCAAGAAACAGGCAATGAAAAATGTTCTTTATCTCTTTTTCTATCTATATCAATCAAAGTCAGAAAAACGTAGTACTTATTTATGTAGTTGTTTTAGTTCTGATAAAAATAATATATAAATGAAGATATGTAATCCAGTGCTCAATCTGTATTACTTCAAAATCTATGTATAAATTGGGTTCATAGATGATAGTGGCATGTATCATTAATTGTCGAGATCCTTTTTTGTCTGAAGATATGGCACAGTAAAAAGGTACAAGGATAACCTTTGACATTAAAACTAACCCTGTATAGCAATAAAAAACTGTATAGTTTAAAACCATTTTGATAAGCTTCTAAACAATAAAAAACTTTATTTATTTTTTGCAGGTAACTCGTTTGCAATGATCCATTTTTTTAAAGATTAATGGTAAATATTATTAAATTTGGTTTCATTTCATAATAGCCTACAGATGTATAGTATTATCCAAACAAAACTCTACAAAGTTCCATTCTCTTTGTTAGTTTGTTGGCAAAACAATGTAAGAAGCTAAAATTTTGTTTATAGTAAATAGCGAATAATTGACACCTCTTCATAGTGTTAACTTTAGTTTTCAGTATATATTGAATAGGTACAACTGTACGTTAGTGTAGGAAATTTAAAGTATTCCTTGATAATCTTTAGATCTTTAAGTAAAAACTAAATTGTCTTGTGTGTAATTTAATAATAATTATGTTGCCTATCCCCATTACTCGCTCACTCAAGAATTTTAATTGACTAGCACTGCCGGTAGGTAAAAAATGGAACAAAAAAATATCATAATTTTGTAACATAATATTTGTATTTATGACTTCATTTGGATTCTTTTTTTTCCCATACCGTTAGCATATATTTTTTACTACTTACGCTTTGTACTGAGAGCGTTTTTATGGATATCACAAATAAATAGACATCAAACGGTATGTACTAAATTGGAAAACTAACAAATTTACTATGTTAGAGCTCTTTATTCATTGGGACATCACGCGAACAGACTCTATAAAGCTATTTTCGTTTCTTATTGTTTGTATGTTGAGCAATGATATGAGAGGAACAACAAATAAAAATAATAACATTTCTCCAGAATAAGCAGGTTTTGAGGTGGTATTTATTTTAGGATTTTATGCACACCACATTTGAGGTTTTTTTTACAGCTCTAGTAATGTTACTGAGCTGCTGATGTGACATAATTAGAGTTTTAAAAATTATAGGTAAAACGTGTGCTATACATTTTGTAGTTAAGACCTGAACAGTTTTTTTATTTTCTCCATAGCTTTTTCATCATTCTTTTATTATTGAAAAGGAATCCTCTAGGTATAAAGTGCATCTAATCATAAATAAAGAAGAGTAACACTGAGGATTTTTCGCTAAACGCATAAATACCCAAACATTTTTCAAAATTTCAGGGTTAACTTGTTAATTTTATTTTACTTTTTTAACATACAGTTAAAGGTCAAATTTTTTTACCACTTTACACATAATTTAATATCCTTAGATTAAAGAAAATATATACATTAATTGCTTGGAAAACGTGTTTAAGTAAAGGGCTTCTTTCAAAAAAGGTAAATAATAGCAATAATAAAACAAAAAATGAAACAACAGCTTAGCTTTATTATACTTCTATCAGAATATTTGCCATTACATTTCAGTTGGAAGGGGAGGGAGTACCTTGCTTTTTTTGTGTATATTTCTAGTGTTATATGATATCTGAATGTTCATTTACCGGGAGTGGTAAAGAAATCTCTGCACTTCGTTTTTCCTAGATAAATCAAGGTTTTTGTGAATGCGGTAAAATTGTTCCAGTCAAATATTAAAAATGAAAAAAAAAGAAGATCTTCCTAAGGGTCTTAGAAGGCGACAAAATGCCATCTGACGTGACCAACGAATTTTGGTCCACTCAATTTTGGACACTAGCAAGAAACCAAAGGAGATTGCAAAGCAGTTGGGAATCTCCAATATGAACGTGGTCTTCCAGCAGGATGGTCCAGCAGTATACATCTTCCAAAAAAAGCCCAGAAGTGGTACGAGGACTTCTTGCCATTCTGGCTAAAGAAAATGTGGCCATGTACTCACCGGATGCCAACCCTTTCGACTTCTCTTTTTGGGTGCATGTTGAGTGCAATACATGCACCGTCTTCCACCAAATATCAACAACCTCAAGGGCACCGTCAAGCAGCAATGGGATACCATGTCTGAGGACTATATCCGCAATGGGTTCAAAGCCATAATTGCTGCCAAGGCAGGCTACATCGATGATTAGGGCATTATATTAGTTCTTATTATTTTATTGACATACACTTTTATAAGTAGTGCTGAAATACATATTTATAAAGTTCGAGATTAAAAGTTCTCCGCAGTCGGTATATATATAAACATATATTAGATATGATTTTGTTTATTTGATATTAACGATGAATCACATTTGTAGTACATATAATCCACATACATATAATATTAAAGTCAAAAGATTCATCATTTTTGATGTTTTGTGTGCAGATGTATCATACATAATATTTTACAATTTATCAACTCATATTCAATTTATTACCTATATATAAGTACTTCTTATGTATTTACAATATTTTAGAATAGTATATCAATTGTTTCTGGGTTATCAACAAATTCTGGAATTAATTATTGACAATTCATTTATATACTATTATTAATAGACAAGAGAATGTAATAAGTATTAGGTTGGAGAAAAAGTAATTTCGTATTTCCCGTCCATTTTTTTAATTAAGTATATCTCGTTCATTATTGCTCACATCAAATCATTCGATCAGTCCGTTTCGAGTTGAATTATCGTGCGTCGTGTATGTAGGTCTCAAAGGGAAAAGTTCGCTATACATTATATTTTCACTACCTGAAAGGAGAAAACGCATCTAAAGCGGCCAGGAAATTTTGTGATGTATACGGGGCTGATACTCTTTCGGTTCTTGTTGCAAAACAGTTGTTCGAGCAATTTCGTTTTGGTATATTAGAGGTGAATTAGGTGCTACGCACTGGAAGGCATTTTGTTCAAAAGTCGATAAATCTATGGAAAATATCGAGATAGACCGTCATGTTAGTTGTTGTAGCATCGCCCCGGAGTTGAACATTTATCATAAAACCGTTTAGAATTATTTAAAAAAGGCTAAATACAAAAAAAAAAAAAAAGTGTTGTTTAAATGCAACACTAGCTGACGTAAAAAAAATTCATGGACCTAATTTCCGTCTACGAATCGAAACAAATTCAATCCATTTCTGAAGTAGATTGTAAAGGATGTTGAAAAAAGGATCATTTACGGCTATTTCAATCGACAAAGATCGTGGTTGAAGGCTAACAATGTGGCCAAGACCGTAGCCAAGGCAGGATTGACTACCAGTAAGGTGATACGATGTGTTTTCTGGGATTGACAGGGAATAATCTAGGATGAGCTGCTCCCTTACGACAAACCATTCAATTCTGCCCTCTCTTATGCATAACTCGCCTTTTAAAGCTGAAGATTGAACAGAAACAACTAACATGGATCATTTGAGAGGACTATTGTTTCATCAAGACAACATCAGACACATGGGAAGTTCTTATGCATCCACCCTAGAGTCTGTACCTTACTACTACCTGTTCTTGTCTATGGGTAACGTACTGGGGTGTACAAATTTGTCCAAGTTTTTTTTTTTGTTTTTTTTCCAATAGGGACAAAGTTTTCAACAAGAAGGGCATTATAAAGTTGGATTCTAATTGGGAGAAGTTATCAAACAAAAAAAGGCATAATTTGCTTTTGAGGGAAAAAAATAAAGTTAATTAGGGCTTATGGATCAAAAAATAAAAAGTATATGTCTTAAATGCCATTATTATTGTCATATCGAATTCAACTATAAAGAACTAAAGATTTGATAATATTCTTGATACATATTGGAAAAGAATCCAAAAAATTGGAATCATTTATGCCTCTTCATATATCTGTTAATCATGGGATTTTTTTCAAGCTAATTAATATTTTTTTGCAAAATATCTCAGAACCGTATTTGTAATTAGTACTCCATATAATAGTATGTTTTTGCATTCAAATATATTTTTGAGTAGATTTAGAAGTATAAAGAAATATAGGAATATATAAACTTAAGCATCAATTTATCTACTATAACTTTTTTGTTTTCAACAAGAAGTCTAGATAACATACAGACTTAGTTAAACCACACAAAAATAACAGAATATTCCTAAAATCTTTATATTTTACGAGTTATACCTACATGTATAGGGATCAGTAGATTACACGATAGTTTACTAAGCTCAATTCATTGGGCAAAGATTGAGCGTACTCAATTCATTTGGAACAATGATTCTCAAAATGTGGAGTGTAATTTCCGTTAAATGATACGCAAAGACTTGGATAAAGAGGATTTCATTTAGGATGAAAAGTCCACGGTTTAACACATAGATTGCACTATTTTTATTTATTTATTTTTAATTTACCTCATTTTCAAGGTAGTACCAACCTTCAAAAGATAGCCATCAAAGTTTCATGATAATCTTTTCTTTAAATTGTGAGTTATTGTGCTAAGTGTGAAGCTACTTTTTTTTATTTACAAAAAAATGGGTAAAAACTATTTAAGGTTATTACACTATTTTTTAATGGAAAAAAAAACCTTCAACCTAAGCAATGCCATGAAATGTGTTATAACGACTTCACTCTATAAAGTGAAAAAAATAAATATTAATAATAATAATTTTAAAAAAGCCAATTTTGAACAAAAAACGTGTTTGCTTTGTTGACCCAGGACTTTTCAGCCCATGTGTTATTCTTCTAAAATTGTTCAATTTTAAGAGTTCTAAATAATAGTAGTCAGTATTATGAAATATATTCGTTCGTAGACAGATATCGTTAGTCACCAATTTATCCCATAATAAATAAATAAAGAAATCGCTCTTGAAGCGTCCCTTAACCAAGTCTCGACCAGCTCGTATTTAAAAAAAACACCTCGTACAACAGTATCAATTTTTGCTCAGAATCTAGCTTGTATTTGAATTTCAAGGCATTACTGAATATGAAAAATTTTACATTCTCTCAGGTAATACGAGATATATAATAATTGAGAACATTAATCTAGAAGAAAGTTCATCATAATAAGTCAAATTTAGGTAAAATATTTTTTTTTACATGGCCAGTAATAGAGGCATTTACGTATTATTGATATTATAAATCAATTTTATTATAATGTAAGCTTATTTTTGATGTAAAGAGGTCATTTATAAGAAATAAATAAAATTACAATATTTACTAAGAGAATATTTACTAATATTGGATGGAAAAAACTTAGTTAAATATAAATACCTAAAAAATAATAATAAATGTTGTAAATAAATCTACAAATATATTTGTAGATTAACCAATTTTGTCTTTTGATATTATCTTTTCCTTAATTCAATTGATTTTATTAACCATCATTCCTAACAGTTGCTACAAATATTAATTTGCATGTGATTTTAATATTTTTCAATAATATGGATAGCTAACATATCAACATAACAAAAATTAAAAATACTCGTTATTGTATTTAGGTGAAAGTAATATAATATTTTTCTATAAGATTTATTTTCGATTTCTTCTCTTACTTTGAGAAATTACGATCGGTTGTCTAACTATCTGTACATTTGATTTTTACACTCCCCATAGGTAAATTTCACTGAAATATTTTTTACGAATGTATATATCAGAAAAAAATGGGCTAAAATTGAATTTGCTCGTATTCAGAAATTTTCACGCACCCCTTTTACCGAGTCGAGACACATCGATATCAATAAAACAAAGTTTGTCTGTATTTATGTTATCTGTAAGTCATTTTTGAGAGTAGATGCCTGATCTAAAAAATAATAATACAATTGAGCGTGCACAATGTATTAAAAAAAAGTATATTTATCTACTTGTAAAAAAACGGTATGAAAAAATGAATCAAATCTGGCAGGCGTTTAGATCAGCTAATATACAAAAACTACTACTAGCATGTATATACAAAATGAAAACGGATTAATATTTTATTGATTAATTTATTGTGAGCTAAAAGCAACACTTGAAAATAAAATTATAGAAAGATCACGTATCCAAAAATGAAACTTGGCTGAGGTACCATTAACTATATTATAAAATTGGTACCAAAAGTTACATATTGTATTGAACTTTGCAAAAAAAACTCGATAGAGTGACATACCATAGTAAACAGTCCACAGAAGATAAATTATTCTTTTTAACTGTGTCTGTAGGTTGGATTCACGATCTCTCCTTGAGAAGGAAATATACAATATTCATAATAACTTCAATAGAAAATTCCTAGGTCAGATGTAGTCGTTACTATAGTAAATGTTGCTATTATGATAAGAAAGAAAAAAGAAAATCAATTTGATAATCCTGACCGTTTGGAGAATGGTTTAGATGAGAGAAACTTTGCTGTCACGGAGTTTCATTAAATTAGCAGGGAGGCAGCTATGAGATGAAGGAAATCAACACAATTTCGACTTTGTATCTTGCAGGAATTATCCCGTTGTCTGTCTTCAATTCTACTCTGAGTCCAATAAGGACTTACACTTATAACTCTGCAACAAATCCTAGTGTCACTCTTCGTCTTTCACCCATTTGTGATTTATTTATACTTATATATTATCTCATCAACAATACAATAATAATGATAACAGTCATGGAAAATAAAAAAACTATGTACAGTTGTAACTACAAAAAGACTCACGTTTGTCTCAAGTCTTATTATTTAAAACTATTGTGATATTGCTTAATTATGCTTAATCAATGCACCTCCATCTAATCAATTGGAAGATAAAATTAGATCTCAAAATCGCTTTTTACAACTTCTGAGTAACATGCCAGTACTTTAATATCGAACCAACTAGACCATTTCTTCTCTATGGCCCCGAAAAAGAATCAAATATAGATTTGATTGAAGCAATAAAAAAAATTGTACTTAAATAAAATTTCTTATCCTAATTAATAGTTTCATATTTTCAAAACATCCTTATTGTACATACATTCTGATATTCTGTACAAATAATGAGGGTAAAAAAGAGTCTTGTAATAACCCATATGTCACCATGCCGCAAAGCGTTATTATACATTATTCTAATTTAAGAGAAAGTAAAATAAAATAAAATTATTCCAAGACTTAAGTAGCACACGAAACTATAAATACATGGCCAGTATTCTGTATGTTTTTATATTAGGGGGATTAAGATATTTTACATTAGAAATGAAAAAATCTGCAAGTTTGTTTCTTAATTGCCTCAATATCCATGCACCTTTTTATACACATGTTATATTTACCCTTATTCTCTTTTTCTTCTTGCAATAAACATATACAATTCACATACATATATTTTAGAGTCTTATATTTATATATTAGGGTGAATCAAATCCCCTATCATTTTAAATTTTTGATGGGTTTTCTTTCCTTGTCTTTCAAATGATCTTGGATGACCATCCACCACTTATATAGCATGGCTAGAAAAAAAAATTCTGTTTTTGAAAATTAATAAATAAGTCCGTATAACTAAATAATAAATTTAAAAATAATGTTTGGATTGTATATACAATTAAATTAAAACTCAAAATTTGAGCTCTCAGGTGCCACTTTGCTTTCGAAACGAGAGTAAAAACTCCGACACTCCCGACGAATTTATTTTGTATCTTTTTCGACAAATTTTCTGATTATGGAGTCCTTGAGTGAGTTGACACTTGAATGGTGGCAGTGGCAAGACTTTTTCTCGAAGACGTCTCAAAAATAAAAATCGGAAGTATTTCGATCTGTTTAAAAACTTTGGCCTAATTTTTGTAAATTGTTTAAAAATAGCTTTTGACAAGGATCACTATATTTTTCCCTAACATATGCTCATTTTGGATAATTTGTGTCAATCGAAGAGTGGACAACGTCCTGGAGCACCTGGATGTAGGAATTGGAGTAAATTCTTGGTCTATTGACTTGAAAAAAGGAATTAGCATGACATTTCCATCTGATGAGATGACACACAAAACTATAACCGTTGGATGGAGACTTCCTCTCCTATGCTTTTCTCATTTTTATTTAATTCGTGAGAAGGTAACTATTCTATATGGGAAAACTGCCAACGACTACATCAAAAGAATATAAAGTGAAATATAAGAGATCTTAATCTAGATTATGTTCGATCGCTCAAAATGGGGGGTGGGATATTTGGAGATACGAAGATGCTTCAATGTATTTCTCATGTCGGCTTGTGATTCTAAGACCAAAAGAGTTTCAAAATTTAACATTTGGTATAACATATTATTATTCACGAGATGAACTTGGAGATGTATTCAACGAACCTACTTGAAGTAAATCTTGAAACCACTAATTCAATAAACCAAAAGACCCAAAAGAAAAACGATTACAAATATTGGAATCAAAAATATTAAAAAAAGTTTTGTGCTCCGATTTCAAAGGTGAAAGACTGAAGCTTTTCATTACATATGGTCGAAAACCTAAAGAAAAAAATTCCCTTGATATAACATATAACTTATTTTGTTCATGGTTTAAACAGGAAAGCAATGCTCTGATGCTCTGTCATCTTCAATTCCAAAATATTAACACTCATCTCTGAAGTTTAGAATTTTTTAAGAATGCTAGTAATCTCAAACGGAGATTTACTGCTTTAAGCCAAATTCCCCTACCACATCCGCTTATCCTCACACGACAGGGAACTTGGCTTAAAGCAGTAGAATAATACGCCAAGCACTTCAATTCAATCAAATAATTTATCAAAGGTATGGAACAAAACATTGACGAAATCCAAAAAGCAAACGATTTTTAGAGTAATGAGTTTCTTTTCTCAGAAATATTGATGATTCAGATTCAAATAACGATTACAATGTATGAACGGAGAATGCCCCTACTTACAAGTTTTACCATTGTTGAAAGTCTATGTTATTTTATAACACTTGAACCGTTCACAGAACCGTTGTCTGAAGGTGATTGAGAAGAACAAGAGATACATCAACTGAGAGAATTGGCACCAGAATCAATTAATAGCGATAGTGAGTTCTTTAACTACAAAAACACTGCTATAATAAATAGCGATACCGAGAGGGTTTCTAGTATGAGGAAAGAAATAAACGTACCCAAAAAGGTCTTGTTTTATGGACGGTCACGTCAGGGATAAAATGATATAAAATGGGAGAGTGCTTTTGTAGAAATTGGAGATTTGTAATAAATGATACTATAAGTCTTAAAAGTAATGCTATAAATGTATATGTATAAATGATATTATTTTTTTTTATTCTATTGAAAATTTGCCATTAGCAAAGTATTATTTCTTACGTTTTTAATGGCTTTAATGTATAAAAATTAACTAAAATAAGTTACAAATAATATTTTAAAAATTAAAATATAGATGTTAATAGTATTATTTTTAGGATTTATGGGACTAGTATCTTAATTGTAGATCTCCAATTTATAAGAAGGCCAAATTCCATTTCACGATCATCAAATACCTTGTGGTATATCGGAAATTAATGTTCATAATTATATTGAAATCTATTTTGATGTCACAGTTTACAATACAATGGTTTTTGTATCATAAGATCTCACTGTGGTTAATGATGATTTTTGGCGTCAATTCCTCAGTTTGATGTAATATTACTTTTCAACAATCATTCTCGTATATTTAGTCTTGAACAAAGCAAGTGTAACATTTTGATCAATATTTTCAATTATTGTTACACTTGTTAGTAGTGATATTATCATTTCTAATAATTTTATGGTTGTTTGGATCTTACTCAAACAGTGTTTAATCATCACTATATCCGAGAAAAAAGAATAATTATTCAAATCACCTTTTGATCCGTTTTGATTTATCATTTTTTTCTTCCATAAAAAAAATATTTGACTGAATTGAAGTGCTTGATGTTGTAAATTTACGTTTGCAACCACCAGAAGTTTTAATTTTTTTCATAACTTCAATTATTAAAGTTTTGGTATTTGTGGTAGTAGTGATCGAGAAGAAGAAATGTAAGAAACTCAGGCTCAATTATCTATTGGGGAAAAATAAGGGGATTTAGCGATAAAAAAATTAATTTAAATGAATAGAGTAGTTATGAAAAAGTAGAAGGAAGCCACGAGGAATTTATTGATAAACCTTTATTCGAAGGATTAAGGAAAATAAATCATTCATTTTTTCTTGGTGGCTCTAACAATAACGACACTCAAGAGGACAGTAAAGATCCTGTCCTCAAAAAATGATAATGCTCCTGAATTCAATCAGTTCTTTAAAATAGGTTTAGTCGGAGGAACCCGGGATGTTTGAAAAAATTCAATGGGAATTCATGAGGCTTTCAAGGTGGAAAGACAAACTTTTCTTATAAGATTAATCCCTCATGGAAAGCTAAGCCGAAAGTGAGACACATTGCAAAACATATAATAAATATCGTAGTAAGGCTTTTCCACTATATAGTCGCATGAATTGGGATGGATAACCATAATGAATGGGGCATTGCAAGAAACAAGCATCTTGTTCATATCATTTATGAAATTATTGGTGTCAGGATTGGCTTCAATTAGATTCTTTGAATACATCACCAAGTTCTTCTCATGAATAATATGTTTAAGTATGTCTTAGAATGATAAATTTTGACACTATTTCGGTCTTAAATTCACAAAGGTGATATGAAAAATACTTGGAAGCATCTTTTCAAAATTTATTTGTCTATTGAATAATAGTAATATACTATATTTATATGTATTTAACAAATATATTATGAAACAAAATTATTATTTATATTTTTATTTCGAAACAACTGATAATTCTTATAATTGACTAATACTGAACTTTAAAATAAATAAAAAATTCAATGAAGCTTTTTTTTACATTATAGAAAGGAAAATAACATGGCCTAAATTTATTCTAATATCTAAAATTACATTCCATATTTAGCTATATTTATTTCATATAACTCTTTCTTTCATTACTATTTATAAAATAATATTTATTTTTTGTTGAGAGCGTGACCATTTCAGAACAAGATACTAATTACGTATAACTAGATCCTTTTACTTATAATTTAACGTGAAATAGGGCATTTATCCTTGATAAATACAGAGCAATATAATTAATTATTAGTGAAACTTAATACATATATTATATTCAAAACCTTATTGAGCATTCTTGTGTTCACAACAGACGGGGAGTAACATTCAGGATTCGTTTGACTCAGAGTAGAAGGAAGGAATGATATCGGAATAATTCTTGCAATTGTCCTAGCTTACTTCCTTCGACCTTTTCCCCTTCACGTCACAATTACTTGTAGCTGATGAAAGGAAATGTCAACACAGCTAAGCTGCTCTTCTACAATTTATTTTTCTAATTGCCAGGCATACAATGCTGATTTTCGGTTTCTTTTTTTAACTTATCCATTCCATAATGGATTTTCATCTTTGTTTATGAATAATATTGATGACATCTCAGTCCATCAAACTCTTCAGATTTCTTTCTTATTCTATATCGGATGAGCTAACTTAGCCTTGTTCTTCTTTATAGATTCAAATTCACTTCAAATTATTTTTTCTAGATACATCCCAACTCCAATTAATGAGTGAAGGAAGTGAGGCCCATAATTAATCTTTGGTTAGATTAGTTTATTTTATGAAGTTTTTGTTTCTTGGCCCTTCCAATTTTGATCTGTAGAGGGAGATATTTTTAATAGCAACTCAACAACAAAGTTAAATAAGGTACACCGTTGTGTCTGAGGTTCACAACTCAATGCACTTCTCATTGTACAAGAAAACTGTATTAACTATGTTCATACATGGTAAGTGGCACCCCTGATCGGAAGAGGGACAAGAGGGAGTGAAGTAGTTTTTATAAGAAGATCTATAATACCTTTTTGTGTTTTCTTTAATTTCGTCTACTATGTTTCGTAAAGGCCCAAGTAATGGTTACGCCGACGTATAATAAATAACGGGAGGAGGTAAGTATATTTTATAAAATTCATCAAAGACTATAATGGCAAATAATAATTAAAGTATTAAAAAATCACTTATGATAGTTGATATAGTTGATAATGACACGCCTGTTCATGAGTCATGACCCTCCTATGGCGTAGCACGTCCGCACCTATTTAGATGAAATATAAACAAAAATATTAGTTATCATAACTTGGATAAAAGGCAACGTTTCTAGTAAAAATATAGAAATAAAATGACAAATTTTGGAAAATAACACTGTTTCTGTTACACTGGTTCCTTTTTAGACAAAATACCCCAAACAATGGTTCATACAGTTAGAAGCACAATTTCATCTAAAAGGTGTAAATGATTAAAAGACCAAATTCTTCCGTATTATATTGGGATTTTCTGGGGAAGTAATTGGTCACTTTGACAAATTGGAGCTCGACGGAAGCGGAGATGCACCTTATTATAATATTAAAAATATATTATCTAAAATATCCTTTGGAGGAACCTCGAATGGATATATTGAATTATTACAAGCTAAAGCAGGACCTATAGAGTCTTATATTCAAAGTAAATTGATATTATCATCAAACACGAAGCCACGTGAAGATTTAATCAAATACGTCACAATGACCGGAGTTGTATAATAATACAAAACAATATTAAAATCTCGATTTAGAAAAGAATATATTGATAATTTTATACACCTTGTAAATGATTAGATTCCCAGACACAGTTCAGGTCAAGGCTATTCAAAAGACACCTGCTACAATAAATTCATCACATCGACATCAATCAAGAAAGAAGAAAGAAGGTTTGTATCATCAAAAATGTGGATCAGGAGCTTGGAAATATGTTACTCCACGTATATGACCCACGTTAATTTTTATAAAGTCAAATATTAATGCCATTGGTAGTAATGACGGTGATTACGTTTATAAGATAAAGGAATATGAAAATTACTCTGTGACTTTCTTTTATTTTACAGACATAAAAAATAAAATATTTTGTCGACACAAGTTCTTCTTCTATTATTCTTCCATCAATATCTAGCGACAACTATCGTCTAAAATCAAGTTCTTTGAGATTATTTGCAGCCAATGTGTCTGAAATTACAAATAAAGGGCATATTGTTCATCCAGCTCAAATATTAAAAGAGACAATCTTCTGGACGTTTCAAGTTTGGGATGTCAAACACCCTATACTAGGGTTAGATTTCCTCAAAAGAAACAATATAACCATCGATATTTCACGAAGTCATTTTATCATTCAAGGCAGAAGAGTACCTCTTGAAACATGCCGAGAAAAATCGAATATCTTCAATCTATTTAAATAAAATTTTAAATAAGGAAGAGTTCGAAATCCACGAAAATCACCTCCTCACATTCGTGATCTTGCAAACTCTTTATCTGAGTATTAATTTTTCTAAACTGGACCTTGCAAAAGCATACCACCAAGTTACCATGCTTCCTGAAGATAGAGACAGAACTACAGTTTGGACTTCCTTTGGTTCATTTCTATATATCAGAATGTCATTTGGACTAAAAAAATTCAGGAGCAACGTTTCTAAGATACATTGACTCAAAAAGGAAAGGGTCCTATATATATGGTATTAATATCTAGTAAAGTAGTGAATCATCAATAGTTGCCTAGACAAGTATGCAAGTGCCAAGAACAAAACAATCTAGTAATGAAAATTAACGAGTGTGAAATTGAAAAGAGACAATAGAATATTTTGGATAAAATATCAACTGATTCGTGCCAAATTGTGGAAAAATAGTTGGACCTCTATATGAAAAGATTAAATAGGATTAGTTTTTGTGCACCTTGGATGACGAATTATACTTCAATGAAATAAAACAACTCCGTTCCAAATCGGTCAGACTAACTTTCTGCGTAACAAGAGCTAAGAATATAATTGCATCTGATGCATCTGATTTGGTCATTGGAGGAGTTCTAGAACAAGAAATTGATAATATTCTTCCCCTCGCATTTTATAGCAGGAAATTAAAGGGAGCTTAAAAAAAGTTCAGCTTTTGATCGTGAGGTACTATCGATCTATCAAATAATAAAAAAGAACACAGTCACATGATTGAAGGTAGTATGGTTGACGTACTAACAGATCGCAAGCTGATTATGGATGCATTGAGAGCAAAAAATTCAAATTGGACTAACAGACACACTCGATATTTCTTTCTAATTTCAACGTTTTATTACGTCCAATCAATTCTATTAAAGTTGACAAACCAGTTTTATCAGTAATGGATAAAGAAAAAGCCAAGTCAATACATAAAGCCATTGGGAACGTTGGAAAATACACAACAATCGCACGTATCAAACGAAACTTTGTATTAGAAAATGGAGCAATAAAAATGATTAAAAGGATCATCAAAGAGTGTAATCAATATGAAAAGACAAAAATAACAAGGAATCAACTCTTTAACCCTCCAGTTCCCCATTTGCTAGATTTAAGAACATATCAGTGGATATTGTTGGGCCATTTCAAGAATTAAGTCAAAGACACAAATAATTGTTCACTTGCATTGAGCATTTGCATTGATACACCAAATAGATATGTGATTAACCAATGCCTAACCAAACTTCACAACAAGTGGTTAAAGCTTTGATGAAGTATTGGGTATCAAATTTTGGAGTACCTGACACTATTCAATCGGATAGAGATCTACAGTTTGTAAATATGATTTGATTTAATTTCATTAAACATTTTAAAATCAAACAGACAACTATTCCCTCCTACATACCACATGCTAATGGATTACCGGAGATAAGGGATAGACAACTAAAGGAATTAATTAGATCAAATGATGGTAAATGGGATGAAATCTTGCATATGCTTGATACAGATGAGCAGCAATCAAATGACCAATTGTGAGTTTACCCCAGCAGAAATGGTATATGGAGAAAACATACAAATTTCCGAAGAAACCATTGGAGAATTTCGTATAGATTCAACATCATATTCAGTTCGAGAAATTATTCGAGCTATACCATATCCTGGAATTAATCATTATAACTACAGCAAAGTTTGGACTTCGAAGGAAATACGTACATGTTAGGGATGATAGAATTAGAAAAACAGAATGTTATTTAGGGCCGTATACCGTTCTGGCTAGAGACAACTCAACTTTCAAAGTAGAAATAAAAGGATCTCAAGAAATAATCTATATCAACACACTAAAACCTATGTTGAGTTCATCAGAATAAAAATAATACTTATTTTCTATTTGTCACATATATATGTTTAATTTATAATTTGTACAATTTTTGTTCTTATCGTTTATTGTTGCTTGTTTTCTTTTTTACGAAGAGGGGGAAGTGTATTAATCATATTTAGACATGGTATATGGCACCCCTGATCGGAAGAGGGACAGGAGATAGTGATGTTGTTAATACAAGAAGATCTGAAATAAGAAATTTTGTTGACTTTTCTCCTTTTCATTAGTGATCTTTATCCTTTTGTCTATTTCCTGACCAAATGAAGGTCTGTAAAACGTTTATCGTGCTGTAAAAGCGATGGGTTTTGTTTAAGAAATATATTATATAATACACAAAAGTATTTTTTTTTAAATAAAGGAACTTTCTTTTTTTAAGAAAAAAAAGTTTACCGTCTAAGAAAAATGTTTTATTTTTTAATACCTATGCCTTTCTGAACCAAAATTTGTGTGAGGGGGGAGTTCTAAAAAAATTTATTCAATCCAAGTATTTTTATAAGCAAAACGAAACTTTTTATTTCCGTAATATCCCCAAATATATAGATTTAACTAAGACTGTTTCAGAATTGCAGTCACATTGGAATTTGAAATTCTATTCTCTTTTTTGGGACAGCTTATAAACATGTACTTTGTTTTGTTTTTTTAAATAGAACGACGTAACTCAATGGATGATACACTTGGGATAAATTATTCTCTTGAACATATTTGTGTAGATTCACGTTTCGCTTGTTCCAACAGAGGAAATATACTCAATGAATAATTGTGCAATTGTAATACTATAATGTTAATTTATAATTAATCAGTGCAACTCCATCTGACCAACTGAAGGGACATTAAAAAAATGTCTGTCTTTACTTAGAAAACATTTTCTTGGGCTGCAGCGTTCAATATGCAAATATAGAGCAAAAAAAAACACAACGTTGTTTATAAGTTAGCATGCTTTCACGGCGCTTTTATACAATATATCAATATTATTTAGACATGATTTGACTCCTATGCAATAGATGCTCAGTACTTAATTATTAGCATTTACATAGTAGTTTTTAAGTGAGTGTTTCAATACTAGCTAGAAAACATTATAAACAACCTTTAGTTAGCTACATTCTAGTGTTGAACAGTGAAATGTGTGTAGTTTAACATCAGTGATTAAATTATTTTCTCCTTTATATTCTACAAATGAAATTCTAACATAATTAATCAGGGAGAAAATAAAAAAATCTAATGCAATTTTTTCTTAAATCAACTTTGACAAGTAAAATGAATGTAAATACTATAATATAAATAATTGTATAAATATGTAAATAAAAAAATCCCTCAGATATAAAAAAAAAAATAGACTACCACTAAATGAAAAATAATATTAATCCAAAATGAATTTTACAAATACTTGGAGCAATTGAACCTTTTTTTTTAAAAATTGATAAAATTTTCTATTACCAAATATGTATGTTTGATTTGTATGTATTTACGTTCAGAATTTTAGATTTTATAACGTAAATGAAATAAATACTTAACTCAAATATATTCATAATTTAGTTAATTTTTTCAGAAGTAATAAAAGATTATTTTATATTACATCCTAACTTTATACAATTTATTTCACACGTTTCCCTGTTATCATTCATGGAAGGTACAATAACTGAATAAGTTAAAAAATTGTATGTTATCATTAGTCATAAGCATTAATAAAAATTTTTGCAATGTCAAATTTGACGATATTATATTTCCTTTATTTATTATTTTGTGCTCCGATTTTAATTGTTTTATCACCCTTAAAGTAACAAAAACGGAGAAATCCTTAAGATAACTAAAATACCAATATTAAAAAAAAGTTGTTAAAATGCAAAAGTAAACTAATTGCTAACTAATTCCCTGTCTACTTCCGCTATGGAGCTCAATTCATTAAAAGAATATTGCCATTAGTTCTACAACGCTTACTTTACTCATCTGTGGCCCAAGATTTCTGTATTGTTTTGTTTTTTTCCCAATAGAGATCTTGTATATTTTGAATATTTGTTTAAAGTCACTAAGAATCTAAATTTATAAATAATTTTTTAAAGGTATTTGGTTGAATTTTCTTACAATTGTGTATAACCAGAAATGAATAATTTTATTCCTTAAAAACCTTAACAAATTAAAAAAATATATTTTTATAAACCACACAATTTTAGCACTTTTTTAACGACACGATGTGTTTGCAAAACAAAAAGATCTATCAGTAAGGAAATCTCATTTTTTATGTCAATGATTCATTGATTACACACATATATAAAAAACAATCATTACTTTTTTACTAAAAAAATTATAAAATTTTGCATTTCGAGGATGTTATTTCTTTATATTCAAAATAGTTACGTCAACTATACAGACTACATAATCAAAGGCTGGCAAACTTATAGACTAGGCTTTAAAAACAATTATTCGAATATCAAACGAACTATACTGAACAAATAATATTATATATGTCGCTGTTTTTAATGGAAAGATATTAATATAAATATTTAGGAAAAATAATTTTTTAAGTCAAACAACCAGAAAGCTATTAATGTGTCAAATATATTAGTCAAAAACTTTACTAATATTAAGGAAATCAAATACAAAACCCGTAGTAAACCTGTCCCATACAAATATTTAACAGTTTTGCCATGTTGTTTATATTCTTTATAATTAGCAATTTAAATATGGCGTAAATAAAAATCATATTAATTGGTATAAAAAAATTACAGAAACATATATCAAAAATATATTATTAATATGAATATATATTTTTAGACATTTACGTTCTTATTTTTTTTGCTTTATTTTGTCTCATTTTTGACATTTTATTTGAATTTTTTTCTTATAACCAAATATATAAGTTGGATTTTTGTTCTTGAAAAGATATCATTTTTCATCTTATATATATATATATATTGTTATTATTAAAGAAAGGGGGAATGTTCTTGAAATATAATTTTTTTATATAAATTTATTAATTAATTTTTTTTTTCTGACATGTAATTTATAAAAAAATAAAATACAAAAGTATGAAAATAAATAATAAAATATTACATAGAGTTCCTATTTATAATTAATTAATTATTGATATATTGACAACCTTTTAGTTTGTAACTACTAACAGAACATTTACAGTGTTATACATACATTATAAAAACTCATAAGATAAAACATAATCATATTTAGGTTTAAGAAAAATTCCTAACCAATATCTCCTATGAAAACTTTACTTAATAAACTTATTTACATAGTTTTCATAACAGAGATGTTTTAAAAAGGTGAGTTTATTTTCCATTAATAATCAATAATCATACTGTAAGTGTACAAGTAAGTGTTTGTTTAGGCACTTGCTTTTATAGCTTAGGTGAAGAGTGAATCAATGTGGGTTAAACAGGCTGGTTAGACTGAGAATTCCAAGCTAGACATTACAGCTAAAAAACTCCCTTTCACTAACATTATGTTTAAAAATATACAATGAAGATTAAAGTTTTACATTTTCTCCACAAGAAAATGGATAAAACGGGATATTTTTTCTTTAAGAATGATTGTTATATTTCAACTTTCTCATTCATTTCATACTATTCTACAAATAAAAAATAAAAAAATAGCCTTATTTTGGTCAGAAAAAAAAGGAAAGAAAAAAAGAATGGTCGTCGAAGCCATAAAATATTCCTTGGCCATATACATATATAAATTATCCATGACATTAAGTAGACTACTCCATATTGAACCAAATTGACCAATTGCCATCATTTTTAATAAACAATTATCAACAAAACAAAAATTAATTTAGTTTCGATAACAAATATTATCAACTAGATATAAAGGGATACAATTTTGACTGTTAAAAAAAGGTAATTGAGCTATATTATAAGAAACTACTATCGATTTCTAGACGAAATACTTTGTTCATTTGAAAAATCAACGAAAGAGCAGTTATCTTAAATCGATATTTTGAATAATTTAGATTTATTATAACTTTCAAGTTTTGGATTGATAACAAGATAATATAATCTGTTAACCAACTGTTGAACACATAAATAGAGGGAATTAGGAAAAAACAGGTTCTGGTACAAAAATATAGATAAATTAATAAAAAATTACTAATGTAATTGAAAAAATTTCTCTCAAAAAGAGTAAAACAGTTGTTAAATACTGCCATTTTTTTGTAAAAAGAAATTTGACTTTTTCATAAACATAGATAAAAAAATATCAAATTTTTTCAGATTATTTGATTTTTCTTCATAATCTTCTTATATATATATATGTGTGTTTTATGAATACAAATTGATCTCTTTATATATTTTTATACGACATCATAATGATAAAATATAGGCATATTCTAACGTGGATTTCTCATTCCATATCTTTTTATTTATATTCAACATTCTACATCATGAGTAAATCTTTTTTTATATTTGTTTTAAACATTGTGCAAGCATATATCTTCTTTTTTTAACTTTCTCTTCAGAATAATTCAAAATTTTCTTTTGTAAAGATTAATGATTTAAATTTCAGGGTAACAATTTTAATACTTGTTAAACTATTGTAACGCATCCCTTAAGTTATCCCATGCCCCTTTATGATGTACATTGTACAGAGAGTTTACAATTCGAAAATTACTCCTTGTTGAATTTTTTGTATTTGGTAATCTGAGCAGTGTTTTTTTAAAATTTTTTAAAGCTGTTACCATCATTTCTTAATTATTAAAGATATTATTATATCAAAATGGAGAGTAAAAATGATGATTTGGTTATATGTATAAGCCCTTGAATGAGTGCATCATTGTCAAAGTAGAATTGTATAAAGAATTGAGAAAAGGTGACAATACAGTTGAAATAATAATAATAATAACATATACCTAAATTAAGTTCATACATTCATGCAATGTCTAGCACAAAAATAAAATAACAATGACGAAGATGATACTTTTTTAAAACCCCAACAGAATAAAAGTGAACACAACACCTATTAGAGTTCAAGGTGCCCCCCCCCCTTGATATCTTTGCTTTTGCTTTCTTTAGAGTATCTTTATAATTAATTAAGAATCGATAAGGGAGTAATTCCTTCCCATATCCTTTGTATTTATTTTCTTCCTCTAATAAAGAATTGCAGTTGAAACGTCTAAACTGCTAAGCAGATCTCCTCCCAAACTTTCTTTAAATTATGAGGGTTATCGTTCAACTTTTCTGTTTCTTTTTTTACTTACTCTATTGCTTACAATTTAAAACTTTATATATCTAACAGTTTGAGATACCTTGATCTTGTAAGGTATTCTATAAAAGTGAGAGAGATGATAATGAGAAAGAACATCACCTTTGTTTGATTCAAATCAATCAATGTCCCATAATCTCTAGATTGACAAATACCAAATACGTGTTGATTTTAGCATAAAAAGATGTATGTTATAAATAAACCCGTCCAAAAACTTTTTACAATTTCATAACTACATCTCCATAGCCTCATTTTTAGATATTTGTTACAACATTTGTATAGATTAACTCTTCATAAAAAGTTGTGGAAAGGAAGATTTAAGACTTTGTAAATATATCAATAACTCAAGGAGGAAATTGAATATGTAAATTTTTTTAGATTTTTATTTTTGTATAACTTAAATTTTTGGTGTTTTTTTTTTGTTCTTTTTTTAATATATTGTAACTTGCTAACAAATAGAATCTGAAAATAATGTAATCTTAAACATGTTTAATGGTTGTAAATTATGTAGAGTAAGTGATTTTTGGCGGTTGTTAATTAATATAATTAACAATTGATTTTTGTTCTTTGATATGTCTATCTAGTAATGACAAGGAGAGTTGGTGCTTAATGCACATTTTGGCATATGACGAAAGATTACATAATATATAAATACAATATATAACATTTGGTACCAATTTCATTATATACTAAAATGTACTCTATCTATAATATTAATTGTATTTTTGATTTTTTTTTTGAAAACGGTGATTATAATCGATAAACAATAGTAGAATAATAATACTTTTCGAATTTAAATAAAAAAAAAATATATATATATTTAACCTAAAAGTTGATTTGTTAAGAGGAAAATATCAATACATTTATGTTTCTTTTATTCGTCAACCAATTATTGAAATTCAAAATTGTGTACCATGTATTAATTGAAATTTGATATTTTTTATTTTATAAAAAAACTTTATATGCATTTTAGTTGTAGAAGTAATTGTCTGATTAATCATTTTTATAAATTAATAATTATCCTGTTTCTTACTTCTTTTTATCCTTTCTACAACTAATTGTGATTATAAATAAATTAGTAATTGAAAGAAAAGTTGAATTTTTTTAAAGTCCGTTGTCTATTTTTTGCTTCTTTCTTATTTATTATTCAGAAGCTTCACCCATTAATAGAGGGGTATAATGTTTCAAATATTATCATGAAGGATGATATGAGAAAAAAACATTCTATGTTATTTAAGCAAGGTTTTAAAAATCTAATTGTAAAAATAATAATAATAGAATCAAATTATCTTAAAATTATAAGAAACAGTTCCAACATCTTAAAATATTTAAAAAGTTTAACAATCATATTCTTAAAACATCAAAATATTTAAAGCAAAACTCTAAAACAAAAAAGAAAGTGAAAAACATGTAAAAGAGGGAGTGAGTATAAACCTGTCTCTTAATCTATAATGGGTTAAATAAAGCTTACATTATTGTTAGAAATATTATAAAAATCTATCTATAAAATTTTTCAGGCATGTACTATGCTTTCAAGATTCGAGCCTATTTATTACAGACTTTTTCTATGTTTTGTCTAAAATTTACTAGAACAGAAAAATTCGTGCTTCTTACAAAATATGTAAAGCCATTTTTTTCATGTAGTTTGGCAATATTGGCGAAGACTGTAGATGAAACAATACGAAACTTCGTCCATTTCTCTCTTGAGTTTGTGATTAGATTCATAATTACAAAATGACATCCCATTTTTGTATGTCTGAATCCTCCCGACGCAGCATATTTGGAGACCAAAAATGAGGGTTCAATTTCTTCTTATTCTTAAGCTCCTATCTAATAAGCTGATTCTTGAGGGTCTTCAGTACAATATAAATGATGTTATTTACTTACATACTTGTTTTTAAATCTTTTCTTCTCAACAATTATATTGGCTGTTACTATGTTTCCCGGTTGAAAATTTAGGTAAATCCTTCGAAAAGCAACAGAAAACTAGACATCAAATCAGTTTGCCCTACCTGTCATCTTGAGGTAATTGTAGAGTTGTTTAACAGTTCATCACTTCAATTGAAATGGGCATTAAAATTTACAGTTTCATCATTATTTAAAACTGGAAGAGTCCCAAACAGGATTGTGCTAAAAGAAGAAGACCTACCGTTTTAATAAGGTTATTTTTAAGAAAGACCTATAAATTTATTCAAGGGCCATGGAAATTATTTCTACGAGTTGAAATCCTGTGATTTTCTTAATTTGATTTTTATCTTTCAATAATTTTCACTTTTACTCAGCCTCATTAACTAAAAAAAGTTAAGAGAAAGCCAATGTGTTTTAGTGTTATATACACCAACTCCCCATTAACTAATTTGAGCTTGAAGGCTTTCAAATGAAATATAAGGGTTTTACCTATTCCAGAAGTTCACTTACCATATTCAATAGTTGTTTTTTTCAGGTCTAATGTAAAATGGACAAATCTGAAAATGTGTCTGGCATTCGATAATATTTTAACATTCCATTCAACAAATTTATATGTAATATTAATCCCAGGTTTTTCGTAAAATTTGGAATTTCTCTTGAATTTATATTGGTATTTTTTAGACTCATTTCTCAGATAATTAAATATATATGACCAACAATTTAGAAAATTCATTAGAAATTTGGACAATTTTACCTTAGGATGTTATTGACTGACGTTATAGTGGATGACTTTCCGAATTAATGGAAATTCAAGTGACCTTTTTACAGTCTTTGAGGTAAGAAACAGCAATATAATGAAAAATCTATTGGTAGAAAGCATTGGAAACTTAATTGCATCGTGCTTAATAAAATATTTGTTTGCCTATATATGTCAAAAGAAATTAAATAAAAGTCATATTTTAGTTTATTGAATTTCAAAAATTATTGAAAAGCTTTTACACTTTATAAAACAATTTCCTCCCATAATGCACCTCGCAGAAGTTTCCAGTTTTTTATCACAAATTTTACTCTATATTATAAATAAATTGGAGTTTTGAAGTTGATGGCCAATTTTTTTTTACTAATAAATACATTATCTTCATTTAATGATTCAAGGGATATTACTTTCAATCAGACCCAACCATCAACTAGATAATTGACCTTCATTACTCTTCTATTGAAAACCTAATAAACTATTTACTTTACTTTCTTTTCTCAAATGGAAGCAAAAAAATACCATTTAATACTTTCAATTCTTTGTCATTCCTCAAAAAAAGTTATCTCCCAAATTCAGAGCAGCATAAATTATAAGTTATACTTTGTTAATCTTAATCTGATTTTTTTAACGAAATTACTGTCAAAAAGTTTAATTAGAAACATAACTTGTATATGGAGTAACTATTTTATGGCCATTGACGTAAAAAAAAACTAAATGAGTGAATTCCTTTCCCTTTCCCGCAAACATAAAGATTATATGAATTTTAACTATAATTTTTTGGATTGATTATCTAAAAGTCACTAGACACACAGTATTGGTTTTTATAGGTGTTTGCCCTTAAAAATGTAATGTTAGATCTTCTTCTTTTTTTTTTCCATCTTAATGACATGTTAAAGGTGTTTTTTTTATTTTTTTATTTGTGGAGTTTTTAGGAAATGAAAAGAATAATTTAATTTAACAATATTGTAATAAATTCCTAAACCAACTTAAATAACTTTATTTATTATAATATAAATAATATAATATAAAACAATGAATGATTAATTACAATATTTTAATTTCTAAAGACATTCTTTCTACAACTGCTTTACTTTTTCTTTCATTTCATAATTATTCCATAAATCGTAAGATAAAAAAATGGTTGTTAATTTAGAAAAAAAAAGATGGGGTTAAAATGAGTGCGCATTCGATTTATGGAAGTTTTTGGCCAAAGTAATATTTTGTCTTTAAATTTAAATGTATATTTTTATATATAAATAGAAGTAAAACTATCATTGACTGATCAAATATATATCATATACTTAAATGTATACTCCAATTTCGAACATTACTTTAAAATCAAGTAAAAATAATTGTCCTTTGTAAAATAGAAAAGAAAAATAAGAACAAAGTAAAATTAGAGAGTTCTAATTATAAATTCATTATGTCTCGCAAATGTAGTGACCATTGAAGCTTTATTGTGCTTACAGTAATAGTTATGTAACATTTTAAGTTTATTAAGTATAGTTCAAAGGTCATATAAAAGGTCAAAGGTCACAAAAATTCTAAATTTTTATCTTAAGTATTTAGTTGGGCTACAAATTGTTTTTCTTCAATATGAAAAATAAGGATTGTATTTTTCTATATCCCTTGAGGGAATAAAGTTTAATGAAAATTTTGAAATTCAACAAGGTAACTTTAAAGCTCAAACTTCCCAAGTTCAGCAACATAACTTTAAAATTCAAACTTCTGAATCCCTTGACAAATAGGTTATGTCATAAAAAAAGTCATTTTCAAATCGCTATATAGGTCAAAAAACGCCCTTTTAAAACTGAAACTTTATAAATATAATTTTTCCATTAAAATACAACAGATGATTAAAGTAACATGTCACCCTAAAAATTAGATATCTTAGTTAGTGTCATATAAGGTAGGACTCTGTATGGGTGGTGAGTACATCCAATTCTGAGTTGAGATTAATTTTCTGAATTTACAACATAGGAGTAATTCTTTTCATCTTTATTAATTTTCTTCTTAAACTCAATTGTTATTTTAAATTTTTTAACCCTTAATATTTTGATTAAAAATAAATATGTTTTATTAGTTTGAGTGTAATAGATGAAATATTAATGCTTATTAATGTAAAAAGCCTTATAAACAAAAATCCCTCAATCTTAAATAACTTTGAGACATTAAAATTCAAGACTACCTTCGTCATGGATAGATTCGGATGCACTTTATAGGCTTTGACTAAAGCTTCTTTAATCAATTTTCTGAAAGGACCACTCCTACGACTTTTCTGAGATCTTCATCGTTATCCAGGGGTTACTTGATATGGTCGACGGTTGCCTTTGAGCAATATTTGGCTGCAATAGAAACTTTTGGGGACATTTTGGTAGCGGGAAAGGGTGTAATCTTTCATCGTTTTTATTCTTGTAACATGATAATAAACTTTAATGTTTTGGATTTAACGTAAAAAAAAAGAAAAAAGATTGGTAAGCCCCATACAGTACCTTACAAGGTTACTGGCAAATGTGGTTCTATTTGGGTGCGTCTTATCCCTGCCCCACGTATTACAGACTCTTACCAACATATTTTTTTAACGCAATTTAGAAAATTTCCCATCCCTAGTTATAATAGAAATTCATATATCGAAAAAGAAAGGAATAACGCTTGTGTGACAAATTGTAAAAAGGGTTAATATGTTACGGATGTTTGAGAGCCCCTGGATTATACATTTTGAACTATTCCACGTAATACACTACAAATAATCTACTTATACCATCATGATTTAATTTAACTTGTGGAAGTGAATTACTCAAAAATTGAAAGTTGATTAATAAAACATAAAAAGATAATAATAATTTGATTTCTCTATTTCATATTTCCAATATAAGTACTCACGTTTCTATATATAATATGAATTAAGTAATCAGATTTATCATATTATCAAATATTTATAAGGAACAAACAATGCCTTATAAAAATAAAAAGCAAGTTGAATGGGATTCAAAGATTGTTTTTTTAACAGAATACATTTAATTTATTAGAAAATGTTAAATGAATATGAATGTAATATTTGTTTCAATTAGACTCCACAAAAATAAAAATATATAATGATTAGAATTATAAAAAATATGACATGAAACTTGTCTGACATTTTTCTAGTTGGCAATTTGATCAGTGTTTATATTTTTTAAAGCTGTTATTATTATTCTTTCATTTTTAGAGAGAGATCGTCTAAGTATAAAGTAACTATGTGTGAGTATGCTTATGAAGGATAAAGAGAGAAGAATGCTAAAGATTTGTATTTTTAAAATTTGTCCTTATTAGACTCAGAATAGAATAGTTATGGAGTAGTATATGTGTTTATTTCCTTCCCCTTATAGCTAATTGCGGCTGATTTAATAAAAGTTAAAGCTGCTCTCTGACAAAAAATTCTTCAAATTGTCAGATAACCATCTTAATTATAGGATTCTTATATTTGAAAAGTCCTAAGATATTTGAAGTATTTATTTGTAAACGCAGAACTTGAACAGTTGAATAATTTTTATTTTAGATAATGGGCGCTGTAACAAGATCTATAAATATTTTGTAGTCCAAATTATCTTTGCTACCATAAATATACACCAGCAAGTAAGTGATAATTAATGAGCTATCAAAAGTTGCTTTTCCATTTAAAAGTTTGATTTAAAAACAAACGTCAAGTGAACAATCAAATCATATTTTTATCTCTTTTTTTGTCAAAAAACAACAGCAAATACCAAAAAGAAAAAATCTAATATTAGCTAAACACCCTTTAATTTGAGATCAAAGGAAAACAAATTTAACATAATCAGGATGGAAAACTTTTTTTGTGCCAGGAATGAAAAAGAAAACAATATAACAACATAAAGTCATTTTCTTTATAAAGAAAATATTAAAGGCTATATTATTATTATTTTTTCTTTTGAATTTTTGAAGCAATTTATATTAATAGACTGGATCAAAAAATTTTAAATATTCAACTTTTGATAAAAAAAGATTTTTTAGCAATGAAATAATAAAATCTTATAAAGACTTAATATTAATCTATTAAATCACAAGTTCACCGAATGAATAGTCTAGAAATGAAATATCCTGTCCCTATTTCCTTTCCTATTTTCAGGCCAGCTACGGGAAATGGAGTTGTTATCAAATGAAAGAGAAAATCAAATTAAAACAATCGTGTAATAAATGTCTTAACGAATTAAAAATAACTTTTTTCAATAATAAATATTCGGATGACATAAAATAAATTCACCAAGGCAAAAAAAATGTTTTAATTCATAAGACATTTATTTTACGATTGTTTTAATGTAATTCCCTCTTTCATTTCATAACTATTCTACATAATTTGACAGACTACATATGTATTGTGGAAAAAAGAAAAGAACAAAAAGTACATGGCTTATGTGTGGAATTAGGGACGGCTTTGTATGTAGAGCAGACTAATAAACAGTCTCTTCAATGCATAGTTGATCAATATTTGCCTAGAATTCACATTATTGTCAGTAAATAAAGATAAGGGCGTGGTAGTGAGACATATGGTGCTACTGAATTAAGATCCTTATTAGTATCATTTGCCTAACATAAGTCTGATACAATTCTTAAGTGGGCCAGAAAACTTGAATTTATTTCCATGACAATATAAAAAAAATCAGAATTTTTTAAATTTTTATTGATAAATAAGGGTTTGATTTAATAAACCATTTGTAAATTCTTATCCTATTGTATAAATGATTTTGCAAAAACGGTAAAAAACAAAAACTTCATAAATTTAATGACAATTGTTAATTAAAATAATGGGTTTTTATATCAATGAGCTGAGAATCAATAAATTAATGTATATGACATCTTTGAATTCTCCTTTCCTTTTGTCACGTCATAAGAATTAATAAAACATTTCAGTTTTTAGATTAATAATTCTGACCCCTATGTTTCTAAGAAAAAGGTTATATTTTCATTATACGTTTAAAACGCAAGTTCATAAATTTTTTTGTAGAATACATGTCGTGATTGTAAACATCGTTGCTCATATTCACATCTGGAGAACTTTTGTGTTTCAATTTAAATCCACTTTGTATGGAACTATCCTCTTTGTACAATTATTTATTGTCATAGTTAAAGAATAGTAACAAATAATTCGACGCAAAACTTTGTAGTTTCCTTATAAGCTAATTCCCATGGATGCTAATTTGAACAAAGATAGAAAGGAGATATAAAAATAAAATATTTTTACAAAAGAAAAAGTATATAGGATTAATGTTTATTCAACAAAAATAATGTAAATATTAAACTGCAAAGACAGACACTATGGAAAAATCAACACGATCTAAAAATAAACTTTATCTTAATGGTATATTTGTTTCCAAATTGACTGGAAATAAATTGTCTTCATTAAGAATGGCTTTGTAATTTTTCCTATATCATCATTTTGAATTTAGAAAGAGTATCTGTGAATCATCAAATATTATTATTAGAGAAATATCAATATATCTTAAGAAAAAACATGTGAGGGAGATACCTCGCCTCCCGAGGCTTAACCATTTAAAAGATTTCCAAAATATGGGGTAAACGATAAACACAACTAATTAGTAGAATGATGCAGTTGCCCCTGAAATCCTTTCCAGAATCAGCAGAAGCTAATTTTGGTACTGCAACTAGGTAAGTAGAAGAAAATACAAAATTTTAGCAAATTTGGTAAACGTTTTCTTCTAGCAATATTGCAATTTCTAAAACCGTATTAAAAGAAACTTTTTTGTTGTCCGTTCTTAAAAAAAAAAAAAACATATCTTGAAATATATTTAAACAAACAAAATAAGATTATCGTATCTTATATTTTTTGTGACTCAAATTTTCTTGATTATATAGAGCAATAAGTGGTCACCAATTGACCGTTTATGATATAAAATAGGCAATATTTAACTTCAGTACAGAAAAATGAAAAAGAATAACCTGTCTTCTTTTTTATAACTAATTATCCTTCTTTTAATATAATATAGATTTATATTGTAAACATGGCATTAACATACACAGAAAATAACCCCATTTAGAGTGCTGCGTCCCCTACTCCAAATTCTTCATCATTGTGAGAATTAGATGACCCTTTCTATAGTACTACAATAACGTTACTTGAACACATATTCAGGCACAGTTATCGAATTCTACTACGTTATGCGTAAGTATTCATTCCTTTGTTTCAAGTATGTATTACCAAGGAAAATATTTACACACAAAGTGTAGCATTGTAGCAGTAGTGAATATTTTATTAATGGGTTAAACTAGTCTTTAAATCTAAGTCATTATTTTGTTGTGTACTGCATTAGTTACTTAATATGGTACTAGAGGTTCTTTATAATTTATATTTTATGTTACACGCCATGACCCGACCATATGAAGAAAACTGGATCTAGATTCCCAACATGGAATCAAGTTTTGCTATCTTATATGGGAAACTTGAAGAAATTAAGGAGGGTGAATGTAAGAAAATTTACCAGAATGTCGCAGATGTTGCAAACTTTGTTACGGAAGAAGTGATGCTACATTACCAAAAGGCTTGAATTATTCAAATTCAGATGAAGATCACTGAAATGGTCTTGGTAATTTACAGCTCAACTTTTTTCAGTTGCAACTTTGAATGATATCATAATAGTCAATAATTTGATCAATTATAAGAAAGTTGATCAAATTTGTGAAGATGAGGCAATCAAGGTATTCTTGGTACATTTGTGGTACCTAACTGAAGACCATGTACCATTCGAATTATTTTGAGATCGAAATGCTAACAACATCAAAATAAAGATGTTATCAAAGTTTGATAATTTAGAAGAAAGACAAGAAAACCGAAATTATATGTGTAAGTAGTTACTAATTTAATTATAATTATTATTTTATATCATTAAATGAAGATGATAATTATTAAAAAAGAAAATAACTAAAAAGGAAAAACTACTATTTTTTTTTTCTTTTCTCATTAGAAGTTTAATAATGTCTTCATTATTTAACAAACGGTCTAGGGGTGATCACTTATTGCTCTTTTTAATTAAAGAAATAGAGTCACAAAAAACACGATTACATTATTTTTTTCGTTTAAATATTTTATTTTAATACATGTTTTTTAAATAATGTATATTTAAAAAAGTTACGTTTCATACAGGTTAATAAATTGCAATTGTTATTCACAATTATATATATTTTAGTCTCTTAACAACATTTATAGTACTTAGAGTAAATTAAGTAATATTGAATGAAATATAAAAACCTATTTTT
Source organism: Lepeophtheirus salmonis (assembly GCF_016086655.4). Lineage (NCBI taxonomy): Eukaryota > Metazoa > Arthropoda > Copepoda > Siphonostomatoida > Caligidae > Lepeophtheirus > Lepeophtheirus salmonis. Next base: position 19,817,632 of record NC_052136.2, read on the forward strand.
GAACCATTTTCACGATAATCGAGAAAAAAGTGAATTTTACGAAACTATTGACAATCTCCAAAAATTTGAGGTCGTTGACCTACTTCTAACTATTGTTAATTTTGCTATGACATTGCCAATTGTATTTTTTTTATCAAAAAATATCAGGTTTTGACCCAACGATACGGACATTTCCTCAAAATAAGAAACACCCTAATAAAAATACATTTAAATGTATATATCTTTTCAACATAAAATTATTTTACAAAATGTTATTCAATTTTATTTTACATGTTGTTTTTTTTTACAAAATGGAAGTGTAATTTCAGAATAAGTTGATCCTTATTATACTGGCAAAGTTAAACTACCTAATTCCTTGTAAGAATGTAGAAGATAGAGTACAAAACGGGGACTTTTGATTAATGTTTATTTTCTCATTACTATGAAAAGGTTTTTTAATTATTTTTTGATATTGTGTTTCCACCGTCCTTTTTGTATAAACTGACTATACTAATCATTCACCCATTTCATCATCATGAGTGAGCAAAAAGGAAAAAAACAGGGCATCTTAGATCTCTTAGATACATGAGTTGATGTGATGAAGATTATGGAAAGTGTTAAATGTTCTAGGAGCCTGGTTTTTAAGTTGGCCAAGATGAAAAAAAAGACCTATCCAGGCTGTCAGGAAAAGAAAGGGATAATTTAAAGAGGGATAGGAAGTTCTTGTTAAGTTTGGAGAATAATATAAATAAGGATCCTATTAAGTCGATAAATCGCCTCGCCAACAACTTCTCTTTGGCTCCTAGGACCATCAAGAAGTCTATAAAGCACAACTTGGGCATATTGTCTTTCACAAGGATCCCACGTCATATTTTGACTCTGTATGAAAGCCAGGAGGCTCAAGAGGTACAAGCAAATCCTCAAATGGATCAAAGTAAATGGGACAATTATGAAAAATTTTCTGGGAAAAGAAGAATTTTCACAGTTGATCAATTCCACGACCACCACAACGACCACTGGCTTACAGAAACAGAAGTAGATGTTCAGGGAGTTAACACAAAAAATATCCATCCCAAACAATGGTCAAGGGCGTAGTGGCCTCTCATGGAAAGAAGATGCTCCCGTTCTTTTTCGAAGCTGGGCAGAAAATTGGCACTATAAGGTGCTCAGGTAAACCATCTTGCCATGGACATTACCCATCTATCCAGAGGGTAACTACGTGTGGACTAGTAACGGTTTCCCTTCTCAAAAGTCCACCAAGTGCCAAAAGTTTTGCACAGATAACATGGCTCAATTCTGGTCCAAAGAAATATAATATAGCCCCTTCATCACCAAATTTGAACTTGCTTTAGATTTCTATATGTGGTACTTTGGAGAGGGAAACCAACAGGACATCGCACCCAAATATGTATTCACTGAAGTCTTCCATAATGGCTGCATGGGACAACTTGTCAGAGGAGTTTGTCATCAATTCCTGCATATCATTTAGGCTACGTATACAGGCAATGTTTGATAATGAAGGGGGTCATATTTAGTGAAAAAAGTATTGCCAAAACCTTATCTATATGTTTTGTTTACATTATTATTAGGCATATTATCTGTAAGATAAAATAATTGATTTATTTCCAAATTCATCTTTCGAGTTTTACTGCCCTACTCTTTATAACATAATGTTATTTTATCTTCAATCTTAAACTTAGCCACGACAACGACTAATGCTAAGTATATACATTCATTTAAAATTTGGGAATGGATATATGTATACATTTTTTGGTGTGTGTACATATAATAAAAAGTTTTTTATGCCCCCTTCCTTCTGTACCCCCTTCCATTTTATTCCCATCCTGCTGAATGAATGTATTTATATATTTTTTTTAAATGTTGAAATATTGTACATACACATGAAATGTTGTAAAAGTCTTCTGACTAGTTATTATTTGAATTTAAAAAAATAAAACAGCAAAATATTGTGTCTTTTTTTATTTAAAAAAATAGAAACTAAAATGAATGTGATGTGGTTATGTAATAAATATATTATTTAAGCAAAGTTACTCTCAAAATCATAGATATAAATGTACAAATTTTATTTTGTAGTATACTCTGTATTTAATCTATTACTTCCTTATGTCCTTAAAAGTAGGTGTTTTAAGGATGACTTTGAAATATTGTTATGACGAATATGAATTGGTAGAAGCTTATGATAGGTACAAATGATACGCAATCCATATGAAGAGTATTTTGTGAATTTATTTGAAAATCCATAACTCTTATCAGTTGTCGATAAAATAGGGTCAAAAATTTGTAAATTCACGTTACGGTCTGATTTACCACTGGAAAAAAAAATAATATTTTACAATTTTTCTCTTGTTAGGTACTCTAAAGTACGCGGTGGAAGATTTTATGTTATATAAAGAAAATAGTGTGCTTTTTAAACTTTTTTTCTCTCTTTGTTATCGAAGTATTTTATTTTGGACTGATTTCCAGTCAATAAATGGTTTTATTCAATTGTTTTTAAAATAACAATAACATTTATATAACACTATGTATATGATTAGCATGATTTAGCTAAAAAAAATATCATAAGACAGTATGGGATTATATTTTTACGTCCTATACTTAAGGGACTGTTTTGTATCCTTAGATAGTCAGAAAAATAATCTGGATCTTAGAAGTAAGATGAACAAGATGGTAAAAGGAGGTATTCAATCAGTATTTATTTGTTTGTGTATAACTGATTGGACAGACTCTGAATCAGTCTTTATAGGTCTAACTACATAAATTCAGAGCCTACTGGATACATGGGACGTTACAGCAGAGAAAGAGCAAGAAGCTCTCAATACAATGGCTAAATTATATTACGGTATACAACGCAAATGGGGGTGGTGTTGACATGCTAGATAATAGTGCAGTTAATTATAGAATCACATCAAGGACAAAGAAAGGCTACTGGGTATTGTAAAATTGGTCATTGAACATTCAAATCGCAGAGGCTTGGTACTTTTACAGGAGAGATAGAATCTTGAACAACGATAAACACCAAGCCAAATTGCCACACATTGAACTCATCAAGAGCTGTTTCTCATTTATTACATTGCTGCATGATAATGAAGGCCCAAGACCATGCCTTTGGCAATATCTACATTATATCACTAAAGCTGATTAATAATGGATGAAAGTATTACATATGTTATTTACGTAACTGAGACAAAGTATGTATATTATTATTGCAAATAAGTCGAAAAAACCAGAAATATCCTTTTTTTCGCAATAATACGTGTGAAGTAGGCCTTCACTTGCAGTGTTTTTTATATAAAAATATGGGAAAATATTAAAATTAATATTGTACAGACTAAAATATTTGATTAATAGATAATAATGCAATTTTTTTTTTTTTCATGTTTTAATAGAAAATAAAGGATTTTTTTTTAATTTACTTATAGGATTCATTACAGCGAATACTTTTTTTACTGAAAGTTTTGAAATTTGAATCAGCTAAATCTATTTTTTATAGCTTCTGAGAGTTATTCAAGTTATACACAAAAATAGAAATACTAAAAAAGTCTCAAATTATTTATAATGATTTATAAAGTGTTCCTTAACCCCTAAAAAGTAATAACTAAACGCATAAAGTTGAAATAGCCAAATGACAATGTTTTTTTGTTTATCTTGTTGACTGGACACTCAATGCTATGAATTCAAATTAAATAGGCGAAATTCAGTTCCAATTTTCATTTGTTACTGTATCGTCAAATAATATATATTTAAATTCAAATTTATTACATAAGATATTTGTTTTTTTATTCTTGTGATTAGGAACAGTTGGAACATTTTACTTTTTACACTCAATTACAATTTACTAAAAATAATTTATTAGAAAAGTTTGTCCTACAAATATTTGGAATTTCTAATTTAAACCATTTCCGAATAATTGTGCAAAAAGTAAAAAGTATTTTAACGGTCATATAATGATATTTATTGCCTCACTTTTTATTGTTAAAACATTTGAATATCAAATATACTAGAATATGTTCATCATGCGTCGCCCGCATTTAAAACTATTTTTAAACTTTTTTGCTTTGTTTAAAACAAAAAATATACATCGTAAAAATTTAAAAATTATTATCCCTTCATGTTGGTATGTATCTTTGTACACTTTTTTAGGAAGATTATATGTCTAAGAGAAAAATAAGTATTCAAGTGATTTCACTCAACTTTCTTATTATTGCTAAAAATTATTTGCCTTACTTTCTCTTCTTTTTTTCTCTAAGCCTTGTAATCTAATTTAAAAAAGTGGGGAAAACATGCACGTGTAACAACATGCAGCGAGAATAGTTTATAAAATTTCAGGGTATTTATGTTTTGTTCTATATGAATTAGTCATTTCTTAGTCAAAAATTTGTTTGTAAAATAGTGCTATTTTTAGCTACTATGTCCTTGAATTCCTAAAAAGTTGTTACCAGAACCGTCTTTGTAGCCTTAAAAGGCTACATGAAAAATTTCAGCAAAATTGATTATCCATGGATTGTCCGTGATTACCGGACAAATACACATAATTTCGGATCTAATATATACTAGAGTAGTATTATCCATCGTTGCCCGGGATATTAATAAATTAGAATTAGTTATAAATTTTTCTGCTTCACATAATAAAGAATTATTTTCGGTGTATGTTAGAATGTATTTTGCACAATTTTTATAAAGGAGATTGTAATGTTTAGACAAGAAAAATATTCATGTTGTACTGTCGTTCGCTTAACTTTCATTTTACCGTCAAATAATCTTTGTCTCATTCTCTCCTCTTTTTTTTTTAAAAAAACCATAGAATCTCCTTTTAAACAAAGTGTTCTAAGATACATAATCAACATGCAGGGAGAATCATTTTTAAAATTTAAGGTCATTATTTTTTCTTTTATAAGATGCAAATGTTTGTATATAAAAAATGACAAAATAGTAGTTCCCAGAACCATTTCTTGAGCCTTAAAAAACACATTGAAAAATTTCGAAAAATCCATTTTTTTTTTTGCCGTGCTTCCCGGACACTCAAAAACAGACATTTGCATTTAATATTTAGATAAACTGTAATTATTTATATAAAGGTATTAACATAAATGTAGTCTTATTTTCGCAAATATCGATTTTTCTATTATATTCTATTATTGTTCTGAATGTTGATTTTAATGGAACTTGTATTAACTTTTGTTAACCCGGAACAATTTTCTAATATTAAATTAAAAATAACTTAACAATAGAGAATAATTGGCTAATAACAATCAACTGATTTTGAATTTCTTTTCTTTTATTAGAAAGATGGAATAAAGATTACGTTGTGAGGTATAAATAATATAGAGATAAATAATTTTATATATCTACAATTTGTCAATGAAAAAAAAAAAATACTTGCAAATAAATTTAATACACTGGTCAACAATATTTCAGTTTTTTATTGTCCTTGGATTGACATGATATTGTCTTTGTTTTTTTTAGCAACAATAGACATAAAAATGGCTTTCATAACCCAAAATTTATATTTATTTGGCCAAGATAGAGTTTTTGAAATATAATATAATTGTTATTTTTCACTTTGAAATATCTAAATAAAATAAAAATAATTTAATATTGCTCTCAGGTACAGGATACCTGATCAAAAAATATATAATAATATCTGTTTTATTTTTTGAATCGAAAAATGCCTTATTAGTACAAAAAATAGAAATCTATCAAAATTATATATTTATTGATTACAATAATAAAACTCTTGTCCGTTATAAAGTGAAGACATAGTACAACTTCATGATAAGAAACTAGCACCTATTTAAAGTTAACATTTTAAACTTGTTATAGATTTTTTGCTTGAAAAATATTCTAAGTATTATTAGTAAATGAGATATTTCTCTCGATAGACAACAAAAGCAGAACTTTTGCATTATAATGCTCATTTTCATGTTGCTCGAGAAAAAAACAATCTGGCATATACCAACTAAATCCTAGGGCAAAAATCTATTGCCTTATATTTTACATATTTTATAGACACTAAAACCATACAATTAATAAACTTACACCTTACTAAGATTTTTTTTTAAATGTTTTAAATTAAAAATAATAACTATTATCTATTAAAGCAATATCCCTGAAGTATATAATACATAATGCGTCTTACAACTCATGCATTTCATTTGTCTTCCGGAAAAATATTCTATCGAGATATATAGCAAAAACGTTATACAAATATTTAAATGAAATTTGTTTGTTTTAATCAACAATAGCTTCTTTTTTATATGGATCTCATAACTATTTGAAATTTAGTGTATATCACCGTTCTTTTTTTCAAATTGCAAAAATAAAGTATTCCATATCTTGGGAAACAATTACTGTATTGCCAAAAAAATAGAATATTAGTTAGTGGACAATATTTACAATCATCAATATCTGAGTTTTTGAGGTAAACATCTAAGCAAAAGTTTCGTATTTGGAGTGCAATATGAGATGTGAAAATTCATATGTCTCATATTTGTATAAAAATTTTATAATTATATGGTCTATAAAAAAAATTACCTCGTTCCTCAGGAACTATTTAGGTTTTTTTTTGTTTAGAGTAGGGCTTGGTCACGAAATATTAAAAAATTAAAGAACCTGCTGGTTCCAAAAAACCAACTCACAATGAAATGATAAACTAGTAATGATAAAATATAGGTTTGAATTTATTCTTTCTTTATAAAGAATAAATATGAATAATTTAATTTAACAGTATTTATTATATATTAATGGATAAATTTATTTCTCAGGATCCCACTCAAAGGCAATTTCCTAGAATTTAGAAACCTTATGTGTTAAATGATAAATATATGTATTTATAAGGTATTTACAACAATGAAGGCTAGAGGTGAAAAGAAACTTATCTCAAAAAAAAGTAACCTGAAAAATAATTTTAAAGTTTTCAAGTTATTTGTCCTACATTTAGATAAATTATTCCAAGATTTATAATGATCTTTACTTTTTTCTTTCATTTATGTTAAAATTTATTCAAATATAAATTAATAAATGAATGATCTATACTTTTTTCTTTCATTTATGTTAAAATTTATTCAAATATAAATTAATAAATGAATGATCTAAGTTGGATAATTTTATAGTAAACTTCTTAATAAAACTAATGAAATTAAATAATTTTCCTTGAACTTAAGAATAATTCAGCCGCAAAAATTATATTCTATTTGTTTTATAAAAAGAGTAGATTTTAATTATTTGAGATACATTAGGGTGACGATGCATTAATTTTTTTTTTTGTATAAGTGATGGCTTAGGTTAAAAAAATGGTTTCTTATTGTACAAAAAACATTCCAAAAAAGTTGGAAGGGTATTAACAAATATTTAAAGGTAGGTGAATGGCCTTAAAATTTTGAAAATATATGTTTTGAAAGAAAACAGTATTTGCTTGCATACTGTCCATGTATCTCAAACTAAAGTTGTTGTTTTTTTTGGTAAAACTATAAATTGAGCTTACTAAATTTAAAATAAATATATTTTAAAATCTGCAATATAGTCTCATTCACATTAAATTCAACTGAAAAAATTAGTTTTTAACTAACATGACCTTAGTGACCTTTTTTATTATTTTTTATTGAAAAGTAACCCTTTTAATTCAATTTTAACATATAAAACCAGCAATAAAATCTAGGTCATCCTAGTCAAAGATGGTACTTATAAAAAATTTGAAATGATAACTGCTAACCTATATTTTCATGATGAGCGAAGAAAGATTTTTGGGATAAAATTTTTTGTACAATAGGGGTCATTTGGATAGTTTTTGTTCTTTTTCTTTTAATTAAATTTTTTTCATAGAATTTAATTTGAAATAAAGTAACTGTAAATTATGATATTTATCAGTCCAATAGTTGGGTTGTAATATGATAAATAAATAAATAAAGGGTTATGAGCTAAATTTGAATAAACTTCAATTGACGTTATTTTGAATATATATATACTATTGTTGTGAAATAATTATAATATATATTTTATTTTAAATTTTTTAAGCTGAATTTCTTTTTTTACAAAAAATCTAAAGCTTTAATTTGAAGTATATGGATAGTAGGGGGTATCACGGGAGGCCAAAATTGAGCTATCACGCATTTTGACCCCTCAAAAGTTGGGAATGGTAAATAAAAATCCGTTTGTCGAAAAAAAAATCCCGGAGAAAAAAATTCACCCTTTTTTTGCACGGAAAGGTTTCTGTATGAAGTAAAAATAATAATTATGAAATAAACTTTTTCTTTCTTATTCATAAAAAAGCTTTATGTACTTTAAAAAATGATATTGCACGATATGTAATTTTTTGCTAGAGTTAAATCCCTTACTTCTACAGCAAAATAAACCTTGCGTACCCCCCCCCGATTTAGTGCAATAATACACAAAAAAGATAAAAATTACTTATGAAAAGGAGGAAATGCTGCCAATATCTTATTTTTTTAATTGTAAAAAGTTAGTATATAATAATGTGGATAATTATCCTTAATCTTTGCAGAATACTATTTTTAAACATATTATATGTAAATGTATCAAACTGGGTACTTAGTTTCAAGTTTCCTTAGTTTATTTGTTGATTTTAAAGTTGACAGAATGTACACGTGTCTTTGGTTATATCTGTAAACCTTACAGGAAACCTCTGAAACTAGTTTCACTGCCCTTTCTACAGATTGGGAATAGCATGGATTTTTCTCTAATTTCAAAGGCTTATTCTTTGTTTTCATAAGTTATTTATCTGACCGATAGTGTAAGATTGGAGAAACTGAAATTACTATCTCAGACTAATCAATCATATTCATGAAATGATTTGATCCATAGTTTATTTTATTATGAATTGCCTATGGGGGTCATATGAAATTTTGCATTCAAGACTTTGTTCAAATTTATGAACTTCTAAATCTTTATCTACCAATACAGCTAACCATATATTTTCATGATGAGCAAAGAAAGATTTTTGGGATACAATTTTTTGTACAATAGGGGTCAATCCCTCTAGATAGTGAAATTGCAAGCTGAAAATGCTTCGAACCATCATAGAAAATCATTTGGCATTTAATTGCAAACCACATTGGAGCATAATAGTTTAAGATAAATGCTACCAATTTTAAGATGTTTTTGCTATGTAAGCTATCTAGCCTCGTGCACGGTTCCTGGTCATTTCAGAGGTAATTGGGAGCCAGGAGGATTTTTTCCAGACTGAATTGCCAAAACAATGTCATAAAGGTGGCGTTGGTCATTGCTTAAATCTGCCAAAATATCTTCATCAATTTTTTTAACTTTTCCTACAACAGGCCTGAAATTGACGACTGACATTTTTTGTAAATCTTCATTTATTCATTTTCCAATTGAGTCCCTATAAATACTAGGTCCTGGATGACCACCATCAATTTGTTTGAATTCTTCCTTCAATGTCAATTCATTCATGTGAAGTTGACAAACCAGCATTTGAAGTTTGGAGGGGGAAATCAAGCCTCCTAACATTGCGAGGCCAAATTCTTACATTTGTGTTGCAACCATCACATATTTCATATTACCCCCATAGGCAATTCATAATTCCTAATAAAATAAACTATGAATCAAATCATTTCATGAATATGATTGATTGGTCTGAGATAGTAATTTCTTTTTCTCTATTCTTACAATATTGGTCAGATAAAGAACATACGAAAGCAAAGAATGAACCTTTGAAATTAGAGAAATATCTATGCCATTCCCAGTCTGTAGAAAGGGCATTAAAACTACATCATTTCAGAGGCTTCCTGTAAGGTATACGTACATAACTAAAGACACGGATACATTCTGTCAACTTTAAAATCAACAGATAAACTAATAAATTTAAAACTAAGTGTCAGTACCTAGTTCGATATATTTACATATAATGTGTTTAAAAATAGCATTGCTAAGATTAATAATAATTATCCACATTATTATATACTAACTTATATAGAATTAAAAAAAATAAGATGTTGCCATAATTTTCTCGTTTTCATTAGTAATTTTTATCCTATTTGTCTATTTTCGCACTAAATCCAGGGGGCACAACGCTGTAGAAGTAAGGGATTAAGTTTTAGCAAAAAATTACATATCGTGCAATATCATTTTTTAAAGCACATAAAGCTTTATAAAAAATAAGAAAAAAAAGATGCTTATTTTATAATTTTTTTTACTTCATACAGAAACCTTTCCGTTCAAAAAGAGGTGTAAATTTTTTTGACTGGATTTTGTATGTAAAACAGATTTCTATTTACCATTTGTAACTTTTGAGGGGTGATAATGTTTAATAGCTAAACTTTGGGCTCCTGTGATACCCTAAACCATTTACTTTTCTCAAAAAATTAATTTTATTTTTCCTTAGTGTACATATACCAATAATGTTCATTATATTCCCTTATTAAACCCATGAACATTTCGACTATTATCACTATAAATTTGAAATAAATGTACTTAATGAAATCATATGATTGACTTAATTATTAGTACAGTTGGATTCGAGTATTTTGGAACTAAAAAAAAATACTCGACCTATTTAAATCCGATTTTTTTTTGTTTTTTTGTAAATTACTCGAACTTGTTCAAAATATGTTTTCAAAACATAGTTTTAAATCGAACCAAAGATACGCATATTGCTGAAGACTGCTATTTACCTCACTAGAGGTGCTACAAAAATTTTAAGATAGGACAAACTATGTGATTTTGAGTCAAAAAATGTGTAAATGATCGGACCCAACTCAAAAGAGAACCTACTATAGATATAAGAGATGTAAAGTAGAAAATCTACATAATTTTTTTATTCATGAAAATGAATAGTGGTTTTTTAACAAGAAATATAATAAAGTCAAAATGTAGTGAATATCTCTGATATGTATTTGTGTTTCTAAAAAAAAAAGAAAAACTCTGCATATAATAACTAAGAAAATTTAGGTCGAAGATAGAGAAAAAACATATGATAAAAAGGAAATACGTATTTAAAACTAGGGTGTCCAGGACCCAAGGAAAGTAATAAAGACTTAAATTGGTATTCTTTCAAGTGAGTTGTCCTTTTTGTAAGAGTAATTAAGTGAAGAAAACTACCTTTTAGTAACTCCAAAATGACTTATTATGTAAATTGAAAGAGAGCACTCACTAATTCAAAAATACTGTATTTGTATATTTGCTATTTCATGATTATTCTATTCATTCACTACGCCTATGGGGTAATTTGTTTTCTTTGTACTATGCATTTGCTATAATAGGACATTAAACCTACATATTCATTGTCATAGAGAGATGAGTAGAAGTCGTTTAATTTTTTTTAAACGGAACATTAGTGGGAAAATATTTATGACTATTATTATTATTATTAACATTTCTATGTACGTTAATATTCCAAATGAAAAAAAATGGAGACTCAGATAAGAAAAGGAAATTAGGCTTTCTAGTCTTACCCATAATGATGGGATTATACTTGAATTACTAAAAAATATATGTTTACGAGTTTAATATGTTGCGTGTACGCAAACCAAATGAATAAAATTCATCTTCATTTCTTATCTTGCTGGATAAGGAGAAATATGGATATAAGAAATCGTTTGTTATTTATTTTTGAAAGCTGATTTTCATAAAAATAAGTAGATTTTTTATAGTTAAAATATGTATGGGTGAAAGAAAGTAAGGTTAATGTGAAAAAAATAGTATTGGGAATTTAGTGTTGAATAACTTTTCATGTTATTCTATTTTTAGAAAACTTTTACTTGAATACCCAAGTCAGTTTTAGAAAGAAATCCAGACAAGTTTCAGGGTATCAGAATTTTATTTGTAAGATTCACTGATTTGAGATAAAGGTATGCACCACCCCAAAAAAATGACAATGTTTAGGCAATGTATAATAATAATGATAATAAAATGAAATGATAAAATTTATGGCTGCGATGAGCTCTCCAAATCTTAAAAAAACTATTGAAGTAGAACACTACATATTAGAAGAAATTAAGTCACTAAAGACACTGATAGCCACTTATGATTATAAAAAACATGTCAGATATTATTTTTATGAATAACAATGCTCGCCTCTCCAAAACCCCAAAAATACACACAAAGTTTTTTTTTTATATACAAAATCACAGCATATGTCTTGAGAATAATTATCCCGTTAGAAGCTATTAGATTACCTATAACATGATATGAAAAGTAAGACAAGTACCAAAAGATATTTATTATAGTTAATTGAGTATTTTTTATCCACTCCACAAGAAAAATCTCCTTTATTTAAAAAAAAAGAGGAAAAATACCTTCTCATAAGCTTACATGAATTCTATTTTTATGTAATTTTTTTATAAACTGATTCTTTATTAACTTTGAAAATATGACAATAAATACATTTTGTGTCTTCATAAATAGCAATAAACAATTTTAAACGATAAAATATAAAAAAGAATTATTAGATAATATTTTAAAGTACATCAATCATATGAAATATTAAAAATTTAGTTTTGATATCGTGTCAATAACTTTGATCTCATTAGAGAAGAAAGGCAAGATGATCAAGTTTTTTAATCCTATGCTTGGTAAATAAATTAATATTCGAAAATTCTAGCTTTAAGTCTCCACACCGGTAATGATACATTATTTTATTTTCTTCGTCCTACCCTATCTTCTTTTCAACCCTCCACCAACTTTGTCTATATAAACCTATTTAGAGCAGAACAAATCCTCATCAAATTAACAATGTTAAATTTGAAGATAAACATTGTGTGTATTTTGGGCATGTAAAAAAAACGAAAATCAACAACGGAACCATGACGATTTGAAGAGTATATAGGAGGAGATCAGATAAGCTATAATTACATTTAGATCAGCTAGAATCAGTTGTGACAAGGAAGGAGAGGGAGAAGGAAATAAATGGAAGCATTCGCAAGAATTAATCCCATGTCAATCCTCAATTCTTCTTTGAGTCCAACAAGCACATCCAGTTAAAACTCCGAAACAAATTATCAGGGTTACTCTCTGTTTTTTATGAGTACAGACGAATGTTAAATCAGTGATTGTAGATTGTAGATATTTGAATGTATTAGGAAAGGAAGTTCATTAGTAAGGACTTAAATAATAATAACCATGTCTAAGGAAAAAAAAATCATTCTTCAGATTACCAATTCCAAAAAAAAACAAAAAAAAACCGGCCCAACTAAAAAATACACACGATTTATATCGGTAGTTATATAGTGCTTTAGAAAATAAACCTTGAAATTTACCAATAAGTTTTGAGGCCACTCGCTCGAGATATCTTCACCCACACGAAAGAGTTTGTGGTTGTATGGCTTCCTGCCCAATTTGAACTCCATATTCTAACTAATTTCTTGTAGTATTTATACCAGGAATTATGTTTAACTTTTTTTTATTACATTCTTTTCAATTGTCCACTCGTCTTTGAAGAGCCCCTTCGCGAAAAAGACAGCATATGACATATGATATTTCAAGCTCATCTACTTTGGTGTGAGGATTGGGTACCAAACAAGCATGATATAGTCTTGTACTCTTTCTGTCTTCCTCACAATGTCCTTAAATTGTCTGTGTGATCTTGCCATGGTCTTGTCCCTGATGGTCGATGTAACAACTTTGAAGGTACCTGTTCTTTGCTCCTTTTTGGATTGAATGATAATTTCTGAAGTAGATTCTTCAGCATTAATGATGAATAAAGGATTAGCTTTCTAGCATTTAACACTTTTCCCCCCTTGACTAACCTCAAATAATTTTTCAGTTTATACGTAGATATATGGGGTTTAAATAGGTTTTAATTGTCACGCTATTCATTTATCTTATCGGCGACCACTGTACACCATTGGGATTCTCTTTACCTTCATCTACTAGTATCCCCCTCTTCCACGGGAAGATACATGTAGGACCCTCATCCTCCAAAATAATAAAAGTATAAGCCTGTTGTAATTTTTTGTAAGGCTTTAGGAGTCTTAGTAGTGAACAAACGGTTCGGCACAACCTTTTTGGGAGCCGACCAAACTAAATTCCTTTTTTCTTCAATTATGGTAGAAATATATTGCCGCCTACATAATTGGCGTTCAGTTGAGTTTGTTCTTCTTTTGATAGTACTAATATTGTTACAATCTTCAATTTTGAAATACGTTAAATCCATTCATTATTTTATCTTTTTTTAGAATCTGTAAAGAACTATGTATTTTTTTTTTCATATCTCATAAGTTAAATTTTTCAATTTTTGAACAATTCCTTACAAATTAATTTAGTAAAAGTATTAAGAGTCTATCAGTGATTAAAGTTTTTCCATTTCACACTATCTTGGTGAGAGTCCAAAATAAATTATAATTATTCAATAAAGTAATTCCGATGTTTTCTTTCAAATATATAAACTCATATCGAATTTCGATAGAACTTACTTTTAGTTTTAATTTATATGTTACTTAGTACCCAGTGCATGCCTCTTCTCATGTTCGTTCGCCTAAGAGAATAAATAATTACAGATCTTTTTTTCCTTTCTCTACTTTTTGTATATAATGACATTTATACTTTTACATATCCATTATTATAGCATTTGTGGTGAACAGTCTCACTTTTTCTATAATTATCGCAAATAAATTTAAAAAAAATTTCTAATAAAAGAGATAATATAATTTTTAATATACATAAGAAAAAATTTTCTTATTAAATTTTTTGGCTTTATTTAGGTACCGATACCAAATTTTTACCCAATTCCAATACCATCATTATAGACCATTCCTTATTACGAATTAAGGAATTTCATAAAAAAATAACAAAATTAAAGTACACCTTGTTTTAAAAAGTTATATGAGAAAGTTTTAGGAATTTAAAAATAAATTGTTACTTTTTCTAATGTTGAACTTTTTATTTATTAAAACTATGAAAAAAATACATAAACATATCAACAATAATCAGTTGTTAATCAATTTAAATTTAAAAAAATTATTCTCCATGCTCAGGAGTTGATTTATTTCTGGTTGGCTTATATAACATACATGTGTTGTCCATACTACTCAAAATTATTTCACTTTCTATGGATAAACGTAGGCATAATAAATATTTGAAAGCTCTAAAATGTTGAAATTCCCACCATGCAAAGGTATTTTAGTTTTGTTTATGTCAAATCTTTATTCCACATATCAAATTAAATCTACACGTAGATTTTACATAGTTATAGCTTGTTTCATCAATTAAATATTTACCGTTACAAGGTAACAAAATATAAACAAAATTAATTTTATATCCTGTGTTCTTTTCTTTTTAAGTACCTGCTTTACATGTAAATACAATCAATAAATATAAATATCATCTAAAAATTAGAGTAGTATGTTAACAATGGAAACATAAACAATGTGACTAATAATAATATAAAAATCAAATTACCAACAGAAGCGAAATAAATTTATCTGCTTTTCTATACCTATTCAAGTCCTTTTTAAAAGATGCAAAAATTCTTCGCACTTTTTCTTCCGACTAAAATTGTACCCCTCATAAATTGTTAAGAATAGTTTGTGGCCTTATTTCTTAGCTCATTTTTATATCTTGAGTTTATTTGTAACTTGAGTAGTGCAACGGCTGGACCTGTTATAATATTTGATACCATTAATTCCTTTTTTTCTTAAAGCTACAATATTCATCTTAGCTATAGTGAAGTAAATTATATCTATATTCTTGAAAGGGCACTTGTTTATTTTTAATTGTATTCTTGATTGCTTTTGTTCAAGTAGGATGGCCATAATGTAAATCGTTTATTAATTCTTTCCACAAAACCCCATCATTTTTTTGTGCTATTTGAACTAATGGTTGAATGAAGGAATTAATATTTGAATTAACACATTTATTAAGTCTATTAGGTTCAAATTGTGCTTTTTGATGAATATTATACGCTTTCGAAGAGAATTTTCCATATATGTTGGATCCCATGCGTAAAAACTTGTTTTGTTCACTATAATTCCCAAAGATTTTTAAGATTTTTAGTTTTTAAAACATTTTTTTTCATAAATGTAGATTTGTTCCAATTTGTTTTCATTCCACTTGGGTACCTAAAACCCTTTAATATGCTTACAATGTTACTAAAAAAAATTCATGTTATTTTGTGAAAATAGGAACGTGGTATCGTCTGTAAAAAAATATTTATATATTTTTCCGTCTTTATGCTCTTACCTTCTAGTATGTCTGCAGTTCTTAGTTGTAATGGTATTATTACCAAGTTAAAAAGTACTGAACTTAAGAGGTATCATAGTGGGCATTCTCTTCCAATATTTATTTTTACCCCTCCGCCTAGGATAATTTCTATTTTTTATCCTCTTAACATAGATGTCATCAGATTTATATATACTAGAGGTATATTTAAAGTATAGAACTGATGCTTTTGCAAAACAAAAACAATAACAAATTACAACTCAACTCAACCTTTAAGCAATTTTAAAACAATTTGTGATACAACTCAAATGGATGGCACTCAGTTATCTTCGACGAACAAAAAATACCGTTATCTAAAAAGAAAATGCTTCTAAATTAAGTTTTCTTGCATTGAGTAAAATCTGACTGGATATGCAATGATTGTGCGATATTGTAACAATTTTTTTTTAAAGTCAATAAAAACTTACCCCTCTGTTTATTTATTTTTTTGTCCTGCCATCTTGTCAATTTTCGAACAAATATAGATACACCAGTGATTGATTTCTTTTTTCTAAAAACCAAACTATGAGCTCGGTAAAACTTATTTATTATTGGAGTCATTCTTTCTACAATTAATCCAGATAAAATTTTATAAAATGCATTTAAGAGTGTAATAGGTCTCAAATTATGTACATAATTTTTGTTTCTGATTATTTTTCACCAATATTACAATATAATCTATCTAATTCACTAATTCCTCCGTAATAAATAGTTAAGCTTCCATAATCGTTAATTATTTGCTGTCCTTGTAGCCTTTAAAATATTTTGTTGTCACTTTTTGAATCTTGCAATCTCTTTTAATATGTCCAAACTAGAAGGTATTGCTTTGCTTGGTTGTAGAATTCCTTTGTAAATATCCTATAATCTAGTGGTACATATGTTGGAAGAATTTCAAGTTTTCTTTTACTGTTATTTCTAAATCTAAACTTTTTGCAGTAAGTAATTCTTTGTTCGCAATTCTTTGAAGATCTTTATCTTCATTTATAAGTTTTTGTATGTATTGTGATCTTGGAGCTCTTTCAATTTTGCTTACCTTTTCAACAAACTTTTTCAGATACTTTTTTAATATTTGCGAATCGAGAACATTAGCATAAAGCAGAACATGTTGTATGCTTTTAATATATGGTCCCAAAAATATAAATGCCCCTCTCATATTAAACCCTTGTGCAGGCTTATGGGTAATTCAAAAAATTTCACTCCTTCCATTTAACATATTCAAAATGACCCTCCTGGTCCCTAGGCCTCAAATCTAATTTCAACTGACTCACTAATATGCAATTATTTTGCAACACCGACAATAGGCTATTTTCTAATATTTTATTAGTTCGGCACACATGAAAGTGAATGGTCTTGAACTGTCTCCGATTCCTAACTAAGCTTTATATGCTTGCTTTAGGGATTAAAATATGTATACATAAACCAGAAATGTAGTGCTTGAGTCCAGACTAGTGTATTTTTAATGTCCTTGGAACGGGTATTGAATAAAAAAAGGTGGAATTGACTTAAGTTCTCTTATCAACATTATTTTATGTATCCAGAATGCAAAAACAATATTATTCGACAAACACACAAATAAAAAATGTTTACTTTATATTGAAAAGTTACTTAACACTTTTAGAATAAACTGCTCAAGTCAACCTTACCTTTAAGCAATTTTAAAACGACTTGTGATACAACTCAAATGGATGGCACTCAGTTATTTTAGACGACATAATAAATACCGCTATCTAAAAAGAAAATGCTTCTAAATTAAGTTTTCTTGCATTGAGTAAAATCTGCCTGGATATGCAATCACATTTATAAATTTTCAAATGATCTTATTTCGTTGACAGACCCGATTTTATTCAATGAAAAATATTTTAAAAGTATTTCGTCTGTTAATGGTATTTTTTGGAAGTTGACGATAACTGATTATTTACTTTCAAGGGTCTATCTCCATACAAGCCTGCAAATTTGTAAAATATTCTATGTACTTTCCCCCATCTTTTAATTTTTTGAATTTTTTCCTGTATATCGTTTTCTAGTCTACCTATTTTATTGACTTGTAACTGTAATTTTGTCTGTAAAAATGAGCTCAAAAAAGTCATATAATCTATATGAAAAAGTATGCATAGGTATTGGTAGAATTGGTAGTATTGAACCGACTATGATACTTAAAAAAAGGCCGATTTTTGCCGATACCGATTTCGATGTATCTGTAGAACCCCTGTTGTTGATTTTTATTAGATTTTTTGACTAAGAAATATTTAAAACAATTACATATTTCACTTGTTTGAATTTATATTTGTGAGAAAAGAAGAAATAATTGCATAAGGGTTGTATTGAAAACTAGATTTTCAATTTTTCTCCAAGACAGGAATATGGATGATAATATAAGTTTTGTGAATCAATTAGTAATATTTCATAAAGGCATGAATACATGAAGTATATTCAAAGTTTCAGGTTAGATATTGCAAGTCTTCAGGATTACAAAATCAATCTAACTAAGTTTAATTCTTATAATTAGTGAAATAAGATTTACTCAATTTATAAAATGTAAAGATGGGAAAAGTGGAACGAAAGATTATTGTAAAAAGAAATATTGGGATTTAAACTTCGCTTGAGAAATGAAAAAAAGCTATAATTATGGTTCATTTAACATAGTACAGTCATCGTGAGGACATTGTTTAATGACAAAATGGAAAAACGGACCATCATCTCTTATTCATAAGGATCAGTCTAGAAAATATACGAAAGAGATGTATTTTAACAAAGGAACTTTTGAAAAATAAAAGATTTTTAAGTAAAGCTCTATTTTTTTTCTTCTTAATTATAGCGTATTAGTAGTATATATATTTTTTTTTTTCATCTATAAACAATAACTTATCCTTGTGAAATGAAGAATAAACAGTCTGGACGCTAAATTACAAAACGTAACAAATGCAAAAATATTAGAAGAAATAAAGAAAATATCTTAAATATATCATAAATTTACATGAAGACTAATCAAATGTCGAAATAACAATAACAAAGATGGAAAGAAAACAAAGAGGTGAAGGAAATAGAGATATCGAAAGGGCTCAAGCTAAGTTAAATTAGCAGAAACCCCCCAATAGGGACATTTTAGAAGTAAAAATATATCGATTGCTAGGGACTTTATATATCTTTTGAGCAAATATAGAATAGCCTCGTGTCACTATTTCACGCCAAGAGTATTGTAAGTTAAGCAGAGCCTCTGTAGTCATTGTAATGTGATACAAACATTAGAATACTGCTACAGGTTGTGTGAGAGACTAGAAAAATCAGTTGGAGTCCTAGTGGCGGGTATTCAGCAAAATATTGGGGAAGCTCCACCAAAGCATGAATTACTTTATGTCTTTTTGCCTCAAAGCCAAAATGTAACTTAACAGATTGTCTTCATATCCCAATAAAATTGGACCAAGTTGTAAAATAGGAATTCAACTTTAATTATGTCTATTGTTTGACAAAAGTTTAAGATTGGTTTATTTTTGAAAAAAATATGTTTAAGTATTGATTTGTTTTACTAGAATTAAATCTTGCTAATTAATAAACATATATATTTGAAATAAATAATATTCCATATTTAACGAAATTCACATTAATGTCTAATTAATTTCGTGTCCTTTGTATTGTTAGAGGAAAGGTTGAGAAATTAACTGAATACTAATATATAAAAAGTATTCTTTTGATTTTCTTTAAATATCATATATTAAAATCCGCTTGACTAAGTATCACTAAACAACAACTAATGTTTTGAGTTTTGTGGCGCTGCCTCAAAAAATATTTTCTAGTCAATAGAAAATTCTCATTTGATTATTCGAATCTTTATTAAGATAGACTAGACTAGATATCTACAACAGTTTTGCAACAAATTGCACAATATTATAATTATTCTAAAAAATAACTTACTATTGCTCACAAAGCAATCAAAAAATTCACAATAATAGTACGTACAAAGTGCACACTGAAACGGGATGCTGTGGTTTTTCTATGATGAAAATAATTTCTGTCAAGATCAGAAGGTCAACAAGCAGAACAACAGGTGGATAGCCACCTGCACTAGCCATGTGAGGAAGGTAATGAAGACCAAGTTCCCTGCAATGGTCATGGTGTTCGGGGTGATCAGCAGTGAAGGTCATGTTTTGCCTCCCCACATGTTTGAAACGGGTCTAAAGGTCAATAAAGAGGTCTACCTGGATGTTATGGAGAAGGTGGTTCTGCCCTGGATCCAAGGGGTGGCCGGAGACAGGCCCTGGGTGTGGCAACAGGACTCAGCACCCTTCCATGTGTCCAAAATCTCCATGCAGTGGTTAACCGAGAACTGTTATGACGTCGTAACAAAGAATTTGTGGCCTCCTAACTCTCCCGACCTTAATCTTTTGGACTATTTTGTCTGGGGCTATGTCGAGAGAAGTAAACATGCAGTGGTAGCTACTTTTGTTTCTTTTTTCTCGTTTTTTCTTTATCGAACAAGTAGAATTAACACTATAATATATCATATAATAAATACATATAACATAGGCTAATAGAAAATTATTACTCATTTTACAAAAATCTATTTTTCTTTTATTATTAATATGACCTGAAACCTTTATTGTGAGCCCATTATTTTCTATATCTGTAAACATGGTACAAATTACATATATAGAGAGTCTATCCATGTCAAGTTATCTGAATCCCTAATAACTTTCAATTATTGTTTGATGTTTTATTTGATAGTTGATTGAAAATTATAGAGGATTGTTTTTCTTACATACATATTTACAATTTGTTGTTCTTAAAAAACTAGTTCTTTTGTCTATTTAAAAATACATATATATATATCAAAATTTGAATGGTGAAAACAAATAAATAACAAAAAATTACAATCAATTTTAATTTCCTCCTTAACTTTTCTTCTTGGATGAACAAGAGAAAAAGATGAACGGTAAAAAGTATATGGTATATTTTTGTTAATTGTATTTGTTAAATTTGTTTGTTTTACTTATGTAAATTTTTACTCTGTTATGTTCTGATATTTACTAGATCCAATATCATTCATCAACATTATTTTTTCAGGATTAATGTCAAACTTTGTTATTTGTACAGAGTAGTTTTTTTTTTTCATCTTCAAAAACTTAAATTAGAAAATAAACCTAATTTATAAAAAAAAATATTGAACCTATTAAGGAAATATACAAAATTAAAATGTATTTAGTAAATTTGGAGATTGGAAATAGTTATTTACTAATATTAATAACGCCATTTTAATTCCAAAGGACTTCATTTAAAAAAATTTGAATGGTAGAATTAAAAGTCTAAATTAATAAATTTTAAGGTTTTTAGGCCTACAGTGTCAAAAATAGGTAAATTTTACGGAAAAAAATCAAATCTTGCCTAATTTTGGACATACAGCACATATAAGATACTTTCTAATGAAAATATACAAAATATTGTAACATATATGATTTGTATTTTAGTTTAAAGACACTCCAAGGAAAGAAGGGACAAGACGGTAGAAATATTAATGAAAATATATGTAAATCATGTTCACTCATTTATACACACGCGATTAAAAAAATGATTAATGGGACTTTAGTAGACACTATGAGATTATAAAAGAAATTATTTTCTACAACAATCCCATCTAAGCAATAATCCGTTTCTAAAGATGAGAATAGTCCTTAGACTATTTAAAACCTATCAGAATTCAATGTAATTTTTCAAATTTAATCTATCTACAAGTTACAAATTGATTCCATTTTCATCACAAAACCTACTTCTTCTTTTTAAGGGAGAAAATTTGTAGATTCAATACTTTCACAATATATACTTAAACGTTTTATATTTTACTGGGATCATTGACACCCCCAATTTTCAACAAAAGTGTGTATTTTGTATTCATTACGTGATTTTGCTCCTTCTATTTTGAAAATAACTAACTTATCTTTATATATATAACTCAGTTTTTTTGGCTTGGTTCTACCTATTTTCAATTATTTATTATTTTGGATCTTTCTGATTTCGTTTTTTTTTTTTTACATATAGAATGTTTCCCCATGTTTAGACTGGATGTTAAAACAAAAAAGGGAAAGAAGAAGAAAATACACAGAGTATACCATTATTTATTAACTACAACAAAACATTTCGATACAATAAAAAAAAATCCAACTGTTTATAAAACTTTGGCTATTTTAACTATAGGGGAAGGGACGTGTTAAAATCAAATTCCATTTAAGTTCTATTTTCCAGATGCGACAGCATATTTTAAACACTATAGAAAAAGTAGTCTTAATTTGTGGCCAAAACACTTAGAGTAAAATTTAGTAAAAAGCTATGATTCTTATTTGATTCGACTTAAGTGTGTCAACTTACATCCAATCTACACTAACATTTTATATTAATTACCAGCACTTTCCCATTGAATTTTTAAATTAATGTGCAAATTTGTGGAAGAAATGCAGTCAACATTTTGATAATACTTGTAATGTTAGAAATAAAAAGTTTTGGTAATTATTGGATAATGATGAAATCATAACTCATTGTGGTAATAAGATCTGCTCAATTATAATTTAAATTCAAATATGGTATATTTATATAAAGTGGGATTTCAAAATAAAGAGATAAAAACTATGTTCATGTCCAAAATAGTTTTTTTTTTTTTTTTTTTTTTTTTGACGATAAATTTCTTTAGGTGGAGTAACTGGTAATTAATTTTTCATAAGCTTACTTTATTTCAAAAATTTTATTCTATACAACTATATTGATTTGATTGTGAGGACAAAAGTTTTTTTGAGGTGAAGGTTAATCATAACAAATCCATAAAAATCAATTTTTTTATAAATTTATAATCCCTAACTTGAGCAAATGTTGGTTGCGATTGGAAACCATAATAAAACCTCTTATTTATGATATTTTCGAGAAATTTTGATATTTTTTTATGGTAATTAGTGGCTTGTCCAAAGTCATTAACTCACTTTTCACAAAAGTGTCCTCAATTTTAATCTACAGCTGGTATGCCATTATAATCCAATAATAGTATTTATTTAGTCAGCTATTAATAAATGTATTAATTTGACAACGATTTTCTTTGCATGATAAGACGTAACAAAATATTTTTTTAATGTTTCGTCTCACAAAAAAAATATTTTGTTTTCTTGACGAGACTAAATGTAATAAAACCAAAAAAAAATCGATTATCAGGAGACATAGTTGTCTAATATTCTACAATTGTCAAATAAAAACATATTAAAGGAAATGATATATACTCATAGACAATGATTAATTTATTCAAAAATGTAAAAAAAAAATATATTCTTTTATTTTAAATATTGTATGTATAATTTAATATCATTTTCAAAAATACTAATAAATTTTATTTGTCATTATTAACTTTATTATACACTTTGCTTTAAAAAAAGTATATAATATGCATTCATTAATTTGATCAAAAATTTCAATAGTAATATTATTATTCGAGTTAAAGAAAAATGTATGTATATGAAATTTACAATAAACTTTGTCGAGCAAAAAGTAATATTTGGAAGTATTTTTCTTCCAAATAAATCCAACTATTATTATATGAGCTGAAATTTCAAAAAATTAAGCCTATTTAAACATACAAGGAATTAATAATAAGTATACCCAAAAAAAAGTATTAAACACGGTCAGAAACTCACATTTTTTGTTCCAGCAAAAAATAATAAAATTGTATTATTTGTGGAATACTTAGTACATTTTTTCATGCCTAATGATTTAATGGAGAAAATGTTTGCAGGTTGATAAGTATAGTTGATATGTTTACATGATTACAACATGTGGATCGAAAAAGTTTCTAATACCCTAGTAACATGTTTAATCAATAACCATATCAAACAATTTTTTTATTTTTTAGTTAACTTTTTTGAAAGGACGATGAGGTTTTATGAGTTATTCATATATAAATCAGCAATATAAATCAATAATATTCCTGTTTAGATAAAGAATTAGATAATTCGATGAAGTCAATGAACAGTGAAATACATTTATGCGAGTACTCGTATATGCATTAACATATCAGTATGTTTATTAGGGATATTATGAATTATAAAGTGTTTTTTATTGAAATTAAAATTTGGCACTCTTTGAGATGAATAATCCGGTAATTTTGAAAAAGAAAAAAGTGATACGTACGGTACATAAAATAGAATAATAATTTTGGAAAGAGTCATGGTCATCAATGAAATAACTTAAACTTATAGATGTGAAAATTTATATATTGATTAATTATTTATCCCTATTTTGACAAAGTTTTAGACCGTAAGGGCACTATAAGTTATAGTTATCTCTGTGAGCAGATATTTTGTCTCTCAAAGTTACCATTTTTTTATGATAATTCTTCATGCGTGGCTTTTAAAATATCATTATTACCAATTTTTTTTTTTTTTTGTCTGTGGAAGATTCATTTTTATGTGTGTGCTTGCTTGATATCTTTAAATCACATATATTTTTGATCTAAGAAAAACATCCATATTTAAAAAAAAATCTACACCGTCTTTTTGTCGATGCCTAATAACTACCGCTAATAATTGATAAAAGGGAAAACTAATTATAATATGAATATCTGAGCTTCCAATTCTGCTTAGGGAATTAATATTATGGATGCAGTTCTGCAAAATGATTTCCTCCATTCCATCTTTTTAAAAATCTTCATTGAAAGACCTCATACTCGTGACTTTATATCACTTGAGTTTTGTAGTCGATATTAATAATTGAAAAGCTCTTTTGAATATTTTCTACTTCTACTCACAATTTAGAATACATAAATCTTGACTTTATTTCAAATTTATCTGTTTTTGTCCCTCTTTTCTAAATGTCTTACAATGAGTCATCTAAATCCTTCACGTCAAATTCTGTTCTAAGCCTTTGTCGAATATAATTATCTTTTTATTGAGAAAAATATCAAATATGAATTAGAATCTCAGACACATTGCTCTTTATAGGATGAGAAGGACAGTGATTCCTAAATTTTAAGTCCGAAATAAGTGTTTAAGTCTTTATTGAAGCGGTTAAGTGGGTATTTCTGCATTTAAAACTTCCTTGATGCCCTCAATAATAGATCATTCAGACATTCTTTTTGACAAAATGGGTTTTGTTTCCCTCTGGTATGATATAAATTACCCAAAACTACAACATTAAGGACGGCATGAAGTAAAAATACAAAGTTAAATAATGAAAGAAAATGGATGGGACAATTCATTTTTATTAATTTTAATTCATTAATATTAATTTAAATTTCAAAGTGTTCAGGTTTTAATAGACCACTTGCTATGTCAATTGTTTTAAATGATTCCATAAACCCAGATAATCGGATAAATTATTCGTAAATTTCAGTTTTGTGTGCATGACTTTCATCTCATTGTGATATAAATTGATTTTAAATTTTGAACATTTAAGAATTTAATATGAGTACCTTTTTTGAAATTATGTATTTAGTTACAAACAGTAGTAAAAACAACGGTTTCTTTGATTGTAAATAAACATGATAACTACCTCAACAATAATTATTAACTCATTTTTTTTAAAGTTTGTGCTATATAGTTTCGATTTGGGTCTAAGATTTAGGTTTTACCTTGATCTTTTGCCGAGCTTCTTTATTGCATTCCTTATGAAGAAGTCAAAACACAATACAATGGTTATGAATTAAGACAAAGGAGGGATGTTGTTTATGGACTAATTGAAGAAGAAAAAATATTCAAAGTGGGTAAGGTGGTCATAGATAACCTTGTTATTAGTTTTGACGTTATGGATAACTTGAAAGATAAAAAAAAGTTAGATTAGTAGGTACTGTTAGATTCAATATACTATATTAATTTGATATCTTATCAAAAAAGGAATCAATGAAAATGAAAAGAAAGGAAAAGAAGTGCACTTATAACGATAATAATAAAGTAATCATTTTTGGAAAGCTGCAGATCAGTTTATATTGTAAACAATTTTATTAAAAAAGATCCAATTGGAAAGTACAATCAGTATTCCAGAGATGCGAAGAAAAATATTGAAGTAAATCAGCCTCATTTCTGCAAAATTTACAAGAACACTATGGAGGGGTTGAACTATTAGATAATAGTTTTCAAAAATATGGAATAAGTTTACGAAAAAAAAAATAGTAATGGTTATTTTATGATAGGTTTTAAAATGTGAAAATGGTTCAAGCATAATATCTTTATATAAATAGTAGTGTAATTTTAAATTTAAAGGAGAAACAAAATGTTTTAAAAATTGATTTTACACGAATATGTACAAAATCCTAGGTAACTAATCATGATGAAAATATCCAAGACATTATTTTGCCAAACTTAAGCCATAAAACAAATATTTTTTCTGAATTTAGAGACAATGTAGGGCAACTAATTATCAAAGCAAATAAACGAAAATGTTTTTGCATCTTGTTCGTCAAGATGCATACATAGATACAAAAAAGTTTGACGTAGGTTTTGTGCTAAAAAATGATTTTGAATATTAATATAGAAGCTACTTTGCAAAATTTCATCAAAAATTTGAAACGATTTCTACACTGGGGAAGTAATGGGTTAATGTTTTTACATGACTGTTTTAAATGTTTGTTTCAGCACAATTAACACCATTTACTTTTCAATGAGCTTTTTTTAAATTTAAATATCGGATATATAAAGAACATACATTACAATTAAGGCACATTTCTTTAAGTTTTTGATGATGATGAGGTAGGAAAAGACCTTGAAGAAGCAAGATGATTTAATATAGGAAGTCTTGGGGTTAGAAACAGAATTTTAAAAAAAGAGAGAGGCTTGAGGTAAGGAACGGATTTATGGTAGGAGAGAAGCTTGATGCATATTTATTGTAGGATGGGTGTTTGAGCTAGGAAATATACTTGAGGTAGGAGGTGAGGTTGGAGTAGGAAAATAACTTGAGATAGAAGACAGAATTAAGATAGAAAACATATTCAAGGTAGAAGGAGAGCTTGAAGTAGAAGGAAGGCTTGATGTAGAAAACAAATTTAAGGTAAGAAATCGTCTTGCAGTAGAATTAATTATCAAGTTAGGAAACGGATTTAAGGTGAAAGGAGAGTTTGGGCTTGAAAGAAAGTTTGAAGTAGACAAGATTCCTCATCCCCTCAACGATGTGTCAGGTCAAGGTGAAAAGGCCAAATATCAACATAAGAGGTAGAATAAATTTTTTTCGTTCATAATATGTAAATATGGGGACAGGTCAACTAACTTCTGCCATTATATCCCCGAGCAAAAAACCCATACCTTTTACTCTCTATCATATAACTCTCCAAGCCATCTACTCCCTGAACCCTTTACCCCCATCCTTTTTTATCATAATTATGGAGAAGTACTGTTACTAAATGATTTAGGGTCAATTTATTTATTCTAACTTTTTGTGTGTTGAAGTATCAAATATGTCTATGCTAGTACCAAAACTGGAAATATCTCAAAAGAGGCTACATTTCAGGTTAACGTTAACAATTACCTAATATAAAACGAGTTTAAAATGACTTTAAATCTGAAAATGAATGAACAATTAATCTATTTGCAAACATATATATCAATACAATAACTAAAACTTTGTGACCCTCCATTATATAAAAAAGCAAATACTAGGACGTTTAGAAAGATTGAAGTAGAAAAAAACCCTAAGTTATTTGAGTAGTAAATCTTGTATAACAGAATATACAAGGAAAAAGTAAATATTATATGTACATTGATGAAAAAGTGCTGAATAAAATGCATATTTTATAAACAAAATATTTCGTTTTATTTGCCTACAAAAAAAATTGCTTTTACTTTTGAATGCGCTTTTCCCCTATTTCTAACAAAATTAAGTTCCATTTACATATTTGTACGATGACAACAACAATATAAAAATGCTAGTTGAATAATAATAATAAAATTAGAATTTTGAAGAAGAAAGGGGTTTTAATAACATTGCTACTTTTTTCTCTTTATAAAAACTAAATAATTTTTCTTGAATTTTAATAAAATTCTTTTTTTTATCAGTTTAGTTCATTCTGAAATGAATACCTTTAAAAATTATTGAAACAGCTCCAGAGTATAAATTAAAATACAAAGTTGTTATAATTTACAGACCCATTATTTTTCATTATTTTCTATCAATTATTAGACATTTTTTATTCTTCTTTTAAGATTTAAGATAATTTGTTTGATTTTCAACTATTAAAAAAAAATGGAAAAAAAATTAAGGGAAATTCTTTAAAAACTTTTAAAAGATTGTTAATTATTCACAATTTTATATTTTGTAAATATAACTAATTTTAAAGACTAAACAATTTTCAAAAGTTTTTAATGTTTTCCCTATAAATTTATTTTTTCTTTCCACTTTTTTCAATTGTAAAATATAGTAAAAATGGCTAATAATGCTCAAATAAAGTTTTGAATAAGTGTATCAACATATTAAAAAAAAATATATTGACTAATTGAATTAATACTGCATTTGGAATTATAAAATAACGGTTTCTTTTTTATGAGAGCTGGACAAATATATATTGTTTAATACAGATCCAAGGTGTTTTATACTTAATTCTCCATACATCATATTATAGAGATATAAGTACACAACACTTTTCCTTAATCAAATGATGGCAAAAAAGATAATTGAATAATTATCTACGGTTGTTCTATTTTGTTTGTCTTGTAGTTGTAATCAACTTAAAAATAACTCACAAAATATTTTTCATTTTGTTACTTCCCTGGGTGTTAATCCAACAATAGAGATAAAAATATTTTGTGTGCATCATCAAGAATCCAAGAATAAGTAATTAATTTTTTCGTATCAATTGATTTTAGAGATTTTTTTAGAATATTTACTTTTTTTAGGTTTGAGTCGATTTTTGAGTAAGGTAAAATCTTCATGAAAATTATTTTATTCTTTACAAAATTTTATGTTTTTTTTTTGTTATTTTCAAATATGAGCTGATAATTTATATTTTTTGATCATTAAATTATGAGATAATGCAACTAAAAGGTTAAAAAATCAACATATTTTAGGGTTATTTTTGAAAATAAATAATGATTTCGTTTTTCAATTGTTTTTACGCCAAAAATAGTATTTCAAGCCCAAATAAATAGAGTATCACTTAGAAAAGAGTATTTAGTTCTTAAAGATCTAGTTTAGCGCTTTTATCCATTTCAATTTTTTTAAGCATAAATTTATCAAGGTTAAATTTTTAAATCTTTAGAATTCCTGTATAATGCATAAATATTTAATCATAAAGAAAAAAAAATTAAATAGGTTACAATGGAATTTTTACATGTTATTTTAAATACCTTTTATTGATTATTTTCTTGATGAAATTAAATTTAAATCGATATTGAAGAGGAACTAGTTTTTCTAAGACAAACATCCAGTACACTTTTTTTGGAGTAAAATCAACTGAAAAACTACAGTGTTACTTTTTTTCCTTTTTTTTAAAATAAAAATACGGTGGTTATTAAAATTTTAATTTTTTTTTCAGGATTGGCTGATAACACATAAGTTAAAAGCAAATATTTGGAAGCAGAAAAAAAAAAAAAACAGTAAATTGTATGTTAATTGTAGATTATTTTCATTTTCCAAAGTTAAGTCAACCCATTAAAACGATAAAATTACTCAAAAATTCAAATAGAAAATTACCGGAAACTAGATTTGATCAGAAAGACTAACTATAGATTCGCAATCAATGCCTCAAGTACTATTAGGACTGAATATGAAATTCAAAAGAATATATTGTTGACTTGTGTAATTTATTTTCTTCAGGCAACAAAATGTAGTCTTCTCCAACTAATACTTTTAATATAAACTCACGGCTATAAAATATAATATTAAAGAAATATTCCTTATGATGCTTGCAGATGTAAAAATGAATTAAATCTCTCAGGCGAATATGTGTTGAGTACTCTTTTTTTAACAATAAGTATGTGTAGCTAAGCTCAAGGAAGCACTTTATTCTCTACACTAATGTATTCACTGGTTCATCATGTCATAATAATTATAAGATCTTAAGCTGTTCTTCTTTCATCCTTGATGAGTAAACATCTAACTATAGTAACACTGAGGGATTTATTTTAAATATTATTAGAGTACATTTTGACTGTTGACTCTTAATAGCTCCATATACCATCAATATAAATATATGATGCAAAGAAATTCAGCAAATAGATAGACATAATATGTGATACATGGAACTGGAAAGGCAGCAAAATGTGGACTCGACAGATGGATTTAGAAATACATCAATAATTTTATATTTTCAATAATAGGCAAAAAAAAAAAGGCTTTTGCAATACTGTTTTCACTCAATATGGTCACCTTCATTATCAAACACAGCACCTGAATCCCATGCAGGAGTTGATGACAAACTCATCTGACAAGTTTTCCGATGCAGCCACCATGGAGGACTTTAGTGAGTCCACATTGGGTGTGAGGTCCCGTTGACTTCCCTCTCCAAAGTGCCCCATATAGAAAAGTCAAGAGGGCTGAAATCAAATAAGGAAGAGACCATATCTATTTAAACCAAAATCGAAACTTATTATCTGCTAAGAAGTTTTGGGAATTGGCGAACCTGTGAAAGGGAGCACCTTTCTGAGTCCACATGTAGTTACCCTCCGGATAGTTGGTCTTCAACCATGACAAAATGGTGTATCTAAGAACCTTATGGCCGATTTTCTGTCCAGCTTTGAAAAAGAAACGGAAGCATCTTTTTTTCCATCAGAGCTCACAACGCCGAAGACCATTGTTTGGGCCGGATATTTGGTTTGTTAACCTGCTTTGACCTCTCCTTTTGTTTCCGCAAGCCAGCAGTTGTTCTAGTGGTTGTGGAATTAATCAAATGTGAAAATTTTCTTGTCCTAGAAAATTTTCACAATTGACCCATTTGCTTTGATGCATATAAGTATTTTATTGCACCTCTCCAGCCTCCAGGCTTTCATACCACTGTCAGAAGGTGCCTGGGATCTTTGTGAAAGAAACTTATCTCAAGTTATGCTTTATAGCCCTCCTGATGGCCCTAGGAGCCACAGAGAAGTCGTTGGCGAGGCAATTCGTCGACTTAGTGGGATCCTCCTTTATATTATTCTCCAAACTTAATAAAATTTGTATCCCACTTTAAATTATACTCTCCACTTTCTGGTATCCTGGAGAGGTCTTCTCCATTTTTTTCATGTTTACTAACTTAAAAACCAGGCTCCTAGCACATTTAACAATGTTCGTAATCTTCATCACATCAACTCCTGCATATAGGAGATCGGAGATACGCTGCCTTTTGCTTGTTGCTCGCTCATGATGATGAAATAACTGAATAATTTTGTATAGTTTGGTTATGTAAAAAGGGTGGCAGAAACAGAATTAAGACAATAATCACTAAAACTTCTCATTGTAATGAGAAAATAAACATTTATTAACAGTCCACGTTTTGCTGCCCTATGCTGTATATTTTTAATAACCAAAAAGTGGAAAGTTTGCTTTTTTGGAGCAATCTTTAAGCTCTACGCTAAAGAGTTGAAAAGTTTGTAATTACATATAACAATGACTCTTGGGAGCAAGTTTTTTATTTTATTTTTTTAAAGAAAACGGGTTATATAACAATACTCTTTAATGAAAAGAACATACATTTTTCAAGCTAACTTTTTTTAGTAAGAAACTCATAAAGGTTAAAAATAGAACAATATTTTATAACTTTAAACGGTAACTCCAGTAATTATAAGTTTTTAGAAAAAGTTTATAAATATTTATTCTATATATGAAAGTATTTTTATTTATTTTTTGACGTTGAATACATTCTGTCAAAAAGTACCTGGAATAGTTAATTTAAATTGCCGCACAGAAGGGATTTAGAAAAAAAATTATAGGTTGGAAGTACTGTCTTTCATCATTATGTCAAGTTTGAGCACGATTTGTATACCAGTTTGCTTGCAACAGCTGGATAAGTTAGTCATCCTCGCTAATGCTCCACGATTTTTACAATGAACGAAATTATTGAACAAATAAATCGTCATACCAGCTTAAGGGAGTTATCACATTGCCTTAAAATCTCTCACAAGTCAGTTCGTACCATTATTATTGAAAATTTGGGCATGAGACAATTCACTTCACGGCTTGTTTCAAGTTTCTTCGGACATGCTATATTGTGATAATTCCAACCCAACGTTCATGGAACCCATCATAAATAGTGATGAGAAGTGGTTCTACGGGTATGACATACATACAAGCCAGCAATCAGAATGGAGTGAGAAAAAATTCATTGTAAACATTGTGGAGCACTAGTCAGGTAGACTGACTTATTGAGCTGTTTCAAGCAAACTGGTCTATAAATCGAGCTCAAACTTGGCATCTTAATGAAAGACAGTGCTGGCAACCTAGATTTTTTTTTTCTAAATTCCTTCAGCTCAAGTAATTTAAATTAAGAATTCCCGGTACTTATTTGACAGAATATAAATGTAGTATCATTTAATTTTCATACAGAATGTGTTTGAAAAAAAAATTATATGATATTTTGTAACAAAATTAATATATTATGTGGTAAATCAATAAAAAATTTCTTTATTTATGAACAATGAAGGCTTGTTTAATCAAAATCTGAGGGAAAATGAATGAGCAGCAAGAATAATAACAAAGAACATACGATCTTCTTTGCGTGTATTTGGGTCAAAAGTACATTTCTAAGATTTTTCGAGGTGATGTTCCTTCTGTTTGGCCATTAGAACATGCAGAAAATGCTTGATTAGGCAATGATCAAAAATCCTGTTATTAAAGCATGTACCAGGTTTAAGCACTAAGTCGAAGCTGTGATCAAGGTTAGTGAAAAACGTAGCACGTGGGCTAAAAAGTCCCGGTCTTAACAGAAAAACAAGTTTTTTGAGTTAAAATTAACTTTTTTTAATTATTATTATATATATTTTGTTTTAGTCTTTTTATGGATAAATGCCGTTAAGACTTTTCAAGCTATTGCTTACCATGAACAGTATTTTTTCACATGAAGAAGAAGTGAAAATTAAAACTCAAAATTGTTTTTGATCCATTGTTTTGGAAATAAAAGTAGCGTCACACTTAGCAAAATAACTCACAAACTAAAACCACATCGTCATGAAAACATGACGATAGCTGTTTTTTTTAAGGTTGTTTTAATTGAAAATAAGATTACTTTTTTAAAAAATAGCGCTAATTATGTGTTAAGTCCGGTACTTTTATGCCCATGTGTTATGTAAATGATAAATTTTATTTTGATATACAAATAAAATAAAAAGTTAAGTTATCCAAGTGTACATTTTTTAATACACGCCATGTGGTTGGAAGTGTTTACATCATTGGCTAACTCCAATATCATTTCGAGGATTTTTTTTTTTTTTTTGTACATAGAAAAGGGTAAAAGTTACATTAAATTTTGTTTGTACCACTATTGCCATATTTAAAAAAAAAGAAGACCATTAATGACATTTTATTAAATGTTATATGAGTAACTGCTAACTTCCATAATAAACCCTACAATACAATAAATTGAATTCCTTGTTTTTAAATAAAAATAATAACCTTATGTTATGTCTTATGTAGAAAATATAAGTATAAAAATAAAAGAAAGTCTCAATTTTAACTTTGTTGGAAGTGCTTTTTTTAGCAAAACTTATTAGGCAGTTAAAGAATGTATTTTTTTCCGCACCATTACTTAATTATTAATAATTAAAAAACTATGAATTATTATTATTTTGCGT
This sequence comes from Lepeophtheirus salmonis, assembly GCF_016086655.4. NCBI lineage: Eukaryota > Metazoa > Arthropoda > Copepoda > Siphonostomatoida > Caligidae > Lepeophtheirus > Lepeophtheirus salmonis. The sequence continues at coordinate 19,851,501 of NC_052136.2, forward strand.
GTGTTACACTGCACTCATCTCCTGTTTTTCCCCCTTTTGATATTTTTTTTTTTTTTTGCATACTACCAGGACAATTCTGGGAAATACTTGTATAGGCTATAATTATTATTCTAAGTTCCAAATAGCAAATCACACAACTGCATAATATCTGGGTAAAAATCAACTACCTAAAAAATATAAATCTTTCTATAACTATTATTGATTTGATCGTTGTAAATTAATAAGTTATGAATTCCATTTAGGAAACAATATATATGAACAATTTCATTACCGAAGTATAAATATTAAATAAAAGAATGGTGCTATGAAAATTTTGACCATTATAGGAACAAAACCTTTCGGCATCCCTCTTCACTTGATCTGATTTTAACACCCTTAACATTGCGTTGTAAAGTATAATCGAGAGGGAAGCCAATAAAGTTTCCGGACTCAGTAAGGACTCCATGATGGTATCTACAGAGACAAAATATTCCAGATTTTTTTTTAATTTCATGGAATGACGTAGCTCAATGCACAACACGCTTGGGAGAAATTGTCCTCTTGTACTCATTGTATGCAGATTTACAAAATACGTTCATAGAGAATGAAACATATTTTATGCATATTAAGATCAAAGAAAATTCCTAGGTCAAATGGAGTAATTTTGATACAATAATGTTTACTTGGTAATTAATCAGTGCCACTCCATCTGGCAAATTAAATAAACATAAATATACATTGTATATGTCTTTACTTAGTTAACATTTTGTTGCCCTACAGTGTTTTACAGAGAGTAAAACCATGTTGGTTATGAGTTAGCATGTTTTCACAGGGCTTTTATAAGGCATATATACTTCAATTTATATTTATAAATTATTCTTATTTTCCCTAAAGTTAAAGATTGCAAAAACTTGAGGAGAGAATAAAAGAAAAGAAAAAGCATCTAGTATTTCTGATTAAATTTTCAATTGACATATTGAAGTGATTCAAATGTGATAATCACTTGACATATTAGACCTATTCAAAATTAAAGCTTTTTGAATTTTGATATGTCTCCACATTTTTTCTCATGCTTTAAGATAAGAGAAGCTCTAAAATCCTTTTTTATGTAAGGATGTCCTATACCCTGCCTCATCGGCCTTAAAGTTTTTCCAAAATACCTTTTTTGATGATTTTGCGTAGTTTTTCGACAAAAAGTATAGATAAAACACACTTTTTTGAATGCCAAAAAAGACATTAAACAAAAATTTAACAATTTCTGAATAATAAAAAGATATTAATATTTTCAAAAGATAGCCTTAACTCAATTTCTTATTTAAGAATAATTTATCAAATACCGATTTGAAAAACAGAATGATATACCATTTATATTATTTTACATATTTTCTTTCATTTCTATTACTAAAAACGTAAAATTACGACAAGAGTTATTGAATTAAGTTATTAATAAATTAGTTTAACAACTTGATTGTGTTTATTAATGCATAAAGGTTAATTAAATGACTTGAAAAAGGTGATTTACACTGCAATTGACTTACTCACAAAAAATATGAAATGCGAAAGAATATGCAATACTGGTAATTATTTAGGACTATCAGACAACACACTAACAGCCGTTGTTTTTGCCGTGTGCAAAAACTAGCAGGGCTAAATTAGATATTTTCATTATATTTAAATCAACTACTTGTCGAAACAGGATGATCTCAAGACATAAGATTAACTAAACATACATGTCATTTTTCATTGGAGATCCTCATTCATATGCTGCATTACACACGAATATCAAAATGTTCAGAGATTTTCATGGATCCAACTAGGATATCCGCAAAAACCGTTGGGAGTGCTAGTGATTTGCAGCTCAACAGTCGAATCACGAGACAAAAATGCACCAATAGATCTATTAGAGACATAAAAATTCATGGATAGGATTACTGCTCTGGTTTTTAGCACCTCTTCCAGGAATTCACATGGGAGCCACTAAGCTTATATAGTCCAATTAAATATCAATTTATTTTATCTAGCATGTAGACATGTAGTTGTGGGCTCTGTTTGGGAAAAGTGGTTTAGGAGAGTTCAGTCTCTAGAAAACCCCTGGTTTAAATACTGCATGTACAAATAGGCTAAATTGAATAAAGAACATACAAAAAGCCCCAATATTAAAATATTATGCCTCAAAGGAAAAACGGCAAAGAAGATGGATAAAATTTTGAAATCAGACACATCTCCAAATTCTGATTATAACAAAATGATCGAAATTACAATAATATCACTTCTCCTCTAGGCACTCACTGGGAGACCCCAAAGCAATTCATCAAGCACGACTCTCTCAATATATAATACACTCCAAAGGCGACCAGGTATCTCAGGTAGAAGAAACTTTAATATTGGATCTATTAACTATTACTGAGGATTCCGAATTTCATATATAATTAAAGTGTTCTAAGTGCTTTGATTTTGTGGTTATACCTTTAATCTTGAAGTGTTATATACATGAGATTTTCAAATAAATAAAAAAATCAGTATCGAGATAAACAGTAACTTAACTACTTAATAATATTTGTACACCTGATTTTTTAAAATACTTGTTCAAACAAAATTTACACCATCTACATTTTCACTTTTCTTTATTTAAATACCATTTCAGTCTTATTTGTGATGACTGATGAGATAGAATGAAAGCATGGGTAGGAAATTGACTTAAGTAGTACTACGGCTTTAGCTAGAAAACGTATTCAAGGCCTTGAGTAGAAAGAGGTCTTGAGGTAATAAGGGATTTAATGTGTATGGAGAGATAGATGGGTGTAGAAAGCTTAAAAGTTATCAATAATTCCTTTAATATATTTCATGGTCTTGTTGTTACAATTGATCAGAAGAATTATATTTATTTCCGGGTATTCCTCTGGTTAGAAGATCTTCTTCACACATATAATAATAAGCACTTGATGTTGGTTATTCTTCACATGAAATTCCAATGAGTATATTAATTACTAAAGGTATTTTTGGGCATTCCCATCAAGAAAAAATAAGTGATTAATCCGACATCTAACATCTTTCCCTGCAATAATGAACTTAATTATCAGTTCTTTTTCATCCACTGAAGAAAATTGTTCATGTCGCTATTTCCAATGATTGATTGATCTGTACAAAAAAATTACTTTTTGCAGATAAAATCTAATTTTACAACAATTATGAGCTATCTTTTGCACTTCATTAACACCACAACGAAGTGTCACATAAGTATACATTGAAATATTTTTTGACAGATTGTGAACATTGTCAAAAAGTAGAAATAATCAAAATTTCATCTGTTGTATAATTGTTGTTTTCCACTTTACTATGTTCTTCCTATTTGACCTTTCCTTATACTACTGCTTCTATAAAATCCTTTCTGACTTTTTAAATAAGTATATAAAGAAAATACAAAGATATAAAATAAACAAACTATTTTTCAAAATATTTAATACGTCTTATGAATTATAATGCCCTACATAAAATCCAAAGAAAAGTAAATTAATTATTAACATTTACTTAGGTGTAGATTATATACGTACTACATGAATCTAAACGTACATTTAAAGAAATGACATAAGTCCATGTCTTAATTATTTTTAATATGTAGCGAAAATAATATAAAATACATTTTATACATATACATTTTTAGTACTGCCATCCGCGCATTTAACATTTTATTTTGACTTTCATTACACTTCACAATTTTTGATATTTCGATAATGAAATATATAATATATCAAGAATGGTTAAAAGTAATCTTATTTTAATTTAGGTTATTTTTTTTACATTTAAATCTTTTAGCCAAAAATTACCCAAAGCCATCAAAAATGCCTCCTTTGATATTATTTTTTTATTCTTTTTTATAATATTTTAGACTGATGAGAATTCAAAACATATTTTGAACACTAAAACGATGTTTGAGCTTCTTTCATTAAAAAAAATATGGAAACATACCAAAATTTAAAAAAGTATATTTTGAATTGACCGAATAGTAATACAACCTATTATAGCTTATTGGTAATAAATTTAGTTAAATAAAATATAATTAAAAATATATATGGCCAAAAAAATTACCATGGTCGTTAAATGAATTGTATGTTTCCACCGCCCCATTTGATTTTTAGCGTATAAAAGCTAAACAATTTAGCTATTATGCATATATGTATATAAAGCACATAGATATTAAAAATGTCAGATATATTAAACAGGTCAAAATAGGATAATTATTTACTCTGTAGCTTTGTATTATTTAATTATATTACCTATTTGAAACGCAATTGGCTCTTAAAAACCATTACATGTTAAACTTGATAATTAAATTACATTATTTGTTTACTATAAAATAGTTTTCCGTACAAAAATAACTACAAATAATAATAAATAGTGTTACAAGGGGAAAAAATTGAAAAATCCGAATAACAAAAAATTTTCATATAAATATTTAAAGGATTTTTTTTTACATTGTTACTTCACTTCTAATTCACTTCTAATATTTTCTCATAGTGCTTCAAAACAAAGAATTTGATAATAAAATGGTCATTTTTAAAATACAAATATAAATATTCTATGGTATAAAATGATTTCAACGATGATTTAAAATAATTGTGAGCATCGATTATATAATTTACTCAAAAACTTATTTAATATCAATTTGTATAACATTGTATTTATCTAAATTTTAAAAATAGTAAATTTTATTTGATAAAACATTAATAGAATATTTATAAACATAATACGCCAACGCTTGTTCCGGTGCGAATTGTTACATTGTTTATGTGACAAAATATTTATGTATTTGCATTCTAAGAATATTTAAATGGCATGTCTAATATGGAATGTCTTCTATGAGTTATTTATTTTAAATAACTCCAAAAAAAAGTTGGCACCTATTGAGGGAGAGCAAGACTTATTGATAAAATGTTCACTTTTTGGCATATTGTTCAGCTTATGCTACTAAAATTGAGATTTGACGTTTTAATTGTAAAGTTAAAGACAATAGGCAACTTTTGGCACCAATTTTATAACATTGTTAATGATACTTTAGCGGTAATATCCATTGTGATGTTGCAATTTTTTTAGACAACTTGTCCAAACGATGGGGCAAATCAGTACCTTTGTAATTATAAATACATAATAGTCGTTAAAAGTTGTATTAAGCGGTCAAACAAGGGAAACTGAAAAATTGACTAATTATTGTAAGTCAACTTAACTAACATGAAAAAAAAATTACTACAATGTTAGAAATTCAGCAAGTAAGTCACAGCATAGGATTAAGTCTCAAACAAAACTAGCTTAAAAAACACTAATAGGGGATTAAAAGTGCATGATGCCTGCTCATATAAACTAAAGAAACTCTAAGGAAGGAGGAAACAAGACGATTGAAATAATAATGAAACATAAATTCATGTGTCTTATTTATTTCCACTCATTCACATACCATCGATAAAAAAATAGGGATTTTGTAGAGTATGACTAGAGTAAAACTGTAACGTTTCTCTACAAAAATGGCATCCCAAAAAATAACTTCAGTCAAAAAATAAACATAACACAAGTAGACAATTCAATATCTAACAGTATTCATCCATATAATTTTTAATTAATTTGTTTGTCGTCTCTTTCCTTAGAGTATCATTAGTAGAAAATTGCTAGAGATTGAAGAACGTCAACTTATCCTGTGCAACCTGCTCCGTTCCTCGTTTTATATGAAGTTCGCATATGAAATCAGTTTCATAGCCTTGTTTTTGAAATTTGATGCTCCATTTTATAAATGTATACCTACATCGTATGAAGTTTATTAAGCTTTGAAATATTGAAATTCTACTTATGAAATGTTACAAATATTTATTCCAATATTTTTACGATTATAAAAAACTAAAGAGAACTGAAAACTGATAATGTATAAGAAATATTAGTCAATATACCAATATGTGTGTACACACATCTGTACATAAATACATATTGTTTAAAACATTCATAACTATTTAACTGCATAAATATTGGTCAACAATAAAAAAAGTCGATATATTTTATTTGCAATTTATAAATGTTTAATTCTTCTTTGGTTTGCTCATCTACTAATTTTTTATAGATATTCCCCACATACACATAACTTTCTCGAATATATTTGAAAAATGATTTGATAGACCAATAAACGGTATTTGAAAGATCTCTAGTATTTGTATATGCTCTTTCATATATACCTCAATATTAGCTGTTGTTTTCTACGAATTAAATATTCTTTCTTCAACCTTTGTTATTTATCACACAAGTTAAAGAAACTCATTTTTTCAAAAATATTTCAAGTTCCTTATATTAAATATCTATTAAATGTGAATGTATATGTATGTGTGTATATATATATATATATATGTATCTTTGAAGCCAATGGATCCCAAAAACTATATTTAATTTACCTTATTTGAGAAAAACAACATTTATTATACTAATATTTAATTTACATTTTATGGAATTTTTGATATATTTAATTTTGTAATTTGAGAACATCTGACTCCCAAATTAAATTAAAATGGACACTCGTAGAAAGCGAAGTAATCACTTAAAATTTTATCAAAATCGTATCAACAGTTAAGTAGGTGTCTGCATACTATTATTTATAATTGCTAATTAGGATAGTTCAAAGTTCCAAATTTTGCATTATTACTCCAATTACTTATAAACATGAAAAGAATCCAAAAATCGTTGTATCAAGACAATGCTTAGAATAATTTAAATTTGTTAGAACAGATACATTTTTGTTTCTAAAGAAAAGTTTTTTATACATACGAATATCAATTGAATGCAAATAAAGTATTCATTACTTAATGTAATACATAAATTCCTCCATGACCTCAATCGTTCACTTCAACAACAAAAATCGACTTTTAATTTATGTATGCATTTTTTTCTAAGTTATTGTATAAATCTTTTTATATAACTCTCCATTACTTTTCTGTGTTAACATGAATACTTTCTTGGGATAATTAAATTACCCTAACTCAAAAAGGCATATAATGACAGGTTTAATAAATATTCCCATTTCAGTATATGTGTATTGATGAACAATTTAAACACTCATCAAATTTGCATCCCATATATTTTTCAATTTAGATCATGATTTTGATTCAAATTTTAATACCTAGCCAATATGTATAGCATAATTAAAGTGATATTACATGGTGATATTTAAGGTTACTAGGAACTTGATTTTTTTTAAGGAAGTATTTGTATTTTTTCGCTTGCTTGTCAAGTGCTTAAAAAACTATTTGTCTTAAAAAAGCTTATATATCACTGAATACATAACTGGTTACCTCTTAAGTTATCTGCAAATGATTATATTTTCACAAAATATAAAATGCTTCAAAAATTAAATAAATTATTAATGAACAAGAAAAAAGTTACTCCGATGTTGTAAATTCTGAAAATGAGTCACATCGCTGGATTTGGTGTACTTCTATCCCATGAAGAACCGTACCTAATACAGTACTAATGGGAAGTTATTTTTACGAATTTGTTGGATCTTAACGTATAATCAGTGGAGACAACAACTCTTGAAGCATTGCAACAACAGGGCATTCACCAAATGAATAGATTTCATTTCAAAGAACACTTAATCACTAAAGTGTTACTTATTTTCTACGCAGCAAGAAGTAAGAACTGGACATTTTAAGATCCCACGAAAGGCTGGAGAGGTTTGATATGAATGGAAATAGAATTGTCTCGTTTTTTTAATTTAATTATTTTGCAGATTTTCATTAAGATATTCTTATCTTTTTTCACTTACCCATGTTTTTTTTTTGTTTGAACCAAGGATAAAAAATGATTTTCACCATTGTTATATTAATTAATTGGTACTATTGTGTGATGAAGCTGCTGTTTTTTTCTTGGAATATATATATAAATGAAATTAATGTACAGAGAATAAAGTAATTGTGTAATTTAAAAAAATAGGGGTGGCTTGTCAAATAGTGTAATTGGAATCAGATTTATTCAGGAAAATCTAACATTTTTAAGGGGTAAAGTAAATGTGTCCTCATAGCTTGCCAGATCTGAGATTTTTGGATTACTATGTGTGTGGCGTATAGGACAGTCAGCTTCAGGGCCAGGTTGGAGGCTGTGGTTGAAGCTGGAAGTCGTTAGTCTTTGTGATTGAATTGACTATGTCAGAACAAAAGGTTTGTCAATAGCTTAATTAATTTTTGGAAATTAATTTTAATATACGTTATCCTTTTTCTAGATTTAAAATCAGTACCCTACATATGTTAGTAGATGGTAAAAAGGTTCTGTTGCATTTATATATCAGGCTAACTTTCTTTTAATGTGATATTTTCCAGTAGACATAAGCTGATAACAAAATATTTTCCGTTCTGATCTGATGTTTTACAAATGATTAGATGCACCCGTATCCCTCAAAAAAATTGTTATTTTACCACATTGGCTTATTTTGTTTCCCAAAATACTAATAATATTTACAAATTATAACGGAATATTCATTTGTAGCTTTCCCGTAATATGATATATCTAGCTGAGGAAATAAATATATTCTATTATATAACGGAATAATTCAAAAAAGGGGAAACACCCTCATTGACGTCACGAGAGATCGATTTTACTTTCTTTAAGGACTGCCTAGAGGGACTGCACCGTGGTCCTCGGTCCTAAATAAGGACTGATACAACCCTATTTTAGAAATAAGATGTCTTGTTGTCCTCTTCTGTTATTTAGCACTAATATAATTCTGGATTGAAAATAATAAAATGTGTACCAATAGATAGAATCAACCCTGTATGTTATTTAAATATGTATTATACAATCTCTAATTTTTTGTTAGTTTAATATAATGTTAAGTATAAGAATTGATCAATGTCCTTAGGACTATATATCATTGAAAGGGGTCCTTAAGACACTCTGTTCTTGGAATATTACAAAAAAAATATCAATGGATTTAAAAGCAAAAATTGACTTGATTGCATTTACATGATAAAAACTTTTACAAAATACTTAGATTAATAAAAACTCCTGAAATAATTATCTATTATCTTTACAAACTAATAAAATGCGCTTACTAAATCTTGAAGTAACAAGAATATATTCTCATCGAGTAATCCATTATTTTACGAGACATGAAGTATAAAAGAATAATGGCCGATCCTACATTAAACTCTTCGGAAACCTCTCCTTTTAGAACAGAATGTACTTCTTCCAAAAATAATTTAGTAACAATGCCTATTTTATCTGCAGTTTGATTCGTGTTTAACTCAGAATTTATAATCAATTACAGCTATAATAGATACCACGTTAGTTCTGCAAACATGTCTCAGTAAAAGTAAACTATAAACACAACTTCTTCTTTTTTTGAGGGGGGTTTATATAACATTATAGAAAGTAGAAGGGAAATTATTTTAAGTAATATCATCATATCAATGTAAATAGTCTTTGGTTGAGACAGCAGAAGTTTTTAATTAACTAAAAGAGATTGATTGAGTGTGAGCAAATTTAAAAAAATATATTATCCTCATGGTGGTTTGCCAGCTGTACCTTGTAGTTTAAAAATAGCACATGCTGACAAGCATTTTCATAGTGCCCTCTATGTGAGTAACATAAACTTATATCCTTTATTAAATAAGTATTATTGAGGGACTTGTATTATTTTGCCACTAGCTTCTCTGTTTTTTTGTTCACAAACAAAAGTTAAAAACACTCATTCCCTATTATTCATACTTCAAATAAATTCCTTTGATGTAAAAACCATTTATAGATTAAGGCGTTATTTCATTTAAAAAAAAAAAAAAACACTTAAAATAAACTATTTTCTTGCCTTTAAATTGTATTTTCTCATAATTGTATTATCATATAAATACAATATATACGGACAGATTGAAAATCAACGTAATTTTAAGAAAAAATAATTAATACACTTTTTGGTAGATCATTGGGGTTTTTATAACAGAAAAGTAGGCTCAAACCTAAATAAGAAAAAATAAATTAAAAAATTGAAATCAAAAATTTTCGAAACCATATTTTATATGAAAAAACTAATTACAGGTTCTTGATCAACTTGTTAAGTACTACTTGATTTTTTTGACTTGGGAAAACAACTTTGACTTTTTTTTTTCTTACATTTACCTTTACGTTTTCAAAGATTTCGACAATTAACAAATCTATAATAATAGCAGACTCATTAGGCAATGAGCAAAATAGTGAAATAAGTTAGCCGATACGTCGTCCATCAATGTTATTTGTATGATATTATCTAAGCTGTGATTGTTGAAAAAGTTGGAATGAGTGACATTTTTATTGGTTGACACTTAAGAGTCCAAAGTAGCCCAAAAATATTGTTTATTGTTTGTAGCTCCAAATATGTAGTTATTTCAATAATGTTAGGACTATTAATGAACTCTTTTCTGACCTAGAAACGAAATGAAAATATTTTTAACCTATGGGTTAATATTGTAAAGAAAGATTATTCAATTATATGTACTTAATCTGGAGATGTGTAATGTCATTAAAATGAGGTTGGGATTATCTAAATATATTACTAATTTTCTTTTAATTTTGACATTTTTGTTCTACGTGACTCAAAGGGTATCTTAATTTCGTTACAAAAATCAAAAGATTTATGCATAAATACAATAACTACTTAAAGTTATAGGATTTTCCAATGACAGAGAAAGTACAAGTAACATTTTACTATAATAAGAACTTTCAGTAAGTAAGTGTTTCACTTATGTGCTTAAAAATTCAGACAACATTGGTGTTTTGAGATGGGTTCGTTTTGAGATATCGATGCTAAGAGTTTTCAAAATATAAATATTTATTACTTAATAAATTAATTTTTTAATCCTCTTGGATTGGGATTATGTGTTCCTGATTGTTTTTACCTCCCTTAACCCTTTTAGAGCCAAATTTTTGTTTTGGGATCTATTTACATAATTTTTATCAATGAGGTTAGTATCATATACTATCAATAAGTCTTGAAAACTTAATAATTATGAAAAATACTTTTCAAGCACCAAATCCTAAATAACTTTCTAAAATATTTATTTTTACCCTGATATTTTATCAAATTATAAAGTTTTGCGGCTAAATTTGTTTAAAGTATCAATTTTTCATCATATTTTTGTACTTACAGTATTCTCCGAAAAAAACATTTAAAATTAAAATTTAATATACATGGTAGATAAATCTTTTACGAGATTTTTGCCTTATCGTAGAAACCATAATTTTCATTTGAAAAACAATCTCTGATTAAGTTAGAACCTTGAGTATTGTGGGACCCCACTAAATAATTGATAGTATTATTTTACGTATAACATTAAGTAATGTACAACAGATAAAAAATAATTATCAATAAATGTTGCATCTAGATGGAAATATTCATAATTATTTGTAGACGAAAATTAATTAACCTATCACTTGTAATATGAGTGGAAAATACCCATTGTGAATTTGATTACTCAATTTTTAACGGGACTGTTTCTATTTTGAATTTAACTATTCCGTTTTGAATTAGACTGTTCCTATTTTAAAATAAAATATTCTCATTTGGAATCGAAAATTGTACATACACATAATATTCTAATCTCATTATGACGAGTGATGATCTCATGTTATACTTTATTTTTACTAACCATTAGGTATATATATTTTTTTTTCAACAATCAATAAAGCTTTTTCCAATGATACAATACACATACCTGAGAAGCTTTTGTTCGAAAAAGCAACAAAGTGACAAGCATAAAAGCAACAACAAGTAAAATAAAAATTTCAACAATCTTGTTACAAGCTGTTTTTAAACAATACAACATATAATTTGTTGTTTTATTATACTGCAGTATTTCAAATAAGTGACTCAACTGTTGTTTTTATAACCTCAAGATTGTATAGCTAATCCTCCTTTAATGTGAAACTCTATAACAATATATATTTATATAATTTTTCCATCGTGTACTTATTAACTGATTATGGGGAAAAATGGGATACAATTAAGAATTACATCAAAACAAAATAGATACTTTATTTGTTTTATAGAGTACGTATATCTATCATATTATAATCGAATTAGTTTATATGTATCTGCGTAAACTTCTTTTTCTGTTCATATTCTTATGAATATAGTTTTGTAAGAATAATAAAATTATCGGTCAGTTTAAGTATAGACAATGGATATATAAGACAAGACTGAAATTTTTTTGAGTATGAAGAATTTGCCTAAAAATCGTTATCAGCATTTTGGGTCCCGAAAATAAAAATAACTATTCTTATCTCTAATCGGTGCAGCAAAATACCATTAAGCTTTCTTACTTTCCTAAAAAATGTAGAAACCTAGTAAGAATAAGTGTATATTATCCTATTGTCACAATTATTTTTTTCTCCTCCTTCAACAAAAATTATTGATTTACTTTTATTATCATTTTTTTTTTCTTGGTTTTTCTTATATATAATAAGCATTTTTATCAATGATTCATAATTTTGGCTCACTTCTGATTGGGGCTATGTGAAACCTAAATTAAAAATATTGCATAAAAATAAACTTTTGACGTTGACATTTAGAGAAAACGAATGGAAAAAAGAAAAAAAATAACGCAAAGGAATAAATCTATAAAAAAATTCAAAATTTATTTACAAATTCACAAATTTTTCGTGGTTTCATCTAATTTTGGGGTTTTTTTTTCTTTATAGTTATTAAAATATTAAATTTAATACATTTATAAATATTTTGCTCCTATTTGCTTAATATTACAATTTACAAACTAAAAAAACATTTTCATCAAAAAAAAAAAGTTGATATAAAGTCGAAAAATGTTCAAATTGTTAATCTTTTAACATATATTAATTTGGAGTATCTTGTAAGGATTTGTTTGTTATTGTCAGGATTTTTTTTACGAAGATATTTAAATTCACATAGAAAGTAACGGGGGATTAAGTATCTCTAACAATTTTCCATTTGAATATAAATTTGGTGCTGACGTTATAATGTACATTTCAATATGAGAAAAATATTTTCATGACAAATTATTCAACCATTTTGATATTCAAAAAAGAAACAGTTTTTCTAAAGACGGGACTGATTTTTTAACGAATTTAAATATAATAGGGGGAGTGGTCGATATTACTCTGAGATACTTGTTAAATTATACTTCAAAATATTTCCATAGCTTTGTTACTTACATTTATCGTGTAGCAATTTCAGAAATTATTATAAACAATTTTAAATTAAAGCATATAATTACAAAAATATAAATATTTTATAGAAAATTCAAAAAATATATGTCAATTGTAAAATTCTAAAAATTTGAAATTTTTTAAAGTTTTAAAATATATACTATTGTGTATTGTATATTCTATAAAAATATTCAAAGTTGGGAAAACAGATACAAAAGTACTTATTTTCAAACAATATTTTCACTACTTTCGTCTTATCTTAAAATATATAAACTCCTATTACTATCATTTCCGGATCATCGAACTGACTGTAATTTTTCATTTTATTTATTGAGTTTTTAGAATATTTCTTTCTTAGGGTGAGCTACTCATACTTGTTGCTACATTGCTAGTTCTTAGATCAAGTATTCACGTAGTTCTAAATTATTAAGTGTATATTCAAAAATGAAATGTTGGCAATGTATGAATATCGATTTATCTGCTGCTATTTTATTTTGTTATGTGTCTGTATTTATCTTCTTCTTCTGATTTTCTAATAATAGAATTTTTTTTGATGGAATTTAGGGCCTTTATATCAAAAGTTTGCACCCTATTCTTGGAGTAGGCTGCCTTTAAATTTGCTATTGTATCATAAAAACAAAAACAAGGTCAAAGTATTATCTAAATCAGTAATTATCATACTATTGAGTATATATGGTGCAACTTTAAATGTGTGCCTGTGTGTGTATGTTTATTGTAAGTATTGTTATTTATAAAAAGAAAATCCCCTTTATTAGACTAAGTAAGGAAAGTACGAAGCTTCGATATTGTATATGCCCCTTCTCCAAAAATTAGACGTTTCTAAAAGTATTTTTCAGTATTCTAAAAAAATATTGGCGATATTTGGGCACACTGACAAATACACCAAAGAGTTTACTTAATTTTTAGATGGCTCCCAAAAATGTAAAAAGATGCTTATATGAAAGATATTTTATAAGATAGAAATCCATCTCGTATTTAGGGATATTCTCAATTTAGCTGTTTTTATCAGTTAACTAATTTTGATATAAAGTAACTTACTCTACATGGTATTAATTCAAAAGAGTATTAAAAAATATTATAAGCATTTTACATGGCTACCTTATATTTTTATTTTTTTAATTATTCCTTTTATTTTTGAAAGAAGAAGTTGCAAGTGGACAAAAAGCTCATGGTGTATATGGGGGTACAAAACAAAAAAATCGAAAGAACTCTATCTCCAACTGAGCTCCCCATTTTTTTTAAACGCTTTAAGCTTAGTTACAGAATATTAGATGCACTTATAATTATGTCTTAATTAGATCTTTTTGAATACACAAAACAATTATAGCTTCCTATTTTTTAACTCAAAGGTGATGTAAAAAAATACTTTGTTATTCATGAATTAAAAGTTGTCTTCTATTTTATTTTTTTAAAAGGAGAATATAAATTAATAATATCTCTAATATTTTTGATGTAAATTACATTACTAATAATCCTTATTTTGAGAGCCAATGCTATTTTTATTCAATTACACATATGTATTTGGGCTTCTAAATCAAATGAACTCATCTTAAACACACATCAGATATTATAGTTTCATCATATATCCATACTACTTAGGATTTCCTATTATGCAAAGAATATTAACTTTTTCATTTTTTCCCTTTACATACATATCTCACATAGTATTTTTCATTACATCTCTTAACCTTTCCTCCAAAAAATAAATAAAAAGGCCCAAAATGTCATGATAATCAGCCAAGTACGATATTTTCCCCAGCTGATGAACTATTCCTTATGTAATAGTTAGAGAGGAGCGAATCTTACCAAAATTAAATTAAGGTTTTGAAAATCACGAATGACTCATACATATGTGGAAATAAAGCAAACAAATATTGCAATACTTAAAAAATAAGCGTATGTCGGTACTAGCATGGAAAAAATGAAGGTGGGAAAATAATGTCACATTGAATCAAATATAAATAATTGAGTCCCGATGTTTTCAGCAATATATTAGTTTTAGTATAAGGATATTAACAATCAAAGGGACAATATCAATGAATTTAGGACACTGTGTAGATCATAGGGATTTCTCTAATATTGGAAAAACTTTAATTTATTTTTTGTACTCGTCAGTTGACCCTTGTATAAATTATGGGCCATTTTAGATGGATTCATGTACCTTTTTATAAAAGTACATTATTATATGTTTGAAATAACATGTATGCATATATCCATAAAGACATTTCTATAAAGCATTTCTATTTAATTAGTCTATCCGCTCATGCAAATGTGTACAAAATTATCAGCAGGAATAGTAAAAAAAGTTTTGAACCATTAATCAATTATTTATTTAAACTACCATTTTTTTAATCTTGTATGCATTAGCATCGCAAATATGTACTTGGCTGGGCTGAAAAGTTTCTAAACTGAACATGAAGATAACAGTATTGGTAAATAAAGGCTAGTCACATCTATCTAGCATCTGCTGACAGTTAATTACTCACGTTTCATAGTCATTTCTTATGAAGCTGTGCCTTTATTTTAACTAATTATTTTTGAAAAGTAAACATATGTAAAGAAAAGTTTATATTTCAAACTTATATGCATTACTTATAAATTTGCTTGTGTTGTGTGCATGACATTTAATTATAATTAACTTGTTACAAGTCCCTGACCTTATATTATGACTTTTTTCCTTTAATTTGATCTCCTGCATTAAATTTAATCTTGATAATGGCGATTTGTGATGGAACATACAATGTAAATTAGATCATTTATACTAACATATAATTTATGGGTGTATGATACTGTCCAGAGTAAGCCTTCCATATTTTTCTAAACAATAGATCCAGAACAATGGATTCAACATTTCAACAGTCCACACCCTTTTTAAGCAACATCTATTAAAACATTAGACAAACATCATATCACCTTGAAATCAAAGTACACACTCATTACTAATATTATCCTCAAACTATTAAATTGGCAATATACATATGTGTTTTCCATTTTGATTCTAATTTTGTCGACTCGATTCAATCCTTAACGACGCAACTTAACTTAAATGCACTCAACTTAATTGACTCAAGCCGACATGACACCAAAAAGAAACATAATTTTATAAATTTGAATTTTTATTTGAGTGATTTCTAAACAGCTTAAGAACCACGGGGTTATAAAAAAAAGAAATCTAAGCCTAATTGAAAGTAAAGGGAAGGTTTTCAAAAAATATATATATATATATCCTAACATCTGCTCATCAACAATACAAAAAAATTATTTTCAAAAAATAATCAAATTATGTTTTGAAAAAAAACTCCAATGGGACACATTTTTATTATATGTAAATACTATTTAATCAATAAGCCTGTTTAAAAATAACAATATCTAAACGGAATATATTAAATTTACTTAAAATAAGATTTTTAAGTGTTATTCTTTGATGATGTGGGTTTTTTTTTTCCCCTTCTAAAATAAAAATTATTATCTGTTGTAAACCGTTGATTCTGACAACACTATCCAATAAAATAGCACTTTTTGTATTGCAAAAAAACAAAATATACTTATTTTAGTAGAGTTTGATGCCATAAATCCAAATATGGCCTTAGTTTTTCTTTATTATCATCAGGATCTTCAGAAACAGACCATAAATATTTTTGTTCTTCCAGTATTTTAAAGATTTAAAGTTTTTTAATCGCTTGACGTTAAAGATAGGCAAAAATGTTTCGAGTGTAATGTTAAAAGATAGCAAAATTATTTTTTAAATGTCTTTATCATGCTTAGAACGTAAATTATTATTTTTTTAAGTTGAATATGTGTACTTTCTATTCAGAGGTTCATAGCTCAAAAAAAAAAAAAAAATCCAGAAAATTATTACAATATCTCACTTGACATGTAAAAGGCTAAACTTTAAATTTAAAAATTACTGCCTTCAAAAACATTTTAAATAGTTATTAATTCAGATAAGGTCATTACAATAGTTAAAGGAAAAAGCTCCCTTTATAATTGATTCTATAAGAAAAATCCATTCATTACCAGGTCACAGGAAGAAAAGGGAAGATATATACAGAAAAAGGCAGAGATTTAGATAGAGTGTTTGTGAGAGAGAGACGGGGGGGGAGTAGGTGGTAGAAAATCAAAAGTGTCGAACTCAATTCATCTTGAGAGCGGAATCCCGAATTGGGGATTGTTGTTCTTCATTGAAAAAGTATCTATGTATAAGTTCAATTTCTATCGTACTATTAGAGATGGATTTGCCCACTTTTTGGTATCTTATTTGGATTAAAGAGGGGGGTAATACGGTCCAATGTAATTTTACAGTTTCTCATATTTTTACAACCCGGTAAGTCATATTTTATACAACTCTAAGTCTACAATAAACATTAGATTATTGTTTTTCAAGCTAAATATTATATGTAAACATCAATAGGAAAAATAGTTATACAATTATATAATTAATCTAACTAATTTCCGCTTTTACTTTGGCAGGCCTTCCAACAAGTATGACAAATTTTAAAGAGGAAACAGATTTGGTTCCAATTTGGTATGTGGTGCTATGACAGTAGACCACCTAAAAAATAAAATTTTGCATATAGAACTCGATCCAACTCTAAATTCTAAGGTCTTAAAAATGAAGAAATTAGCATTTAAGTGAAGTTTTGATTAATGATATCTCGTAATACAAAGCAATTATGAACTGCTTTGTTGTTTTCTCACAATAAAAAAGCTTTACCTATCTAAATATATAACTTTGTGTATTATGTAGCATATATCCATCACTTCTAGAACATAATAAACGTTTCATGCCCTTGTATTTAGTATAAAAATAGACGAAATAAGATAAAAATTAATTATAAGATGGAGAAAATTAAGTAATATGTTATTTTTTATTCATTATAAATAATGTGGATAGCATAAATGTTAAATATTAATAATATTTAATTTATCAATAATGATTATTATTTTTACATTTATTATATATATATATATATATTACGGCCAATGTGGAAAATCGGGCGTTTGTAAAATTCCCGGCACAGTGCAAAATGACTGTCAGTGTGGGCAATGTGCAAAATGCTTTCACTTTGTTATTGGGCGAATTTCATACCAAGCAAAGATCCAAGAAAGGTTGGATAGAGTAGCATCAATTAATAGTTTTGATGAAGTTCCCAGAGAGAAAACATTGCGACTGACCGAATCAATTCTGTCAGATGGAAATAAATAATGCTTTAAACGCATAGACTCCAAACAAATAAATATATCTGCAAAAAAACAAAACAAGGGGAAACCTCTTCAATAGCAAATGCTATCATAGCACAACATGCTACAAAATTATATTATTTGGTGAATCTGTTTAAATTTAGAATATACAAACTAAAATATTTAGTGAAAAACTTAAGTAATATTTTGTATGTTCAAAAAGATGATTTTTGAGATTATTCCATTTGATGTTGAAAAATATATTTAAATAAGTTTTTTGTTGATATCTATTTTGAAGACACTAATAAAAATTTATAAAAAATATACAACCGTTGAGTTCGAATATTATTAAAAAGGATTAACAATTCTAATGTAAATTTTTATTAGATCAAGTTAATTGAAATTGCTCACCTTTTTGGCTTAAATTTTAGTATTAAAAAGATCTGAACCTACCGGTTGCAGAGGAGCCACATGAAGGTCATAAACCACCACCAAGGTTACATATAACTTTACAGTAACCTTCTAAGTATAGTACCAAAAAAGATGAATCCCTTGAGTTGTGTGAATAAAGTAAGTTCTTGATGCTCAATGAAGTCACGGCGGTGGCTAATGACCAACCATTTCGATATTTTTTTTTTCTTTTTTTTTTTAAATTTGCATTTATCTCTTGCAATTTTCTTATCATAACATTGATATCAACATAAAACATTTTGACCAAAAATGTATTCGTTTTCGAGCTTTTTTTTAGAAATCTTGTACACAATCTAGTCTACTTTTATAATTTTACCAAAAATATTTGTTTATTGCAGGAATGCTGAATGGCTCCCAAAACTGACAATACTAAATCAGCAGTTGTTAGATAGGCTTCTTTTTGAAATCCATTGATCTGGGCAAGTTTCATTTACGTCTAGTTGTACATTTAAAAAGCATTTATAAATATCCTTTAAAATGTGATAATTGCTGGATTTAGATCACTAGGCTGAACAAAAAGGAAATGCAGCGTTGAAGTTCGTGTAGCCTTTATTGTTTCTGCCTGTATATTATTTTGTGAAAAATCACTTGCATTGCCTTTATAGTTAAGTACTCCTAAACAATGATTCGATTTGAAGTCACTGTATAAAAAAACAAGTTAATAAGTTTATTTTCCAGAAATAAATAATAAAAAAATGTTAAGCTTTTGGTTTCTTTATTCCAAATATATAAAGTAAATTTATCTTTATAATATTTTAAATATCATTTATCCAAGACACTATTATACACAAACCTATATAGAATAAAAAATAACATATTACCTGATTTTTTTCCTTTTTATGAATTATTTAGATCTTCTTTTTTTTCATTTTCTTACTAAATACAGAGGTGTTCAACGTTAATTGTGCTCTAGAATTGATTGATTTAGGTTCAGGAATATATTATATAATAAACACAAAAATTAAAGGATAAAGCTTATTGATGACAAGAAACGATTTAGTTCATAATATTTTTTTAAATTCATACAGAAACCTTTATGGACAAAAAGGGTGGACACGGTTACCAAGCAAATTCACTTTAATGATTTAACATTAAAGGATAACCAAAAACATTATATTTGTTAATAAATTATAGGTATTCTTTAATTGTCTTAATTGCAAAGCAATTGAATCATAAATCAATGTATGTATATTAAGGCAATTAATTTTATACAATCTTATATTTTCCCGGGGCATTTTTAAAGTAAGTAAATGTAGAATTTGAAAAAAAGAACACTTTTTTAGTGATTTAAGGATAAAATATTACACAAAAAAGGTTTTAAATAAACATGGTAGACTACATTTATAGTTTAATTCATAAAATTTAAAATATCTTTATACAAGCTTCAGAATCACATAAATACAAAATAAAAGCCAATACATATTACTAAAATCTTTGAAAGATTCAAATTAGAATCTCAGCGATGCTTTTGTAGTTCCTTATGATAGAATATTTACAAATCTTGTATTTATTTAAATCCTTGAAATATTCAGCATAGAAGAATAGTTAGATATTTAAATTATTTATAGTTTTTACAACATCAAATAAGGGATTCATGGCCCTCTTTAAAGTTGCATCCAACCTATGCGAATATTTGGGTGTAGGATATATATAAAAATTAAAAAATAATTATTACCTTTTTTGGAAAGAGTCCGGATTGTGATTTTTTTTAAACTCAAATAATGGTAATTAGTCTAAATTTTAAGTTAAAGTTTGCACTACAGGAAATTAATATTGAAGTCGATTCTGAAAAAAAAATAGTAATAATCCAATTTACAGATGTATATATTGAAAAAGTTATATCTAGGACATAGGTATATGTATATTTTATGTCATTTTGTTTATACTTTTACATACAGATAGAACTGCAATTTGGTTTACTGGGGGTCAATTGAAGTTGTTTTTTTTAAAATATAGTGATAAGTCAATAACTGATACAAATAAGTGAATTATAGATGAGACTAAATAACTAATGTGTAAAGAAATAAAGTTATTGAAAATATATATTTTCCAAAATTTCCCTTTCCACCTCCTGCATAAAGGAAAAATCCTTGCAACAGCTTGAGTAGTGACCATATTTGAAAATATTTTTTATTTGTTTCGTCAAATTTGGTTTAATTACATTTCGTTCTGTCTTATTTACAATTTGCTTTGTGTTTATTTTGTCAAGAATAAAAAAAATGTTTTTTGTCAGATGAATCATTCAAAATAATATCTTCGCTTTTAAGGTGGAAAAGCTAAAAATGAATATTAAGACTTCAATTTAAGGCCTGGTAGCGGCTCCCCCCCAAAGAAAAAAAAATTGTGCCCCTAATATCAAGAAAGGTAAAAAAAAGAATCCGAATGAATTACTCTAACAAAGGATTTGGGTCCTCTAAAGTTTTATAAGTCCAGTGACACTAAAGAGATGAAAAAAATTGAAGGGACATTTATGAGACTAGTTTACACAGTTGTTACAAAAATATTGTTAAACAAGGGTGAATGCAAAAAGATCCTGAGTTCTTTAAGGAAAAATAAAAGTCACACCATTTTCTTCTCAGACGATAAAGTTTTCACTCTCAACCCTTGCATAATCGTAAGATTGTCAATTTTTCTTTGACATTTGATGATATCCCTGGGAAGTTTCTAAACTGCAAAAAAACATCCTTCATCCATAGTTATATTTAGTGTAATCATATCCAATTCTTCCCTCCAATAGGACAACTGATCAGATTCAGGCTCTTTTCAACAGTATACAATAATGTATTTTGTCATTCTGTGGATGAACATGGGGGCTGTCAATATGTATTCCAGCAAGATGGTGACCCTTCACACATCTTACAAAAAGTGTTTACGCACTGGAAAGCTTTTTGAACTAGTTTCAGGACTCTATGTCCGCCGAGTAATTCTGCAATATCTATGTCAGCTTCAGTCTCCGAACTTGAGTAAATAGTTGTTGCAAATGGAAACTATAGAAAATTAAACCTCTTATTTATTATATTTTTGTCAAATTTTGATTAATTAATTAATTTGATAAATCGACTATAAACTTGCACAGACCAATATATTATATTTTTACATAAGTAGTCTTTATTAAAAATTTGAAACAAGATGTGCTTATATTTTGTATACGACCATCCAATTTAGAAAAATACAATTTCCATGTTAAAAATTACTTTAATCTAACCGTTTAAAAAAAGATTTTCATTTTTTTTAAATCAAAAAGTGTTAATTTGATTTGTAAAAAATTATGCTTCATTAATATTATTTTTTTTTTTTTTTTTCAAAAAAATCTATTTTTATGCAATCTTTCGAGTAAGAAATCAATAAAAGCTTAATATATATATAAACGTAATTATGAATCTATTTATATATGCATTTACTTAATTCCTTTTTCTATACAATATAATTCATGATTATAGAATTTTAAAATGTCAATACATAACCTCGACAAAATTCCGCTTAACAAAAATGAAAATAAAATATTTTTATTTCTACTGAACTGTAACTTTTAAAAACAAAACATCTTTGGTTCATAAAATAATATTTTTACGCTTCAATTGAACATTTAATATTTAAGGAAATATATCCAATAAAGAAAATATAGGGACATATAAAGTTATTTATGATAGTTTTAACTTTAAGAAAAAAAGTCAAAACTTATAGTATTCAAAAAATATAAAGTTGATCACTTATGGTTGAATGTTTTTGATTATTTTTATAAAAAACAATGTTAATACAAAATTATTTGCATTAAAACAATGAATGAAATAATGTTCAATCCTGAATTTTTTAAATGTTGTTATTACTTTAACATAAATTTAATGACTACATAAATGTACATAATATATTTTTCTATTTCTTGATATAAACAAGTACATAGTAAGTAAATATTGAAGATATGAAACAACATTCATATTTATTTTGTATGAAAGTAAGGAGTTCTACGAAACTTCATTGTATAGCTTTACAAAAACAAAGTCATGAAATAAGAAAGGATATTTTCTATTGATTCAATATTTTTTCGTTCTGTTGGGAAATTTAAGAAATATTAGAATGCAAAAAAACAACTCCTGATAAAAATTTCTTAAGATCAAAATATTATTAAATTAAAACTTATTTTTAATATGTAGGTACATAATATAATTAATAATATTAGAGTAGCTTACAAAGTGAGTTATCTTTATTGTACCTCGAAACCTTTCCTTATATAAAATAGAAAATAAGATCCTAAGTAATAATACTATTGAGCTAAAAATTCCAACTATTGAATTATCATATATCTAATAGTAAATATTGATTTATAGCTGAATAAAGTTTAATATGATTTCAACCAATAAATTTTCAGAAACTAATAAGGACAAAAGTAGTAGATCATCGGCAGCTGACAATAGAATACAATGTAAATTTTAAGTGCTAAATTTTTAAGCTTTTTTTTTTGTTATCATCATCTGTAATGGTTTTAAAAAGAGGGGAGATAATACGGCTGAGGAATGTTTGAGACCTCTGCTCGCAAATGTAACATTATGATTAAAATTTACATCAAATAAAAACCCTGAAAAGATTTTTTTTCATCTGGTTCTTGAATTTATTTCTTATCCTTAAAGTATATTTTTTATCACTTTCTTATTAATACAGAATTTGCCAGTTGTGAAAAAAATATTTTAAAGTTTGATATATGCTTTTGCTTAAAGAAAGGGAAAAAAAGAAAAAATTGTAATATGTAATTTTGTGCCTACAAGTTTATCTCCTGTAAACATAAGAAAAGTTATGAAATTTAAATATCTTCTAGTGCAAGTCACTTGAAATAGTAACATAATGCGGAACTATTTCATTAGTATGTAACCAAAGGATCGTCTATTCACTTACATAATGTATTTAAAAACATTTCCTAGGTACAAACTTCCGCGTGCATAATTGAAAACCATAAATTTTGAATCTGGAATTAGAACAAGTCTAATTTCAGAAACTAAGAGAACTACATTAGCTAAGTTTTGTAAATATGTTGTTACATTTACTGCTATTTCTAATCTTAATGTAGCCTCCATCAACTTTGATATTGACATGGATGCGCTGCTGGAAGCTCTGGCATGTGGTAGAATGTAATAGGGGCACATGTAGTTACAATGCTCATCAACAGAACTCTGTAGAGCTCCTTAATCCTTTGTCCTTGTTTGACAGGCCCTCCTGAGTATGGAGGCCACATTATTTTCGACCA
The DNA here is from genome assembly GCF_016086655.4 of Lepeophtheirus salmonis. Classification (NCBI taxonomy): domain Eukaryota; kingdom Metazoa; phylum Arthropoda; class Copepoda; order Siphonostomatoida; family Caligidae; genus Lepeophtheirus; species Lepeophtheirus salmonis. The sequence continues at coordinate 19,875,562 of NC_052136.2, forward strand.
GAATATAATGTTGATCTCCAAAAGGACTATGTAACCTTTGCTGTGTGTGCCGGTGCAACATCTTGTTGAGTCTTGTCTCCATGACAATACTGTCATTTATGGACTTCTTGAGGTCTGCCTACTTTCCTCAGTTCAGCGTTGGATCTCTGCTGATGTGCCTTCCACAAATAACAATAGCAGCAATCTTGATTCTTTTGTCTCTTTGTGAGTCCATTTTTATATGGATTGTGTTAATTTTTTTGGAGGGGGTATTAATCCACATAGTTCTTCAGGTAATAGGAGAAATGATCCATTCCTCTCTGTGTTCTTCATATTTCTCTCTTTTACAAGTGTCAAAATTTCAATTACGCACTCAATATATATCTGCTAATATTTTAAACATTAAATAAACTATTGTCCATTTCTTCAAAATTGTACAACCATATTTATTGAGGATCATTCATCAAAGGTTGAGCATGTTATATCATAAAATATATTATGTATATACATTAAATGGAACGTTTTTCATTGAGTAATTGATTATTTGAAATAACAATCAATGGGTCTGAGTAGTTTGATAGAAGAGGGACAACCAGTCATACATACATATGTATGAATAGAATTTAAAACAAACATCTGACAAAGAGGAGAACAATATATGAGAGAAGGGAAGAGAGAGGGGGGATATGTGAGCACAACGCCACACAAAAAAATAATAAAAATATACAAATGTCAAGTTGGCAGATTTGTGGTTGATTATACTCTGTTTGTTTTCGATATATGTATATAATATGTCGTATGGTTGTAAGGTTCCTCTCATGATAAGAGGATGTTTTTTTCTTCTTCTTCTTTTTTACTTTTTACTATGTCAACATGAATAATAATCATATATTAACAAAAGAGAAGCGAATAAGAGAGTTGAATCAACGATCCATTTATGTTAAGAGCAATGAGCGATTCATTTTTTTATAGCTACCTCCTGGAGAGGGAATAGAGAGTTCTTTATTGAGGTTCAATAGAGTGGGTCGAAAATCAGAATTTGAGATATCAATGAAAATGTGTATTACCATGAAAAACTATTTATTGACAAATTTGAGGGAGATTGAACTTTTTAATTCAGTTGAAGCATTGTTTTTTTCATATTTTGTTCAATATTACCAATTATGGTGAGGAATTTAATTCCATGGAAAAAAAAATTACTGATATTTGTATCTTATTATAATCAAATTGCTTCTACCAATCAAATTTTGTATTTTTTTTTAAGTTTTATGTTATTTTCATCTCTATGCATCAAGAGCGAAACAATTATATTCCAATTTTTTCAACCATAATAATTCTTAAATATTATCAAAAATAAATAATAATAACTCCACATAAAAATTAGTAAGCTGATTTTGTCTTTACGATAGTCATTACAAAATACACATTTCTAAAATGTATAAATGTAGTGTTGTCTTCATCCTTATTTAGCACTGAAGACTGCATTATCTTCCTGTTCAGTTTCGGTCTGGTCCAGTTCAGTCCTGCATATTAGTCGCAAAAACTTGTAATGTTCGGTAATCAAACTTTATATTTATTTTATTTTATTAGTTCTGGAACTGACAATCCAAAGGACCGGTCCTAAGACATAACTGAATAATAAAGACCGAAAAAATACCATATGTGGTATATATCTATAAGGGAACCTCTAAAACCAATTCTCTCAAGATTATATTTCACATAAATTATTTTAATACCAATATACAATTTTTACCGATTATTAAATTTGAAAAAGTTGATCAGACCCCTCATAACGCCCTGGCCTAATATTTAATGTATATACTACGTAGAAGTTGTAAAATATTTTTTAAAGGATTGAATTATTCTTGAGGATATAGTTTTTGATCAATTATATTTATTATTCTAATAAATATTAAATGTTGATAACTCCAATATAGTTCACTCCAATATAGTTCAGATGGACTACTGATTATGGGCATTTATGTAACTGATACATAACTCATTATTATTATTATTTTTTTTTTTTTTTTTTTTTCAGAGACAGAAAATTATAGGGGGATGACTTATACATAAAATAGATTTTTATTTTGTATTTGTATGCAAACACAACAAGTCCATTGAAGGCAATAAAACACAATCCTTTCACAATGGTTTTTGATGATGATCACATTAGTTTGCTGAATGGCTATTAAAACCTAATCAGACAAAGACATGCAATGCAATAATTAGAGCTAAGGTGGTCTTAATCTATGTATATTGTACTCTTAGGTAGAATTAATGCCCCTCCTTTATTCATGTATATGTGTGCTTTCATTTCTTTGATAATTATTGATCCTCCATTTGACCTATTTTTTTATTTTTTTTCCCTGGCAAATAGAGTCAATCGATAAACTAACATATATATATATATTTTAATTTTGCTAGATTGTAAAAAGTCTTTTTTTAATTATTTAGGTACATTTATTTGCATTCAACTTATTTTCTCTCTCTATATATGTACAAGTTGCAACTGGAATAAGCAAATTTTACAAGTTGCAATTTCTTCGTGTTTAAATTAGTTATTTAATTGCAACATTGGTTCTTCTAATTACCAACTATTAATTTAGATAAAATTTAATTTTGATCTATTAAAATTACATGATTATTATGTATTTATGAGTAATGTAAGTGTGGTCATTTGAACTCTATATCATCCCACATAATATTTATATTTTAGTAATTTTTATTAAAATAGTCAAAAATTACAATCCATGGGCCATTCAATTATTGTATTATGACCATCCCAAGTACAGTAAATCATTCATTTAAAATTCTTCTTCTAATTTTTTGGTTAAAACTTGTACAACTTGCAAATCAAAAAATCCAAAATTATGTATCCACATTGCAATACAGTCTTAATTTAAGACTTTTATTTATTAAAAAAAGACAAATTGTATCGGTTCTTACTATGTGACCAAAAATCAAACCCCTAATAACATCATACTTATTCATTCTCCATTGTATCATTTTCAATAACATTATAGATTTTTACATCAGTTTACCAATTGAATAAGTTTAGTAAAGTTTTAAATATATTTCATGTATGATAATAGTTTAGTATTATTCTTAATTTATGCCTTATTAAAGTTAAAATTTTTATTAAATAAATTCCTATATATTTACTGATGATAACGTCAATGACTTATATCTATGTTGACGTTGTATAGAAAAAATAGGCAAGGAAAATAGTTTGGACTATTTTATATTAGGCGTTAATACAAATGTTATCAATATATAATTTGAGTATATCAGATCAATACAAATAAGAGACAAAAGTTGGACTTGATTCCAAAATACGAGGATATTAATTATTGCTGTCAATAGAACAGAAATGTGTTGATCTTATGATGCGATAGATTATCGTCTTTTTCAAACTAAACCTTTGACTAAGAGTGCTCAGAATGACAAATAAGTATTAGGTCATTTTATTTCAGAAGTAGACAAACTACATCTTTTAGCTTTTATGATGAGTTATAGGTTAGTTTCAGATGAAATTTCTAAAGTTGAATAAACTTACATTAATATTGAGTCCATAAGATAAATTAATAGGTTTTTTTCTTCTTTTGGTTCATGTAAGGAATACTCTAAATATGAACGCATATTCTATCTCCCTCCTTTTCTTCTTTTTTTTTTTTTTTTTGACTAGATTGAGGCTATTTTGGGAATTAAATAGTAAATTAAATACTTTTTTGGTCTCTGAGGTAATTAAGTGGCTACTTTTGAAAAAAAATTAAACCTCGTTTCATATTCTCTTTATATATATATATATGTCTCTTCTCCCTTCTTCTCTTCTCCTTCTGTCTATTTCTACTTCCCTCTCTAAGTCAATTTTCTTCTACTTTCATTCTTTCTTTATATTCCACTCCATTCAGCTCTGCAACACGGCACCCTCCCCTTGTGTATCATAAAATTATTAAAATATTTTCTTATTAATTTTGATTCTTATGACTTTATTACATGATTGTTTAAGATCAATTCTCTCTTTTATTTCATAACTACTCTACTCTGAAATAAAACCCTTAGTTTGACAAAAGGAAGACCGTGTGCTACTTTTTTTAAATTAAAAATATGATGACCTTCAAATCAAGCCCAAAAATATTTGTATTCATTACACGTTTGTTTTCATCCAATTTCCACTTTCGATTCATAATATAATACAAAATTAGCCCTTAATTTTATTTATGGTGTAAATGATTTATTAGTTTTGTACCTAGCCATTGTCAAAAAAATTTCCATGTGGTTTATGCAATCATTGGAGTTTGTACTATATATATATATAAACATATAGATTTATGTATGTTTATAGTAACTTGATGTGTTAGGAGTTAATGGATTTGATGACTTTGAATAATTATTTTTTTGAATATCCGAAAGCATTAAAAGAAAGTGGCGCATCAAAGACAAGTGATGAAAGTTTTTTCAATAAAAAGTGACCCTCGTTGCATTTTCTCCGCTAGAGTCATTGATGCATTTACAGATCTTTAAAGATCGTGTTACTTTCTTCACTACCGGCATTACAGAACAAGTCATTGCGATGAAGTGAAATATAATTACATATAATGACCATGGACAAATAATTGTAAACATTATTTCAGTTCCATTCCACTTTTAGCATATAGTGAGCGTTTAAAGTGATAAGAAGACAAAAATAAATTCAAATACCGACTATTTACGAGGATTGCTTGAAGCAAACAACTTGTATTATGAAGTGTAGCTCAAAACTTTTATAATATGTTTTATTATGTAATTATTTAATAAAACTCGAGTATCTTAAAACTATTACTTTATTGAAATAAAACAGACAACAAATTTAAGATTCTGTATTTAATTTAGCAATTGCATTTAGAATAATAAACTTGATTAAAAATTATTATAACTTTTCGATGTTCTGAAAGAAGGAACTATAACGAACCTGAGATATATGATCGTAGAAGAAGACATCCCTGAATTTAAATTTAAAACTCCAGATCATCTTCCCAAGTATGAAATACTTGGCATACAAAAAAAGTTATCATGTACAATTATTCTATATAGATCAGGACTACAGTTCTTCCATAGCATACACGTTACTAAAAACTGCATAGAGTATCTTCTCTGCTTTGGTTTTGATATATTGTTCAACTGTTCAGCAATGGAATGTATTTTTGTTTGAAATTATCTTCTTAATATTGAATGGTATTTAGAATTGTTATACCGTTCTAGCTTCAAGGAGCTTATAGGAGAAGATACATCTCCATATAATATGAGCAACTATAACTTTTTTGGACCAATACAGTTGATTCACCCGTTATGGAGCCACTCTTACCATCATAGTCTTGCAAAACTTCTCGTCTAATATTAAAAAAGCTTTCCTGTCAATTTCAAACATACTTCTTATTTTTATTTTTAACATTTCAAAATTTTTATTTAAAACTACGTCGTTGAACACGGAAAAATTTAGTTCCCTTTGGAAGAGTTCATCTTCATGACAATTATTATTATTATTATTTTTTTTTTTTTCATTGAAGAACTGTTTAACTGTTTTATCTCTTTTAATTATAAATGATAGTCAAGCCTTTTAATTTCAACTTCCTACATATTAAAATCAAATGGAATTGAGCGTAAAGTCGATGATATAGGTTGAGGGCTGAAAATTTCTATTGTAACACCTGTCTCTTGATTTTCAGAATTAGATGCTGATAAGTCTAATTCTACTTCGCTGGATTGAAGATTCTTACTATAGGTAAAATCCAGTGCGAAAAGAACGTTTATCATTGGAATTACGTCACATCTTTATTATTCATTTCTCCATCAGTGATGTATTTGGGTAATACATTTTGCCTTCAAAATGATTTTCACAAGTTGGAGCTGGTTTCCAATAAGATAAATATTTCAGGGCAGATAACCATCGTCTTCTTCTAGTTAGTTCTCTTGTTAAATAATCAATTTAAAATAGTGTAGGAAATTTAAAAAAATACATAATTATGAAAAATTATATTTTTGGGCGACGGGGTACTAAAACACACATCCGATATTTCGAGAATACGTATACTAATAGCCGTAATTTTTTAGGAAAATATTGCAGCAGCATGATCAATGGATGTTTTAAATTTCAAACGAATTCATCGATTGGTTAACTTTCGTCATTAATTGGTGATTGGAGAAAAAAACAACATAAAAGTATTTTAAATTTATGTTATGAACATATATAAATAAGTATATTACAAATGGTATTATTATTTTAATACAAACATAAAAAATAAAATCCTAAGATCCTTCAATAATATAAATTAGTGATTATGCAGTGATCAGATAGAATAAATCACAGCAAAAAGTTATCTTTTAAAATCTGTACAAATCTTGTATTACTGTTTTCCAGTGGACTTTCAAACATTTAAAATATGTTAAACATTCTTTGAGAGCTAATAAATAATAATTGTACATAAGAATTTTCATTACGTGACAAAAACCAAAAAATAGCCAGTGTGTAAGAAAGCAATGTATAAATTTTAGAGAGCCCGCCCTTAAAATGTTCAGCACATGCAGGATAATAAGTAAATATTTCTTTGATTAACTATCAACGACTAACCAATAAGAGATACATGACCCACTTTTAGGTCGGAACCTAGCCATGGAGAATTATTTCTGCTGAGTATAGTAATAATAGTATATATCTATAAAATATTTTTTAATATGTACTACATATGTCCAGGAAACAATAGATCATTGAGAGCTCACCCGATATTTGTGCTGAAAACTATTTATTTTATGAAACTACCTAAGTTAAAAATAAATTTATTTACGGGCTTCAACAATATCAAAAACTATCTAAGTGTAGATTTTTCTACATCGCTATTCAAACCAGTTAAAATATTAAATATCTCCCTGAATTTTATAATTTATTTGAACTTAAGTTTTTGCTAACGATACTCATGGTGATCAAAATAATACCTAAATGTTATACTTGTTAGATTTGTTGTACTTTCAAAATAAATATTTGTAACCACATATATTTATAGGAGCAAGTTAATAAATGGCACAACTGACATTTTAAACGTAGTAAAACGACCAACATTTTTAGAAATACTTTTTTTATGTTATATATGATATATAGTGTTGATCCGTCTTAAGACTGATTTCATATTCAGTCTCCCCTCCTCTTTCAGTCTTTGTTTTTATAGCTCCGATGTTTTTACCATTCAATAGTAATAAGGACCAACACTGGTCCTTCATTCCTACGATCTTAGATATATTTTTGTTTTCTTCACTCCCAGCTAGGATTAAATAAACGAAGAAAATAATGAATTATAGATAGAATCTATAAAGTTCTAGCCACACCCTTCCTACTTTAAACTTCATGTATCTTGTTTCTTTAAGGGAAGTTATTTTTAACAAGTGAAAAGACTTAATAAATACGTCATTTCAGCCGGTGTAGTTAGCATAAAAGACTGATAAGGACGGGTCCTAGGACTCCAGTCTTTTTTTAGACCGATACAACACGAATATTACATCAGAAGAATAACAATGGGACATATTTATAAATTTAGAAACTCCTAGATCCATTTTTTATTTTGAGAAATATTATTTTTATATAAGGGTGGTTTTATCAAATTTTATCGTGTCTAGAAAGCAATTCAAAGTATCTTTTTTTTTCTCTATTTTTTTTTTTTTTTTGCATGGATGACTTTTGTATGTATATTCTTAATTTTGAAATAAGAGAAAAATATGTGTTCAAATTTTGAGACTTATAGTTTCATTTTTTTATTAAAAAAATTAGCTTTCAAGAGAAGCAGGTGTTCAAATTTGGAAAAAATTTCAAACTTTCGATCTTAATGGGTATGGTTTACGTGTGTCTTTGGTTTCATTATTTCAATCAAATGAAGATAGTCCCATTTTTTTGTACAAATTCATATAGTTGCATAACAGGAAATCAAAACAAAAATGCCAAAAATTAATTACCCTAACGTACATAGTTTGTATCTAACAGGAATGATTTACTTTTTCTTAAATACATGTACATATATTTACTAGTAATAATATTTGCATATATTGTTAATATACCAAAATTTTAGAAGGATTTTCCGAGATTCGTGCAAAAAAGTGTTCTATTATACACATGCATATAATATTAAACCTAATTTTTTATGCACATAAATAGTTCTTTAAAAAATAAAGCTCATAAATAATATAAATCAGAAAATATATAAAATGGCATTAAAACACATATGTACATTATATAAAATGTACGTTCAAAGTTTAAAAAATGTCTATGTTGTAGTATGTACCGATTTATTTAATTCCTATTGGTGGAAATACAACCAAAAACATTTCTCTTATTTAATTATTTGAAAGTGAATTATTAGAGGAATACTTTCTATTTTTTTATATTTGTACTTTTTATTCATTTTTTTTGTTGATATTCTTTAAACTTTTGTTGTAGTAATAATTTTATATACTTCAATAGACCCATTCGGAAAAATAATTTCTTCAGCGTTTTTAGGGTTGGTTATTCATTTTCATAGTCGTTTAAATTTGTAAGCCTTTTAAAAAAGACATATTTTATAAAAATATTTCCAATATTGGAATGTCTTGAAGGAGCATTTCCTTTTAAACTCATTTTTCCTTTCTTTATAAAGTGTACGAAGTAAAATAGTTGACATTGTGATAACGAACAAGAATGAAAAGGATTGTAACATTGAGGTTATATGAAAGACTTCTTTATTGATTATCTTTTTATTTTTCAAAATGATATCCTTTGGCTGCTACCATCCTCCAGCCTAGGCCTAAAGGTGCCAGAATACTTCTTGATGAAGGTCTTGGACTTGTTTTCCCACTTCTGCTCGACAAAGGCTTTGATGTCATCCAAATTTTGGTAAAGGGTAGCACAGGCTCTCTTCTCGACAACGCTTTTAATTGCATAGTTGAGGGGGGAATTGTTTGGAAAAGAGGGTGGCCAACTCGACCCATTCTGGTTTAACCTCTTGGCCCAGTTGATCTTGGTTGCTTTTGAAAATATTTGCTGATGTTGTCGTACATAACAGGCCTTCCTTAAATCCTTCACATAACTCCTTACAGTCCAATCCCTGACATAGTGAGCTATGGGATGGTTCTTCATCGACTTGGGCGGACTTATGGTAATCGCAGTGTCCACTTCCTACAGGATATCGATTATCCAATGTCTACTGCTGCCAGGGGTCTGAAGCAACCATATTTTTAATTGTATAAACAAGACTCTAGGAACATTCTAGACCTAAGACTTTCATGATCTCCCCAGCACTAACTTGGGCGTAGAGTATATTAGACATCCTTACCCTTCTTGCCTCCAAGCTGATAATTGTTGATTTTTGAAAGTGATTTTTTATCGTTTATTAACCAGAATAAATACTTCTATTAAAAAAATAACTTCTTATTTTAAAATATTCATTTTATAGTAATCCAAATAGATTTAAAGTCAAGTGCAGGATTTTACTACACTTTATATGTATAAATACGACCAGCCAATAAAAAATCAAACTATTCTTGAAAACAATTAAAAAATTTGTATGTTTCAATTTTTTTAAAGTAACTACTCCCACTTTTTGCAGGTTTTTGCAATTTTTTTCTCCTTTAATTATTTTAGTTTTTTAAAGACTTCTTTCATTGAAGTCGCATAATAGGCTTTGTACACAATGTTTAGATTTCTTGATATAATCTTGAATATGTCTCATAACTCTAAGATAGTTATTATAAGCGTTTTAATTATTTAAACGTTGATTAGATGAATTTGAATTAGTTCTTTTTATACTGAGATCAATTTTCAACAATTATTCTATAGGTCAGACGAACTGCCTCACAACTTGTATTCATCTCTTTTTTCCAGGATTTCTCGGGGTTTTATAACTACGGGAAATTTTCCAGAAATCCCGTATTTCATTATTCTATAATATAAGCTTGATTTAATTATTAAAATTATGTTTGCATACCTAGTTAATTTATAACCCTTAATTTGGGTTGTGTATTTTATAATTATACAGTTATTAGCTCCACCAAAAAAAATGGTTCTATCATCACATTCTATTCAAGTAATTTTTATAAGGATAAGATCGGGTTATATACTTTAAAAAATCACACACGGGCTCTAAAAAAACAATTTGTGTACTATTTATGATAATGATACAATTTAAGAACATATGTGTAAGACTAGCTTCAAATTTATTCTTTCTTTAAACCATATAAAAATAAATTTAAATATCACAATGTATATTTTTACGAACGAACCCCCGATATTTTTGAAAATCCCTGGAAATGAGAATCCCTATTAATTATCCACTGATTTAGAGATTATTATTTTTCGATGGATATAATAAAGGCATACAGTAGAAAAAGTAATAATCCTATAAGTAATATAAATATTTTTAAAAAAAAGTTTTAAAAATCAGTCTACGAAAAACATAACGAAATATATCTTGTGAAAATTTTATTCAATATATCTATTTTTACATTTGGGTCATTCTATGGAAAAATTACACTTTTTTTTACACCTTTTGGATTATAGGTCGTGGACTACTTAAATTATGAATGCAGATAATATATTGCTATATTTACCTATAAACTAAATTGTTGTTATTTTATTTATTTTTTTTGGTCATGTTTTAAAAAATATGATTGACCTTAGTTTTATTTTTTGAGCTTAAATACTGTGGTATAATACATATATTTAATAGGTTTTAGCTTAGTTTGTCCATATATATAATTTTACATTAGTGGTTTATAAAAGTGTTATGCTTATCAAGATAAGTAAATTTTGTGATGGAAAATCTACCCACATGTAATATTCATTCTGTTAAATGGTAATTGTTATAACTTATTTATCACCCAACCCCAATGGTTAAATTAAGTAGTTACAGATTTAAAACTTTATTTTTATTGTTTTTTCACAAATAGGTTTTTAGACAAACCAAATTTTATTAAAATTGAGTAGATGTTCCATGAATTATCCATATATCTTTAGGGCAATCCATATTTTTTTAAATGATTATTTATTTTTGACCTATTGGATTTTAGTAGACGTTTTAACAAAAATCGTTAAATTAGTTTTTTTTTCGTCAAATCTTTTGCAGAAACTCTAAATTATCTATTTTAAATTTTCAATCATATTTGGTAGAGGTTGCAGGATTCTTAATTAATATCAACTTTTCCAAAATGTAAACAAATAAAAAAATATTTATTTTCTTATAAAAAAATTAAGTTACTTTAAAGTTTATAAAGTAATAAGTGTGAATAGTTCATATCCAGAAATATGTTTTCATCGAAAATAGCTTTTAATGTAAATTTCTCAAACCAAATCTATTAAGTAGTCAGCATCAAACGACCAGTTATGTATGTAAGATTCAGTAGATTTTCAAATGACAATAATTATTATAAATTTAAAATCACAGACCCTTGCCCAAAATTAATATCAATTTGAAATCAAAAATCTAAAAATGTCTATAAAAAATTTTCGAATTTTTTTTTTATAACAACATTTGTTCAAATGCTTAATAAAATTTCTTGGCTCATAAATAAAAAATTTAAAAAAAACTATTAATGACATTAAGAGGGATCGGTTTTACTTCTTTAAGAACTGGATAGGATTAAACTGGACTAAAATCTGATCCTTGGTCCTTGATAAGGATCGATACAACACTAAATAATACCTATGTATATATCTAAGTAAATAATTAACTTCTTAATGAGGGACATAATGATTCATTAATTGGGGGAAAAAGCTATTATTCAACCGTGAAAAATATCAGTAATCTGATTGTATTTGTATATTTCTTCATTTTGTTTCTTTAAATAGCATAAAAAATTACATTACTCTTTGTGAAAGGTTCTTGTAATTTATCTTAAAGAGACACACTTCATCAAGTCCTCTTGTAGGAAGAAAAATTTACTAGTTATTCCTAGGTTAGATAGAGTAATTGTAATACTATAATGTTTACTTATACTTAATCAGTGCAACTCCATCCAACCAACTAAAGAAACATTAAAAAAATTACATAATTTAATAATATTTTTCAAAGAAAATCAACTGTCACTCTCTCTTTATAACTTTTAAATACATCGTCATCACAAATGTACGCACAAAGAGATAAAGAGTACTTATGAAGAAACAAGGAAACATGAACAAACAAACAAAATTAGAGGAAAGAACATCCAAATCCCACAAGACTGCGCCGAATATTCTTACTTTTTTTACACCAGTAACACACTATCATATGTATTAATAAATTGTGTGAAAGGCACATAAAAAAGCAATGAAAAAGTATTGAAAAAGTGTATGTATAGGATCATTTCTTGGTTTTTATTTATGAGATGGTTACAAAAATGAATGTGTACATTTTTTTGTTGTTAGATATCATTTATCTTTTGGACTTTTACACTTAGAAAATAAATTATATAAAGGTTGATCCCATAACTAAGAAGTCTTGTAAGATAGCCACTTTTCTATTTATATATTTTTTTTATCAGGAAATATATTAATATAATATGTTTTTTTTCTTAGATTATTCTGAATATTAATCAAATAACATTTTTCTTTAAGTCAAACATTGGTATGTTATATATTTCATAAATAATATGTATAAATTAATGATCATAATGCTGTGTTATAGCTGAACAATATATCATGCAACTATTAATAAGTTATATTACCAACAAAAATATTATTAGTAATTTGTTTTAAATAGCAAAAAATATCATGATATTATTTTGTAATGGTAACTTTTTCAATGAACAATTAATCATTCGACATTTCTCTAGAGTATGTTCGTGTATTGATGCTAACATTTCATATTACCCTTTGTTACTTCTTTGGGATGTTTATTCTCCCCAAAGCGGTTAAAAGAATTTGTTATAAAGTGTTATAAAGATGAAAAGTTTTTTGAAACATTTATAATTAATCCTCTCTTACTTTCCTGAGGTTTTTGGAACCCCTTTTTTGTTAAATTCCCGCCCTTTTTTATTCTTCTCTCAATGAAAATTCATGATCTATCTGCTACACACAATAAAATATAGTTTTTCCCTCGAGTATTATGTAAGCTATTACCAACTATTAATTGTTTAATTGAATCGTAGTTTTGTGAAAAAAATGTAATTATTCCATTATATTTGAGATTGGAATACCGTATCCTTTTTATGAAAATTTTCATCACCAAATCAATTAAATCACAAGCAAAACTGTCGCATCTGGGGCTCGGAAAACCCAAGATTTATTGTTAAAAAAACTCTCCATCCTCAATGTGTCACGTTTTATGGTCCGGCAGGGTCATTGGATCTTACTTTTTCGAAAATTAGGCTGGAGCAACAGTTACGGTGAATGAATTCCACTATTGAGAGATGATTAATAATTTGGTATGGCCGTAATTGGATGGTATTGATCTGGACAATATTTACTTTCAACAACATGGCGCTACGTGCCACAAAAGTAATGAAACCATCGTTCTTTTACGGAAAAAGTTTCCGGAGCCTGTTATATCTCGAAAAAGAGATTGCAATTGGCAACCGAGATCTTGTGATTTAACACCTTGAAACTTTTTTCTTTGGGGGCACGTGAAAGATAAGGTATACACCAACAGCCAGAATCGATTTAAGACCTCAAAGATGGAATTCGTGAAGCTATTGACGTCATACAACAGCCACTTGCCATTTGGTGATGGAAAATTTCAGAAACAAGGTAAGGTCCTGTAATCGTAGCTGTGGCGGCCATTTGGCTTATATTGTTTTCCATTATTAATGGCATACCTTTCTCTTTACATTGAATATAAACATCCGATCATTTATTTAAAAAATTGCAGTTTTTCTTCGAATATCAAAATAACACCTCTTTGGAAAATAATAAGTATAGTAATCTTTTATAGTAAATAGTAAAATTAAATAGTTTCAAAAAGTGGGACCCGTCCCCTCTAAAACAAAAAAAATTGTCCACTACGGTGTGTCACTGCGAATCACAAACTAATTTTTCCAAGCTCTATTTTATCAAATATCTCAAAAAAGTAGAAGTAGTTAGACAATGACACTTTATATATTTACTTAACTATATATAAACAATTAAATATCAAAGTACTTGTACTCCCCCAGGGCCTTGATACAAGGTCTGAAGGCCCTGAAGGTACTCTATGCGTATTCTTCTTACATGTCAGGTCACTCCTTCTCCATGACAGCCTACAGGGCATCACCATTCCGGTAGAAGATGGTACAGACCTTCCTTTCGATGGCAATCGAAATGCAATAGTCAAGATTGTTGCAGTCTATTTATGACGGAGGCCACATTGACCAATGCCAGAAATTTTCAAAATTGTCTTTACGCCACTAATAAGTTTAGTTGTATTCTGTATTCCTTGCTTTATCTCAAGGCGCTTGCTGTCATCTTTCAGCTTTTTGATCCTAGTAATGAGACTTTTAGAGCAGGGGACGATGCGAGAAATCTGTCTTAGCTCATTCCTGCTTCAAGAAGCACTGACATCCCGATTTCTCTTGGCCTCTATCTCAGTTTTCTTTGATCTATTGAAGATATTTGTTTTAAAAAAATTGTTTGTTTTTATTAATAAATCAATGAAACCTTTCTAAAGTTTTATTCACGATTTGTTGGGACACACTGTATTAGTGATAATAAAAAAAAGGAGAAAATGAGAATTAAGGGGTACGACGAAAATAAAATTAATTCATTCTTCAAAAAAAATATAAGAGAATAATTTAATTTCATTACATGTATTACTTATTAAAGGAATTTAGACATTTCCCAGGAAACTGCTCAGAGAAAAATCCCTGATTAATGAAAAACCCAAGAAACAACCAGTTGATTTTTTTTATAGATAAAACAAAGTTAACGACAACAGTTTTACCAGTAAATGAGTTACCATAGTTAATACGCTTATTATAAATTATTTATACTCGTTAACTAGGTTCATTAAATAATTTACTTTATTTTTTAATCAAAAAATTAATTTTTAATTTTTATCAAAGGTTGACTGCTCTATAACAAATTAATAGAAAGTTGCATTTATTATAATACTATTATATAAACTTCTTAAAGTTATAACAAATAGGATGAAAGGTCCTGGACTTAACAAAGAAAAGTCATTTTTTTCTTCCAAAATTAGCTTCTTTAAATTATTCTTTTTATTTGGTTTATCGAGCAGAGTGCCCATAACAGTTTTGAAGCCAGTGCTTAGATTGAATGCTATTTTTTCTATCAAGATGCATTTTAAAATAATAACACGAAATTGTTTCATCCATTTTTTTGGAAATATCAAAAGTAGCATTGTAGCAGATATGTGACATACTGCAAAGGAGAAGGAGAAAGGAGAAGAAAGGAACAAGTACAAGCTCTTTTATCGGTACATTAGTGTTGGGTTATCAACTAAGGATGTTTTATTGATAGACGATTCTTTTGATACTAATACAAATATAT
The DNA here is from genome assembly GCF_016086655.4 of Lepeophtheirus salmonis. NCBI lineage: Eukaryota > Metazoa > Arthropoda > Copepoda > Siphonostomatoida > Caligidae > Lepeophtheirus > Lepeophtheirus salmonis. The sequence goes on from NC_052136.2 coordinate 19,890,992, forward strand.
TCCATACAAAGGTAGATTCTTACATTATACATATATATGTATACAGTAGACCTGTTCAAATTTAAACTTTTTTTTCAAACCTTTTAATATTTGACTTTTTCCCGTTTTCCAAGGTCTATAAAAACTAAATGTACTAGTTATTTACATTTTGGACCACGGTTATACCTGGCACAATGGCCTTGAAAATTTATTGTTGGAGGCTCTAAAAAAAAGGCATAAAAACGTAATTGTTTCTATTATTTTGACTATAGCTTCGCAATGGCTTATTGTTGATATGTGTATAAAATCAAAGCTGTGTTTCAATTTTTATAAATATGTTAACCATTTATTTCTGCCCAATGATCAATTGTTTGTAAATACAAATTAATAATATCTTCAATGTACTTTTCTTTGTTTTACGACCTGCACATTTATCTATATACTATCAAAGTAAATACATCGAAGTACTTTTGAGTTCAAATCTGAACACTGAATTTTTATTTTTTATTTTAGGTATGAATTATGAATTTATTGGGGGTACTCTGTTATTAATTTTCTTTATATATGCCACGCATATAGTAATTCTTTTTTTCTAAAGATGATCCATGAAAGCTACAGAAAAATTGTCAAAAATAAGAAAAGATATACTGAATTCGATAAAAGGAAACGAATTGAGTTTTCAAAAGATTTAGAGAAACTATTTGATATTGCATCAAAAGATGCCTTGGATGAATTAGAAGGAATCGACTATTTTCAAATCAGGACTAAGATGATGAACTTAAATTCTACTTGGATCAACAGACAACCCAACAGGCATGGACATGATAAGATTTTTGAAAAACAATTGATAGAGAAGAGCTTCTGTGAACAAATCAAAGTGCCCTCCACATCAATAGTACTTGAAGACATCTCAAGTGCTGAGTATCCAGTGAACTGTGAAGGTTCTTCTTCTAGTGAGGATTCCATGATAACAAAAGGATTCTCATCTAAGCCTAACACAATAGATCTCAAATTTTCACGATCAGCTCTTACCAATTAAGATTTTTGCAGTACTGCAGATCGTTTATCTAATTTTACCTTGTTTACCTAATTGATTAGGAAGGACAAGAAATGATCTGAGATCGGTCAAATTGCTCGTTGAAGGAAATTTGGCGATGGCTGCAACTTTTTTTAGTACGGTGATAATATCCCTTGGATGAAATAATTTATCCATATACTTCACTGAATTGAAAATCACTATTTGAATTTTGGCTTTTTATAGTGCGATATTTTTCTCCTTACATCGCACAATAAATAATTTGATTCAAAAATTGTGAGCCACACTAAATTAATCTAGTGGAACCATCACTGCGAATTTGTACAAGAGCAAAACCTGACCTTGGATAAACTTCAGCCTCAAGATATGGAGTGACCTGATCGATGGATATAATTTTCACTTGGATCTTCAACTGAGAGATTTTGCATCATGTAAGCATATTTTCTCTAAATGACTCTTCTTTTTGCATTTTTTACACGTTTCTCTTTAAGCAGACATTCAAAAGGTCGATGCGATGTATTTGACTCGCCACATTTACGTTTAAGTTCGGGGGATGAGTAAGCTATGTTAGTAGTCTGATTTTGTCTTTGTCGACGTCCATCTTTGTAAGTAGACAGAGCTGCAACATCTGCTTATTTTTTATCTTATATATTTTCCTCCATAGATGAAGCCAACTCCCAGGCATGGCTATCTGGATAAGCTTTTCATGTTTTGGCTCACTTTAAAGGAGAATCCCTTCGCGTAGAAGTATATTATATGTACCCGTGATCAAGAATAGGGTGTACAAATAGACTTCATTGATACTGCTGAGCTCTGCTTCTGGTCCCTATAGTCTATGACATAGATACCACTGTAGGAACTTTTCTCCCTGCTTTGGATGACATTGAAAAAAACTATATCGTCGTGTTAGGAGGGAATTTTTCTGAATAATTTTTTTGATATATTTCATCTAAATATCCTCCGACATCCATTATTGGAGTGTCTGGAGTTGTTGTGAATGATAATATACTCTGTAATTTTAGATATAGACAACTTTTTATATATCCATATTGCTCTTCTTTGCTTATTTATACCATCTTATTTGTAGAATAGTAAAGCTCGAAACTTGTCCACAATGATCTGACTTCCGTCAGTGTCGAGTCTTTCGTGAGTCTCTCTGGCTTCAAATAGTTATTTATTTTTGAAGTTTTCACTTCTTGGACGGGAGGGTCTTTTTTTTTTTCTTAAATATTATTTTCTCTCAACCAAACAGGCGAACATAATTATCATCAATAAATAAGTAAATAAGTCCATATAAATAATAAAACACTCATAACTACATAGAAATTAAATTATGATTAAGGGATTTTACAAATTCATTCATATTTTCACTGGGCAACTTCTAGCGTGTATAAAAATTAATAAAATTTATGTTATTTAAATGGTAGTTTCATACATTTTTTCCCGCTCCCCCAAAACAAACAGATCAATTATCGAAAAGAAAAAGGAACACACAACGAGTTCATGTATGACTTATGACTAGTGAGAGGTTAACGTAGGTATACGAGTGCATTTCCTCATCCATCCATTCCGGTATTACTGAACTGTTTAACAGATTCTGCGGCATTTATTTGTGTAAACAATAAGAAGAAAAACCGTAATAAGTTTATCGATCTTCATGTCTTCGTCAGCTTCTGGAGACATAAAAAAAGCCAGTCCCTCTCCTTCAGTGTTACTCCGTAGCCTTCTTTACCCCTTTCCTCGAACATGTATCGTAGCTTCGATAACTTCCGGCAAACCATGAAGAGGTGAGAGGACGTTTCCACTTCGTCTTTACAGAAACTACATTTTCTTTCTTCTTTCAGGGAGTGTATAGAATTCGTAATGAGAGAGCCCATACCCCAAACGTCCGACTTCTTTTTTTTTTTTTAGATAGAATTAATTATCTTTTTCTTTTTAAGTAATATTTGAATATAATCACAGAATTATATCAAATGTACCATCATCATATTTATTTTTATTTAATTATTTTGGACCAGCGGCGATAAAAAATGCCTATAAAGGTAGACCTATATTTAGTGTTTATAGAATATAAAAATTATTATTATTCAAAAAGCATAAAAGTTTGTAATCCAATACAGAAGACATACAATGTAATAGTAATTATAAAAATAAAAAATACAGACAAGTCAATGTAAGAATTTGAAATGATATATGTTTGATTAATGAAGGAGGAAAAGAAAATAGAAAAACTGGTAGATAAGTAATCAGATCAAGAAGTGAGGTTCTCAAGCGAGCTCTTTATAGATCCCTAGCTCGCTCTTTTCCTTTTCTCCAATATATCATTCAGTATATTATATGACGTAGTAACGATCATTCTATGTGGACGTCATTACTTGGGAATCTTGTTCATTTATTTAATTATATAATAATCCTTTTAAGGCTCCCAAACAGACGTGAACACTTTGAAACCAAGTAGGGATGCCGCTGAGACGAATTTGAATTTCCCAATTTGTGGCCTCAGATCTTCCTGGCAATTGGTAACGATCCGCGTCTTTCCTATATTAACCTATAGTACAGACTGTATTTTAAATTTTCTCAATTTATCGAAGATTGCAGGATGGGATTCTTTTACTTCCTCTCTGGACCCTGAACAGAAAACGGTAACATCATCCGCATATAAAAGACATTTCAGAGGTATACCCGACCATATACTTTTTATCCTTGAATCCAAGTTTATCCTCTCCCATAGACCATTCATCGCTATTATGAAAAGAGAAGGGGAAATAAGTCGAGCCCCTCAAAGGATAGAATCAATCAAAGGATCCCGGAATTCCAACTATACTATTGTTTTGGAGTTTCGAAGTATTTTCAATAAAGCCTCCGGGAAGCCAAAGAGTGTCAATTGTTCGATGATGTATTTTAGTGTAAAACCGAGTCAAATGCTTCCTTTTCAAAATCCACGAGTACCGCCGCACACTTACTTGCTGCTGAAGAGTCAATAGCATTCTGAACTGAGCGTGCAATATCTTCTATTAGGCAAAGTCTCATAAACCGGATAATGCAAAAGAGTTGGAAGGAAAAAAGAAAACGTGATTTCTATTTTTCTAGTTATTTCTGTATCATAAGAAAGAAAAGGATATTCTTTTAACCATAAATTTTACCACTTTTTCTCAAAAATACACAAAAACAGTACATGTTATTATTGCTTAAAATTTTTAGTTTAATTCAAATGGATATTTAATAAAGGTTGATGTATCAATGAAGCCGATATAGCTTCTCAAAGATGACAAAGGATATAATTATTTGATAGGAATGATCAGGTCAACTGGCTTATCTAAAATGAAGTTTTTACTTTATAATCAAGGGTGATAATTTTGGTAAGAATAGATAAGCGTGCGAGGAGGAAGGAATAAATATGCATGGAATCATTGATTAAATAATATACACCTTCTTCTATCAATCAAGAACATTATCATTCCCGCCTTTATTTTTCAATATTAATATAATATTAGATTCTGATAGTCGATATAGAACTGAATAAAATGCCTAAAATAACGTCGCCTTCTGTCTGGATTTATGAAAATGGAGGCCCAGGAATTCGGAAAATACTTAACGGATGAGAAACAGATGACATGTCGGATTTGTCGATATAAATGTGCCTTTATTCCGCTGTCTAGAATTACACGCTACTCATTATGCTCATCTCATAACAAGAGTATAAATATTCATCTAAATATAAAATCAAGTTAACGACGAATACATCAAGTCAGACTTTAACTTTGATCTCACAAAGATGATTATTGCATATAATATAACCTTATCCATTGCTAATCATCCTACGTTCAAAAAATTTATGGAGAAATACACGGGTAATATATTATAATATTGTTCAATTCTTTGACGCCATCATTCCGCTGATTAGTTATATTAATATTATCATTAGTTTCCCGATTTCATCTTCATTTCTTATCGATATCTCTTAGATCCCACCTTCAGAACATCGAAATATAAAATTTTGCGATGTGAATGTGGAAGAAGGAAAGGAATTAAAAGGGTGTTCAAAAATGGTTTTTATTATTTTCTGGGACCTTCGGATACTTATGGAAATAATCTCCTTGTTTTAATTGGTTTAACCACGAAGGCGTTTCTTATCAGCGAAATCAAAATTTAGAAATGTCTTCTATTTCTCCATTGAGTCATGAAACCTATGTGTTAGGACATTTTGCTACCCTGGATAAGGAAGATCATAAGATCAAATTCCAAAGTAGTGGAGAGAGAGTTTGTTTGACAACTTTTTCTTTCCTTTTTTGGCTATGGGGAGAAATATAGTTTATTATTTAAAGAATGTGTTCAAGCATAAACATCATAAATTGACTACAAATTTACCTGCACAATCGAAATATAAATGAAAAGAGAGAAGGTATTAAACATTTTCTGAAGAACCTAATAAAGAATCATGGTATTTCTGTACCAGGAAGAGTTGCATCTCATTATGATCTCAAAGTCATACGTTTACCAAATCATTGGAATAGGGAAGTTGTATATAATAAATATAAACAATCATGTTTGGATCAAGGATACGATAAATATTACAGTAGACAAACTTTCATTCGTCATTGTCCAATATATATATTTGATGAGGCTGAACAGGTAAATTTTGATTTCTAACGTTCTCAATCTACATAATCTTATTCTAAAACATTTTTTGGAACATGTAAGAAAGGTGAAAATTGTGTAGTACCTCTCTTAAACCATAAACTATAGACTATAATTCCAATTCAGGGTCTTGAAATTAAATATGACAATTGTGGGTAAGAAAGTTTTTAAACTTTTACACTTTCCACATTTGATTTTCCTTTACGGTCAGAATAAAAATTACATTATAATGGTGTTTGTGGTATACTAGGTTATTTGTGGTGTATTTGATGAAATTTCTGTTCACTTTCTTGCTGAAAATTATTCAAAGTTTTCGTCAGACCGCAGCTTCGGTGTCATTTCAAAATCATACTATCATCCAAGAAGTGCGGATGCCCAATAATTCAGTGATATAATTGTAAAAAAATTTTAGACAATTATTTCCGCCCTCTAAAAGTAATAATTAGCTATGGAACTCATTATAAAAGTATATTTTTATTTTTATGTTATACTCGCATAATCAATTATAGTTGTTAATAACCCAAATATTAATTTTTGTTTATTATTAAATTTATAAATAATTTTGTTTTAATGTTAATATTTTACCTATATTGAGATGTAAATAAATCATTTTATTGTGTATTTTGGTCTAGATCAATTTAGTTATATACATAAAAAGTTGGGAAAAATTGAACTAACAATTCAAATTTCTTACATTAGATTCCATAGGATTTTATTATATAAACCAAACCAAACATGACCACTATTTACTTTTAAAATATACCCTATATACTTTATTAACTAATTGATAATAATAAAATAATTATATTTTTCAAGCAAACAGCTTAATCAGTTAAATAAGAAATATAATAATTAATATCGTATTATCTAAACTAAAGGTATATCTTAATTTATAAGATTGATAACTTTTTAATTTCAAATTATAAAACTATTTACTTTTAATATTCCCAATCCTGTGGCAATGTAATCATCTCATTTAGCTAATCTATACTGCTATTATATGATACAAGTTTCATTAACAGTCTGGATGTGGTAAGTCAGTAATTTTGAAAAAATTAAGACATTACATATCCGCTATTTATTTGTAAGATATGTAGAGGGAAAAAAATCATTTTCTGAACCTCCAAAATAGGTGAAATTCATACCTCATTAGAATCCCATTATTTAAGTTAAAAAACAATTCATCAAACATCACAAAATTTTATTATCAACTATCAATCTACAAATCTATAAATAACCAATATAAGACTAAATTTATTTTTTAATTGAACTCGGAATGCTAAAGTATATTTTAGAAGTATGTAATGGGTATACATAAATACAATAGGATACTTTTAAAAACTACACATTTTAAATTATAAAATTGTAAATAGTTTCAAATCTTCGGCCAAAAGACTTTGATTTATGGGAATTTCGTTATTATTATAATATTTATCAGAGATAAAATAAGAATATTATAATCCTGGAAGAGAGGATAAATGCAAATTGCATTAGATATTTTCTTCTTGTATGTCAAGATATTATTTGAATTCAAAATCATAGGATCCTGGTAGATACAGTATTCTAAATAATTAAGGCTATTTGAAAACTAATTTTGCTTAAGTAGACACTCCTCGAGTCCTTGTCTAAAACTGGATAGAATTCAGCAGAAGTAGGGAAAAGTCCTTACAATGTTAATCCAAGTCCCTGAATATTTTAATCATAGATCTTTTGAGAACATTTCATGTACATAATTATAATATAGGGTCCATAGAGTTTAAACTTTTCGTGAGTTCATTATATACTAGCTTTCGATCCGGTTGTCTTAGTTATAGAGTCCAAGTCAAGCTTCGAGTCTTTGATTGTGGGATCAAGACAAGTCGCAAGTCTTAAAAATATGGACTTAAGTACAACTTGAGTCTCGGGTGTCCCTCTGGTATTCAATTAATTCACAATATAATAAAAAGAAACCAATTAACAAAATTGAAATATGGATTTGAGTTTCGGTGGAAATTGAGTTTTTTCTCTTGTTATTATTTCTGAAGCTTTTTTATTCCTTTCACTTAAAGATAAGACTCCTATTAAATATGGGAATACCAATTACCATAGTTTAATATTTATTTTGTGGGATATTTTCATAATAATTAACCTTAAAAATCTGGTTGTACAGTAGAATATTTGAAATATTTCTTGAATATTAATTATAGAGCAATAAACAATGAATATAAACCTGTCCTTGGTTTATTTTTTGGGAGAAAAATTGTATTATATTTTTTGTGTTTATCACACATATGTGAAATTGTAATAATGAACATACACTCTCAGGAGTGATATCGCAATAGGTTGTGTTGTGCATTTAACCTACGGTGTCATACTTAGCACAACAACTCACAAACTGAAAAAGAGATTGTCTTGCAACTTTGACAGCTGTCTTTTGTAGGTAGGTAATAACTCATATAGAGGTTGATTTTAAAAAATCGCCATTTATGTTTGAAGCTCGGTACTTTTCAGCCCATGTGTTACATTATAATGTTTTAGAACTGTTCGTAAAATAAAGCTTTTTTTCTTTATTTTAGCCAATAAAGACTGAAATGTTGATATTGAAGGAAGAGAGGTAGCACTTTCCTGAGCTTGCTAATTATTTTATATAACTAAATTTTAAACTAAAATATATATAAAAATGTCTTGTTGGTAAAATGAATAGAGCCTAATTAAAGATAAATATGTGACAGAAAACGAATGTAAAGAAATATAAGTCTTTCTAAATATGTTTTGAGGAAATTCAATCAAATGAAACGTTATAAAAGTAAAATTTCTTATTTAATTAATATACCAAATAGGGTGTTCTTTCATATATTTTTGAAAAAGTTTTATATTGTATACTTTTATACTGTATACCGAAGTATGTTGATACATGTACATAGTGTATTTAAAAAGTATTTCATCCCTTGCTGATTTGGTAAGATTGCCGACAAATAAAGAGTTTTTAACAGTTTTTTTTATTAAAAGGTAGGAAGAATTCCTAGACGACTCAATTACTTTAATACGCTGTTTCTTTAGCCACTTTTTTGTTGCCATGAGTGTATGTTTTGAGTATTTGTGCTGCTGGAAGACCTATTACACGACCCATTTTCAGTAACTTTTCCCGAGTGAAGGAAGTTGTCGCCCAATATTTTCCATCATTCTTTCGATGTGGTGAAACAAAGAAATGGCCAAAAAAGAGAATTTTTCTACTCCCCTCCCCCATTACTTGACGGTATGGATGGTGGATAATACTCAGCATTTATCTTTCTCCAAACACTTTTTCTCTACATAGAATGTATTTGACTGTCCAAATAAACATACCACAAAAATTATGAGTTTTTATTTTCTATGTCAGTGAGCAAACATAAAAAATTGACAAGGGATCAAATATTTATTTTTTTCACTGAACATACATTGTTAAATTAAATTATTTACTGACTCAACAAAACTTCATACTACAAAATATATACTAATAAAAATTTATCAACTAGAATGGACATGTTTGTACGTATATGAAAATGTATTTTAAATGAACAATACAGACATACATAGATGTTATAAAAAGATATTTTTCCAATATATTAAAGTTACGTGTATGTTCAATTTATATATTGATAAAAAGAAAAAGTCGTGTAAACTTAAAAAATAAACACATAATAAAATCATTCATACTGAAAATTTAATCAATGTTAATATGAAAAAGCAATATCAATTGAATGGGCAGTTGAGAAAGTTTTTCGAACAAAAGACTACATTTCCCTAACATACATATATTAAGGTGTACAAAGGTATCAATTAATGATAATAAAAACGATACTTTGAGTACAATTTTTCATTTTTTTTATTGTCTTTAGAAAAATTTGAGGTGCAATAAGTCAGCAACTCTTCAAAGTTTATAAACATTTATAAATCTTAATATTTTGTAATGCCTAAATAGTAAGCAGTTGATCAATTTACAAATATAAATTTATATATGTAAATTTTATTTCAGTTTTTTTATGTATTTTCTTGGTGAAATTAGTTATTTTTGTTAAAAAGTAATTTTTTAAATAAATACAATGAAGATGACCTTTTTGAAAAAGTAAGCTATGTACAACAAAACATAAATCATAAATATCGTTTATGTTATCCATAAAAATAGGTCCTTCTTATTCAAAAAAGGAGAATAACTATGCAGACATCGTACAAGATCAATTCTTTACTTCGAACAAAATTTCACTTTTAAATTCCACAGATAATTTAATTACTCTTTTTTTTTTCAATTCTTAACATCAATTTATCTAGGGTTTTACATTATAAAGTATTCCGGATCACGGAATATGTGTATTTATGAAATTTTATATCTTGTCTATTTTTAGATCGACAAGATTTTTTTCCAAATTTTAATATACAAATTTGTTAGGTTTTTTGTAGTAATTATCTTCTTTTTAAAAGCTATATTCCTATTTGGCGAGTCCACAAAAAACCATAAATAATAAAATAAAGAAAATAACATATTTTCAAATTTATTTTCGACATCATAGGTATTATATATAGTTGAATATTGTATTTATATATCTCGATTAATTATTGTTTTTGTATGTATTTAAATTATTGGGATGAATTATCTAAAGCTTAGAATCTTCATTTGATTTATTGGCACTAAGTAATTTTATTTCTCGGCAATGTGTCTTAAACCATTTTTCCTTTGGATATTTAGCATCCAGTATATTTTGCCTTTACACATAAATAAATGAAATTTATAGGTCATCTTTGGTTAAAATTGATGTTCCTTTGCAATTTTTTTATCAAAATATCTAATAAATATAACAATAAAACACATTAAAATGTTGTTTATAGTTAGAAAAATGATGGCACCATGCACCAAAATTTCATTGCATACACCTAAAAACTCTAACTATGTACATACCCTGTAATGAATTCGAACCAAACACAATGTAGGTAATAAAATTAGTTAAAAATAGGTTTGGGAAAGAGTAATTTCGTATTTCCCGCTTATGCTATATAACATCAAAATGTAACAAGATTGTAATGAAGGCAGCTAAGGTTGTCAATTTGGATATTGAGTATGAAAGGGATGCTTTCGTTCTCATTTTAATGGATGATAAAGGGACTCCTTTTTAGTCCAGATTTTTATGGATTTTGTAGATGTTGTTAATGCCACTATTTTCTTTGGATTTAAGGAGGAGGAGCTATATGGAACTAATCCAAGATATGATATGCGAGTTTTTGAAACATTGATGTGAAGGAGCCTGTTAAAAGTTTGAGGAAAAAATATAAAGTGGTTATTCCTTCAACTAATGATACTTAGACAGAGGTATCTATCAAAATTAAAGGGTTGGACAATATTTACTCATCCAATCGAAGGAAGTTTACGATTACTTCCTTCAATACAATTGGATGAATTGCACATGAATCCAAGATTAGTGAATTGTTATCTCAATTTGGTACCATGCCGGATAGTAGTCCATCAAAATGCATACCGGCAAAAAAAAAACTGTTCATCTTAAACTGTACAAAAAAATGAAGGGTCCAAATTACTTGCTTAGGATTCATACTGATCCTAAGATTATTCCTCAAATCATTCCTGTGCAAGGATAACTTGTGATGATTAAGTTCCCTGGAGTAAAGCAGCAATGTCATCAATATTTTAGTTATGGGCATACCAAGAGTAATTGTAAAGTAAGGAGGAATCAGGCCTTTGTGTATGAAAAATTTTTGATTGAATGGAAAAGTGAAAGAAAGACTACCCTTTTGACCAACAATGATCCACTTAAACCAATATCGAAAGAGAAAGTGGATGAGACCAGGAGTGGAAATGATGTATCAATGAATGGCTCAACTTCTAGTGTTATTGGAGGGGGAGGGGCTGGGTATATGTAGTCAGAATGTAGTCAGCATAGAGGCAATCATGTACCCATGTACCCTTTAGCGGAGTGGAAGTTGCAAAAAGCAATTCCAGAGATGGAAAAGTGGCCACAGTTGCAAAACCTGGAGGATATAGGGCAGTGGGGAAGGGAGAAGGCGTTGATCCTAATGGTAAAGTTTTGGAAGATGACGGATCAATTGAAAGCAATAAAAAAAGTAATATGAGTTCTGTTTATGTATCCGAGGAGATTAAAGAACTCTCTTAAATGAAAAAAACAGGGGATCATGACAAAAAATATCGTAAAAAATTGAATACCAATTCAGTAACCAAAAGAACTATCCTTGACTCTGGACTATCTTCAGACAATTTATCTAACTCAAAACAGAAAAAAAAAAGTTAATCTTCGTTCCAACAGAACATAATCCTTAAAATCACAAAAACAAACCGGCACATGTCATTACTTTTGCGGTAGTAATTCCAGATAGTTTTTGAGCAATGTTAGAATTTACAGAATAAATTCTTTAAATACGAGGGGAGGAAAAATTAGAAGACCTCGTCATGCTACAATGAAAAATTTACTGTCACTAAAACCTGATATTTTGTGTTTGCAAGATATTAGGGCAATTGTAACTTCAACTTGTACAGTTAACAGTCCTTGCTGTTTTCCAAAAAATTATCACTATTTTTTTACTGGATATGGATATGGAAGAGGAGTAATTACATTTGTCTAAAAGAATATCCCTATTCCAACACGTAACAAAGAATTATCCAGAATGAGCGATTTGCATAAAATCTTGATTCGGCTCCGAATTTTAGTCTAAAATTGGTTAACGCTTAAGACCTAAATAAGATGTGCTTCCCATTCTTTCAAGAAAAAATTAATCAATGTAAAAAAGATATGCTACCTCTCATCCTTTTAGGAGATCTAAATGTAGATATCTTGATTGATCACCATCCTAATGCTGAAATATTGAAAAAAGTTATGTTTCAGCTTAACTTGGCTGATTTTACGGCTGTCTTCAGTCCGGTAACGAGTCGAATAGAAGAATCACTAATCACTTATTTGTACGTAACAATCATTAGACATGACTAGAAAGTCTCAACCAGCTAGGCCCTAAGGGTAGCGGCCTTATTATTGGTTTTGCCAATCTAAATAATCGTAAATAAAGGTCTTCTTTTTTTTCTTCAGACCAGACTAGACCAATTTTTTCCATGAGACACGTATAGACAGAACTTTATAAAAAGTAACAAATTTGTTTGTTCCCACAATAATCAAAACAGTCTTGGATTTCTGTTAGGTGTACTCTGTCATGTTTAAAACAAACTAATTTTATTTAATAAAATTAATATGTTCTTAATTTGATTACTACCGTTTCTCTTTCTATATGATGTTCTTCTTCATCTTTTGTTTGATATTGTTGTCGTCATTGATCTAATTTATTTTTCTCATTTTTAATATATTTCGGTATTATTTTTTGAATGAATATCATTAAGCTGGCTCTTATAGCTTTAATTACAAAAATACATCCTTAGTTGCTAAATGTCTTAAGTTTACAATTGTAAAAAACATATACCTATCAAAAACATTTACAAACATGTTTCTTGAGAAATTAAGTTTTAATCGTTGAAATATCAAACCATAAGCAATTCATAACTCAGAAGTTTTTGATTGTGCGGCCTTTTTGATGACATCATAGAATCTGTTATGAAAAATTTATGTTTAATTTATAAAATAATAGTTATATTTTTTATGAAAAATATGAAAAAAAAACTTGAAAGGCAAAACGAAATCTGTGAAGCAAAATGTCCTCATGAAAAATTATCGTGAATTTTGCATTAAATGGTATGAAATTATAAAAAGATTAATGAATAAAATATAATTTTTGCACGTTTGCCAAATAGTATTTTATTTTTATAAAATAAACATGTTGTATAATAATAAAATTGCCAAAATTAAAATTATCGATTAATTTGTCTTTTGTCAAAGCAGACAAACGCAAAAAAGAAAAAATAATTAAATATAAAGTTTATTCAACCAAGATGTATAAATGATTTCTATTTAATATGTATAAAGACAAAAATATTTATTTATTCAATTTCTTTATTAACAGTGAGCTTCTCCTCATTTTAGATTAAAATAGAATATTTTCACAAAAATATGACATTGGAAGAAGGTTTTTTTTGTTTTTTTCAATTTTTATATATATTTGTGTATTTTTCAATTCAATGCTAAAATATATACATAGGTACATAATTATACCTTTCAAGGGCATTCAAAGTATTTTATATTACTTGTAGCCCATTACAGACGATAGGTTAATTAATTTACCACTACATATAAGTATAATTTTTTCAATCAATATCCAACGTTTCAACTGACTTATCGTTCGGATTACTTCAAAAAAATATTATGTATAACAAAGACGTACCCGTATTGTATATTTTATTTGGGATTCATTCATTAATGCTTTAAATAACCCCAGAATTTAGTCAAACTTGTCGATAAACAACATAATAATTTGTACTTTTTCAACCATAATGAAGATATATACCAAAATAAACTTACTAATCCTCTTCCTAATTCCTTTTTTTATTCGTATTTAATATATGTGCGTTCACCCTTTTTCCGTGAGTACAATAATTCATTTTTTTGATTTTTAATTTTTTTGGTGTATTTTCGAATCGAAACTCATACCTTTAAAAACATTGAAAATCAACTTATTGACAAAAAAACAAACTTGCCCTCCATAACATAGAAATCTGGTCTAATCAGAATGGAACATAGTCCTAGATACGTACCTTATAATTCTGAACAACTTTTATTTATTTCTAACGTCTGTATCTTTCTCTGTTTTTGAAAGAAATACCATGGTTATGTTTTTTTTTATTAGCGGAATAACATACGTATATAACTATAATATGATATTAGTTATAGATAAAGAAGATTATAAATTACTTACTGGGTCACCTTATTACTCAAGAGGCTAGCCTGAAACGAGTTTTTAAGTTATGGATTCGAGGAAAATGTGAAAACGTCAAAAATAAGGGCTACATTTCAATAGAAAATATTGTTGTGATCTTGATGCTGCCCAGGATAAAATTTTTAATCATTTCCATTTATTTTATTTTTTATTTATCCTTGAAATTTGCTGAATAAAGTATTTAAACTCTAGCCAGTTGTGTAAACATAATGATTTATAAGAATATATTGTTTTCATAGGAAAAATCTTACTGTTAACGAAACTTTATACCAGTATAATGAAAGATATTCTGACTAAATGACGATAAAAGACACTTGAGTAATATATTCCATATCCCCCATGTATTAATAATTTTATTAAAAGCAAAAAAATAATAGGCCAAATTACTTAGACAGCTACAATTTCAAAAATATTTGATATTCTGAAGCATGAGTTCCTTAAATAATTACCCTTTCCTTAGTCCTTAAAATAAAAACCCTGGTGATAAAAAAAAACTGAAACCTACCCCTTTGGCAACTATGAAAATATATGTCTACAAGAATTTCTTAGAAATTTGGTTGATTTTACTGTTTTCTACCATCATATTTTAAATCAAATCTAGATTAAAATGAAATATTTAGGGGGAAAAAAATGAATTCGAAAATTTCACAAACACCTAACTTACATAAAATATAGTTATTACATACACGACTATTTCATAGTCCAAATATTTACAAGTGGTGTGTTGTGAGACATTTTATACAAAAAAAGGAATATACGCAGTAATATATATTTTATAAAAGTAATTATACTTTTCTTGAAACTTGTTCATGTAATCACAAAATGAACCTATCTAGTTATGATTATATTATTTTTCAAGCTTGAATTCAATAATTAAATAAAAAATATGTCTTTAAACAATAAATACAAAAACTGAAAGGAAAAGAAGGTGTGCAAGAGACTATACAATGTGGGGTATGTTAGTTTCTACTTAATTGATAAGTACTTAATTGGAAATATGAGTAGATCGTAGTAAATTTGTGAATTTATCCCATATTAATAGCTGTACTGTATAATAAAGTTATTAGACAAGTGAAATTTGATTACGGCTTTATCCCTATGGAAATAAATCGTCATTTTAATTTTAGGCGTTTTTTTTAAATTCTAAAAATATTAAATAAGAAAATATACACACTAAGAAAATGAAGCACTAAATTTTTTATACTTCGCCTTGTAACCACTACGGCATCCTCAAACGAAAGAATTCAACATGGAAGGAACTGGTCAACAAAATTTAATTTTTTTTTCTTGCATGGACTTTGACAACAGATTCTTATAGGGTTTGGGCTGCTGATTCCGAATATACACTTAAATTTGCCAAATCACATCAAGTTTTTGTAATATCTGATATTTAATATTTGTGAATGTTTACATAAAAAGCCTATTATGATACCACGTGTTCCTGGTATGTATGTATCTTTCTCTCTCTTTGACTCCAGTACTGAACGTGTTTTAATATATATCTCGATGTGTGCCAGCTCTTCCTTTAGCAATCAATATATCCTTTATTTAATCCAATCTATACCTGTAAAACTCTCATTGGATATTATTTCTTGTGTTGCTCTTATTTGGATTTAGTAAACGTTGGAGATTATATATTAAATATTTTTTTAAATCAACATCATAGCTGTTTACAAAATCCGAACACATCTGTATAAGTGTATAAGCTAGTCATATCTACATCCTCACGGAGAAGAAAGTACTGTAGCGACCCACATATATTCTGCTATATCTATGAATGCTTCACTTTATCACTTCAAAGACGGAACATAACTCACTTCGTTAAGAGTGTGTACCTTGCTTATTTTAAAGTACCGCTTGGAGACCAAAAAAAAAAATGGGCACCTCACATAGTATGCACGACTTGTCTCGAAACTCTGAGACCTTGGTCTCAAGGAAAAAATTCTAAGCTCAAATTTGGTGTGCCGATGATTTGGAGAGAACCAAAAAACCACCTAGACGACTTCTGCCTTGTAAAGGCTAAAGGATTCAATAAAAAGAACATACAGAAGATACAGATGCAAATTACACCCCATTAGGTTCATTGTTTGGTCAACCTTTTCTGTATAGTCAACCTGAATTGAATGACCTGATTCGAGATTTGAATTTACCTAAACAACTGCTGAGTTGTTGGCTTCCAGACTGCAAGAGTGAAACATGCTTGCTCAGGGCACAAGTGTCACATTTTATCGTAACAGAGATGCAGAACTGAGGAAGATCTTTGATTCCGACAATCACTTTGTATACTGCAGTGACATTGAAGGGCTTCTTGTGGCTATGGGATTATCTGCGTATCATTCAAGTGAGTGGAGACTCTTTATTGATAGCTCAAAAAGAAGTTTAAAGTGTGTTTTACTTCACAATGGTAACATATGGATGTATCCCAATTGGAAACTCAGTCTCCATGAAAGGGGAGTATGGAAACATCAAAATAGTACATGCACAATCGAAATACCTCGATCACCAGTGGTTAATCTGTATGGATTTAAAAATGGTCAACTACCTTTTGAGTCAACAAGGAGGTTAGACAAAATACCCTTGTTTCCTTTGCTACTGGGACAGTAGAGCTGACAAGGAGCACTGGGTTAGAATGGAATGAACATCAAGCCATACGTTGGTATCTGGAGAGAAGAATGTCATTAATGAACCTCACGTTGATCGAAAAAAAGATCATCCTTCCACCTTTGTACATCAAACTCGGTATTATGAAGCAGTTTGTAAAAGCTCTTGATCATAATGGTGATTGTTTTCCATACATATTTTCAACCTTTCCGAGTCTTAGTGATGCGAAGAAAAAGGCAGGGATATTCGGCAGACCCCAAATCAGAACATTACTCAGGGACATACATTTCATTGAGAGGATGGCCGCTGTCGAATCTTGAGCGTGGACTGCATTTACGAATGTGGTGAAGGGTTTTCTTGGGAACAAGAAAAACGACAATTACCAAGAGATTGTGGATGAACTTCTCCTTAGTCTACGAGAGCTCGGGTGCAGAATGAGCATCAAACTTCACTACTTACATGGTCACCTGGACACGTTTCCAGACAACTTTGGGGATGTTAGCGACGAACAAGGTGAGAGGTCCCACCAAGACATTAAAGTCATGTAAGACCGATATCAAGGTCGTTGGGACTCGCATATGATGGCTGATTACCGCTGGAGTTTGATGAGGGATCATTCATATGCTCTACATAAGAAGGCGTCATCAAATAGAAAGTTTCCCCCAAAAATGAACTAATATGTTTGTCTACAAACAAAAATACACTGTTCCTGCATCTACTAGTTTGATATAACATTCTATGTTTGTAATAATATTGAATTTTGTCAAATATGTGTTAGTACTTTCATGTTTTGTATTTCTTTTAGTTTTGTATGTTTAAACAAAATTAAATTGTTTTGTCTAATCGTATTAAAAAAGTTTTTAATACATTCTTCACAATATGATTTTTAGAGAAAAAAAAATTATGGATAAGTAATTCAGAAAATGACCCACTAACTTTTGAAATATATAAAAAGAAATTAATATTTTCAAATATAAATCTACTTTAGTTATGAAATCACTTAC
This sequence comes from Lepeophtheirus salmonis, assembly GCF_016086655.4. Lineage (NCBI taxonomy): Eukaryota > Metazoa > Arthropoda > Copepoda > Siphonostomatoida > Caligidae > Lepeophtheirus > Lepeophtheirus salmonis. Next base: position 19,909,103 of record NC_052136.2, read on the forward strand.
AACTTATCCCTTAGTCACGTACGACTTCACTTAATAATTATATAGATGGTAGGGCAGCAAAACGTGCACTCAAGAGATTGATTTAGAAATACATCAATAATTTTCAATAATGGCAAAAAACTAATGTTAATAAAACATGTAGAATAAGTTTTTACAAAACTTTTTTCAATCAATATGGGCACCCTCATTATCAATGAGGGTTTTATACGTCGCCTGAAGACCATACATGAGTTGATAAAAAAACTCCTCTGAAAAGCTGTCCCATGCATCCACTATGGAGGACTTCACTGAGTCCACAATTTGGTATGAGGTCCTTTTGGTTACCTCTCCAAAGTGCTCCATATAGAAAAGTCTACCAAAGTCTTCGAGCCATGTTATCTGCACATAACTTTTGGCACTTCGCGTTCGTGTGAGAGGGGTGCCGTCCTAAGTCTACAAATAGTTACCCTCAGTTTTTTCTCGGCCATGGCAAAATGGCGTATCTAAGCACCTTATATTAGGCCCATGGGCCAATTTTCTATCCAGCCTTGAAAAATAACAGATGTATCTTCTTTCAATCTTTCCCCACAACACCAAGGAACATTGTGTAGGCCGGATATGGTATGGTAAACCTTTCGAGCCTCTTCTTTTATTTCCACAACCCAGTGGGCATTCTAGCAGATGTGGAATTGATCAACTATAAAAATATTGTTGTCCAAGAAATTTTCTCAATTAACCCATTTGCCTTGTTCCATGTGAGAATTTTTTACACATTTCGAGCCTCCTGGCTTTCATACCCTCTGTTCGAAGGTGACTTGGGTTCCTTGTGAAAGAAACTAATTATGAATTGTGCTTTATAGCCCTCCTGGTAGTCCTCCAGGAGATACAAAGAAGTTGTTGGCGATGAGATTCATCGATTTAGTGGGATCTTTCTTTATAATTCTTCTCCAAACTTGACAAGAACTTCGTATTCCTCTTTAAATTATGCCCTCCACTTCCTGACATCTTAGAGAGGTTTTCTTCCTTTTTTTTTTTTTTTCATCCTGGTCAACATAAAAATCAGGCTCCAAGAACACTTAACAATGTCCGTAATCTTGACAGGTTTTTATATGCTCCGTTTATTTTTCGAAAGCAAATTCCAGAAATATAGAAGCTACTAGATTATAGCCAAAGAAAAGTAATTAAGCATTATATGATAATGTGACATGTCAAAATATAAGCAGCTTTATAATTTTTGTGTGTTTGTGAAAACCAGGCTGAGGAGTCGGTAAATAAAATGCAACAATACAAACAACATCTACCTACAATGTTACTCTTGACTATGATGACATTGAATATTCTCTATGCTCTCTCTTTGGATATGCTCTACCCAACATGTTAGTTTATAATTTAGAGATGTTTGGGAATTGTGATTTTATAGACTATATAGCGTGTTCGAAATTTGTGAAGTAAACTTATAAAAGAGTTTACTTTCAAGTTTCATAAATTGATAGTACTTAATACCTATAATTTATAACCGTTTAGGAAAAAACTTGACGAACACTCAACGTAAGCTTGAGATTATAAATAAATTTTATTTAAATAAATAATAGTAACTTTTGTAGTCCATCAAAAAAGGCACCACTTAGCAGCCCTCGTGAAAACCTATCAAGTTGCTAAACTGAACGATTAAATTATTCTCTTACAATAGTATGGTATACTTGAATACTGTACAATTTATTATGATAATTAAATTTAAAATTACTTAACTACTCTCTAGTGCAGTGGTTCTCAACCTTTTCATCAATGCAGATCTCTTAGTTTTTTTGTTTTTTTTTGGAAAGAGAGGGTAATAAATTTTTCTAAATTTGTTGGATGATTTCTTTTTTTTAAAGATTATTTATCGGTCTGATCACTCATAGCTGTTGAAGTAAAACAGTGAACATGGATGATAAGAAAGATAAATTAAAATAATTTTGCTTACAGTAAAAATGATACACTATGTATGACGAGTTTTTTTCCCACTAGAAGCCTTGGGTTTCAATAGGAAAGTAGATTTGAAGGAGTATTGCTATGCTAAGGTATTTTGAGACAACCCAAGATTAATGTATACCATTTTCAATTTATAAATACTTTTAATCTAAAAACCGAACTAACAGAAAAGAGCTGAAGATAGAATACATATTATTTTTGTTTATCCAAAACAAGTCTGTGAAGGATGAAGTAGACAATTTAAAAAAAATATAAATTACAAGCTGCCCTCCAGATTTATTTGCTTAGAAGTTTGATGTAATCGAAATTCAATATTCCTGAGTAAAAAGGAAAAGTATAATTTCACTTCAAAAAACGCAATTTCTAACACAAATATTTTTATATGAAAATCTTCATCAAATAACTTAGATCCTTTGTTATTATATATTTAAAAAACCTGATTTAACAATATGTTGCATGTATAAGAGTCCATAATGGCTTATAATAAACCCAATGATTGATTATTATCATCTAAAAATAATCAAAAAAACAAAAATATTTTTTTCTTAATTTTCAATTTCATCCGTCTGCTTTCATTTTGACATATCACGTATATCTTGATTCAAATTAGATGGAAAGACCAGGAACAATATAGACAGGCCGGTTTTAAAGAGTGAGACATTGAATATATCATACTCAAATGAAAATGACAAAAAAAGTATCTGGATTTTTAGTAGAGCGTGTTGATAAACCTCCCTGTTCTACTAAATAAAATACCTCATACAATGTCTATGCGAAATAATTAAACTATGATTAAAGTTTCACTAAATTCATTTTCTGAATTAATTTTCTATTAAAAAAATGCTTAATCTCTTCCCCGTTTTTATTTTATTATTATTTCTCTTCTTGTATATATGTATATTCCCTATGCATAAAAAGAGTGGTAGGGAATGTGTTTTTTAATTTATGTATGTATTTACATACATAAAATACACATAGCCACAAACATACCAGTAATTTAAATATTTACATTTTCCATCATTAAATAATCGTACATAAAATAGAAAAAAAGAGTAACATGGAGGAAAAATAGCTTGGCCTTTCTATCGTTGAACATGAAAAATGTTATGGGATATAAAGTTTTGTCCTAAAGCCAGTGGCTATCAAATGAGGAAAAACTACATAAAAATTGCAAATTTAGAATATAATAGTTTTCTAAAAGGAAGTCAATTATTTTCCAAAAGATGGTTTTAGTAACGAGTACCTGGCGTTACATCGGTTTACGGTAGATGGTGTTAGAAAGATTAGATTTTGTATCAAAAAAGTGTTTCCACAGTTTTGTGATTGTTTGAGCACACGTCAAAAAAAACTAAACCACATTTTACTGTTTTCTTCTATAAAGGCAAATTACAAGCCAAGTGGCTAAAAATGTGAATAGTTTATGGTTTTCATACTATAACAGCCAATCACGCACAATTTTGGTTTCGTCAATTCAATTATTCTGATGTCCAAAATGCACCACACTCTGGAAGGACAATTGTCGAAAGTTTGGATAAAGTAATAGAAATCGTCGAGTTCGGCCGTCATTTAAGCACTGTTTTGATTGCAAAAGAGATAAATATGAATCCCAAACTAAATAAAAATATATTAAAAGTAATTGATTTATTTTTATTGCATTTATTATACAGGCTCCTCCGTCTAAAATGCAACACTTTCTTAAAATTACAAAAACTGTTATATTTTAAAAAAATATCATAAAATGTGGAAAATTTAATTCATAAATACAACCAAATGACACCTTTTTTACATTATCAATTAATATATCCACCTTATGCCTTAATGACCAGTTCCAGTCTGGTGTATAACTTTGCACAGTAGTTCTTTAGAAAGTTCTTTAAAAAATATCAAAGTCCACGGGAGAAAAGTCGGGGAAAACAAGAGTCTTGCCTTCCAAACTTGTTGAGGAGGATTTTGCAGCACCTGGTCACGTGCATTAATAGATCCAAAGGCTTCAAACTCTAACGAGAAGTTATCTTCTAAACATAATGATTGAATTCTTGCTTCACCAAGCAGTGTATGGTAGTCTGGCTGCAGTCATATTCACGAGCAATGCCATTGACAATCATATTGCATCTTCTGCCTTCAATAATGCTTTTGGGTTGATCTGGACTTTGTGGAAGATTTTGCTTGCAACTCACACCAATGAGCGGTTACAGCTCAGCACTTTAAAGATTTCTGATTGCAATTTTCCAAGCGTGAATTGTTCCATAATTGCAGATCTGGATTGCTCCGTCTTTTTGGTTATGGGGCTCTTATTTCTATATTGACTTCGCTTATTTTCTATTTACAGTTTCTATAGATAATTGTTTACAATAAATTATAAGGGTTAAACATGGAAATATAACAAATATGACAAAAACGCGCTACTTAAAAAATTGTTGCATTTTAGACGGAGGGGCCTATATTACATTTATTGAGATATACGCCAATGTGTGCAACAGAAATGTAGTCCAAGAAGGGGTGTCAAATACAGCAACTCTCCCAATTAGTAGGTTGAGTTGATACACTCTAATTTTCCATATTTCAAATTTTAAATCAGTTATTCACTTGAATACATACGATCTATTTATTTCAATGAGACTTCCCAAATCGCTATGCTTACTTCAAATTTAATTTCATTTACTAAACAATATGTATTTTTCTTGACACTTCGAATAACCTTCATAATATTCATCAATTATCTTGTTATTTTTTTAATTTAAAAATGTCGCAGTTATTTTTTAAATAAAATATTTATGTAGAACGAAAGTACTTTCAATATAATTTTATAAGCCATATAGGATTTCTTGCCAAATCGTAATTATTAGTTTTATGGTCATTCTACTTTAAATAGTAAAAATTAGTATTTGTAGAACATCAATCTTGTTTTATTGTATTCTTCCCTGTGGTACACATGATGGAGGAATGCATAATTACTTATTTACCGATTTATGTTACCTGTGAAAATCATTATTTAAAAGAAATAGCGTGGGGTGTATCATCTAGTATATTTGATTGAAATAGCAATATTGTATTGATTTGATTTGTTCATTCTAGAAATTGCTCAAGGTTAACTGATAATGAATTATATTTCATATATACTTCAAAAGAAAATAAATATTTATAAAAAAAGTAAACACTGTAGTTTTTATATACTTATTATATCAAGTTCGAGATATTTCTGATTGAAAAAAGTTTAGATCAATCAATATTGCTGTTCCAAAGATGTGTTCTATAAATTACAAATTTTATTATTATAAAATTTGTAATACATTTGTGTATGTAATTTGTATATATATAATAAAACCCAGAAATTATATTATGGAAAACCAATCAAGTAAAAATTATTATGTAAAGGGTAACAATAATTTTTATTTATATGGAATTAAAGTCTGATATTTATATACATGTACTTTCTATTTGAAATTGTAATCAGTTACATCCACAAATAACATAAAAATAATACATTCCTGGAAATGTTATACTACTTACATACATATATTGGAATAAAAAGTATTTTAATCACGTTTTCTTATTGTGTCTGTGTACAAAATCCATACGGACATATCAAAAACTATAAAAACACACCAAAATCAATTTAATCAATAAATAATTCTTCATAAGATAATTTAATTGAATAAAAACAGATTATACAAAATAAAGGTTGGTGTTGTGCTGTATCATTCATTATTTTATTGCAAGTTAGATACTTATAATAAGGCCTATTAGACATATGTCGAAAATTTAGAAAAGTTTTCGACTAACAATGTGGTTCTTAAGATCAGTTTTGATCTTGTCTAGATTTCTACCTCTCGTTAAGTATTTGTTACAATCTTTAAAGAAGTTTAGATCTTGTTTTGCCTCAAATAAGGGTTTAATAGCAACAATACTTTACTCGTTCATACACAAATGTCTAAACAATTTTCGAAAAATAAATGCTGGATAATTAAGGAATTTGCATATGATGTCATTGGCTTGAAAATAATAGATGTGGAAATGTGATTTTCAAAGCAATTACTAACCCTTATCAACTCATATATACATACAGGGCATTAAGGTTAAATCGGCACTTACGGCCGCCGACGATTTCGTTACTTTGAAGCTATCTGATGGTGTCTCATTTTTTGCCAAGCTTTAGTCAGTTTTTTTAAATTTATTCTCTGAAGTTGCTGGCGCATTTTCATTGAGTTCCCTCTGAACTAGAGCTCACAAATTTTCAATGGAAGACAAATCAGAACTATTGGCAGGCCATGTGCCTTTGCCTCAGAAAGAATCCAAGTTGTCTGAGCACCACTTTTGTGCCTTTTTGGAGTGGTGAGCAGGGGCACCATCCTTCGGGAAAATGGTTCTTGATGGGTCAGACAACATTTTCCTCTTCAAAGGAAGTCCAGTTTCTTCAGTACGAGACAAAGCTGACATCAGACACATGCTGAGGATCTCCGTTACGTAGTACTCAGCCGTCACTGTATGGTTTCATGGAATCAGGTGAAAATCTGACACTGTCTGGTGGCTGATAACGCCTCAAACCTGAGTTTTCATAGGAAATTTCACAGTTACAGTGGGGTTCCACATCTCCCTTATCTCTTGCCCAGATCCAATTTGGGACATAAAATAGCTCAAATGGACTTTCATCACTGAAGAGGATACATTTACAGTGATCTGCAGTCTAGTGTTTCTGCTCACGACAGAATTGAAACCGGACCCTCCTTTGGTTTTCTGAAAGTTTGGGTTGCAGACGAGGTTTGTATGGCAATGCATTCAAAGAGTGCCTCAGCTAGTTGTGAACAAATGACTTGGATATTGGATAGCTCTTTGAAGTCAATCTTGCTGAAAGTTTCCTTGTAAATGGCCTCTTTTTGGTCAAAGATTTTGAAATCACCAGTTTGGGAACTATGCTAATTTTTTTCTTCCTTCCTCGACCCTTCTGACTTGCAAGGTCCATCCTTCCTTTTCTTACACCAATTATCAATGGTCCTGAGAGGAATCTGTAACCTTTGAGCAACGTCTCTCTGGCTTGGTCCACCCTCTATCATGCCAACAGCCTTGGCCCTGGTCTCCGAAGAGTGATCTCTCACCATTTCAGTTGTACACAAAATACATTACAAACATTAACAACTTTTTTTTTCCTTCAAAATTAGAATTAATAACCAGCGAAAGAAGTTACTTAAATATAAATTCTATCAAAATATAACAATGAAAATTCAAAATACATTCAAATTTAATTATGTTTGTAGAAGTATGAAAGTCATACTGATGATGATATCAAATGATAATTACACATCCGTTGAAAATTCTTAGGTATTTAATGTAAAACATCTGAGCTGCCAGGGAGACCGGAGACTATTACAGCAGGATTTTATAAAAAAAGTATTTTTTTTTCCTCTTATTAGTAAGATGGTGTTACATCGAGTACCTTTACGTAAACATTATAGTACTACTGGAAGTCGCTCAGCAAATCAGTAATTTTTGTCAATGTTTCTTCGAGATATTGGCTAAAAACTGATTTTGGAGGATGAAGGTTTTTTTTCTTTTTTTGATAAACTATGTCAAACTAGCTCTGTAACAAAAAGAACTCTTTTCGGTTTTTTTGACGTTATACATGCCCTTTTTTTACATTTTCTTCCTTAATACTTTGTATACTGTAACACTGGGATTAAATCTTCGGCGTTCACATTATGGGTTTTTAAATTATGTGGACCTTTTATTATATACCTTTTTTTACATTTATGTACATGTCAATGCTACAAAAATATTCCTAGAGAAGGATAATAAATCAACGTTCCTGGCTCTATATACATATAATGTATGTATGTGTATTTATGAAACTCCACTCAACTAGAGGAAAAGTTAATAAAGAAAATAGATTCTTCATTTACAAATTGTGATAGAACGATGAAACCTTCCCAAAAAAGACAAATTATACATATATAACGTTCATATTACAGAATAAAAGCCATTTCGAATGTGGAAGAGTAGGGAAGCTCTCAACAACTTGAGATGCTTAGAAATGTCTCGTTTAAAATGTATTCCTTCAAACTTCAATGTAATGAGCTTAAGAACATGAATGTATTATTTAACACATTTTCTATAGAATTTGACTTTTGTACACATACAAAAGGAATGTTCGATATGTCAATATCTTTTTTTAAAGGAGATGAAGAGGGAAAAACTATTTTTTTTTTTTTTTTTTTTTTTTTTAATTTAAAAAAAACTAAAATATTTGGATAGAGAAATACAATTGAACATAAACTCAGGTAAAGAGCATTCCTCTAATTTCCTTAACAACATCAATAAATACTTAGACAGTTGCAAAAAAGTGCTTATGTATGTACATACAAGGGTGTCTCTACCAAGATATCAGGATTCCGGTTTTCCGAAATCTCTTGTGGTTTTACATCTACGATAAATTAAAGTAATATATTGCAATTAGTTGTTTCAAAACATAAGATTCCTTTTTCTATGAAAAGTTGTATACTTATTAAAGATTCACTTGAGATACAGTTTTTAACGATTTTTGCTACAGTACAAATGATACACATCCACAAAAATGATTGCCAAAGAATAACAAAATCAAGATGAGCTACTGTCGTTTCATCAGAAAATATTTTTCTATCTAGATGAAGATATGGATCAAATTCAAATAGAACCATATAAAAAGCGAAAATGTTTCCAAAAGGAAACCAGCATCCCCAGAAACATAAAATATAATTATGGTGTAGACTATTTTATCATTTAATGTAAACTCTCTGCAAGGTTTGAGATGAAAATACGACTTAGTGAAACTATTAAAGTATTTGAGACTTCCCGACATGGTTATTTACATGATACAAAGTGCTCTCTAGAATGGGACTTGTCAATTTTAGACTGCTACTTATTTTTTTTTCTTCAAATTTAAGTTAACATCCTAAAAGAGGGATTTCCTTTTTTTTTTAAAGTTGAGTCTGAATCCAAAAATTACTTTTCGATGTTCTTATGGAAATCTCATCAAAGCTAACTGTGATTATAGGAGGTCCATTTTTGATATAATTGGTGTATAAGGACACAACAGATATTATATTGATTCTTTCAGAACCAGACTAAAATGCATCATTTACCGCAGGCCAACAATAATATGAGGAGATTATAACATTCAGCTTAATCTAAGGAGATAATATAGGCCAAACTCAATTAATGACCATTCCAATATCATCACGCATTGATCTGTTCTGTATAAAAAGTTTTGTGAATGAGTCAATATTGTAACTTAATATGATATTAATTACATGCAATTGTCCGATCATAAACAATAAGTCTCCAAATAAACCCCTTTTTGTTGGAAAGAAGACGAAAAGCACAGTGAGAACTCAACTCTACTCTACAAGGTAATTCCAAGATACATAGGAGAGCCGTTGATGTTATTAAAAACACATGTATAATTCTGATGTCCTGCAATCACGTTTTTTCAGATTTGCAAAAAATGCCTTGAAAAATCAAAAACCTTTTTCGAAAAAAAGGAGCTATGAAAGCCAATAAAATATGCTATGATCTTGCAAAACTTGAGAAGATTTAAACCTTAATTTAGAAATGTAAAGAGTTTTTCTTCTTTATATATAGAACCAAGCATAAAAATTGTAACACATTAAGACTTATCTCACTTAATACTACGGTGCAAAAAAGAAGTGAATAAGGAAAATAAGGAAAAAACATGTCTCTTTACTCCTGGTGGGGAAGTTTTCGAAGATCTGGAATATATTTCCCATAAAGGCAAAAGATATTACTCCCGGCTACATAACTGCATAGATATTACTTTACGGACAAGGTGTACAAAAGGTATTAAATATTTTTGTGAGGAATGGAGATCTGAAGGTAGAGAAAGGGACAAGGCTATATTGGAACGGCATTTAACTGAATCTTAAATAAGAGATACCATTGATAAGAATGGAAAAATAAACATGTCTGGCCATCTGGTTTTACCTTCGAATTTTAGAAAAAATATTCAGAACTTTTAGTAACTATTCTCTTACGTTTTTATGAAGAGGTTCTCGTCGTTGGATACTTCTGGGACTTTTTCATTTTTCCTTTCTTTCAAAGTAGAACTGTATTTATAAAAATTAAATTTATCGTACAATCTAGTTAACATCATATGGGTTAAAAAGTCCCAGTCTTCTCACAAAGATAACACTATTTTTTTAAGTCACCTCATGTTCAATTAGTACCAACCTTCAAAAGATAGCTACTAAAAATTTCATGGCAATATTTTCTTTAGTTTTTTGAATGATTGTGCTAAGTGTGACGCTAATTTTATTATTTTCAAAATAATGGATGAAAAACAATTTCGTGTTTAATATTACACTGCTTCTTGATGAGAAAATGTACTATTCAAGCTAAACAATAGCTTGAAAAAGGGTTATGGGGACTCAATTGCATCAGAAATAATAATCAAACGTTGTTTTTCTGACCTCAAAAATATTCATAATGACACCAATGATGCAGAACGCAGTGAACGTCCAAATTAAGTAAAAACAACCGAGAACATTAAAAAAATCTACAAAATTGTTTTGAATGATGGAAAATTTAAGTTGTATAAGTTAGCTGACATCCTAACGACATCAAAAGAATGTGATTTCCTTTATTTTGCATGATCATTGTTCCATGAGAAAGCTATGTTCAAAGTGGGTGCCGCGTTTACTCACTGACGACAAAAAAAAATTCCCAATGATTCTAAGCAGTGTTTGGCCATGTTTAAAGATAACAAAACCAATTTTTTGCCTGTATGTGACAATAGACGAAACGTGGATCCATTATTTCACTCCAAAATTAAAACGATCATCATCAGAGTGGACAACAACTGGTGAACCTCGTTAAAAGCGCCCAAACGTACAACAATCAGTTCAAAATGTTTTGGGATATGCATCGCATAATATTTATAAACAACCTTGAGAAGGGAAATACCATCAAAATTGAATACTATATGGAGTTATTAGAGTGTTTGTAGGAGAAAATCAAGGAAAAACATCCCATTTGAAGAAGAAGAATGTATGTAGATTGTTTCACCAGGATAACTCACTGTGTCAGAAGTAAATCAAAATAGTGGCAAATGTTAGTTTGAACTTGATTCAAATTGCTTTTCCATCTATTTTATAAATTTTGCTCAAATTAAGAGGTTATCGCTAAGACGGAGTACAATTGTGAGGCAAAAGATAATTGCTGGAATTATTGTGTTGCTCTTGATGGAGATTATATTTGTGAATAAATCCAATTTTAAATATTAAAAAAAACGTGTTTTTTCTGTTAAGCCTAAGACTTTTCAGCCCATTTGTTTGTTTGAATAAAGTTTGAAGATTAGTTTGCATCCTACTCGATACAAATTTTTGAAAGGTAAGCTATGGTATACTTTTTACTCTAAAAACTTTTTTGAGTATAAAAAGGATGTCTCTCTCATTACTGTAGATTTAAAAAAAGCTTTGGATACCTTGTTGCACAAATTTATTAAACAAACTTTGTATAATAAAGGATTTGGCGATTTCATCATTCGAATGGTTGATGCTACTTTAGCTAGATCTCAGACAATCGGGGAATATAGAAATCAAAGTAGAACCTTTTATAATAGACGTGTTGTTAAAGAAAGAGACCATGCTCAACTTTGATTTTTCTAGTTTTCTTACTAACCAAAATTGACTTTATTATGCAGACGATTTAACAATGATCTTCAAAGAAATTCCACTACAAACAATACAAAATTCTAAGCAAACAATTAATATTCTTAGATAATTCTTGCTTAATTCAGATTTCGAGACAAATCCTGAGAAATCAGAAATAATAAGCAGTTTGGAAAAGCATGGCCAGATTTTAAAATTTCTAGAAAAATAAAAATATTAGGACCCTAGATTGGATTGTGTTCAAAACAACCTGGAGTTCATTCTAACAATAATTAAATAAACATTCTTTATATCTTTAAAGTTTAATGTTTGGAACAAAATCAAAGCTTGGTACACTTAGATTATCTCTAAAGTAAATAATTGAATATGGAATGGAATAAAAAATAATTACTGAGTTTCCATTTCTAGGAATTTATTACTGCAAATACAATATTTTCGTTTTTTATTTTCAAAAGAATCGGTTTTATTTCGTTCTACGTTGAAAAGCAAAAAATATAATCAATGGGGTGATAACAAAGACACAAAATGTCTTGTACGCAAAGAAAAGTTAAGCATTTCAGTTATTTTGTCAATAGTTAAACTTCACATGAGAATTTCAGAGAAAACAGCTGATTGATCTCATTTATTCGCTTGTTTTGAATTGTTTTTTTTTGTTTTTTTCAGAGTTGTAATTAATATTTATATGATATGTAGCATCATCATTTTAATACATGATTTACATAAAACACAAGGTCATTTTTTTAATGGGAAAAGTTTTTTTAGTTAAAACAAAAAAGTTTACTTTATTATAATTTATTTATTTTACTCATTTTAATGGAAGTATTTCTATTCAAAAGGGCAACTTGTGATCTACGTAAACCGTATCTTAATCATATTTGGGTTTCTGTGATAACCACTTATATATATATATTATTAAAAAAGACTTGTGAGCTGTATATAGTGGTCCCTAATGTATACCATAAACATATTTCGATCTAAGAAATAACAATGTAGTCGTATTAATGAAATATTGAAGGCTTGTGGATGTATGCAAAGATAAAGAAACAAACTGTTTCAACTTTTTTTGTTATTGTTCTCTGATGTCTATCATAATTTATATACATTTACAGTATCTATATATTAATAATTAAATAAGATCACGAAATCATAAAGGAGAGAAGGTTTGTATTGTTTTAGAATCAGAAATAATTATCTATTACGTAAATTTGTATGTTTAATACAATTTGAAATATTGACTTATTGATTTCAGATTAGAATTTAGGATTTATATCGAAGTAATTCCTTCAATGCCTTTGTTGTATTACCTTCTCCCCTCCTATCTTGTCAAAATTGATTTTAGTTGATCCAATGAAACGTCAGAGAGCTAAACTGATCTCTTCCAAAATAATCTCCGAATTGACAGGGTTGTTATGTTGATTTTTTGTATTTTTTAGCAATCCCAAAATGCAGACGATTTTCATCACAAAGTATAAAATAAAGCTGATAAAGGTAATTCCTATCGAAAATTAGTTAAAAAACTCATGACAGGAATCTCTTCTTTTTTTTCATTTTTGTTAACGAACGCTCTTTAGGTAGAGTGTATACCTTCTCATAGTACAATGTATAATTGTACTTACGAAAAAAAATGCATATGCTTAATTTATTTCTAAATCAATTTAAGGATTTGTATGCAAAGATTTAAAAGGATATTGATCAGATATACATACATAATGTCCCTAGGTATTTAAATCTAATTTTCTAAGAGGAAAATTTATTACTTATATGTATAATATGTACCTACCATGATATAAATTTCTAAATTTATATCCTATACATATATTTAGATATATACTTATCTATGTACAAAGATATTTGAGTATCTGATGGGTTGAATCCAATATTCCTATAACCAGCTCTCCATATTAGCTTTTCTTACTAATTTAACCATTTGGATAAGAAAGTAAAGGATAATTGTTATTGATCTACCAACATGTTCCAACCCAAAAAAAGAGAAGGATTTATCTTTGTGAGTAATTTAATATTCTCCCCATAAAGACCATATTTAGTTCTACAAAGATATACTTACTTATGTGGATATATAGAACTTTAACATTGATTTTTTTTTTTACTTATTTAATCAAGGTCAATATATTTTCTTGGTTTTTTCTTCCTTAAAACTACAAAATGTGCCCATATAGAAGAAGACGAAATATTATTTTGAAGGAAAAGTAAAAAAAATTTAATTTTCCAATGATAATCTTCAGAGTTTTTTCAATTGTTATTATTTTACTACTTCGCTCAAATCAATATTTACAATGTTTATAAGACAAAAATTATAATCTTATAAAAATGATTTAAAAGGAGCTACCAAATTATAAGTTTATTTACCAAATTTTAATTGCATGATTATTCATAGAACATTATTTGTATATACAATTTATGTACAATGAATAAATATATTAATATAAAGTTCAACTAATACTCAAATAGTGTAAGTGAGATTTAAGATATTATACAAAACTAGATTTGATAATTTTGATTTATTATTTATTTTTGTAACAATAATACTAAAAGGTAAAATTATATTAAAATAGTTGTGTATGTTTGTTAAGCAACTTGACTTTTTACAAAACCTATTTGTGTATCTAAAAAATTTTTCTATACATGGAACATTTTTTTTCTGTTTTCTTTCCCCTTTTTAACCAACTTAAGCCATTTTTTCTATCTTACTATTAGTAAAATAGTTATGAAACGAAAGATAGAATTAAATTAAAATAAAATAAAATATCTAAAGGAGTTAAAAAGCTTAATATATAAATTACTGTTATGATAATACAAAATAAATAGATACCGGGTAGTGCGGAATGGATGTTCCACTAATCAACGTGATACAAATTTTGCTCCTCCGGTGTCTCAATTAAGTCAAACGTGATAGATTACTTAAAGACATGCATTAAGCACACAATGACAGATATGATTTATGATTTGATCTCCATTGCTCTCAAGGACGGCCTTCAAGCGGCCACGGAAGGTTGAACACAATCTGGCTATGTAGTCCCTTCTCATGAGCTTCCACTCCTCTTCAACGGGTACCACTTCAGGTCAGTGATATTACCGAGGCCTAATCTACAGGCCTTGGGACTCGAATTATCACCAGATAGAGTAATCCAAAGGATTCAGATCCGGGCTATGGGGAGGCCAAAAGTTATTCGGCAAAAACTCAATGTTCTCTTGCACAACATTGGCTGTCTGGGCGGGTGCCCCATCCTGCTGGAAGACGTAGGACGCCTTCCCTGACTTCTTGGTGATCTTGAGGACCAACGGAAGTACCTTGGTATTCAAGGTCTCCAAGTAGTCGATCAAGACGTCCTACGTCCTCCATCAGGATGGGGCACCCGCACACCTGTTTGGACACGTGAAAGAGGTCTTCAGAAGTGTCTTCAAAGGAAACAACCGGATTGTTTTGCTTGTTCAAGACGAGGTCAACAGTGAATTTTTTTTCATCTGAGAAGAAGATCCTACGGTTGCCAAGATGCTTCAGATCGCTTAGAAGTCGTTTGGCCCGCTCCAAACGGGCATCTTGTTGCTGTCGAGTCATTAATGGTCTTTCCACGTACCTCTTGGTCTCTCCCCCCGGTGGTCTTGATTGCCCTGGACACTCAAGTAGAGATACATCCATTGTGCACGATCTGGTATTCTGGTATATGAAGAAATTATTTTAATTCCTTAGGACATTAAAGGGAAAAAATTCCTTATACTGCAAGTCAAGTTGAGTCTCCAGTCTTTTTTTTATCTAGCCATTTAATCTTCTAAACATCATATTGAATCATAAGAGTTGACAAAAATTGTAATACGGTTAAAAAAACTTAAGAAGAAAATTTAGCATAAATAAAAACAATAATTAAGATTAAATATATGAAATAATTATTTATCCCTCCCTTCCCCTCTTCAATTACATGTAGCATATAAAAACCTATAGATCTGGTAAGCAAGCTACCACGGAACTGAAGAGAAGAGAGGATCTCTACCCAGTTCTCATAAATCATTATCTATCAACACCATTGTTTAAAACAGTTGTAGCACCCTTAATTGTCCGTCAATGAAATCATCCAGTCCTGTCGTCCTTATTAGCCCATAGTCTGGGTGAAGAATAAAATGCAGATAACTTTCGTGATGAATGCGTCAACCCAAGTAATCGGTGTCATAGCCACCGGCCAATAATTTCTTTTTTAGTTCTATTCCGATTCCGTACCTAATTTTCTGTTCCACAATTTCCCTTACAGATATCCCTTTACTGCATTCATAAAAAGGAAGGATGACTCTGTGCAATCCTTGCAGAAGGAGCAGAGCCTCTCCGTTTCATCTGTTTTCGACTTGTTGGTGAAGAGTGCTGACGAAACGAGACGATAGTTTCAAGTCTTTGTGACAAGTTCTAATTCTAAAATATTTTCACGAAGTACAATTTCAGTCATGGAACATTTTTATCAAATCCATTCCGAGTACTCAGATTTCTTTTGAGTTCACTTCAAGTCCATAATTATAAAATATAAGATCCATAATGTCGAGTCCAAGTCTGCTTGGATGTCTTTGATGGTGATATCAAGTAAAGTTGCAAGTATTTAAAAAATAGAAACAAGTCAAGTCGTAAATCTCCAGTCCAAACTTCCATTATTTCTTTCTACATCATTGTTTTAATTCAAATCTAACTTTCATTTCATAAACAATTCTAAAAATTATAAGATTAAAATAAACCTTAGTTAGTCCCAAAATGGAGTGCGTGTTCCATGTAAAGAGGATAATAATAATAATGTGCATTGATAAATAATGGGGTTTAAGACTTTATATTGTCAATTGAAAAAGGAGCCTACTTCTTTTTCTTTCTTCTTTCACATCTTTACCATTGGTTTCATTGTCAAAATATATGGCATATCTACATAATTTTTAGAATAAATTTATGTAAATAGATTTATTAAAATGCAAGATATAAAATATAATCAAAATATATTTCACTTAAAAATACATTTTTATGAGTAAAGGCTTTTCAAATGTACGATGCGTCAACATAAAAACAATTGTAAACGGAAATCAACAAAGGCAATATGTTCAATTAATGCAAATATTTAATGGACACATTTTGTTCAGTAATAAGCCCGGTATTTAAATTTTTGGGATGGGTTGAGATATACAAAAATCTTAACTATAGGTTTGAAGTTTAATTATATTTATAAGACTTAATTTCATACAAATATTGACTTTTCAAATAAAATCTATTAATTACTTAATATTTCATAGTGAAAATAAATATTTACTACTTTAAATTGAATTTATAGTACCTCCAAATGATGAATCAGAATAATTTGTTGATAGAAATTTACATTTATTTTTTGAAAAATACAAATGTAATGCTGACTCAATATCGAGTATATTTGTCTTAGCTTGCTTTTGGGTTCTCGGCCCACATTTCCCCTTTAAACGTTTCTGTTATATATTGTACTATCACCAAATATAATTATTTTCTCCCATTAGATATACCATGAATGCATAAAATATATAAATTAATTGTGACTCAATATACATTCGAGCACATTTAATTTCTAACCTCACTTTTTTTTAACGAATGGTTTTATAGACACATATTTATATTAATTGGTAGGTATTTTTTGTATTGATTTTATGGGTTTATATTTACATATATATACTACCTTAGTTTTTATGAGTATTATTGTTAAAGAAGTTTAGCTACTGAATAAGTCCTTTTTTATGTCCTAAAGAGCATCAAAATGTATTGAAAAATATCAACAAACGAGTATATGTAATATCACTCATTACATTATTTTCTGATAAATAGAGTGGGGAAAAAAATGAGAAACTTAAGTAGGCGGTTCTTATATAGCTATTATATATTATACTTCTTACTTTCATTCTTCTAAAAATGTAGTATCATGTAGTGGTAGCTTGACGTAAAAATGTAGTAAATGCTGTATTGAAAATTTGAGAAAAATGCTATAGTTAAGATAAAGTATAGTCATAAAGGTATAAAGAGCAAGGATATCTGTGTCAAAGAAGTGTTGACAACCCAGTTAGTGTAAAAAAACTATATGTTTTTTGAACTTTTTGACTTACGCCCTTGCTATGTTTTTATATATTCTTTTTAGTAAAATCAGGTTTAGACTTATTAGATAAATTAACCCTTTCCCAATTTCATCTCTGCTTGACATTTATGTATTTGTATAACTGTCTTGTATTTTCATTGTCATGCCTTGATTATGAAATTTCATTTCTAATTCTTAAGAATCTTCAAATCCTCCGTACTTTCCTCAACGAATCCAATTGCACTTGAGATTCATTATTCGTTTATTTTTCCACTACTTCAAGCAAGACTGAAGAGCTCCTATTTTTTTAGCTTTGCACAAACACTTTGGTACCTACGCCTATTTTATGTAAATCTATTGTCCCTTGACTACAAATATTTCTCTCATTTGCAACTCTCCATACTCCTCTTATTACCACTCTCCAATCCAATACGAATTCTTCGAGTGACTTGGCACACAAAATCTCATAGAATCTCCAAAAATATACTTTTAATCGGTTATTTCCCATCTATTCTCAGAACGTTCCAATATTCAAGTAACTCCAAAAAGAATCTGTCTGACATATATTTTCTATCAAATTTTTCTGTTGCATTTTCATAGTTTTTGAGTATCTGCTCGTTTTCCGTAATTATAACAAAATAATTATTCATTTCTATAAATATATGTTTATTTTAAATACTTTCGCGCTTCACATTTTAAGAAGCCATAGTTTATGATTAGAGCAAGTGGTTTTTTGTGTAATTTGCCAAAACAAGGAAACTTATCACTAACTCAAGACTTTATTCCAAATTCCTTCAATCAGAAGCTTGAATTATGGGAATATACAATCAACTACGAGATTTTGAAAGACACGTCAGTTGCGTTTTATAATTTTCTCAAACATAGCTTTTATAAAGGAGAGAAACATCTAAACCTTGAAAAAAAAATTAGAAAGCAGTACCTAATGTTTATAATGCTTATTGCTTTTATAATTTCATATCCAACGTTAGTTTAAATTTTATAATCTCTTCTTTTTGTTATTACTTTTTTAAATCTCATTGTTTTTTTTTTTTTTCTTTCTTATTATTGTTTTATTTCATTTATTTATAGTTGATATAATTCATAAATAATTTTTACCATCATGAAAAATTGATTTTTGTACTCTAAAACTAAATAATGACTCAATATAATATGGGAGTCGGTAAATTGTCAATTGTTTTTTTTTACAAACCGCGTAAATAACTATTTAAATTAGGAATTTAAAATCGATTCCAACGAACGTCATTTACCAGCTCTGTTAAGGGTCCTTCAAAAATCCCATATTTTAAAACACCCTCTACATAGTATCATTATCCCAAATGTGAAATTTAAAAATCTTGTTCCGTTAACCGATTAAATTAATTTTGTGAAATTTTAATTAGCAACAATCAATTATTTGCTGCTATTCTTGATTAAGACTTAATTAAAGTATTTATTGTTCTTATAATTATTGGAGGCTAATCCCGGCGTTACCCAACCTAGATAAAAATTTACATTGTATTTTTATGTCCGTTGTCAAAGTTTCACTCCCCCAATCAGTATTTAAAAAGTTGATTGGTTGAATTAAAATAAGCTCTTGGTAAACTGTAAACAATTCCTTATAATTATTAAATAATAATTCCATAGTTGTGAAGAATTGAATAGTTAGATAACAACTTATTCTGGGTTTTTTTTTCTATTATTATTTTTTTATTTAATAAAGGTATTTGACATACAATATGGATAGTTATGCGTAATAACTCCCAGATACCCGAGGTAGATACTCTAGTTTTCTCAAATGAACCATTTTAGCAAAAATTATTCCATAGTACGTCATTCAAGACCGACTCAAAGGCATTATTTAAGATTTAGAACGGAAATGAACACTATGTCAAAACATTAGGACCGATGTACCATACATGCCTCTCAACTCATCGAAAATAAATATATATATATATATCATGAATAAATTTTATACAAATTGAGAAAACATATTCCAAACATAAACATCGTTAGGATTTTGTAATCATATTATGAACGAACATGTTTAAATAAAACACAAAGTATATTTTATTATTTGTCAAGGGAACTTTTAAATGAAAGTTTTGGAGCAATTTATCAGATTAGCAATCGATTCCATACCTTCTTGAAAAACATAGTCATGGTAATACAAAAACAAACTTTTGTGAATCAACATGAAAACTCTCCTATTTTGAAGTAGAGTAGAACACCGGAACTTGACTACTTGGCTTTTATGGTTGTATGTACTGTTTTGACAATATATATGTTCCTTATTTAATTGATTAGGTTAAATTCTGATTATATATATTTCTTTGAAGCTTTTGTATAATGTTTGGATAAAAACTTGATAGTTGAAAGCAAATAAGTATGTTTATAAATATTTATTAAATAGAAAATTGACTCAGCACTTGTCTGCCTTGCTTCTTGGTGAGGTTCAATTTGGAACAAATTAGCGTTCCGGGGATCTACTGTATATAACATTAACCTTATTTTCTAATAGCTTTTTTGCTTTAAAAAACTGAAATCATAGCCCCTAAAAACGGAATAAAAAGATGATAGCGTCTTTCTATTCATTAATGCATTTAATAATATCTATTTTCCTATCATTAATTTTTTTTTTATCTCTAATGAAAGATAAGTCTTATACAGATGGGTATTTTTTCCTTTCACTCTGTTTCATTATGGAATTGTTTTCAAATTTTGCTTTCTTTTTCTGCCCCCAACCTAACCTCCCCCCCACTATTCCTCCTATATTTTGCTGACTGTTAATTAGGTCCCCCCTTTCTTTCTACAATGTGCATACTATTCCTTATACAAAATACTTAAATTTGTATATATCTTGAAAAAAGTCAAATATTGATATCTTATTCATGATGCCTCTTAAAAAAACCACAAAGGTTGCTCTTTAATTGTATTCTGTATTCCCCTTACGGTATGTCCAAAAGTTGACGGTGGTTTTTTTTTGGTTTTTTAAATCATGAAATAACCTAAACAAGTGATTTTTTTTTTGGCGAAAAACTTTATTTACTTCACAAAAAACTTTTATGCTTAATAAATTTTTTTATGGGTTTTGGCATCCCTTCATACAGATTATTCAAAGTATCTGGATAAATTTTTTCCCAAGCTTTTGTCAATTTTGTTTTTTTTTTAATTCATCTTCTGAAGTTGCAGGCGCATTTTCATTGAGCTTCCTCTGGACTGAGGCACACAAATTTTCAATGGGAGACAAATCAGGACTGTTGGCAGGAATCAAAGCTGTCTGAACACCACTTTTGTGCCTTTTTAGAGTGGTAAAGTAGTGGCACCATCCTGCTGGAAAATGGCTCTTGATTTGTCAGACAACATTTTCCTCTTCAAATGAGGTCAAATTTCTTCAGTACGAGAAAAAGATGATATCAGAGACCTGCTGAGGATCTCCGTTACGTAGTACTCGGCCGTCACTGTATGGTTTCATGGAATCAAATCTGACACTATCTGGTGGCTGATAACGCCCCAAACCTGAGTTTTCACAGGAAATTTCACAGTTAAAGTGGGTTCCACATCTCCCATGTCTCTTGCCCAGACCCAATCTGTTTGGGGATTTGGGACATAAAATAGCTCAAATGGACTTTCTTCACTGAAGAGGATATATTTCCTGTCATCTGCAATATAGTATTTCTGCTCACGACAGAATTGAAGCCAGACCTTCCTTTGGTTTTCTGAAAGTTTGGAGTGCAGACGAAGTTTGTATGGCAAAGCATTCAAAGAGTGCCTCAGGTAGTTGTGGACAAATTACTTGGATATTGGATAGCCCTTTGAAGTCAATCTTGCTGCAAGTTTCTTTGTAACTGGCCTCTTTTTGGTCGAAGATTTTGAAATCACCAGTTTGGGAACTATGCTAATTTTTTTCTTCCTTCCTCGACCCTTCTGATTTGCAAGGTCCATCCTTCCTTTTCTTAAGCCAATTATCAATAGTCCTGATAGGAATCTGTAACCTTTGAGCAACGTCTCTCTGGCTTGGTCCACCCTCTATCATGCCAACAGTATTGGCCCTGGTCTCCCAAGAGTGTTCTCTCACCATTTCCGATATTGAATTTCAACTAACATCCTGTGGTGTTTTCTGAGCCTTTTTATACTGATGTAGGACACAATCATTGAAAATTATTGCATCAGAATAATTCAATATTGCCTAATGATTGTATCAGCCAAATTTCCTTTTATTCCGACCAAAAAAAAAAAAATTTTAACCATAAAACGGATATTTTTAATACCACCATCAATTTTTGGACATACTGTACTATATACTAATATTTTCCTATTATTTGTTTGTTAAAACAACTAGGTAAATAAAAATAAACTGAGGATAATAAAAGTCCCTTTAAATTAAAAAAATTAAATTGTTTATCTTCTGATGCACATTTTAGAGACATAAATAGTATGTTAAGTCAACAAAATTTCAAATAAACTCAAAAAGATTATGGACATAATCAAGACAAAGACGCTTATATGTGTTTATAGTTTTTCATAAGATATATGAAGAAACAAATAAACAACGATTTACATTTGCTACTTAATGTTGTATGTTTTTATGAAGGTATCATAAGATCATTAGTATGTAGTTGCTTTAACATTAAGGTAAAAGAACATAAAAGTAAAATAAGACATCTATATATTACGTATAGTATCATTACTTTTAAAAATATATTTAATGTTCTTAAATACGTTTATAGTCATTTTATTATTATATTTTGTTGAAGTTATAAACATTTAAATATTTTTTAGATAGACAATCTTAGGTATAGTTTGAAAAGAAAAGAACAAGAATAGATGGTAATGGTATTTCTTAGATGTGCAAAATGATAAAATTTTAAATATAAAAAAAACCATTTCTTATGTTTTAGTTCTTGTATATATCTATTTTAAATTATATGCTTGGTTTGGAATGAAAGTTGTTCTGATGGGGAATATATCATTTATATATAGAATAAGTAAGGCAGACAAAATATATTCTTAGTAAAAGGAAACAAAACGTTTGAAATAATTGTGAAAAAAAATCAAATTAAAAATTACATTTCCTTTATAATTACAACAATAATGACGTAAAATGGAACCTTTATAGAGCAAATGGAGAATAGAACTGTATTTTTTCCACACAAATCCCAACCCCTAACAATGACTGGAGACAAAAGAAGCCTAATACGCAGTAAAAAATGTAATCCTAACAGAAGAAATGGTGATATTTTTTCCATTGATTTTGTTACCCCTTTCCTTAAAGTATCTTGAGGGTAGACTGGAGAATTAACTGGAGCCTAATTAACAAATTGACTTCTAAACGCTTCGAATTAATTTTAGGGAAGTTTGTAAAGGTTCCAAGACCTACAGTGTCATATCGTTTTTAAATAAATCTCTACAGCTGCTTCTGCACTGAGGAAAAACAATCAGATACCAACATTGACTCCTTTCATCAGCTATTCAGATCGAATGAAAATTAACTTCCCCATCAAGAAAGGACTGAATACTCTCAAAAGTTCGCTTTTGTCTCCAGCAGAGAAGTGGCTTAAGTACCGAATTCTTTCTGCTACCCTAGATGTAAAAGCCAAATGTTTTATCGGAGAAAACCCAAAGTGTTCTTTCTGTCGAATCGATGATGAATCAAGCGACCATTTTTTATTTGATTTTACTACACTTGGACCTTTGTACAAAGCTGTTGGAAATCTTCTGTACGAACATTACGACTTTTATAATTTCAAGAGAAACCATTTTATAGCATTTTACAATGAAAATGAAGAAACACTTACAAACGCCATTATCATAAAAGTACACCAGATTTTATACTCAAAGCGGAGCTCCTCGGACATCTGGTGTATTATCTGTTGTGAAACTGCACATAACTGTTTTAAAAAGGATATGATGTTTTTACCTACTTTTATTTCAACAATTATTTTCCTTAGAGATATTTTTAGCCTGCGTATAGCTTCTATATTTTTGTTGAACGGTTTTTATAGCGTTATGTTACTGCATTTCCTTCTTCTTTTGACACTCTACTATAAGTATATATCTATTTATGGAATTCCAGTTAAAGATGTACTTATTTTGCTGTCCAACTCTTATTAAGTATTAGTATATTTGTTGTTTTAGATGCTTTGATTTTAAAATTTGAAATATAAATACGCCTTCTGGTCAAGAAAAAAAAATTAAGCCAAAGACGCTAAAATGTGTTTATAGTTTTCAATGAATAGATGAAGAAACAAGGCCCAAATATATTTGTAAAGTCTTCCCGCCAACTCTTGAGGACTTCTGAATTCATTCAAACTAAATTATGTTATGAGCTTAAATAAAATTTGGCAGTTGATGTATTGATAATTCATTCTATATAAATCAACATTAACGTCTCTTATGTGCAAAAAGGGATAAAAGATTATTCTTACATAAGTTAATTCAAATAGATTGAAAGAAGGCGTGACATTTTACATGTAGATGAAAACAACCGATTTTTTTTTCTTTATAGATATTATGCCAATTACCAACCCTTTATAATTATTGGACACATTTAATGTCTCCGATTGATTTTGAAATCAAAAAAAGTATTCCTCTATCCATACCATGGCTAGTTTAAAGTAATGATAATTACGAGAAATACAAAAAGGAAATCTCATTCTACTTATGCTTAGGTAGTACCCTCAACAACTTGATATGACATAATTTCAGATTTATCACTAACTAAACGTTTCATTCAGATGTAGATGATTTTACCCCTCCTTGTGGCTTAGAAAATAATTTTACCGATCTCCACACTGAATATCGGTTATATACAAAAAATCTGCCATTTTGGTTGTCTTTTTAAATGGGCGTGGCAAAATTTATAATGCATTTATTCAAGTGTTGAGTTATATAAAACGAATCATCAAGACTTCAACTTATAAATTTTATTTAAGCTCATAACATAATTTAGTATGAATTATATTATTAGAACTTTGAGCTCAGAAGACCATATGTCCACGAAAATTGACGAGAGGAATTTCCGAATTTATTTGGCTCTTGTTTCGTCGTCTCTCCTGAATGAAAGCTATAGACTCTTTTCTTGTATTCTTTCAGCCAAATTGAGTCTATTTTAAATTATATGCTTGGTTTGGAAGGAAATTTGTCCTGATGGTGAATATTTCATCAAACATCCAATCTGGAATGGAGATTTTACAAAGTAAGTTGAGCTTTTGTGCAATAACTGTAGTTGACTTCAGTAAAGGCTTGGATACCATACTATTTGGATATAATCTGTAAAATATTCTAGTCTATTCAATGGTACGTCAACTATTTCATAAAGTGATTTAGAAAGTATTCTATCAATTTTAAGAAGAGTTGTCGCCAGGGTTGTCCTTCAACTAAGCTACTACTCACTATTGGGCTTAAAGTCTACAGTATTCCATAAAAATAAGTCGAGATACTTAAAAGTTGATTTGGGAACGTCAAAGTATATTCTTAATATGTATGAAGACAATATCACTTAGATGGTGTAAGTGAATTCTGAAACCAATAAAATTCAGCTGCTTGATTGACATAACAAAGTAAAAAAATGAAGAACGACATCTTGTAAGGGGAATAGTTTTAATTGCAAAAAGTGTCAATTTTACTGCATAATTATTGTTTTGATTACATCAAATTGATAATCTTCTCAAAAGTTTTGCATATGTTATGTATTTAAACATACAAATATTGCCACCCATAAAATCATAATTGTGAGTTATGATCACAAAATAATCAACTCATTCTTTTTCTTCATAGTTCCATATTTATTTTAAAAGTTGTGCAAACGCTTGAATGCATTTCAAAAGCGTAAGTGAACAACGTACTTTTAAAGAAGCAGTATAATTAAATTAAGTATTTTAATGATAAAGTAGACTACATTTGATTTTCTCTAATCAAGTGGCTAAAAGAAGCAATGCGCTTTGTTTATAATTTGTAAAACAACAAAGGCATTCTTTTTGTTTTAAAAACTATTTTTGAAAGAGCTATTGTGTGTATATGCATAGGAGAAAAAAAGACGATGTTTCTATAGGGGTGTACGAATTAATGATTATTTAGTTTGTGGAGTAGATAAAATAGTATACATAGGTAGGTAGATAGAAGGAATTAACCATTCATATCAGAGATATGCATAACAAAAATATATCCATAGTTAACTTTATGTAACGATTCTAATAACTCTTTTTTTTTTCTTTTTTTTTTTCTTTCTCATCTGATATTGACGCTTGACTATTCAATATACCATTATTATGAAAGTTAAGAAATACTAAATACAGGACATTGTTTGAACATAATATGCCCTACTATTAATGACGCCAAAATTTTTCCCAATTCTTGTTTCTTGTTACTTATTTATTTGTATTTGTTGTGTACAAGTTATAACTTGTACACAACATATTGAGTATGTTACAATTTCTTCTACTAAGAAGAAAATAACCGAAAACCTTGATCATTTGAAATATGTTTGAGAGGAGAGCAGCTTAGTTGTAATTATGTTTAAATAAATTAGCTGCAAGCAGCTGCGAGAAGAACAAAATAAATAAAAATCCCACTTCATAACTAGCAATGACATAAGCAGGAATTACTCCATTGTCTATCCTCAATTTTACTCTGAGGTCATCAAGGACTTACACTTTTAACTGGTGTTGTATCGGCCCTCAAGTGAAGACTACAGGCTCATCCAGTTCAGTCCTGTATAGAAGTCCTAAAATTGATTAAGTTCGGTCCTTCAACTATATTTATTATTTTTTTAAATCAGTTATATATAACACTAAAAGTCCGAAGGACCGACGTCTTAAGGACCGTTCCTTAGAATGGACTGACTTCACCAAATAAATAAACACTATTCAGGATGCTAACAACAGCAAAATCTGTAGAAGTGAACATCTTACTAATAACACATGCCATTTTAAAAAACAACTATACAACCATTTTTGATATAGTTTCATTTTTATCTATAAAAATTACTGATTTAATACTTAATTTCGAACCATTGACACTTCAATTACATTGAATACATCAACTCTTTAAAAAATATTCAATTTTTGCATTATCTTTTTTGCAAATAATGTAAATTCTTTAGGTTAATAATATTTATCTCATTTTTGGGTTGCAACTTGAACAATCTATCTATACAAGTTAGAACTTGTACAAAATTACAATTAATACATAATGTGTTTATAATTTGCATTAGCTGTGAAAATTTAAGGTAGAATTATTATTTTTGATTACTTTTTTTTACAAATGTTTGGTTATATATGTATAATGTTTGCAAGTCTTTTTTCTTTCCATTGTAAAAAAAAAATATTTTCTGGAACAGTTTTATGCTGTAACGTGTAATACTGTATATCTATTAACATTCAAGATCACAATTTGTAAATAACTTTTATATTACCTATTATGCCATTTAAGGCGATTTCTGAGAAAAAAATGAAATAAAGGAATGTATCTCAGCTATAAACAGTTATTTACATAATTTAGTTAAGGTCAAAAAACCACAACATGATTGCCACCTGTTAATGAAACGATTTTAATTTTGACAAGGGAATTGGTATTTATAGTTATAACAGCAAATGGTTACCAGGCGTTGCTCAGTCAAAGGAGGAAGGCAGGAAATCGCATTAAAAATGGTCAATGTTATATTTTCATAATTTTAGACCCTTTCAATGCGGCGAGCATTATAATATAGGGTCTGTATAATATATATATATTTATTTTGATGAATTTGCAAAAAAAAAAAAAAAAAAAAAAAAAAAAAACTACACATGAAATAACATACTACCATATATGCATGAAAAAAATTTGATAATAAATCCGTCTTTCATTTTTGTGAAGAAATTGCCAAATCACAATTTGCGAAGAAAAATGCAAAAAACGATTTTGCACTAATTTTGCACCAAAAAAAGTAATTAATTACATTTATTGGCATTGTAAAGCGGAATACAAAACTCCAATGTTTTTTCCGTACTTGTAAAAATAACAAAGTTATGATGAAGAATGTTGTCGACAAAATTGCCCCCCTTAACTGGTTCATTTTTGTAAGTATTACAAAAATTGTAAGGAAATGTTTCGGAAATTAAAAATACTTCATTTTGATGTTTAGGTTTATAATTTTATATATAAAATGAATCATTTTGTGGTTTTTCTTTTTAAAAATGACGTTTGATGAAATCAAGTGAAAAATTAAAATAATATTCAGAAAAATAAGAGATATTTTAATTAACCATCAATTTTTTCGTGTCAAGTTTATATGGAAACGAATCTCCAGACACATTTTATATTCAATGATCTTCTATCATTTTTTCGCATCAGAAAAAAAAACCAAAGTCCAATTTTCAATGATTTCCTATTTCGGCCATAACTTTTTTTGATTTTGAAAATATTTAGAAAACTTTCTTTTGTTATAGTTGTTTTTTGAGACTCCAGTCCTTTTCTGAGTAAAAACTTAACCCCCTATCTGGCTTTTTGGATCTCGCAAATATAATTTTTGTGTATAGAATAAGCCCCCTTTATACTACCCTCCCACCTCGAAAATCGACACTCCCGTCTTAGTCTGACCAGGTTAAAAAAAAGCACACATGCAAAGTTTCAGCCTCCAATGTCCAATGGTGTAGGAACCCATATAGGACACACAAACTGTATTATATGTATACAGATCTTCATTTAGAGGTAAAATCTTATTTTTTACTCTATGTAAATGTAAAATGAACATAAACATATCCTATAAAATGAGAACATTGCCTATATATGAAGTAATTCTGACAACCCATTCTTGTGACAGCTTAGACCACTCTCTTTTATAAAGGAAAAGCTATATATATCTTTTTTTATAGACCTACATAACTTTTCCAGTAATCTCCTTTCTCTCTCTCTCCCCCTCCCCCCTCACACACACACAAACATGGAAAAAAAGTCAAACATAAAGCAGTTCAAGAAGAAAAAGTATTATATTGATTAAAATGATAGTATGAATATATTTTATAGACAAATTAGAAAATCAAGATATTATAAGGATTTCCTCCATATACAAATGCCAAATATTCTGACTAATAAAACGCATGCAAATAAAATATATTGAAAATATTAAGAATATAGAAGTACTTTTTATGATTTTTTGCTGTTAAGATCATATTATGTATCAATTATATGTAGTTTAAAAATGAATAAGAAGGTTCCTTGGATAGAGGGGGGAATGGGGATGTAACCCACAACATTGAAAATATTTTTATACTTTACATAGCATCCAATGCAATTGTCAATAACCTTGAAGGTACAAATTCATAATATTATCGGTATTGTGCTCAATATTTATTACACAAATATTTCAGGTTTAATTAGGAATATAGGCATAATTAGGCATTATTTATTTCAAAAGATACACACCAAAATATCCAGTCACGTGATATATATATGTATGTTGATTTTTGATGCCTTGTTTGCATAATATGTAAGAAAAAAACTATAAGAAATATATAACATTTTCCCCCTCTAACATTGAGGGTTCTAAGAATCCTTTTTCTTCAACTGATACTCATTAACTTATATTAAATGCTTTATCGACTAACTTAAATAACTTGATCATAATGGCTAGGGATATTAAACCTCCGTTACTTCCCTTCAAATTCAAATGCAAGTATTTAGACAACCCAAAATTCGAATTTATATTTTTCCAATTTGATACTTAATTTTTGTCCTTATTTGTAGTTACATATTATACGAGGGCAGTCCCAGAATTAATTGGCCTAACCAAGAGAACGTATACAATCTATAAAGCATGTCTTTCAAGTTTGATGGCACCACCTTTATTAGTATTTTTTTGGCAGCTATCAGTAGTGAATATTATGAGTGAATTTGTTGAAAATTGAGAAAATTGGTCAACGTTATGATACAATACTTTTATATGAAATGTCTCAGCCAAACCAATATAAAAACTGAACTGGATTCTACTCTGGGTGAGGCTGCTCCTTCGTTTACATAGATCAGATGAGGAAACGACTCTAAAAGTTGTGAAAAAATCCACAAAACGGCACTTGTGGATCGCGACTGAAAGTGAATTAGCTAGGAAACATTTTTTGTATTTTAAATATTTCGGTACATAGCATATAATCAGAAAATTTTAAAAGAGAGAAAGCTGTGTATAAGATTTTTGCCGTGTTCACTCTCGCTCGAGCACAAAAAACATCTTGAAGAATTTTCCTTTGAGGGTTTTTGCGAACTTTCACAGCAACAAAGCATTTTTTTTGTGTGTATGTTTTCTTTGGTGGGTCTCCTTCTTCTGGGAAAGCCTTGTAACAAATATTTATAAGCATTAATAAACAAAATGAATGTTTTCGTACCTTATATGTATTTTATAAATGTGAACACAGGATCTACAATAGTAGTTGGAGAACATCTTATTAAACTTTATACACTGAAGACGATAAATTATTTATTTATACTTAAACTAATATTTAACAAGACATGTTCGGTATAAAATAAGCTATCTTTCACTTCCCTTCCATCCTTATTTTTCATATTTATCTTTGGAGTAGATAAATAGTAATAAGTCAATATCTTTATATATTGACATTGTATCACAATACCGCATGATATCAATATTTTTTGACAGTCAATATTATAACCATTTATTCACTTATTTAAGTGAGGTTAGTTTTTGAAAATGTTTCTTAAATTTATTATGGAATGTTGATGTCAAATGAATCTATTTTTAGCCTATTTATTTTTAACTTACCCTATGCTAAGTTAATTTTTTTTATATTTGCTTTGATTAAGTATATGTTTCAATTTTACTGAAATATTTTCCAACAATAAATATTCAAAAAGTAGTATTATCCATTCAATCAGCTTAGCAGCCGTTCACAGATGGATTCCCAAGTTTCTAAGAACCTAATTTACAATTAACTTAACAAAGAATACATTACCGTCTAAAATCATAATAACTTTCCAAATTTTGGATTGGATGTTAAATGTATATTGGATATTAAAATACAGCATTATGTGTCATAGTACTGAGGCAGTTAGCGTTCCTAACATTAATTGTCCTAATTAATTAGTTCGCTGAAATGTATGAATAAAGTTATAAATCCTAAACAATTTTTAGTGTCAAGGTTAGATTGTTGTGTGCAACCTGAAGAATGTTTTTTATTTTATTTTCTGAAGCTGTTATCATAATTCTTCCATGATTCAGGCGATAACATCCAACTAAAATGTGTAATCACGAATTGTGTGATCATGAATCATGTAGAGTAAAGCTGAGGATTTGTCGGGGAATTATAGGTGTAAGTACCTCTTACACTCAGAGTAGAATTGATGATAGAAATTGGAGTGATTCCTAACTATGTCCTTGTTTGATATGCTTTGAAATATGTATTTATTCCCTTCATCTTTCAGCCAATCGTAGCTATTTCAATGAAATGTCATGATAGCTAATCTATTTTTGGGTCAAACATTTTTCAAATTTTCAGAATTACTATTTTCTTTTTTTATTCATACAAAAAACACCTAAAACCTGAATTTACAACACTGTGTATGACGACAGCCTTAAATACAATTACGAAAATATAAATATCAATATATAGAGGAACAAAAGTTTTATTATTATTATTATTACTCACCGGAAATTAAACTTTTTCGTTCGTCCTTGTTATACCCATTGAAGCAGAAACGTAGAATTAGTTTTTGAAACAATTACATGTATCTTATTTTATTTAACAATTAATTAATGTAATTGTATACAAGTATTCATTTTTTTTTTTAATTTAATAATTAGTAATATTTATTCGTTTATTTAATTTACATATAAATGCAATGATCTATTTATGTATGTTATTACTTTTTTTTAAATTATTTTTTAATTTACCAAGTTATTATTTACATAAAACTTCATTTAATGCAGTAATATGATATATTAATTAAAAAATAAATGTTTCATAATTTGAAAAATGTAGGTAGTTTTTTAATCGTATATAACATATTACTAATTAGATGGATATTTTTAGAAAAAATATTTCTTGATTTTTTTGTTAATTCACCACATACGGATGTAAATAGAAGTTAAGAAATGTATATATTGTCATATTTAAATCCAAATTTCACATAAGACAAAAAATCTCAAAAAAACAAATTTAGTTTTACATAAAGAAATATTATTAATGTCAATTTTATCTTATACTAGTAACCCTGACAATTTGAAGGATATTTGGGAGAAGAATTTTTTTTTTGTCTACTCACAAATTTTGAACCTTTTGAATTCATTTATAGCCAAGTGCTTTAAATCAGACAAAGTCAACTGACAAGAATAGCTCAAGAGGGAATTTATAATATTTTTGTTTATTCCAAAACCTGTCATGACTCTTTCTTGCAAGCTGCTATAAGATGAAAAAAATTAACATCAATCCCTCCCGTATATATCAAGGACATAGACATAAATTATACTCTGAGTCCAACTTTCCCTTATAACTCCCCAACAAATCCTCGGTTCTTACTATCCAGTATCCTTCTTTTATTCATTGTTAGTTAAACTTTATAATAGGGCAATAGCAAAAATATATTTTATCTGGGAGGTCTCGTGACAGTATTCTCCTCCTCCCTGACATTTCACATTTACCAATATAAAATAGAAGGAGAAACTTTCCTCATAGCCTGGAAACACAAATCTCTAGATTCTTATCCGTTATCCATACTACAAACTCCACCTTGGGAAGGAATAGATTGCATCCGGTGCCTTGATAGTAAACCAATTCCTTATTCCCTGTTCCGGATTCTGACTCTAACCTGGGATTTATTGAGTCCCTCCAGGTTCAAGCACTCAAACTTATTATCCTTTCAAGGACGTGCTATAATTATCTGCTTTTGTCTAATCCTATCTTTTGTACTCCGGACCAGTGATTTTTGAATAAGTGCATAATTGATTTAAATGGGACTCTTCTATACCATAATTTATATTATAATGATAATATTACAAGACTCCTCCTACTGGCCCGAGTGTCAATTGAAGTTAATAAAAAAGGAAGAGAGAAAAAGATAATATACGCAATTAAAAGTCAATGAAAAAAATATAAAAGTTTATTTTCTAGCTTCTATTTGTTATTATTTTTTCAAAAATAAATCTTTGTTTGAATTACAAATAGTATACATAGTAATTTATATTGATCGATTACTATTTATTTAACTTGGCTCCACACGGGGTTTTTGTAATCGTCATCAAAAAATTAAAACCATTTCGGATATATACATTTCAAAATATCCATGTGACAACTTCGGCAAATATTTCCTCAAAAATAAATATATTGTTCAAATAAAAATATAATCAATCCCATGTTTACATTTTATATGGGCATATGTATTAAACTTCCTATCCCTAAACAGAGACATCAACTTAGTTAAAGATGTGAGATTTCAAAATATGTACCTATCATTAATGATGTCTGAAAGTTAATCCAAGCCATCTCTCAAACATAAGCAGCAGAAACCTGGAAATGTATTTAAGTTATAAATCTGGAATGGAGTATTAAAAGTCTGTGAAAACACTATGTTTATCATGCATAAAATTTTACTTAGCTCTATAAATAATCATTATTTAAAAAAATAATGAGATATGGAAATACATGAATAGTATATTTAATTTATTATAAAATATATTTAAGACGGATAAAATGTAGCATACGTAGTACACAACAGCAGACATATCAAAATCATCACCTCACTAGGTAGAAATATTATTTCAAATGTCAAAAAGCTTAACAACCATTGAAAAGTTAAAGATTGATTTCATAGGTAATAAAATATTTTAGGCCTTTTTATCTTTCAGAAGAAAATTTGCGAAATACAATACATGTAATATCGTGTTAAGTAAGTATCATTAAAACTTATTATTCCATTTATTTATCAAGATTCATTATTTTTGATAAATATATTATGATATAGTCATGACGTATAAAGTAAGACAAAGAAATCAACTGCTGATAACAAAATACCCGTCAATTATGCAAAAAAAAACATCACTATCCTTTATAATCTTGTTTATATTCGATCCTCATACTCGATCTACCCAAATGAATAAAATAGGTTGAATAATAATAATAAGTAATGATAGATTAAATTACGAATGAAATAGCATCTGTTAAGAATAACTAATTACTAACCATTAATATGAGTCAGTCGTAATCATTACTCCCATCAAACATGCTTTTTGTTGCCCACTATTTGTATGGAAACATGATTTGCTCTCCTGGATTCTCATTTGCATATTCTACATAGTCTATTTTATCGTTTCATTTATTTATTCTGTAAAGTGACATGGGCTGAATAATTAATATCTGACACGGTTTTTCTACAAAATATATCTCTTCATACATACATATTATAATATTCTTATAAAGTTATTTATTTTTATGACATACGTATCGATTTATACAAGGACTTTTCACATATATGTTTGCTATTTTTGTCCTCAATATTAGTATGTATATGTTGTTGTTTTTTTTGTAAATAATAATTTATTTACTCTGCGCCCCTTTGACCACTTTGCAAAAGAAAATTGTGGGTTGAGTCTCAAAAAAGGAAATAAAAACATCAAGAATCAACTAAAGGAGGTGGGAGAGGATATAACTTTGTGCAATAATAAAAAAGATCAGGATCACTCAAGACGGATGATTTAGATGAAATAATCAATGAAACGGTGAATGGGATAATAGACTCCGACTTCTACATTGAAATTGTTGTACGACGATTGTCAAAGAAAATAATCCGAATTGAGAGATTTTTTCCGTAGCAAGGCGGTTTTTCATCCATCATATCTTAATTAAATTATAACCAACCACGGGAAAATTCGTTAAAATCATTTTTTTTATTCAAACTGATTATTTATTTGCTTTTAAAATATGGCGATACAGCCAATACTGTCTTAATAAATATTTAAAAATAGTTTCTAATTGCACTCAATTTAAAATGATAAAATATAATATGGAACATTCAAAATCTCATTTTAATACATTTCGTGTAATAACTTAGTTCTTATAAGAGAGAAAAAAATGAAGAAGCGGGGATGAGATGATCTTGTTATTTAATTTGACTCTTGGTAAACAAATTCTTGATCGTAGAACTAGTGATGTAAAAACCTCGTAACCCGTCAAACCCACGGAACGCATGAAAACTTGGGATTCTCTCTTTTTCTTTTTTGAGCTTATTATAACTTCTAAATCTTCCTAGACTGATTTCCTTTCTCTGTAAAATTTAGAATTTATATTTTCCCGCAGGCAATACCATTTAAAAATATGCTGACTTGTATGAAATGTGGAGTCTTAAAAAAAAATATCTGTATGACTGTTTTTTTACTAGCAGGAGTACTCGACAAAGCATGGAATTACGTAGTTTATACCATACACAATCAAAAGTTCTTAGACCATTGTAAATTTACAGTATTAGTATACATTAATGAATATTTCTAAATGTATGAGAGAGGGGCCGCTATTTAATATAAATTAAAATGGTCAAATCTGATTTTCATTCTACTAGCTACAAATTTGTTTGGCGTATTCCTTGAGATTAGAGCTTAAACATTCATCTTGAAACATTTCAGTACTAGAGTATTATCTTTGTAACTATCATTAGCTTTTTTGTTTAAATAGTTGTTACATCTTGAAGTGAATTTATTGGCAAAAATGTTAATATATATTTTGTATTTGATAAATAATTTTTTTGAAAAGGAAGAATATATTTCTTGCGTAAAGCCTGTGAATTATGAAAAATTGGCCATTAATAATTTTAATAATGAGGAAAGTAATGGTGAAGTTCGTGGCTTATGTGATTTCAACAGCTCTGTTTACCTTTTCGAATCTCTAGTTGAAGATAGGTAAATTGTCAATAATGTATCTCTTATGCTAATAATGCCAGGTTTTAACTCAAATTCTGGGAATAACTCCTCTCCATCTATCAATACTTTATCCAGTAAGAAAAAGGAAGAGGATAAAATGGCATTGTTTAAAATTTTTTTTACAAGATCTAAAAAGGATGAAAATATTGCAATTTGCAGTCTATGCAGCAAAAATATCAAGGTTTTTCTTTGTTTTGTTTTTTTACAGAAGTACAACAACTTTATTCTAATTATCTAAATTTCTGTAAATGGGTCATTCCACGTCAAGTGTACACACTTTTTTTGCAATTTACGACATGATCATCTCCGATTTTGATGAGCTGGCTTTTCTATATAAAATAAGAGAGTGTGTGAAATATTAGGGTCCTGGGACTCACCTCACCAAAAATCATCAAAATAGGGGATGGTCATGCCGTGAGGATGTGTACTATTGACGTGGAATGACCCAAATACAATATAAACATTTGATACAAAAAAAAACAAGTTAAAAACCGATATTTTCTACATATTTTAGCTGTCAAGCGGTAAGGGGGTTTTCGTACATTTAAATTTATAAAAACAATAAAAACTTTTGAAATAAAATAGTTGATTCTGTTTCGGTAGTGGACAAAATAAAGAAAGGCAAAATGACTAGTTCTTAAAATTATTCTATATTTTTGGTATACTATTTGCACTATTCTATCTCAGTATTTTTCTGTGGCACAGCATTCAGACAAAAAATGATTTGCAGTTTCCCTTCCAGATTTACAAAAGAAGCAAACCCTATTTTCAGGAGTACTTCCATGAATATTCCCCCGTAGTAAGTGTGTTTGCTATTACCCTGTATCAGAACCAATATGTTGAAAGCTCGAACAAATTGTTAGTCATAGCCCCAAAATCTCGTAAATGTGAGCCGTCTCTCTGAATGAATCCCTATTTATATTTATTTGTCTTACGTATTGAATTTTGACGTTATCATCAACTTGTGCAGGTCGAATCGACTTGTTGGTCATTCCTCTTATAAAGTTGAACAAGGAATCCCTTGGGCCAATTTGTCTTCTACACACCGTAATTAATTTTAAAATTATTTTCCGTTCCATTTCCTCAGCAAAGGACATCTTAAGTTCGTTATTAAACAATTTTCCAACGAAGTCAAGCTTTTTCTTGATGGACATACCACATAAAAAATTAAAATGTTGATTATTTAATATGGGTTCCTGCCATGTCATTAAGGGAAGGATTTTTGCACAAATGTCATTGCTTATTTCTCAACCTCTATATTTTTTCTTAATTGTTTAGACCATGTTTATTCTTCATTCATCAATCTTCTGAACCACGTAAATAAAAGTATTTTCAAAAAAAAAAATATTGCGATTAGACCCAATCCTCATTACTTTTTAGGAAAGATAATTCTCTTCCACGTTATCCTTCTCTGGTTGGAATAAAGCAAAAAATCCGTAATATATTTTATATGTTACTTAGAATTTTTGACTTAGCAAAATTAATTTTCAATCCAGAACATTCTCCGAAAGTTTTAAAAATTTCTAGTGTACAACTGAAAGATTTCTGGACGACTTCTAATTTCCCAGAATACAAAACAGTCAAATCGTAAGCAAAAACTTCAACCCTATGCCTAGAAACCCCAGAGTTGATGGCCCTTATCGAATCTGCTGAGCCAATTTTCCTGATTAGTTGATCCATTGCTAGGATAAATAGTGTGGGAGATAAGGGATCT
This sequence comes from Lepeophtheirus salmonis, assembly GCF_016086655.4. Classification (NCBI taxonomy): domain Eukaryota; kingdom Metazoa; phylum Arthropoda; class Copepoda; order Siphonostomatoida; family Caligidae; genus Lepeophtheirus; species Lepeophtheirus salmonis. The sequence goes on from NC_052136.2 coordinate 19,946,384, forward strand.
CTCTGGCGACAACCTCGTTTAATTTCAAAGCTTTCAAAGTTATTTTCCTAAGTACCATTTTCCACTCTTCTCTCAATTAACCGTCCTTTGGTGTTTCAGTTTCCTTGTTATTCATATTATTATCCATTCCATTAGCACGATGATTATTTCGACCTAATTTTCTTCTATAATCTGTTCAGGTATAGGCATCGCACATATTTTGGCCTAATCGTTTTATAATTCTTTTTGAAGAACAGCCTCTTCTGTTTTCTTTCTTTCCTACATTCCTTTTATGCGCAATTGCAGCTCCAATTCCATGTGAAAGTGAGTTTCAAATTCAACATATTTTGTTTTGTTAAGGGCTGGGCATTTTGACTTTGTATGACCAAATTTCAAGTACTTAAAACATTCTGTTCGCTGCATTTCAGAATGTAGCTCTACTTTCTTGCCCATAACCGTGATTAACGCTGGAAGTGTTTTCTTTGCCTTTATTTTGAATTTTAGTTTACCTAACACTATTTTGCTTAATTTTCCCAAATATTAAGCTTCCTCTTCATTCTCAGGTTCCAATGAGAGAGGAACATCTTCTATATCGCTAATGATTTCTCCATATTCTACCATTATCTCCTTCAAACAAGGTAAATCAAGGTAACTGTTCAACAAACTCCTGAAGTACAGTGAATTAATTTGGTTTCTAGTCATCTTCATGGATGTAATTACTCTCAAGTTTATCCCTAAAATATTAACTTTCTTTTTTAAATTGCTTGTACCAACTCTAAGATCTTGAGTAGGATTCCATGAGCCAATAGGTAAAATTTATTCTTGAATTTTCAAACTTACTTATAGCCTGTATAATAGTTGAGCATTTCAATTTACTTCAACTGTCACAGTAAGATAATCAGCATATAAGTCAATGAGATACTAATGTCTCTCAAAGTAAAGTCCAAACCGCCATACCTTTTCAAAATATCTATTACAAGCTTATCAATCAAATCAATTAAGATGAAGAGGGAAATATATCATGCACTGAGATGACGAGATCTAATTACTTCACATTCCAACACAAACAAACTAGCCAAATTTAATAATTGCCTACATTTATGTACTTATACTGGTAGGAACGATTTTTTGTATTTTACAATAAAATAATATACCTAGATATAAGTATTTTTCTGTATCCCTTAATTTGATAATAGACTCCCATTATCCTTTCTCAAAAAAAAATATCTCCCTTAAACCCATTCATAGAGAAAATAACTGAATGGAAAAGATCTCATTAATTTTTTCTTTTCAAAATAACACCATACCTAAGTAGTAATTGAAAAATGTCCATACAAATTTTAACCTCCAATAAAAGGCAGTTTTTTAAGATTACAAGGATACATTAGAATAGAAACAGTTGTTTTTTGACATTTAATGAAAAAAATACAATATAAATACATTTTTATCGAAATTTGAATTTTTTTTTCATAAGAGGTATATATGGTATATTCATTGCAAAAAGTGCGCTCTTAAATGATGTTTTAAACCTTCATTGAGATCTTTTGATTAATAATATCTATATTAGAACTTAAATTTATATTTAAGCATTTTTTATGCTATTTTTTCTTAAGATTTTTATGATTTTAAGGGATACTTCGTATCTAATTCTTTCAACAAAAAATGGTTATAAGATTGTTTTTATTTCAAGTGGCAGATGTTATCATCAGGCTGTCTCTCAACTTTTCCTCCAAAAAGTAAATCAAATCACTTGAGAGGGGTTCAAAAGATAAATCAAATCACCGATAAGGGTGGTAGTGAAAAAAATAATATATTCCATTCTTTAACAATAGTTTTGTTTTTAACCGTCGAAATCGTTCACGGCTTAACAAGAGTTACTAAATTCGAGTTCAACGTTTTAGAACACCGATAAGGGTATTAATAGTAGAAATATGAACAGCTGAAAAAAAAAATAAAATAAATTTGAAATGTTACTTTTGACTGCCTCATTTTGATGTATGTATCAAAATTGGCTACATCGAAGATAAAACATTTCCATTTGTAACAATTAACGAGTAAAAAGTAATCATATTTTTGTATTTAGGCAAGAAAAAGCAAATAGGGTATCAGCTCAGCAACCCTTCCCCTATATTCTTTGTAGAAACTTTTAAAAAGTATTGAACCAATATTTCTGAGTGACTCATTTGAGCTTCAAATAGGTACATATATATTTTATTATCATGCTATCAAGATAGTTTGAAATACTCCCTCAGGACGAAAAAAATAAAATTGGCTGAATCATTTTAATAAACATATTATCGACATACAATATTGTAAGATTAAAACTGATCAATATTCGCTGTAAACCAAATTTGACATTTTTTTATTATTAAATATTATCGATAAAGAAATTGTTAAAGTCCAGTCATATATGATATATATAGGTAAACCAATGTCATAATAATTGGATTTTTAAAAAGAAAAACTGAATTGCCTTGAGAAAGAAACTAGAATATTTTTGTGAAGGCGTCATATTTATGAAATATATTTATACAATTTAATTATATTTAGACAGTATAAGAAAAATTCTTCCAAACAAATTAAATGCAGTAATGCCTCAGATAAGGAGTGTTTTTGACAAACAAGTACTCGTTTTCAATTTAAATAATGAAGTATATTTTGAATTGGTGGCAAGTTTCCTTGCTTAAGTTGCTCACTTCTTAAATGTCAACAATCGCTTTTACCCTATACCAAGCTACTGATGGATAAAAAAAGTAACTAGATAGATTGATAATACTCGTAGTTATTCCCCATCGAATAGTTGTAGTAAGTAATATTTATAAAAAGCATGTTGAGTGTCGTTTTGGCCTATGAGCATCTTGAATAGCAAACACATCTCAGACACCTATATTGCTCATAATACAATATATTACTGATTTTTTTACTATATTCAAAAGTTTTACTAAACACCTTAGACAATTTATTTGAATAAAAATATATTTAAGACATGCAAAGCTTTGAAAGTGTTTTAAAGGTTTTTATTCTTTAAAAAGGTTTTTTTTTATCTTAAAGAATAATCCTCATAATCTTTTAGACTAGTGGTTCTTAAGCTGTGGGGAGTTCCCCAGTAGTTGGGAATGGTGGAGTTGCCAACTGGGTGATGACTAACCGTACATAAGAACGGTATTAGGAAAAATGCCCTGGGGAAGATTGCCTAGAAGAAAATTACCAGTTAGGAAAATTGGCCGTATTTTGTTCAAACTTTCATGATGTGCGTGGAAAACTGCCCTGGAGAAAATTGACATGGAGGGGAGTATCTTCAAGTTTTGATTAATATTATTGCAATATATGAGGAGGAGGGGGATACTTAATAGCTTAGGACCTCTTAAAATATGGTTGAACCAGGGTTACCCCCCCCCCAAGTACCCCGCGCAACCCGAGGGCGGAGGGTATTTAAACATATTTGAAGAGGTCATAAGCTATTTATAAACGCCAACCTATATATTTACTCTACAGAACTAAGCACTATGGGTAATCGTGTTTTTCGATATTTCTAATAAAATTGATCTAAGAAATTCATTGAAAAAGTATGAATTTCCCTGTTTAAAAAAAAATAATATTAAATATTAGACTTCTAGGATTACATAGTGTGTATTTTTTAGCTAACCCATTTTTTTGGAATTGGTTATCTGAAGAATGATTTTTCTTTTCTTCAGTTGTTATTATTATTACTTAACTTCTGAGGAGTGAACTTCCTTTCACTCTAAATTCAATTATATTCAAAATATTCTTCTGTGTGCTCATAAAAAACGGAGAGTACATGGAGGATTTGTTGCAGAGTTATAACTGTAAGACCTTGTTAGGCTCCGAGTAGAATTAAGGATCGACGTCAGATTGATTTTCGACAATTATCATGATAGCTGATTGTAGTTGTTACACCCATTTGACCCCGCACATCCCCATTTAATAATTTGTTCATATTTGTCCAGGGATGGGATAAACTAATTTTTTTTGAGTGAATAATTACTGTTGAAGTTCCCCATATTAAATACAGGTATAATGATAGGTCTACATATATCATTAACTATATTTTTTGTAATATGGTGAGTAATCCAGAGGAATTTCAAAATGCACTGTCGAGATATTTTGACAAGGTTGTATCGTATATATGTCTTACTTATCTTGATGTATGGATCTGAAGTGTGTTACACAATTCAATGTTACTTAATCAATGCGAGTAGGAAAGTTCATAGGAGATTTGTGCGACTAATATACAATGGGGACTCCTACAAAGAGATTCTTAGAAAGGTTGGCCTTATAACCTCCTCAGCGTAAAGCACGAAAGACTGCAAAGGACGTTTTAATTCGTTTAAACCATGGGATGTTTTGTGTCAATATGCCCGATTGGATCTCAAATCATGGTAATTCTACTACATGACTAAAAGATCCATTAACTGTCCGATATAGAGAAAAAATAATCAAAAAATTATGAACTCAGAAGAAATTTTTCATTAGAGTCATGAAATACTGGAAATGTTCACCCTAAATATTATAATTAATGAAAATGAAAACTGTTTGCAGGACTGTATTAAAAATATGTTTCAGAAAATTACCTCTTACTCCCATTCTGTTATAATATAGCTTTTTAAACTTATCACAGGTCACTCAAGCTGTACTTCTAGACATTTATTTTAATATATTCAAATTTTAATGTAAATTTAAATAGTCATAGTCGACACTCTCTGGCATGTATTACCACTCCTTAAAATAAATAATTGAATTTTCTCTACACGTTGTTTAAAATACGTGTTCAAAATAGTACGGATTTACCTCATCGGTCTTGTAGGTGGAAATCACAAAGTCATAAAGGAAATAGAGGTTCATTTTGTTTTAGAACCTGAAATTGATATGTATTACGTACATTTGTATGTATAATAAAATTTGGAACAGTGACTTATGGTTATTGTATCTTAAGAACATGGATTTAAAGGATGAAAATAAAGTATACACATCATTTGAAAAATATATATCTAGAATAAAATAAATGCACACATTATGTACGTTTTATAAGGATATATCTGTCTCGTGTGTATGTACATACATTAGGGTGAGTAGATCAAGTTTTTCGAATTTTGAAAATGGTATATAAGGAAAAGCTGTTCGTATAAGAATAATTTGTCTAAAATGTGAACTTTAGGTAGTGGGTTTCAGAGATTCTCCAATGCATATACAATTTTAGGACCTGTATTTTACTGTATAAGTGATTTAATTTGTGATGATGACTAACACAAGGTTATTGTATTTACTTTTTTGAGAACTAACTATTTATTAGGTATTGATGACTATTAATAGTTATTATCTTAATGGTAATAATAATGGTTTTACAAATAATGCTTAAAGATGAAAATCTAACAGAAAATACAATGTTTAAGTTGAGTTTTTTTTCATTTTGAAACGATAACTTTTCTTATTTTTCATATATTCAATCAATACAAGGTCCCATATTATTAATTGTTATTAAACAAAGTGTTAAGAAAAAACTAATTTTACCGATCAAAAAGGAAAAATGTTTGATTCGGGTACTTTTACTCCTTATTTAATAAGTCGTAGGTGTGTTTAAAATCTCCCTCTAAAAGAAGATTTAAAAATACATAGTAAAATGAATACACATGAATTTAAATATAATGGTAATTTTTACAATGAACTAATGCTATTTTAAATATGGAAAGTTATCCTCTTTATAGCAGTAAAAAAATTATCTCCCCCTCCCCCCCCCCAACCCAAATAAAAAAAAATCATACAACAGACATCAATGGTCTTAATTCAGAAATACGATATTTTTTACTCCCGCCTTCTCCTCGTTCTCTATCACCAATCTCACTTCTAATCTTTATCCATATTTAAACGCATCTGGAGGTATTTTTCCTTCGTGTTTTGTAGCTTAAAACGTCCAAAGCTTGATTGGCATTCTGATTAGTTTCTTCCAGGCACTCGTTACCACATAGACACATTGAATGTCATTTCAGTTTTCTGCCCTTTAATCATTTCGCAATATTATTAGGGACAACAGGAAAGGGTGTATCACCTTTTTCTTTTAGCGGATCAGTAATATAAAGAAGTTCGTTGATAATAAAAATTCCAGATATAGGTTAGAAAAGCCACTTTGCTCTGGGAATAAAATTTCTGAACATAGTTGATAATAATGAATAAAATATTTTAGAAATCCAATACATACATCAAGAGTTACAAGTTTCCTAACATCTTCCATGATCCATTTCTAAAAAAATTTATTTTTGACCCACTTTAATATACATACACTCTACATAATAATAAATACATTGAACGCGCAACTTTTGTAATTTTCTTTTGTTGACAAACTAAATGCTTGTTTTCTATCTTTCTATTAATTGAATAGTTAAGAAGTGAAAATGTGTAATTAATGTTTATTTAAATTAATTTCTTTTTTAATAATCATTATTTTGATGACATAAAAAAAAAAGTATCAAAATTATTTAATACATTTGTTACACAATTGTTGTAATACGATTCCCTCCCTCACTTCATTTTTCAAGATACTATTAAAAATAGCCCTTAGTTTGACATAATTAAGAAAGGGGGGAAAATAATTAAACACTAATAGGTGGAGATTGAACAATAGTAGTAGAGAACAGGTCGTAGAAACTTGCAAGAAATTGAGAAAAACCAACCTAACCCACTTTCTCCTGCTATATAATTTTGGATCTTGGGACCAACCTTACGAAAGACAAAAATCTTCCTGATTACATTTCTTTTTTTAGCTTTGAAAAGGATTTTTTTTCGTTTTTTTAGCTGGTAATAAGTTTAAATACACACTACAGCAATATTGGTAGGCATTGAGAACTGAGCACAATGCCCAGAAGCTATATGATGAAACTGGAGGCACGAAAAAATGTGTAAGCTAAAGCAATTATGCAGTGCATTCTAACACAAATGGAAAAACCCTTCTACCAATTTGAGTTATAGGTTAATATGACAGCCACCAATTAATAAAGTGATATTAATGAATGACTTTTTATCACTCAAATTTATTATTCATGATAGCACCACCTGTCAACAAAGGAGATCTTATTATAATTTTTTTTGATGTTTCCTAATACTCAGAATTTTGGGGTTAATTATGAATTATCTAACAATTTTTATAGGATGGATTGAGGTACCCAAGAATATTAGTTACAGTGGAGAACGTAGATTTCAAACTTTATTATTACTGTGGAGTCCTATATAATTTTTTAATATATTGTGGTATATGGAATATTAAGAACCTTGCGTATAACAAGTAAACCCAACTGGTGATCCTCGGTTCAAATACAGACCTCCTGAGGGTTGCAGTTAGACCTCGGACCCTAGTTTGTTTTACTTATTAGATTAGGACCGTGTTATATATATATATATATGTATCTATGTAATCTGTTATTGTTATTGTGAGTTACTTCTTAGCGAGTTTATAATATAAATAGATATGTAATATGTGCCTACCTTGGTAGAAGTCTCGTATTTATTCCGTGCTTATTCTAATAATATATCCGAGATAGGATCGGATAACTCATGGCACAGTTGGCCGTCCTAATTGAACTCCGAAGATTTTAATAAAAAGAAAAAAAAGTAAAGTCCTAGGAAACGTGAGACCAGAGGTACGGAAGAACTCCTAGGTGAAGATAGACTCGTCTCCTTATTCCAAAGATGACCAAAACAGATCAAACATCTCCATTAATCGATCTTCAAAGATCTAGAAGTGCGCAAATAAGATCGTTTGAAGCACAAATAAAGGACATCGAGAAGCTCATGGAGGAGGATGTCCCGAATACTTTTAAAATTAAGAGGACATTGGAAATAATAAGGAAAGCTTCCGATAAATTTAAGGAGAAAGCAGAGGAATTGTGTGTGCTTCTTGAGGAATCTTCTCCGGAATACGAACTTGAAGTCGAAAAGTCCATTGACATAGAACAGAGATTAATTAATATTGAAGCTCAAATAGATAAATATTTCGAGAGCAACTCACCTGGAAAAACAAACGATTCCACTTGACAAAATTCTTCTAAAATTCACATACAACCACCAAATCAAATTGGAGATGGAATCAGGTATTCTGACTTCCTAAAGTGGTTAGAGACTTAGAATAATTACGTTCGTTTGACCCACATGCGTAAAAAAATAAGAGAAGAACAAATTTCTATATTTTGGACTTGTTGTTCACCAGAATTCATAACAAATATTCGACATATTGTGGATATTCTAGCAAATACAAGCAAATCCCTCGAAGAAATCCTGGAAGACATATGTACATACCTAAAAGAAAAGAGAAAAATTGCAGCAACACGTTATAAATTATTCAGAAGGAAACAAGGAAAAATTTGACGAATTTTATTATGGGTTAAAAGTTCTAGCAGAAGAAGCTGAAATTTACGAAATGAAACCAGAGGATTGGCTCGCATCGTTAGTAGTATGTGGATTATGAAATACGACCGAAGCTTTTAGAGAAAACTCTTCAATTAGATTCGAAAGACACCCTTACCCTATGTAGAACAGTTGAGACAGCGAAGAAAAATCAGAGCACCTTGAACGACTTAGTCTTGAGTGGACTAAATACAAATAGGAAAGCCGTTGACAGGAAGGGTTTCCGAAGAAGGAGTATCAGTCGAGGAAGATCGTTGGAGAGAAGTGGGAATGTACTTTGTGGGAAATGTGGATTTGATTATCCTCATAGAAATGAAATACCTTGTCCAGTGGGAATAGTGAATGCCTGAGCCGTAAAAGAAAGGGACATTTTGCAAGAATGTATAAATCAGCGAAGCAGAACTCCGTTAAGGTAATAAATACTATTCAGAAATTAAAAACTAATAAAATACCAATTGAGTTAATGGATGCTTATAATCATGAAGAGGAAGTTAGTTGTAGTCACGTGTGATAGTGGAGCAATGGCTTCTATTACTGGATCTAAAGTATTTAAAAAAAAAAATTATCCCAAAGGGTCTACTTTTGATCCAAAGATTGTTGGAGTGAATGGATCTTCATTGCATATTATTGGTGTATTATGAAACTTGGAAGTCGCAGCTATAGGGAGACTGTATATTGTAGGGAATATCCCAGAGAACGAATTTTTCATCCTCAGAATGCATGTATCCATCGTAGCCTTCTCCATCCTGATTCCTCACAACAACTAAAAAAAGAATGGATTGATCACCAAAAGGTATCAAGAGTGCAGGAACAATAATGTACAGTAAAACTAAAGAAGTGGAAAATCAATTATAAGAAGAATTTTCATTTGTATTCTAATGTGAACATTAGTTAAGAGAAATGAATTTCCCACCAATGAAAATAGAACTATTGGAAAATACGAAGCCATTTGCACTGCATAGTGCAAGACAAATACCTTTTTTTTATCATGGACAGGTGAAAAACATGCTGGATGATATGAACAAAAAGTATGTGATCGTGAAAGCAGAAGATGAAATAACAAGAGTGGTGCCACCCCATAGTTATTGTTCCTAAACAGAATGGTTAAGTGAGACTAACAGTTGACTTAACCAAGTTAAGCTCACAGGTTAAGAGATTAGTTCATCCTATGAAAACTCCGAAGGAAGACGTTTCTAAAATCAATCCGAGGTACCAGCTTTTCACAAAATTTGACGCAGTGCATGATTATTGGCAGATGTCCCTAGAAGAGAAAAGCCAGAAATTAACAACTTTTATTACTCCATACGGAGGATATTACTATAAGAGAGCTCCGATGGGATTTATTTCTATGGGAGACGCGTATAATAGTCGGTGTGACATAGCATTAGAAGGCACCCCAAATGTTCATAAAGTAGTCGATGATATCCTTGTTGATGACGAAGATCTTGAGAATCATATTAAGAGAGTAAGAAGAGTTCTAAACAGATGCAAGGAATTAGGAATCACATAAAGTTTAGAGAAATTTCAATTCGCAACAGATGAAATTGATTTTGTCGGTTAAAAAATCAATAAGAATGGAATTGCCGTCAACGAAGATAAATTGAATGCTATTCGCAAAATTCCCACTCCTACAAACAGAACAGAATTAAGATCATTTATGGATATGGCTAATCAATTTCATCTTTTACCTCAAAATTGAGCAAAGTGGCCATTGAGAGACTTGTTGAAGACAAAGAATGTATTCAAATGCGAGTTAATTCACTCACATGCGATGGACAATATTAAATATATTTTACTTAAGCCACCAATCCTAGCACTTTTTGATCCGTTGAGAGAAACACGTTTAGAGACAGACGCATCAAGAACCAAAGGTCTCGGATTCAATTTAATACAACGGCATGGAGAAAGATGGAAATTAATTTAATGTGGTTCGAGATTTATCACTGAAACAGAATCAAGATATGCGATGATCGAGTTAGAAACCCTTGCCATCAAGTGGGCCATTAAAAAATGTCATATTTACCTTAGTGGACTACGGCACTTCGAAGTAATAACCGATCGTCATTCTCTCTCCACTATATTCAATAACTATTCTTTAAACGAAATTGAAAACGCCAAAGTACAGAAGATTAGAATGTGCCTTCAATATTACCAGTCCAAAGTATCATGGAAGAAAGGAAAAGACCATATTATTGCAGATGCTTTGTCACGAGCTCCAATAGATGATCCTGAAAGAGAAGAATTAGAAAGTGAAATGAAAAACACAATTAGATTAGCCATAATTAGAATAGCTGTAATACAGAATAAAATCCGAAATATTGGTATTGTAGATCTAATCATTGAAGAGATACGAAATATAGCAAAAGCGGATGAAGACTATTGAGCACTCGTGCAATTCGTGGAATGTAGTCTGAAGAAAAAGGAAGAGTACAAAATTATTACGTAGGATTATTTAAGAACATCATCGAAGAATTAACTGTTGAGGGCGGTTTAGTATTGAAAAGAACACAAATTGTCGTCCCTAAAGCGTACCAAAAAAGATATTCTTGCTAAACTACATTTGTCACATTAAGGAATAACGAAAACCAAAAGAAGATCGAGAGAGTCAATATTCTGGCCTGGAATGAACAATGAAATTGACATGATTATTGAAAACTGTGAAACTTGTCAAAGAAAATCACCTTCACAATGCAAAGAGAGTTTAAAGCCTGATAGCATACCAAAACAAATATTTGAATCCATGAGTACAGATTTGTTTATGTTAAACGAAAAATCTTAGCGGGTATATGTGGATGCATTATCAGGATACACTGTAATTGAAGAATATAAAAGTGACACAAATACAGAAAAAATTATTCAGACATTTTCAAAAGGGTTTAATAATTTCGGATATCCGAAGAATCTGAGATCAGATCAAGTTGCAGTTTTCTCATCCCATATATTCCAAGAATTTTACAAAAAAAAATGCATCGTTTGGTCTCCATCAAGACCTTACAATCTACAAAGTAACGGAATGGCCGAGGCAGCTGTAAAAATATGAAGAACCTTCTTGATAAATGTTGGACAAAAGCAATCGATTCGGAAGAGTTTAAAGATGGGCTATTAGAGTACAGAAATACAAGTCGCGAGTGCGGATACTCTCCCAATCATGTAGTTCATGGGCAGAACCTTAGATCAAAAATTCCTGAACACAGTAGTGCATTGAAGAAATCGTTTCATGACATTCCAAATATATTGCATAACATCCGCAACAAATCCAAATTCTATTTTGGATATTGGTAGTCGAGTTCGAACCTTACAACAAAATTATGGGATAAAGTTGGAAGGATTATTAAAAGACAGAATCGAACTTACCAAATACGTCTAGAAAATGGTCGTATATATGTAAGGAATAGTAAGTTTCTAAAAATCACAAATAAAGATGAAACATCGTCAAATCAATTCGAATCCCCCCGCCCACCAAAAAAAAAAAAAAATCCGAGAGAACCCTAAAAAGGGAGTAATGTTCCAACTTAGTTAATTTATTATGAGTATGTTTATTGTTTGTATAATAAATAAAAGTAGACGCGCGAAACGGGGTAAGAAGAAAAAAAAGGAAAAACGATTTTGGATACGACATACTGACATGTTAATGTTTGTTTGTGATTTGAAGGGAAGAAGGATTGTTATATATATATGTATCTATTGTTATTGTGAGTTACTTCTTAGCGAGTTTATAATATAAATAGATGTGTAATATGCGCGTACTTTGGTAGAAGTCTCGTATTTACTCCGTGATTATTCTAAAAATATATCCTAGATAGGATCGGATAACACAGACCGGTCTATTAGGGTATTAATAGGAAAATATCTAGGGACCAAATTAGGAGGAGAAAAAAAGTACTCAAAGTGGAGAGGGTGCAACCCAAAATTTTACCCATAGTATCAAACTGGCTAGAATCGCTCCTGTTTATGTAATGAACATTTTTTGGCTTATATATAGCTACATTGGAACTTGTTTAGCTGAATTTTTGCTTATAATATTTAGTAGCTCATTTTAGAGACTTCACTTGATTCATGAAATTTGATATTCCTCTGATATGGTCCTTCAAATAAAATATAACCTAAACTTTTTCTTCCTTTACGAATTCTTGCAACCTGTAAGCGCAATTTGTGGCAATTAATCTAAATAATTAATAATGGAAGAAAATTAGTTGAATGCAAATGTGATAAATATTTATTCTTCATTTAATTTAGCCTTGCTTATTTATGTGTTGACAGAGCAGGTAGCCATCCTAACGGCATTATTTAAATAAAATATATTTCTACAAAATTCCTCGTTTTTCAATTAAAAGGCCTTTCTTTTATATTAGGAGTTTAGGTTGAACTTTATTTAATTCAGAAAATAACACTGTCTAACACAGGGGGGTAGTTTTACATTCAATGAAGTAAGAGGGAAAGGTTCTTCAAAACTACTAGAAATCAATTGGATCCATCAATTAATTCTGGTACTACGTAGAAAATATAAATAAATTTTTAACTTCGAGAATCCTTCCCCTAATGTAATGACAATAGCCAACTAAAAAGAATCAAATATTAGATTACATTAAAAACACTTCAGTCAAGAAGAAAATCGACTTTCTTGGCGAAATTTTTAATGAATACATAGATTTATATTTTACTGGAGTTTTTAATGGGAATCAATTTTATGCGACATCACTTTTAGAAAAATGGAATTAGGTCCAAGGGATTGTTTTTTTCTTTTTTTTATGAGGTTGATAAAAAATAAGAATATACACTTATTACAGTTGCCGGATGAGGTCAAGTAGCATTTTTTTAGACGGATAGAGAGAAAGAGAGATGCAGTTGGTAAAACAACGTCTACACCTGCAATAGTAAAAAATCTATTGAAAATATTTTCCGATTAATCTTTGTATTGGATAAAATACCGTATAATCACCACCATTTAAAAAATAATTATTATATAGAAATGCTACTTTATATATTCCATTACCTTTCCTTTAAGTTAAACTTTATTTAATTCTGAAAGTATCACCATCTAACAAAAAAAAATAAGGAACAACAAATTGTTACAAAATATTATGTCACAAATTGATTTTTATGAGAAGGATGTATGAGCAATGTTCAAATAACATACAATTTAGAAAATGAAATAAAAGATTATATTATGACCCATTACATTGATGGTCCACGTGTGAACCTTCTTATCATCTGTTACTTTATCTCCTTAGACGTAAGGAATGCTTTCAAATATACATACATATGTACTAATTTGAAAAGCAGTTTATTGTTTTTATTTTGGACACTACTACACTACACTTTATATATAATAGGTAATAAATTGTAGACCAGTATACAAAACCACGGTTAAGTCTATAATATAAGTTGTACATCAATGCAAAATCAATCTTGAACAAAAATCAAGATAAGGAGAAATTCTTAATAAATTTTTCTACCCCTTAAATATAAACGAACTAATATTTATTCAAATTTGGGTCAATTATAGGCTTTGATTTCAAATTTTTCAGATAGATTGAGATATTCAAGAATGTTAATTATTGTTTGAAGTGAAAAACTCGGAACTGCTCAGCCAATTAGACTGTACCCTTCCGAAACACAGTCCAAACATATTGCATACCCGAAGAAGAATCCATTCATATTTTTTATAGTTCAAATTTAAAAAAATAATTTTAACAAAATTGAACTTTTGTTTTTGCTTCATTTCTTTTAGCTTGTATATACTTGCATTTTAGCTGAAATACACAAAAATATTTTTTTATAAGTTAAATAAGAAAGAAAAATAGTTTTACACAGTTGATAAAGAGATGCCTAAGAGCAATATGCCTTGTCAATAGTTTCAGGACACCCTTTAAGTTTTGAGATTGATAATATTTTTGACTTCAATATTACTTTGCAAATGAAATTTTCTCCATAGTAATCTTTATGCGCAATACCTTTCTAATCGAAATAACTTATCAATCGAAATGGAAGATAATTTTATTTGAAAAGACATATTATTTTGAAACAAATATATATAATCTACAACTTTTAACTCGGGTCAATTTCATCACATAGTTTATGGTACTTTATCCGTAGTATCAGTTTTAAGGTTGACAATTTTTGGCTAACTTGCCATATCAATCTGACAAATAGGGGCAGTAGTGATTAACTATCGATAAATAATTAATAGAATGAGTTAATAGTATTTAGGTATATCTAAAATTGAAACCAAATTTCATTCAACCACCACTGTATTTCTTTATTCGTAATCCTCTTTGCAACCTTCCATCATTAAAGGTTTTTTCTCCACTAACAACAAATTAGAAAAAGTACAAGCTAACCGTACAAGTTATAACTTGTACAAGATAATTGTACAAGTTACAACCCAAAAAATGAGATGAATGATTTTAAATGAAGGAGTTACAGTACTTAAGATGAGGATAATGCAATAATTGAATATTCCATGGATGATCGATATATAAATGGTTTAATTTTTGAGTATTTTATTACAAATTAATAAAATATAAGAATTCTCTAGTACTATATAGAGTTCAAATCAACACAGTTATATTACTCATAAACACATACTAACTATGTAATTTTAATACGTCAAATTGAAATGATACTATCAATTAACAGTTGGGAATTAGAAAGATGGATGTTGAATCAGTTTTCATAACTTTACATGTAGATTATAAACACAACAGTGCATCGATGGACTAAATTCCTTATATGGCGATCAGGCATCATCCTACAGAAGCAATAAAAACTGGTATAACGAATTCAAGAGAGGACAAAGTTCGAGCCATGACGAATTTCATCAGAATAAGACACTGATGTATTCAAAACCTATGTTTTGGAGTTACCTCAATCAAAATGGAAAAAATGTTTTAAGCATATGTAAAAGGGTATAGATTTCCATAAGCAATAAAGCCAATTTTGCTGGTAACTATTTTTTTTTTCATTCCAGAAATATAAATAGCTACCTACATATCAACTTATTCCCGAACAAATTAGTTCTGCTTTCTGCTACATATTTAACAAAAATGATAAAAAAAGATGTTTGTACATAGAATCTTATATTTTTAATAAATTTTCCATCTTCTACCATTCTACTGGATTATGTTGTACATTGCATTCTTTATAATAAATGATATTCGAACATACTGTTGTTTATTTGACAGTATGTGTTCTATTTTAGTGAACAAAACAATCTAAAAAGTACATATAACTATATCTTTAATTACTTTAATCCTATATTATGGGTTCTCCAGCTGATTTGGTGCGTAAACTATTCCTTATATTGGGTTATAAACCGTCGAAAGATGTACTAAAAAACTCAAATAAAATATTTTGCAATCCTTTCATGGACTCAAAAGAAAAGTGATTCCGCTACAGGATACTACTTTAACTCTTTTTACAAATAAATTTAGAGTCAAAGATACAGAAAAGACTACACATTCTATAAATCCAGTTTAGAGACTTCAAGACATCTACTTTGGGATTGCTCAAAGTGGTTAACATTGTGCACATGACCACTGAGTTTTCGAGGAAATACTACAATTTAGAAATAAAAATTCGGGATTGGGTTGTAATTTCACCCCCTAAACATTAATTTCACTTCAAAATAAAATGCTTAATAACTAAGGTGCTATTTATTCTCTACGTCACAAGAAGTAAGAACTCTTGCACACCTACTAGTCTGGACAGACTCCTCTTAAGATCCTACGAAGAGCTGGAGAGTATTGATATGAATGAAAAAATGAATTATCTTTTGGTTATGTTTTTATAATTTACTTGTTTAGCAGATTTTCGTTAAGATGTTATTATCTTTTATCATTTACCAATCCTTGTTTCTTTTTCTAAATGAATAAAAAATGATTGTGACTATTTTTATATTAATAAATTAATCATATTTTGTGATCAAGTTGCTATGTGGTTTTTAGAATGTATAGATATATGAAATTAATGTACAGATAATAAAACAATTATGTGATAAAAAAAAAAATAATAACTCTAATTCTATATTTATTCAAATTCCCAAATAAATATTGCTATGAGGTGATTAATGATTCTATTAATAACTCTAAAATGATCAATTATATAAAATATCCTTCATCATGAATAAATATATATAGTACGTAATTTACGTCATAATGTCGTCATTATTATTTTTTTTTTTTCAAAGAAAAAAAAACAAAAAACGAGCAGTCCACGTAGCCATAATTGAAGGATTCATTTTATAATAATATAATTTTTTCGTAATTTACACAGACAATTATTTTTTTACTTCAATATTTACATATTCTGGTTGCGTTGGTTATTGTAAAAGAATAGGTAAACGTTTCTGTTTTCAAAAAATAATTTAATTAATCAAGCTAATGAAAAGATTACAATTCAAAATACAATATGCTTTCAATTTATTATATATTATGTATAAAAATGGTAGTGATAACGCATAACAAAGTAGAACTATTGATTATTTTTATTACTAACCCTCATCAGTATGTTTTTGTGCTATTTTGATTTTCCAAGACAAAAATGTATTTTACGATATTTAGTTTGCCAAGAATTTGATAGTCAGCATGGATAAGATTATTTCTTCATAACGCACAAAGAAATACTTCTTGGTATTTTCTATAGAAATTAGATTTATGCACAATCTGTTCAAAGAAGTGATGGGCTATTTTTAAAATAGAAGAATTAGGCAATAAAAAAGAAAGTGAAATATAATAATCGTTTATTCGATGTCGTAAATAACCTTAAAAAAATGATTGATCTATATACTGTCAATATGTTAGCAGAATAGTCTATATTAATAAAGCAAATTTTTTTTGTCTGTATGAATATATGAAAACGATTCAATGGGTGCACTGTATATAGTGATCCAGTGTATATATCTAAAACATATTTTGATCTGATTTTGATATTTAATCTATTTAAACAACTAATTAAATATTTGACTTAATTTTATGTAATTGTAAAATATTTTCATGCAATCTTACATTTTATAAGAAATTTTAAAATTAAACTGAAAAAAATCAATTAAAATTGAACTTTTTTTTATGGCAAATCTTTGGAAGTTGTAATAAAAAGTTTTTTCTTTAGTTTTACGTATAATATAACGCTATTAAAAAACATAATAGCTTTCAAATTAGACCCTTCATTTTTTGGATTGTAGTAACTGTGATGAAGATAACATAATTAATATTTTATTTTTCGAATGGTAGAATGTTTTTTAACATATGTTATTTCCTTTCATTTTCATGCATATATATATATACATTTCAAAATAGGGCTCTGAATCGAAATTATACTCAAAAGATGTGATTTTTAAAAAAAGACTTTAATGACCAAACCTACTGCAGTTAAAAATTTTAAATATCATTTTCGTTATAACAATGCTAAATGTGGGTCTTAGCCCGTGTGCGTTCCAACAATAATTATTTTTGCATAAGTACATATATTTAAAATTGTATTAATGAAGCTTTTGACCCCAAAAAATTGTCAAACTACTCAAATCAAGGGGTTTAAAACTTATGTATCAAATATGACTATACGTATGGCGTTATATGCTTAAAGAAGGAATACTTTATACATCAAACATGCTTTCTTTTTTTTTTAACTTTTTTGACGAACTAGGGGCAGATTTTTTCTTCTTCCACTTTTTTTATTAGTTGAATAGTTATGAAATGAAAGCAGGACTTCAATGATTATATAAATATTCTACTCTTAGAATTGCCATTATATAGACCAACTACGTGGAGAAAGGGAAGATAGCATTTTGGAAGATCCATGTATAGAGTATTCTTTTGGTTAAATAAATAATATGAAATAATTTGTACTCTAATTAAAGAATTGCCTTACCAAAAAATGAATGCTTCAATAAATATGTTAATTACATTAATTATGTTTATCGAATATCGGGAAACAATATCATTCTCTGCATAAGTTAATTTATACATACAAAAGACTCAGTATTTCAATATTTTTTTACATATACCTAATAGGTATGTGTTTGTACACATGTGCTCAATGCTCATATGTGTATCTTTTATTCAATTATGTTTTTCATACATCTACCTAATTTGTACAAAAACACCAACACATATAATTATACAGATGTAAGTAAATATCTATGAAAATGAAAATACACCCACGGAATTTTCAAAACGCCAGCAAAAACAGGATATTATCCCTTCTACTGTTATACCTCAATAATATAAAAATATACATTGTATTTCAGTATCAGTTGTAGATTTTTCTGCTTCTTTTTTTCATCTAGGTTCTGAAGGTTGATTGATTGCATTTGAATTTGCTATTATTAAGGTGTTAACAATTTACGACAGTTAAGGCATAATTAAATTTGACCAACTGATTTTAGGTTATTTTTATTTTTTCTTTTCGGAATAAAAGGGGCTCGATTCAATAAGATAACGACGTTTAAGTCGTGAATCTCTAAATACCTGGATAATCACTTACCACGCAGCCTTTCGTTGAGATACTATAAAAAATGCTTTGTTTACATTCAGTTTCTTTTAATAAACTTGTGTAAAGAATCATGGTTTAGAATAGTTTGGGTTTTTTTCTCCTTTTTCTTTACTCTAAGACTTCAAACAGACTTAATTCCATTGATCTATAATATCTTCCGTAACGAAAAGATTATTTTTATTAATTCGAAACGTACTGACAAATGGGTTCCTCATTCACACTATGGAGCCTTTTACATTTTAAGAACGAGATAGATCGACTTAAGAAATAATTTGTGATTTCTTGGCGGTATAAACAATGAATTCATTCAATCCTAAAAGAATTCCAAACAAAAGGTTCTATAATAGCTCTCATCCTCAATGGTTGAACGAGACTATGAGTTAATTATTATCCCCTTGACCCTATCAAGAAGAGACGATGAAATAATGGAGTTTTTGTCTCAAGTGAGTGAGGCTGTTGTTCCCTATTTCAGAATCAATGGCTCTTAACCTCTAGAAGAGCCGAAATATTTGAGTCTGGACTTGGAACTTTCATGGGCTAGTCTTGGACTCAGAAGCGTTTGAAATTGAAGGCATGGAGACTAGAAAAAGTTGGACTTAACAATACTACTGGCTTCTACTCATGGTTCAAAAATAATTATAAAGTTTCCGAAGTCCTTGAAAATTACTTAATATAATACCCAGTTCTCTCATATCCTTCTCTATACAATTCTCCAACATAGGCTTTAGTTTGACAGGTAATTTATGGCAGCTAGTAATTATATTGTCCGAAACATTAAAATCAACTCCTGATAATATTTTAACCTTCCCATGATAGTTTTTGACAATTAAGTTTTTATCAATTGAAGAGTTTTTATATTATAAGACAATGACACCCTCACATCAAGCTTGTACTGATTGGTATTTTTATAATAGTGTCAGAGAATTTGTTTCTATAGACAAAATTGTAAGATACGATTCAAAATTAGTAAAATGTGACACATGTAATTATGTAATAGGCATAAGAATGACTTTATGAACTCCATAAACATTTCCAAACAATTTCTGAAGTGATGATTTGGGAAACATCTTCTCCATTGCTGGACTTTATGGACCATTGGTTTCCATTTCAATTTAGAAGCTTTTCATATGTCTATTTTCAATTCACAAAAAATAAATTGTATTTTTTCTTCTTTATAAATTAGTAGAATAGCTATGAAATGAAAGAGGGAATTGAATTAGATAAATTGTTTTATAAGTATTCTACTCGAAATAATCGCCATTATTTTGCTTAATTATTGATCTCATTTCCCGAAAAGTTTTCAAAATATCAAAATATCGAAAAAATGTATATTATTTTTTTTGTGCTGATATTCATTTTTAGTAATTATAGTTCTTTAGTTTTATTGAAAATCACTTATATTTTTTGTTTAAATATCAGTAGTGATGATGTTTAACTTCCTTAATCCGTCAAGTTTATAAAATATGTTATTCTTGGCAATATTAACTCCAGTAGAATAGAGAAACGCTTCTCATAGTATTTATTTTTTTAGAAAGAAGAAAGTCTAAAAAAATATTTGATTAAAGTGTTTAGTCAAAGTTTATCAATTGGAATATGTTGTTAATCAAATCACTTTCCTCCTTATGTGAACAAAATTATAAGTTACGTGAAGATTATTATTAAAATTTGTCAAATATTCAACTCCCCCTTCATGATCTTCAATGCCAGCAAATAGTTTTTTTCTAAACTAAAGGGTCAAAATAATTACGCTAAACGATATACATTATTTTCAATAGCTTTTTAAATTAACCAGGAATCCATTTTTAATAAGCTTACATTTATAAAAAATTATAATAAATCAAAATTTATTTATTTTGTTAATAAAAGAGGCCCTATCGATTTATTTTATTCTGTCTGCTTGCAATGCTTCAAGGTTAAATATGACATTTGTGAAATAAAATTATCTCTGACATATTTTTTATTAAATCTTTCACCTCCAAAAGTTTTCATTAGATATGTTTAGAGGATATTGTTAAATCTTATCAACTACTTGCAAATCTGGTTATTCCCAAAATCAGCAATACATTTTTCGATGTAGTGATGAATGATTTAGCATCATTTTAAATAATATAGAATCTTAAACTAAAAAGAACACTAACAACAGTAGAGTAGAGTATAATAATGAAATACAATAACAGTAGATTGAACAGCAAAAATAAACAAATACATTAGTCGTCAAAACAAACATAGCTTTGGATACTTTGAAAACTTTTCGAGAGATAAGACAATAATAAAGCCAATCATTATTTGTAACAGATACACGAATATAAATGATTGGGTAAAAAACATTAATACAACATATTTTGTCAAATAGTATTATACTTATCTTTCGTGTATGTATGTACAAATAATTACTCAAAATGCGACATTTAATTTTGATATTTTATTTTGATCAACTGTAAACTTTTCTTATCCAAGTTTTTTTTATTATAACTTTCCCGAATGTGATATCTCTTTTCTGAAACCAAATTTGCTATTAATACGGAGAACTTTTTCAAAACGAATTTGCTTGCATTGTTACAAAAATGATTACCAAACTTGTATTATACATCCATTTGCTGAGTGATGGCAGCAGCAGATAATAAAGATTGATTACTTTCCGAATTTACAAATAATTATTTTTACAGAATCTCTGTTTTTACAAATAAAATTACTATATACAATATGTATATATAACATATTTGATGATACAGACAGTCCACCCTTATCACAAGTTGGAAGATATTCAACAATGAAGGTTAATTGGTATTTGAAGGATAATCGTACCTAGCTTTTTCAATGGTCTTTATAATTTTTTCCCTCTCCTTGAGATTTGAAGGAAACTTATATTCTCTGTATATTCCCGATGACCTATTTTACATATTGGCAAATTAAAAGGAACGGGTATCCCGTTCTTATCCCTTATTGTCTAATGCAGGAGTATAAGTCAAAATTGAATACTCCATTTATTTATTAAAATTTATTATTTTTGATGAAAAAATTATCAAAAGATGTGACATACCAAGTAATATCGACAATTAACAACAAAATACACGTGAAAAACAACCTAAAATCAGGGATGGCTCAAAAAACCTCGAAGAACCTTATTTTTTTTATAATTTTGTAATCAATTTTACAATTTCAACATCAAATCAGTTCAACAACTAAATGAATGTATTAAAAAATATCTAATATTATCCGGTGTTTGTTTTTTTTTGTTTACTTTTTTTTAGTTATTACTTATTAGTTACGCAAAAAATATATTTTTTTATTTATGAATCTTCATCTTAAAGATTGAAATGCTAAATTAGGGAAAAATAATATTCCAATACTGTGTCAATTTATGCTAAGTTTATAATTAATAATCTATATATTAAATGTGAATGTCTGTGCGGGGGTATTTGTCCAGAAATCACGCCCAAACCAATGAATGGATTTAACTGAAATTTTTCATGTAGCTTTTTAAGGCTCCAGAAACGGTTCTATTAATATTTTTTTTGGTCTTCAAAGCCAAGGGAGTCTTTAAATAGCATTTTCTAAAAAACGAACGACTATATTATAAAAATAAAATAAAGACCTTAAAATTCTAAAAGCTTTTCTTGCTGCATGTTGGCATAACTCTTTTTTTTAAAGGAAATTATAAGATTTAGAGAAGAAAACTAAATAATAATGGATAAAAATGTTTATAGGGACACTATTTACCAAATTATAAAGAAATTTTAAAAAGTTTAATGCATTTCATGATTATGAGCAAGCAACGAGCAAAAAGGGAGTGCATCTCTGATTTCCTACCTGCTGGAGTTGATGTGATGAAAATTACGGACATTGTTAAGTGTTCTAGGAGCCTGGCTTTTTAATATAATTAATATAAACTCTCAACCTCCAAAAATTTGCATAATAGAGATGAGTAAATATTAACAGTTGGCCCGGTATACACACGACTACATACCTAATTATTTCTTTAAAAAAAAGGTTTATGATATATATTATTGAGTACATTGCACCCGGTGACTCGTTTTCATACAAGCATACAGACAAAAACACAAACTTTGTCTTATGAATATAGATTTCTTCACTCCCTTTTTAGTTTTATACATATATATAAGAGGGGATAAAAATAATTTAAAAGAAAAAATCCATATTTTCATTTCTATCAAAAATAAGAAAGGTTATTATAAACATATTATGTGGAAATATATCCGTATCCGTATATATACACATATGGTACATCCTATCTATACTAAAAACCTATTCAAGAGAATATTATAAATTTTGATTTAGAATTATGATGCCTATATCTATTTTATATTCGTTTTTTTTTTTTAAATTGAGAATATCATTTTTTTAGTGTGTAAAATGGGTGATATTCATTTATGAGCACACTTATGCAAATACCAGTACCTAGTACTTTTTTTTTTGATGTTAATAAGTACGACGAAAGTTTTTGAAATCTATTTCGTCCAATAATCATTTTTTCAACAAACGTATTCAAATATTTATTTATCATACATAGATACCGTAACTATGGAGGGGGGAGGATTAAGAAATAGTGCCCTCCCCAAACGATATTCTTGTCTTTGAAATATATATACAATTACAAATATATATAAGCATAATTTAGATTCTATTCTAGTAAAAATGCAGAATTAAGACGACGTTCTAAATTACTGTACTTAACAATTGTTGTTTATTTTTAAGTGTATCCTTCAGACCAGTGACTACAGAAGGGTGTAATAATGGCATAAATCATTAATAAGTTGTTGTTTTTTTAAAGATACAAAAATAACTTGATTATTGCATCCCTCACCATCAAAGTCATTAAGATTTTTTATTTTTAAATAGGATCTCTCCATCAACATTAAAAAGACTTGGATGTCAAATGAAGACTATCTAATGCCATGTCATGTTCTTTGCTAATTGGAAGCAGTTAAGTCTAACTAAAGACCTGGAATGTCAATATTCTACCAAAAACGTCCTATCTGTTGAGATAGATTCCTTTTTTGAAGGTGGTACGTGAGAGCATTTATATATTAGCAGAATATGTAATGTGGACTTTCAAGAGTGTAGGTTTCAAAATCGAGAATGACGATGCTCTCAATATGGAGTTCTAGTTATGACAAATTACTGAACTATAATTTTTGGTTGAATTTTTGGTTTTCGGTGGAAAACTGAGTGGCTTATCCCTAAAGTAATGCGAATTATATATGCAGTGAAGTATAAGAACCAAAAACTCTCTTTTTGACTCCATAATTATTTTTTCAAGCCATTAACAACTCAACTTCTTCTCTACCATTGTGAAATACAAAATGTAGAATGTTTACAAGCAATTAGGTTTCAGAGCCGGCCATCAGCGGCAGAATTTATTTTCAAGTAGGGTGGCAAAATATATCATGTTGGCATCATCAAGGGCACCCGCAGGACCTGTGCTTTTATTACTATTTTGATTTAAAAGTTGTTTTTTATAAATGCCAAATTGGACAAAAAAGTTAGATAAAACAAAAACCTCTTTTTTTTTTTAGATAAAAATTTTCAGAGCAGATTGAAATTTAAAATATAAAAAGGGAAATTGATTCTCGAAAATTATAACATTTAAAGTTTTTTAGACAAGATTTTTTTTAAATTCGATTAATATAAAAGTTCTGCAGAAATGGGGGAAGTGAATGGCCCCTATGTTTCTGACGCCTCTGGAGCTGGCTTAACTCTCCGTTATGTTTTACTCACCTAGTGATCTGATTTGCTTATCAGATCAATTAGACAACCAGTTTTTCTTGCTCTTTTTCCTCATGGTATTACTATTATTTTTATTAATTTTTCAAAGTTGAAACATCGAAGGGGTTTAAATGAATGATAAATAATAGTTTAATAAGATTATAAAATAATAGAATATAGTTTATAAATGTAGATGATTAAAAGCTTAATGAAAATAAATAATATTTAAAATAAAAAAAGTATAATTATGTCAAATTTATGGCTTCTATAATAAAAAATTGACTTGTAATATTCATTTTCATATGGGCTTGGGAGATACAAGAAGTTAAATTTGTCGATATATATAAATTATGTAATATTCATTCTCACAAAGGGTTACTGTTATAATTAATTTTCTAACGCAATGATTCAAATAAACTACTGGTCGTAATAACAAAAAAATACAATGAAACTAAGCTACATTTTAATGGCTAACCAATTTATGCAGAATAATTTGAAGTGTTATCAGGATTTAATTTGCTTACAAAAGCTTTTTATCACATTTAATGGTTTCTTGAGGAATAATGTTTTTATAGTATCGTCAATCTTTAAATTATAGTCTATAATTATAATTATAGTATATCATAAGAGAGGACCATTTTAAAGTAGATAAGTTGTTTAGCAAATCATGAATTTGCTTATTTTTTCAGAGTATTTTGAAAAAGTGATAGGGTAGATATAAAACAATAAAGTTATGTTTTATTTTATTTTATGTACCTTTGCACATATGAGTAAAAAAAATATCAAAAAGATATTGGATTTCAATTCTAAAGTAATTTTTGTTCAGAGCGCTATATTCCAAGAGACATACTTTCAAACTAAAGAGCTTCAATTACATACTCGTACTGTGTACCTACGAGTACAAATCCTCCAAATATATACAGAATATGTAGTACAATAATGTTATATGAAAACTATATTTCCAGTCTATTCCAGTTCTATTGAGGAAAATAGCCTAGTATTGGATTTCCTAACAAAATATA
The DNA here is from genome assembly GCF_016086655.4 of Lepeophtheirus salmonis. Classification (NCBI taxonomy): domain Eukaryota; kingdom Metazoa; phylum Arthropoda; class Copepoda; order Siphonostomatoida; family Caligidae; genus Lepeophtheirus; species Lepeophtheirus salmonis. The sequence continues at coordinate 19,972,015 of NC_052136.2, forward strand.
AAGTGGTTAACTCAATTTTTGTCAATTGCTTTAATTAATCAACAAATTTTTATACATCTCAGAAATATGTTTGGACTATTCCTAAAGATAATAATCAAAGTTTCAATTTTTTTGACAATTTGAATATTTAATTTCTAATTTTGATTTTGGATACAATTTACAATCTTGCCTAAATATCATAGTTTATATTTCTATCTCGATGTGTGTACAGTGTTGGGGGGCTATCTACAAAGTACATATGAAAAGGAGAAAGAGTTTTAAAACTGCATACACAAAAAATATTAAAGTACGAACAAATTGTGTAGCAGATGCGAGCATGGAGGGGGGGAGGCAAAAATGTTTAACAATTGCGTATATACTTTGAGGTTAGAATGCAAAAACCAGAAATTTAATTTTTATACCAATTATATGATTTTAATCTGTAACGTGATACGATTTACATTGTATCATGTATTACAACACAACAATTTTTGTCAGTATTGTAGAATTGTCATACTGAACACTTGAGATGGGAATTTGAATACACATTCTTTGGGGTATAGATTACATATGTATAATGAAAATTATCACTCACTATTCGATTTATTGAAAATGAAGAGGAAAGTTTTTTTTTAAAAGTTCAATTTTCCATTGAATCAATAGGCCTTTGGGAAAGAGAAATGCAAATCAGCTTTTCTCATATAAAGGCTTATGCTTTAGAGTTGAGACACTAATATTAGCAAATGGAGTAACACAATAACAAGTATATAGTGAAAATATATTAGTAGAACAAAATTAATCACTTTTTTTTTCTTGCCCTAAATGCTTTATTTACAACACATCTTATACACTAACATAGGTTACAATTTATAAAACAAATTTAAGAGCATATATCGATACATATTTTAAATTAAACCAATGTAGAACAATTAAAAACACAGTAAAAAATTTAAATACAAAAATTTAAATAATTTAAAAGAGAAAACAGAAATAAAATAAGTCATCTGAGTCCCTTTAGCACTTAGCTTTTTAATTCATTAGAGGAGATAACATCTGAGGTTTATGTCTCCTTGAACCCTCTTCGCATATATATTTTGATGTGCCTTTGTTATGATAGCGTTAATAAAATATCCTTCTTTTCCGCTATAATAACCTAAAAACTTATCACGCCCTGTCTTGGCCTTAAATGTATCCAACAAAAACTGTAAAACTCTGTAATGTTCTACGAACACCACCAACAGACGGAAGCAACGGACTGGAGTAAAGTAAATAAGAACACCTTTGGATTGGGGGTACAATCATACATTATATAAGGGATTATATAAGATGTACATAGACATAACTATTAAAATATATTAACACGTAAAACAAAAGGTACATTACTATCTATTTAAAACAAATCCCTACGTCATGATCTAAAAGTATAAAAAAGACATTACATAACAAACTCTCCCATACAAATGCTTCAATATCTGACACTGCCAAAAGAGATGAACCGTCGTTTCACTAACTAGATTGCAAAATGGACAAAAGCCCCTCCGTTCCTTATAAAACTTTGAACTTACCTTCAGTGTTCCTGCAAGTAGGCGATACTTAAACCATTTTCAGTCGCTGACAGATATTTGTTTTTTAAAGATTTAACGCTACCGGCCACATCTTTCTTTGTTTCTCTCTTCCCTAGGTATCCAAGAAAAGGCACCATGGTTGGCTTTTTAAAACATCTCTTAATTTCAGAAGTAGAAATCAAAGAAGCTCTCATCCGGAAAGGTACAAAAGGTCTTTGGACGCCTCTGAATTTTTCAAATTTTGCACGAAAATTATGTTCCGCCATCTTATTTTTTTTAGTGGGTTAGAACCCAGGATATCTGCTGTAATTCCAACAAATATTTTTTCCACTTCCGTGGGACTCAGACGTTCTTTGATGTGTAGCTCCCAACCAAGACATAAATCCAGCATTTGGGGTAACATCTCTCACTCCTTTGCATAGATCTTTCATGCGCTTAGAATAGGAAACGAGTATTTTATACATTCTCCCATTGCTGGCGCAAAGATTTTCTAACAAATAAAAATATTTTTCACCTAAGAAAATTTGGAGGGTTTCGCACCAAAACTCTTCACTGTCCCACATTTTCCTTATCCAATAAAAATTCAAAACCCTTACACATCTCTGAGATACTCAATAGAGATAAGCCTCCCCTATTTATTGGTTAGCGCAACCTTTCATATTAAATGTACTCTGGGTCATTTGATGCTATGCCATTCTTATCCATTAGATAAATATTTTTAACCTTACTTTTGATTTTTTTTGTCGTACACACTGCAATCATGAATGTGATAGATCGTCTACATCGTTAATTTCATTCTGTGCATAAGATCCCCCTTTCTATGTATTTGGTCCAACCTAACCTTTTTCTCTTCGTCGCTGATGTCGCTTTTAGAAATTAATTCAATATTGTTGAGACACTGACGCTTTCTTATAGACAAAATAAATCCCTTCCTTCTGCACATATTTTTGATTTTTTGCAGCATTGATTGTACGAGCAGTGTTGAATCTTTCAAGATACGTTATTAATTATGTTTATAATGTTTTGTTGACTTTAAGATCATCCATGATACTTGAATTAAGTATCCACTGTTTTCCATTTCCTGTTTCCTTCGATAGAGGATTTAATGTTAGTTGGATAGCCTTGTGGTAAGACAACTTGGCATCGATTACATTATATGATTTGATCACCTCTCTTAAGAATCCTTTCGTTAGGAACAAATCTATTCGGGAAGAAACCGCTTTAAACATATCCATCGAAGTTTTTGAATACCATTCCAGACAAAAAGTTTTCTAAATTCGTCCCTCCAAAGAAGCTTACGGAGATGAGACGAAATCCAATAAGAGCCTCAGTTGCCCATTTGATTTTAAAGACCGCTCTGGTGAGTGATGACATATAATAATTATATTTTTTATTGTCTGTTATCTAAATCACTTACACTTCTTATTAAGATAAAGAGAGATTATATAATTTAAACTCTATAGGTATATAGCTTTCTAACATGTTTTGCTCGGACAAACATTTTATTTATTATTAATTATTTTGTCTGTGAAATGGTTTGACGTTTTATTAGTTGTATAAATGTAAAACTTTATTTTTTTTTCTGTATGTCAAGTATATTTTTTTAAATTGATCTTTTGTTTAATATTAAACATTCTGACAACACAACTTTTATATAAGGACACATTTATTAAAAGTTTAACAACAACCGCTTCCCTTATATACAGTGTACACCAAATGACTTCTCTTAAATCCAATACATACAGGTTGATTTTCTTGGAGTTGGTATTTTACATTCCCTAAATGTGGCGAGTTTAATTAATCCTAAATAATTTGACTTTGCTCCCATATATCTTCCTTATAAATAAATACATACAAATTATTCTAAACTGTACGTATTTTTAAACTTTTAATCAACTAATAACGTTGTAATAATATGATCTAAATATATTACAACACAAGGGATGCTACAAAATATTTTCTTAATATCATTAACGATTTGAAGAAAGAATTAAGATTCAATTTACTTTCCTAATATCGATATATGTACTTAAATTGTACATATGATATAATTCCTGTTATTGATTACCATGTAACATAATCGGAAAATTGAAGATTCGCAATCAATAGATTCAAAAGATTCGACATATTTTTATTGAAGACATAAAAGATAGTGTGCTTATCCTCAATCAAAAAATGTAATTTAGAATTATTTTTAAGAATTTTGAGAATCCTTCTTTTTTTTTATTAAATTACTTTGTCAAAAATATAAAACATATCAAGATGATCTTTTCACTTAAAAAATATGTGACTAGTCTTGTTTTTGATGTTTGTTTTTTTGGTTTTTTGTCGGTGCTCATTTATTAATTAATTAATACGATATATAGGACATATTCTTCATGCAAGAGCTTAATCATGAATCAACCTTAGCGATAATTTTAACTTTTCCAATGGAGGATTCACCTCCTCCAGATGGGGACCCTTTCACCCCACCTCCAAGTGAAGAACATGAATTGCAGTCAGTGGAGAATAAAGATGAACCCTTGAGTGGACCCAAAAAAATTGTTTTCGATTAAAAATAAGAAAATTAACCAAATCCTTCCCGGAGTACGATAATATTTTCGATTATGATGTGGCAGAAATTGCCATTAACAAATTTGGTCTTCCATCATTTAAAAAATACCGAACTGATATGCAACGTTAAAGTCTATGAATGCTCTCCCAACATAGAAGAAAAAAAAGAGGTGAAATCTAATAAATTCATTCTCTGAAGCCTGTAGCATCCACTTTATCTGATAATAATCAAGAGACCCGTCAAACAAAGACTACGGAATCTTCATTTCAATATCTGAAATGTATCCCCATAAAGAAAGGTACCATTAAAGAGCACCGAATTTAAAAATGAGGTTTGCATCGACACCGAAAATGATAACCGATTGTTGATTAAAAAACATGATCGGATGACCTCCAACAAACTGAAAAACCTCCTGAGTTCGGTTCTGAAGAGCCCAATCACACGTCAAGGGACGCAAGTCTCTTATATAGGAAATATATATGTAACATTCAAAAAGAATTTTATTCATCACCAGGCAAAAATTTAAAGGTTGCATAGAAATGGCTCAGCCAAAAGTGGAAGTGAAAAGACTGAGAGTTCTCTCCCAATAGAGATGAAATCAAATAAGAAGACCAAGGTTCATTTTAAACTACAAAACCTCTTGATTTTGAATGAAGAATTGATGTAGTTTGAAGATTATAATATAAAAAGTCCATAAAAATAAATAGCCCAATGGTCCGTTCTAAACTTATACACGTATATTTACAAAATATCGGATGATCTGGTAATCCGCCTTCAGGCAGAAGAAATTTTAGTGTTCAGTGCTTTTGGAGTGAGGGTTTTGGAAAACAACTAGCACATAATTATGCCCTCGGAGAAATAGAGGTCCCACACCACTCATAGTAAACACATTAGAAAATTATAATAACATTATGACCAGAGTGGAAAATAATACTATAGTATGCTGAAAAAAAAAAAAAAACCGAAAATTACCGTGGTACTCCTGATACACCATAATTATAACTTCTCAAACAATGTTGTATAATTAGAATGGTTACAATATAAATCCATTATCTCACTCAGTTTTTATCAAGGTTAAATGACTTACTAAATGTTCAAATTTGAAGAAAAGTATCTAGTCCTAGATTATTAGTGTCTTAAAATGGTAAAACGCTCAATAAAGGTGTGAGAAGAGTAGACCATATGGATCCTTGATATTACATTATTATTCTACCATGTCATCTAAATATTGAAATAATTTAGCTTTTTAATTACAAAATTATTATTGCCAAGAATCGGATTCAATATTAAGTAGGACGTCAAAGAACATCGTCATCATCAAAACCTAAAAAACAAGCAAAAAAAAAAAAATTCCAATTGTTTAAATGTATAATTGGGATTGATATTACCGAAGTTTGATTAAAAATTAAAGAAAAATGATGTCAAATTTAAAAACCAAAACTTATCTTAATTTTATAACATGTTGTAAAACATTGATGTAAGATAAAATTTATACACAACAAGTCTCAACATTAGTATATATTTTTGGTAAGTACCGTTAGTATATTATATACATGTATGAATATTTAATAACTATGTTAGTAATAATTAAATATTATTCAGAATTTCATAATAATTAAATATTAATCAGAGTTTCATAATAATTAAATATTAAGTTTTATAATGAAATTAACTATTGAAAGATTTTTTTAACCATTATTACATGCTAACGACTTGTTTCTCAAATGTTTCTTCATGAGAAGTCTCATTACTTTGATATATTAGGTAGTTTGGGGAAAAGGTAATTCCGCATTTCCTGTCCCTTTTTTAAATAAGTATATCTTGTATATCATTATTGATCACATCGGATCATACGATAAAGCATTGTAAAGGTATGAGCGTATACAAAAAACCCTTTTGGACATATCGATCACACTCGATGTACCCTCATCCAACTCGAGATGATCCAGTGGAGAAATCATTGCACATTCACAACCCAGTGATGTGAACGGTAGAGTAGGAACAACAGAGAACCAGAACTTCATCGGATGAAATCCACTTTTAATGATGTGGTCTCTGACACGGGCACACACTTCACTTCTTGTAAGTGACCATGGTTCTCTTCCTTCCTCCACGAGGCCCAAACTGAGGCACAGTCCATATTGCTCCGCCTTCCGTAGACTAACGAGCGTTCTCCCTGTCGACGAAAAAGGGCTACCCAACTCCAACAGGGCTAGCTTTGCCGACGATCCCACAGCAGGGAGGTCACGTGATCCTGATCCCATCCTCGTCGCCAATGTTGTGCCTTGACGAAGGCGAGGAGGTTCCAATTATTTATAAGGAGGAGTCCAGGATGACCGAGATACAAATCAGAAGAAGGAATGGCGTGGAAGAGTAAGACAATACTTATTAAAGGAACATGTGTATCCTGTATAATACAAAAACCTACTTTAATAAATACATGACTATTCATACTAGGTTAAACACTGTACTTTAATACATATATATATATATACAAGAAAATACGAGACGAGAAGAAGAAGAACAAGGGGGAAGGAAATGCATTACACTGAAGAATTTCTACCTATGTCCTTACATGATACAGAATGGGATTAGTGTTCATTTATTTCCTCACACAGATGATTGTAGCAAATATAATACATCGTCCTGACAGCTAAGATGCTTTCCTTTAAAAACATTCTTCAAATTGTCATGATTACAATGTTATTTTTTGGGTTTTATCTTACTTATAGAAAATGCTTAGAACTTACAAGCCTAACTATGTTTATATGTTCTACGTGCATATCATCAAATTCATATTTGTACCATATCAACCGCTATATCTTCGTTCTTGTAATACAAATAATAGAATAGTGATGCAATTTTTAATCTTACCTAATCGAGACTTTATAAATAAAATTTGGACTGAAAAGTCCCGGGCTTAACAAAAAAAACCATTTTTTTCCTTTAGTTGCCTTTATTCATTAGGAGCTCTAAAAGTTCAATGTAATTTTATAGAACTCTTTATCTTTTGAATCAAAATAGTCCTCAGTTTCAGCGATAACCTCTTCTCATTGAAGCAAAATTTCTTAACGGTGAACATTTTTTTAGATCTGCAAAAAGCTAGTAATCACTGGTAGTCAAATCTGCAGAGTATTGTTGATACGGATGTAATTTAAAATTTAATCAATTTAGTTTTGTCATTATTTTGATTTTCTTGTGACACAGTGCGTTATTCCAATGAAATAGCAATTTTTTCTTCCTCAAATGGGGCCATTTTGCCATGATTTTATCCTTCAAGTGCTGTATTAACACTTTAGTAATATGTACTGTTAATAGAGTTCCCTTCTCAAGATAGTCTATAAATATTATGGTATGTGCAGTTCAAAATATCGAGGCAATAACCTTTCCAGCTTATTGTTGTACTTTCGGGCATTTTGGACAAGGTTCATTAGTTGCTGTCTAATGAGACTATTACTATTTTTTATTACAAAGTGAAGTGATGGATCCATGTTCCATCCATTGTTACATACTATGCAAGAATTTTGGCTTGTTACATTTCAATATGGACAAACACTGCTCAGAATCATAAGCACGCATTTGTTTTTGGTCAACAATGAGCAAACACGGCACTCACTTTGAACAGAGCTTTCTCATGAACAAGGGTAACACGTTCTTTTGATATCGTTACGATATCAACTAACTCACGCAACTTCAATTTCCGATCATTCAAACGGTTTTGTGGTTTTTTTTCATTTGTTATTACCTTATTTGGACGTCAACTACGTTCTGCATCATTGGTGTCTCCATGACCATGTTCAAATTCAGCAAACCAACGTTAAATTATTGTTTCCAATTTTCTGATGAAGCGGAGTCCCAATAACACTTTTCAAACCATTCTTTAGTCTGAATGGGATTTTTTCATATCAAGAAACATTGTAAAATTAAAACACGAAATTGTTTTGGAAATAACAAAAATATTGCCCACATAGCACAATAACTCACAAACTAAAGAAAAGATTGTCATGAAATTTTGACAGATGTCTTTTGAAAGTTAGTACTAACTAAAAAGGCGGTGAATTAATAAAAAAATAGCCCAACTATTTGTGAAGCCTGAAAAATTTCAGCACATTGCCATAACACAATATCAACAAAATGGACTTAAATCCAAAAGGAAATTGCGACAAATTGAAAAAAACGAACCAGTATTGGACCTCATTCACACAAAAAACAATTTCAACCATTTGTACAAAAATTTACTTTGACATGGGAGTTAGTGACGCTATTTTTGCTCCTTTTAAAACATTAAATCCGAATATATTTCGTGAATTAGGGAGAGAGTGAGGTAAGTTGGCGTTCTTCAATTTATAGTAAGCTTCTACGAGTGCATTACTTTTGTGATATAATCAGCTGCAACTCTTTCAGAGTAGTGAGTAACCCCAATCTTGAGCTGTGACTTATTTTCTCAATTTACTCCATCAGAGTATTTTTTTAAATTGATATTAAGATTAAAGTAAGATGAAATTATTGCTAAAAGTGGCATATTGTTTTGAAATGTGTAAAAAAAACAAAAACTTCAGAACTTACTATCACTTGAACAAGCTGATTAATATGCCAGAAAGAGAAAAGTACTTCAACTAGGCCTCCCACTCGCTACACTTTAAATTGCTTCCATATTTGTTCAATTTTTTATGTTTTAATGGATCTTGAGTGTTTGCAAACCTCAATAAAATGATTTCGAATTAGAGATTTTGCTCTGATGAGAAGTGATTTCTAAAACTGTAGCGTATTTTCAAACAATAGACAAATTTCAGACGACAGTGCTTATTATGGGGAAAGGAAGCACTGAAGATAAGGATTCAAGTTTTAAAATAGTTTATTATAGTAATATATTTTAACTATATTGAATAAGATCATTAAGGATCCACCAAGACAATGTTAGTGATGTGTATATATTTCCATCTTTCAAATTATACTTATATAACCTCAACAAATAAGAAGGTCCGTGCAATTTATTTGACCGGGTTCTTTATATTATGAAATTGTCTGTCCTATGCAAAACGTTAGAAAAACAATTGAATTGATGTACCACTCCTTATAATATATCGATATATATATATTTTTTTCTTTGCATAAGAATAGACTCACGAGTTAATGGTTTATGTATTTGTTTCAAATTCTGGAAATTTTTCTATATTTTATATAATATATGTATTATGTTTTCTGGTTATTTAATTTTGTATGTTTTTTTTTTTGTTTCAGATGTTTTAATTTTAGTTTCATAAATATCAATCCGGATAATGTATCGTATAAATTTACCCCTTTGTTGATCTAAATTATTAATACATAAGTGGTTTGTCAACACGTAAACTAGAATGATTTTTTTTTAAATTGAGTTTGGATTACATTTGTATTCTTCAACAAATTATCGTCAATTTCTATCAACAAAATATTATGATTAACCCTTCGGAGGAAAACAAATTATACTTAAAGTAGCAAAAATCATTATCATAATCATAAATATACGATTGCTGTCGTCGAACAGACAAACTTTAAGTACCCAAGAAATCCTAAGTGTTACTCACCATTTTTCTAAATGTGACATGATAAGCCAAGAAGTACTTTGGTCTCTAGAGCTCTACCTGACTTAGCCTTAGCTACAGACACTCGTTGTTAAAAATGAGCGTTCAATCCATACTCTATTGTTAGGGATGGGAATTGTGTAAGAACACGAGGAGAAGGCGGAAGGATTACATTTTTTCTAAGATTTGTAGGTGATAATTTCATGGAATCTTTTCTCTTAATATCAGAGATATCATTATTTTCGATATGTATTTGATAGCAGAGGAGCTATTTGAATTTGTTTCGTTGGATATTAAGTTATAGAAAAGAAAAAGGGAATGTAAAGACGGTTCATGTAAAAAATCCCAAACTATCATTGTTATATTATTTCTCCACACATTTTATAATGAATTACACATTGGTATATACATATATATTTAATAATTTTTAAATCCTACATACTATTTCATTCGATACTATTATAATATTGCCTAGGAATATTTTATTCAAAATTTAGCTATACATTTGTATATATATATGATAGTCAAAATTCGTGTAAAGAAAAAAATAAGTTAGGGAGTAGAGAAGAAAAAAAATTGTTGCTTGTGATCTTTCTTCTTTTTTGTTCATTATTTAATAGGTCGTCGTAGTGTAAACTTCTCTTTTAGAAAGAAAGTGCTCTAGCCTATCATTTTTGCAAATTGTTTTAAAATTGCATAATAAAATAAATATATAAGAATTTAAATATAATATCATTATTCTCCTGTACTAATGCTATTTTAAATGTAGAAGGTTTTCTTCTATATAGTAGTAATGGATTTAAACCCTCCAAAATCATGTAACAGGTAGAAGATATTAACAATGTTTTTTTATTCAGTAGTACTGTATGTCTCGCTCCCGCCTTCTTCTCGCATAAAAAACTCATCTCTAATTACATATATTATTTCTTCGTTTATTTATCAAAAAGAATAAATTATCAAATAGCCTCGACGTATCGAATGAAGGGATGGAATCGACAGTTGACAACAAAATACGTAGGGTATTTTTCTGTTAGTGCAGTAATGTTGTGTTGTGTAATCCAAGGTGTAAACCATATTTTACACAACTTTTTTTTAAAACTGCATTTATTTACTTATCTAGATTATCATTTTATTTATGTAATAAGTAGTAGCACATTGTATGATTATTTTTATAAAATGAAATAAATAATAACCGTAATTGAGGACTTAGTTACAATTTTTTCAAGAATATACTTTTGTATTAATAAATATCTTTATTTATTTTCGTAAATCACTCAAAAACCCCATTTATTCACTTTATATCTGTGATTTTGACTTTACCTATCTGCTATAAATCCCTTTTTTTTTTTTTTTTTTGCGGTCAAATATCGAAAAAGTCATTCTTCAATACCATTCCAAAAATTCATTATCTACTGCTCTCAATGATAATTACAATATATTCACAATAATGCTACCTGCAAAGTTTTTAAAAAAAAGTCCATGTCAAGTTCAGATTTTGAAGTATTTATTACTTAAACAATATATCAATATAAGTTTACCTTCTTTTTTAAGAATCTCTGACTAAAAACATCTGTTGAAGAGGACATTTTGTAATCTTGATGAAAAAAAAGTTATTAAGTTATTTTACCATGAAAAAGAGATAATATATCTATCATTTATCTGATGAGACTATATTATCAATCGAATCAAATTCATGGATATTTAAGAGTATGTTCTAAAATAATGTAAATAGCTATTAGGTATGCATTTCTTTTATATCACTTTTAATCAAAATAGAGTCAAATTAAAATCATTTTAATTTAAAAAAGATAGTAATAATAAGTATTTTTTATTATAATATTATTTATTTCATAACAGTAACTATCTACATATATATATATAAAGAAGGAATTTGTGTAAGGAAAAAACTAAGTTTAGCGATTAGAAAAGGTAAAGTGTACTCTTTGTTTTTTTTACTATTTAATAGATCGTGGGATGTTAACATCTTCCTCTAAAAGAAGAAGTCTTTCCTATCTTTGGTGTAAATGGATTTAAAACTGAATTGTGTTATCCGATTCTATCAAGAATATAATCTTGGGAGACTTCAGCAGTTCACGCGTATCCCACATATATTCTATATTATAAGCCGATAAGACATATCTTAAATAATAACATTAAACATATATATTATAATCTCCCTTCCCCCCCCCCTTTTTTTTTTCTTTCGTCGCACATCAGTTCAATTCTCAATATCAATATAAACCAAGAAAGATTGCCTAAGTAGAATAATAAATTGATTAAGTTGAAATATTTCTATCTTTTTTTGGTTTCTCTCGGAGTATTCTTCTTGCGTGGGATTCGATAGGATTTGACGATGTTTAAGTTGTATTTGCGATTTACAGGAATTTCCAATTCCTTACATAAATATGACCATTTTCTAAGCGTATTTGGTAAGTTCGATTTTCTCTTGTAATAATTCTTTCTATCTTATCCCATAATTTTGTTACAGGTTTCTGTATCGGAGCTCGATTTCAAATATCCCATGTACATAAATCCCTAGTACTCGTGTCGTAATAATATTTAGATTTATTACGGATGTTATGTAATTTATTTGGGACGTCATGATCTTCAGTGCACTACCATGTGCTGGGATTTTTGATCGTAGGTTTTGTCTATGGACTATTTGATTGGGAAAGTATCCACACTCTTGGGCTGTATTTCTGTACTCTTATAGCCCGTCTCTAAATTCTTCCGAATCAATTGGTTTAGTTCCACATTTAATAAGGAGGTTCCTCCATTCGAGGCGTGTTTTCTTCTTCTGATCGGAAATTGCGAGGAAAGGGGTATTCGTCAATATGGCATTAACTTCTTCCATAGGCTTAGTATGTATATTGTCCCATACAAGTTCATTCTTTAATTTCATCAGATTGTTCTGCTGCATTGCTAAATTTTCATGAAAAGCCTGCAAGTTCATTTGCTAAACCAATAAATGATCTAAGCTCTGTTCTATTTACAGGTGTCAGGAGTTCATAGGTTGTCTTTAATTCTACAGTTATATGCATCACCAGTAGAAATGAAACCCATTCGTACTCGCTTAAAATAAAATCTACCGTACGGTATTATAAATGTTGTAAGCTTCTGACTTCTCTCATCGAGAGGCATTTGCCAATATCCATTTACTGTATCAAATTTGTTAAAGTATCTAGATATCCGGCTAATTTCTGAAACGGCCTCTTTAGGTGTCTTCATACGGTGAACTAATAATCTCTTTACTTTAGAATTGAATTTAGTAATATATATTATTAATCATATTTTTTCATTTTGGATGACACCATTCTGTCACCTCATCGTCGATCTTCTTTATTACGTCTTTCTTCACCATGTCTTGTAAATTTTTTTAACTTGATCCCTGTAGCAAAGTGGGATTTGTCTCGATCCATGAAGGGCAAATGGCAGGGCATCATCCAAAAGCTATATTTTTATCGGAGGGAATTTCATCGTCTATAGTTCTTCATCGCCGATAAATACATCAGAAAATTCCCCTATCAAATCTTATAAAAGATCCATTTTGACTTTTCTGATATGTTGAAATCTAGATTTTTATTACGTTTAATACTTGCATTCACTAACGATTCACTAATCCATTCTTCCTTTAATTATCTGGGGAAATCTGGATGTATAATTCCCAATCCCATACACGCATGCTGTGATAAAAATATATTCTCCTGGCTAATATTCTTCACAAAATAGACGAACTCTTTATGAATTACCAAGTCTAAATATTAGTTTTAACACTATTAATAAGCTCCCATCTTGAGCTGTTCACTCCGAATACCGTTGTCTCTTTTTTGGAAAATCTAAATCCTTGTATAATCTTAAGCCTGCAATATAAGGCATTGCACCACTTTCATATTTGAAATCTATTCCCGATGAATTCTCCACTTACATTCAGAATATCAATTAGAATTATATTCAGTTCACATCCACGAACTGAATTGACGATTAATACTGAAATTATGTTTTTGTACCAGCATAATTTTGCATAATGACCTTTTTTCCTACACTTTCGGCATTTCATTTATTTAGCAGGACATGGTCTTCCATATTGATGCCCTTCGAATCCATATTGTCTACATATTAATTCTATCTTTTTCCTTTTTCTTCCTTCAAATCCACTTATATTATTATCAGCCTTTGAAATTCTATTAATACCCTATAATACTAAATAATTCAAAATTTCTTTATTACTCATTGCAGATTCAATAGTTCTGCACAAATTACTCTTTCAAATTCAGTTGTTTGGTGTTTTCTAAAAGTTTTTGGCGATCATCATCGTCCCTGACTCCACATATGACCAGAGTGGCCAACCAATCTTCTGATTGCATTTCATAAATTTCTTCCTCCTGTGCCAACATCTTTAATTCACAATAAATTCATCAAAATCCTCATATTTAGTTTGTTTTCTTCTTACTAATTTACATGTTGTTGCCGCAATTTGTTTTTTATCTTTTAGACATTTACCCACATTTTGAATTACTTCCCTCAATGTATTGGTAGTACTAGCTGGAATTTCAACCAAGTGGCGTACTTTGATAAAGAATCACGGCGAACAACACGTCCATAATATTGGAATCTGCTCTTCTCAAGTATTCTCCTCCAAGTGAGTCAACTTCACATAATTAGCCCAGGTCTCAATTCATTTCAGGAAGTCTGTGTGTTTGATATTTTCTTCAATTTGGTTGGGTAATTTTACATGAATATTTGGATGGCATACGCTCTTTACTGAAGGGTCCTTCAAATTGTTCGAACGTCTTTCCGAATACATGTCTACTCGACATTCAATTTTTGACGAGCTCTTCTCCCATTGATGTTATATTATTTTCCTCTTTCATATTTTCTACTGAGGATCCTTCCAAAAGACTGAAAACTTCTTCCGTTTTTTATTATATTTAACAACTAAGTTTTTTATAGCTAATAGAGTTCGATTTATTCTATGAGGGCACAAGTTTTCTTATTGTAATAATTTTTTTAAATTTTCAGATTGCGACTCAAAAGGATATTTTTTCTGAGCACCTTGGGATCTTCTCACAATGGATAGCATGACAGCCTTCTCTTTCACTCGACATCTTTTTTGTCGGGTTCTTATGAATCCACAGATCTGTAATCCTTAATGTTTTCTAAAACAATCGACTGCACCATGTGTTATCCGATTCTATCAGGGATATAATCTTGGAATAATCATGGGAGACTTCTATAGCAGTACACACGTATCACACAAATATATTTTATATTCAAAACCGGTAAGATGTATCTTAAATAATAATAATAAACATATATATTACATGCATAATAAAGTAAATATATATGAATTTAAATATAATTACAATATTTTCCCTGTACTAATACTATTTTGAATGTAGAAGGTTCTCCTCTTTATAGCTGTACTTTTTTTCTTCTCCCAAAATCATACAACAGCCAGTTTTAAAAAAGAGATGCTGGTAAACATTATTTTTCCTTTATCTGCACTTCCACTAATGCAAATCCACTGTCGCTCCTCTTTAAACAAAAAAATAAATAGATGTGCGTTATACATAAGGGTGATAATTTTGGTAAGAATACAAAAGCGTGCGAGGAGAAAAGAAGAATTACTTATGGCATCATTGATTAAATAATATACATCTTCTTCTATCAATCATGAACGTTATCATTCCCGCCTTTATTATTCAATATTAATATAATAATATTAGATGGGGATAGTCGATAGAGAACTGAATAAAGGAATTTGGTAAATACTTACCGGATGAGAAACAGATGGTTTGTCGGATTTGTCGATATAAATGTGCCTTTAGTCCCCTGTCTAGAATTACACGCCACTCATTATCCTCATCTCATAACTAGAGTATGGATATTCATCTATAAAATCAATTTAACAATGAATACATCAAGTCAGACTTTAACTCTGATTTCACAAGGATGCTTATTGTATGTAATATAACCTTATCCATTGCTAATCATCTACGTTCAAAAAATTTATGGAGAAATACAAGGGTAAACATATCCCTTCCACAGGAACCATCATTAAATTAATGGAGGATGTTGTTACTGATGTCATTTATAGAAATACATATAAAATGTTTTGAGTCATCCACACCAAATGACGATCAAGTTATCAGTAAAAAGTATTTACGAATATCGAAATGGAACTCTGAATTTTGTACTATCTCACAGTAAGTATTCAATTTTTTTTCAAATCTAACCATAAAATATGATTCTATTTTAGCTAAACATATCAAGAATTATGATACACAACTCAGTAAAGGGCAAAAACAACTGCTTAAATGGTCACAACAACGGGGGTAGTAGCTTTGGATGGTTTGCAACAAGTTTGTCTGAGACTACTTACTTCGTTTTAAGACTTGGGTATGATAATTAGGTTTTCCAATATTACATAGTCATTAAATATTACTTTTTTATCCCTTAAGGCTTAGCTATGGTTGATGGGCTCCAAGAAATGGTGTTCAGAAAACTCATAAAAGGCAAAAATAACTGTTTAAATGGTCACAGCAACGAGGGTAGTTACATTGGGTGTTGCATTATAATTAACAATTGTGTATATCCTTCATGATAATAGTATGTTGTTATATAAGCATACCTTAATAACGGGTGAAAATATTTTTTGATGCTCTTAATAAGGAGTAATATCGCCGGACATTACTACATAATTAGCTTTTGCTCTAAATCTTTAAGATGAATTTATTTCTAACATTTTTTTATTAATATATTTATTGTCTAATTTTATGATTTTGACATTTACTTTATTATTAATAATTAGTTAGATCTCATCGGTAGAGATATATCTATCCTGTGCACAATTGTATATAGCAACTTCCACATGAAGAAGAGGGGTGATTATCTTTTTGATTAAACTCCACGTCTCACTTGTGTATTGCAACCTAAAGTTATGACATATTTAACTGAATTCCGATGTTAGAACAAGACAAAATTATCTGGATCAATCTATTATTTCAATATTCTTTATTTATAATTTATTATTATTAATAGTTATATGATTTTAATTTTTTAATTTTGTATATTTAACTTAAATGTTTAATGGTTTATTTTTTAGTATGTAGATTATATTTCATTAAAGCCTTCTTTTTTAAACTTTGAGCTTCAAATATATTTCAAATACTCTACTTTGTCGTTTCATTAGCTATTATTCTGAATAAGGTTCATAATGAATTACAATTTCATGGAGTGTGACGTTTTCAAATCTACTGTAACGGATAAAAACGTCGAAGTCAATTATACGTAGTATATCTTCATTAAACATTTTGCTAATAAATACATTCGTTATACCCTCAAAAATCATAATAAAGCAGGCAGATGATAATCACATCAGTATTTTAAACAATGATACCATATGTCTTTTTTCCCCCCTCCTCCTCGCACGCGTGCCTTGACACAATTATTTTCAGAAGAACTCCAGGATGTGTCTGAAGGATGTCTCCCGGACACATCCTGGAATTCAAATTTATTAGCTTATCTGGTCCTAGTAAAGGAAGTATTAATTTTAGAGTGGAAGCACATTAACTTGACATCTGCCCTTAATAAATGTTCAGCGTTCTCCCCCATTTTGATAGTTCCTTTGGTCATATAGCTATTCTATTTTCAAAGGGCTATCCATTCATCTGATTGAATTTGTTTTTTAATCACATTACCCAAAAATCGTTAGTGGCTCAAATTATTTTTAGCTATGTGAGATCCAAGCTTTCAATATTAGTGAAATACCAACCTCACTCTCGTATAGGAGCTCCATTTTGGTTTTGAAATATAGTACTTCTTTTAACGCCACTTTGATCCTCCCTTATCTTGTATATCACCGAAGTAGTAGTGCATGTGAATGGAGTATACCCTGTCAGTTTTGGGTATTATACTTTGATTATAAGCAATCATCCTTTAAGGTATGTTTAGTTGAAAAGTTTCAAAATAGTCACTATTTTATTTTAAAATCTTTAGTAATATTTTTCAATTTAGATTTATAACCACTAATAATATATGCCTAAAAGGGGTTGTATGAGGGTTTTTTCATCTCCGAAAAGTTTTTTTTTTTTTTTTTTTTTGACTATTGGATTCCAATAAAGACTTCAACTGAGTATGGTTATTCGAAGTCCATATTCAGCTTCATATGTATTGATTTACCGAGTGGAGCACCGGGTATATATTTAAAGATAAGTTTTCTGTAAGAGCACGAGGAGAAGGTACGACCTAGACATATTTTACTACGGAATTAAAACCCTTATTAATATCAGCTGTCTATTACATGATTTTGGAGAGAGAAAATAAATTACTTCTATAAAGCCTTTTTACATTTAAAATACAATTAGTGAAGGAAAAATATCATGATTATATTTAAATTCATATATATTTATTTTATTATGCATTTTTAACACAATCTACACCAAAAATAGGGGATAATCCTTCCTTTATAGGGAGAAGTTAACACCACGACGTCCTATTAAAATATGAACAGAAAAGAAAAGAGCTCATGCAATTACCGTTCTTCCTTTTCTGATTTTAAAATGTAGCTTTTTCATTAGAAATTACTCAACCCTAATTATTGCGTATCTTTGCTGTCAACTGTGTTAAGCATTCATAAATGATAATATATATATATGAATTTAAATATAATTACAATATTTTTCCCGCGCAATTGCTATTTCAAATGTAGATAAAAATACTATTATTGACTCCTTTTTGAGGTATTGACCGTTTAAAATTAAAATATATTAGAAAAAAGTACATCATATATATTGTGAAACAGTTTTAATTTACAATAACTTTAAAAAAAAATTGTTAATAAATATTGTTAAACCTGAACTTTCTGCACGGTGAGGAGAGTGAAAACAGCATGGTTAATTTTCTTATAATCCGTTGTTAGTGGTAACTTAATTAATTCCATGGACGTTTCAAGCACCTGGATAAAAGACTAGAAAACGCACGCTCCTAGGGTTGGCTTTTAAGTAGTTCACAATTAGGTTAATTTTTTAATAAAAATATAATAATACGGTTTTTCAATACAGATTGTATGAGTTAAAATATATAAATATTTATTCATAATAGGACAATCAATAAGAATTCAAGACTAAATAAGCTGCAATATATCAACAATATAATTTACATTAATTATTTCAAAAATAGATATACACACCAGAAAAATTAATGTTCATAACTTAAACATTTTCAGATTGAAGTTTGGCAACCTTTTTAGATTTGATCTTGTCTTCAAATTATCTTGAAGCAGTTAATTTATAATATTTTTTAAATTGTGTAAAGGGTCGAAGATGAGATGAACTCTTCTATTGATGTTGTGTAGGTGAGTAATTGAAGTCTGGAGCTCACTACCACAAAGAAAATGAGTGAATAACTTCCTATTAACTGGGTGGTTATCAAACAATACGGCCACATCGACAAAATCGAGTTGATAGAGGATTTACATAGTTGGAGTATCTTTGCTGTAGAGGAAATCAGGGTTTAATTTGGCAACCGGTATAAGTGCTACCACATCCATGATTTGATCGTAAATGTCAGTACCGTTTTATTTGTTTGGTTTTTCTTGCAGCCCAACAAACTTGACTCTTTCTGCGGAGTAGACCTCATCGATTATAAGATTAACGGTACACTCTCTGCTGTTAAGTTGTTTGATCCTTGTTCCAAGATATTTAACTATAGATGAGGGTAGTCCAGTCTCTATCGTAACTGCATTAAACAGAGTTGTAAGATACGGGGACATGGAAATGCAAGGCAATTCTACTTAAAGATTTGATCATAGAGGGCCGTACTAACATTTTGCCACATAAAACAAACAGATAGAAGAAAAGGTGAAAATATCCTACTGTTGGATTTATTGACGAGTAATGTCATCTGTTCTATGATGAAAGAAAATTTTGAAGGATGAATCGGCTCCATATCTGGGGATGCAAGTAGTTTTTTCAATAAGTTTCTTCATTATTGAAGAACTTTTTTATCCTAAATACGTAGCAATGTTGATTAATTCAGTTACTGATTTGATGACATTAGTATTTTTGGTAAGAAAGTGAGAGACTCAACTATTGCCTAGCTTATGATGCCCTTGAAAATTAGAAAAGTAGGGTCTTCTTGGATTTTGAGGCCACCCTTAATATAAAGTCGCTTCCAGCTTAACAAGGGCCAATCTCGGGGGGTTGAATGAGTAAAAATCCCAACGGTAATGTTTCCAGTGACAACTTATCATTAAACTCGTTAACATTTAGCGACTCTTCTTCGCAAACATTTTGATCTCCAAGGCTTCCTGACGCTTGTTTTCGAGCTGGAGTCGTAGGCCACTAGTAGATGCTCGGGTAGGTTTAGGAAGAGGCGGAGGAGAAGAGAGGTAGAGCTGAAGGTTCGGCCACACTGAAGGCACAGCATTCTTTTTTAGTCTTCTCAAAAGTTAATTAACACAAAGCTAGAACCTGTTTTTGAGCTTTTGCCCATGAAAGCCTATCATAGTTCAAGTTGCTGATTAAGTTGACAACCACTGCCCTGTATCGGTCTACAGAATAGGTAATATAATCAGATATCGTGAAATGGAGGCTGCACAGTCTTGAATTCTTAGTAATTGTCTATGTTTTTGAATTCACTTTGAGATATACTTTCTCTCTAAGAACAGCCCTCCCCAATGGGATTCAAGTTCCAGATTAGGAGGCACACACCAGGAAAACTATGGTATAGGATCTTAGGATTCTTGGAGGTTCCTTCACACCCTTGACAGCATCCGGGGGCTCAGCACTTCCATCTCATCACCTTAAACTTAAGAGTCACGATAGGGATCCTGAAACTATAATTATAGAATCTTTCACAACTGAAGACAATGACTAAATCAATTTTCAAAACAAGCCGGCGTGCTTCTTTATTATTCTGCAAGTAGTCCAAATAGCTCGAGATGTCCATGTTAATTTCTTCTCCTCGTTTCTTGTTTGCAGGAAAGATAATCCCTTAACAAATTTTAATTCTGCCCTGCAAAAAAAAAAAAATGTTATCTTTTTCCCCTTACGAACAAGTTAAATTAGTAACCACGGAACCTCGACATTTGAAGAGGATAATGAGGTTTTAAGATCATAAATATGCAGATGTTTTAAAAATTGTTCACCATTCTCAAGTAATGACGTGTACATGGTCGTCAGATGTCTAAATTTACCCTAAGTCTTGGTACACTTTATATGATATCTATATTATATCGTAGTATCACACGTGATTATTTGAAAAAAGTCTTCCATTCAAATATTTAGCATTTCCTATATTGTTAGTAGTCTAAAATGCCAAAGTGATTATTGGTCAAATAATAATTATTATAGGTCCACAATTTCAAAAGTATAACTATGACTTTACAAAATTCTTAGCAACTATGTATGTATATTGTATATGCCAATATGCATATATATGCGAAATATTTATTTCTTGATAATGCATTAAATATATTTACTTCTTATTAACTAAATTTCTTCTGAGTATACATATAGAACTGAAATAATTTCTACTTTATTTTAAATTAAATATATTATCATTTTAGGTTAAATTTCTTCAGAGTCTAACTGAATCAAACATATTTTTATGAAATATCCTCATCATGAGTGTATTCATGCAGACATGAATCAAAAAAGAAAAACATTACTTCATCTTAAATTAATTGGTAACAATATATTTTCAATTATATATCATTCTCGTTGTTACAATTGCGTTAACTCATGGACTTGAAAAGAAAAACAAGTTTTCCTGCCTTTTTTGTACAACGGCAGTTTTTCAACTTAGAATGTACTAGTCCAAAAGATGAGAAGACTCGTTCTACTCAAGATGATATGGCTACAGTAGTCATAAGTTGATAAACTGCAGAGAGAATGTCACTACCGTGACTGCCCATAAAACCTTTATGAGATTCCTACCATTCCATAGCTAAATTGGTCTTGGTCACATGTACTGTAAACATAAATGACTCAAAGGGAGGTGATCTACCCTAAAACTTCATAATGATAGGAACAAGTGCTGGATATTTCTCATTGGAATATTGCATTGCCATATTCATCTTTTCTTCATTAAATTTCTTCCCCTGCAGTTAAGGATCAAAGATGTTGGCAAGGAGATGAGCATTTGTAATGAACTGTTTATACCTTTTTCTCATCAGTTGTTCCACTTGCTGGTTGTTTTTAGGTGGTCACATTACTCTTTACTGCATTTGTACCTGATCTACAGCCTTAGCTATTGGCTGAAATCGAGCCAATAGCTTCTCAGCAGAGTGAGTCAAATATTGGATACCTTACTCCTTACAGCTGGATCAATCATTTATCTGTCAACTTCAAAGATCTTAATTGGCCAGTTGTTTGCCTAAATCTTGAGGCATACTGACATAATGTTCCATCTAGTATCTTGGGGCATTATCAGACACTGGCCACCTTCTTGACGATATTATGCACCTGCACGATGATTATTCCTGTGCACTAGATTATGAATAGTACTTTATCATCTTCCTTTGTTTGGTATGAGAACCGAAATGAACAAGAACAAACTTGTAGTTTTGATAACGTAGGTGTATAATGTAAAATTAAACTAAAATAACAGATTTGATGCAACAACCATGATTGTGTTGTTGTTTTCTTCGAGGCTGCAGACTACACAGCTTTATCTGGACTCGTACTCACGAGTTATCCAACAATTAGCGAGTCCGGGCTAAAGCCCCAACTCTGGGTGAGTTCGACTCCGACTCTGCAGCTCTCGTATCTAGTGTTGTGAATGTGTCAATAACACTAGGTAAATATTAACAATTATATTTAGTAATACTGCTGTCATAAAAATCGGATTGTAATCAAATAAATCAGATTTATATATATATATATATATTTTTTTTTTTTTTTTTTTTTTTTTTTTTTGTAAGAGTTGCGAACTCTTATACATATAACATAACATAACATAGAATGTATATGAGGCTCCACTTTGAAGAACCATAAATCAAGAGAAACTAACTAACTACCCTTTCCAGTTTATAAATCACTAATCAAGAGTGAATATTTAATTTTTTAAAACAAGGAAAGAACGATATGAAACAGCTGTTATAATTTATCGACTTTTATATAAACCAATCAATTTTTGTAGACACTTTAAAAACCGTTTGTATATATATATATATATATACAAAAAGGGGATCTCATTAATTGAATATATAAATACAAAGGGAATGTTTAAAAGGGGAGAGAAGTGAAGCGAGGGATTGGAGCTCTTGTTTCTTTGCTTATTAAGGTACATAATATTTGAAAACTATACACATTTGACGTAAAAGACTCTAGGCAAAGAATGGACACTCAAGGCAAGGAAGGTAGGATTAAGTATTTCTCAATACTGATTTAGCTTAAAATTATGAGTTTCCTCCATAAAGACAGCCAGTTTGAACAGGCTGTCTCCTCTCTGAAGAATAAGGGTGACTACGTCACAAGAATAATACGATATTATAGCGTCTTCCTTGTCTTTTGATTAAATGATTTATTTTTCCCTTAACCACTTTTTCCCTAGAGTCCTTTAATTAGAAACACTTTAAGATTTATGTAACGTCATTGTGAAAAACGCATGACGTCGTAAAAAAAATTTTAATAAAATATGTCTAGACCAAATTTCAAATAAGACCGATCTGGACCAACTATCAAACCGGTTTAATCAAAGTTCTTTAAATGACCGAATTCATTTAAATCAATACATCTGAGAATTAAGGGGGAAACCTGGTGGTACAAGTGACGTCATTGTTTAAGGAAAATTTAAATGATTGAATTTATCTAATTCGATTGAGAAAGGTCTTGTAATTTTTTATATGGTATTGAGTGCGTTTTATAATGTAAATGGTGACAAACTCAAACGTTCTCCTAAAACATTTATTTATCTTAATTCTACAAATTAAAAAATATATATATTATCAACTATCTACCCAGTTACGTCATTTCTCCAGTAACACAGATAGAAATTACTGTTTATATTCTATTGGCCAATCCTTATTATATAGACCTTGAAATTAGAAACGTTATATAACACGGTGAATAGACGGGTAAAATCACTTAAAACCGGGCCAAAAATATTTTATCAATTTTTATGCCTATAAAGAGTAACAAATAAATAAAATACGAATTTATTTTAATATCCATTAATTTAATTCACAAAATGATTTTTCAAGATATCCTGAGTTTAAAAAAATATAGGTCTGATACAGTTGTAATGGATTGTACATATTTAAAATAATTAATATTGCATCAGAAATAGGAAAAAAATTATCGTATTTTTACCAAGACGAATGTATAGTTTGAAAAGTATATTGCAAATCAATAAAATGAGTCTTACAATATTGCAAATACCTTTACTCTTGATTTCCATGATAGATTCTTCCAAAATAATCACTTTTGGACAATACAAACACGTAGCATAAATATAGTAAGGAGGTACATATTGAATCAATGCAATGTTCTGACTACTAATGTGGCAAGCTGTGGTTACTAGAAATTATATAGCTGTTTATCTACATGCATTGTATTATACTAAAACTAATTATAGAAATTTATTTATGTTTCTTCTAAAGTTATTTAAAAATGCCAACAACTCTCATTTTAGAACATGAATATATATATATATATATATGTGTATGTATATGCAGTGAAAATGCTTACATGTGTTGATCTGAAGTGAAATAAACATACTTCCTACATCATGTATAATATCCAAACCTTCTTCTTAATATTTTCAGTTATGAACTTCTCCTAGGAAAGAAACTTTAATTTTGGTTTCTCTGCTTGTAGCAAAAGTAAAGGATCGATAAATCTATATCTAATAATTCGTTGTGTATCTTTTGAAACGCTGAAATATTTTCGCAATAAGTTATTTTACCCGATGTAGTCCACCAAAGGAAAAGCTCAACAAGATGTAGTCTAATATGAGGGCAACTCTATTAAACATAACTTTCATGAATTCCAAGTCGATAATGCATATTAATATACAAACTAATGATTAGTAACATCTTTATACTTAATAAGAAAAGATGCAAACATCTTCTATATGGTACAGAGTAATAGCACATGTCAATGTCAAACGATTGAATTGTTCATCTTTGAAACAGACTAACATATTTAATTTTGGTAAAATGTGGATATCAAGTTCACGAGACTTGTGATAAAAGTCATGGTTCATTAAGAAAGTCAAACATCAAAGGCTTTCTCACTGACACTTGATGTTGTAGATTGAAAAATAAATAGGAATATATTTAATCTCTACCAAGCGTTCTTCCTACTTCAGACAATTGCCTGTAATAAATAATAAGTGGGGTGAGCATTACAGGAAGGGTGGACAGGGTTGTGTTCAGAATTTAAACAATTTGCAGTTCATCCACATTGAAGTTGTGAGCTGTTTGATCTGTTAAGACCAACTCTACTTTCTCAAGCAGTAATTTAATAAATCCCCTACAATAGCTAAATGTACATAAGAGGTTGCAGGGGTGTTCTCAGGGAGTGGGCTTGACGAGCTGTATAACCCCCCCAATATAACCCTGCAGACACCCCTTGGTTGATGGAGGGAAATATATAAAAAGTAAAGTATAAAACGGTAAATCAACAGTAATTGAAAGAGGATTGGAGAGAGGCAAAACTTCATATGAGTTATTACTGCATTATATATATCAAGAAAACTCTAGGGCTCTTATCAATCAAACAGTTTTCTTAGAATAGGTGACGAAGCAGAGTTGAGAAAACAACTAAAAAATTTGAATAAAGGAGCAGTGGATCGATGATGGGAAAATATTATATTCCTCACTAGGTCTTTCAGTCGATTATATTGTATTTTTATGGAACTGCTTAAGTAGTGTAGGTATATTTAAGAAGTATAAGATTATTCCGTAGAAGATCTGGAGGAATTTATGTATTTTGAATATATAGGCAATGATTCACAAGATTAGAAGTCACTATCACAGACTATGATGGATAATTCCATTAAAGGAGATTAGATCAGAAGGCGTGGGGCTGGGATGTTCAAAATGACAAATATGACCTCCTATCAACAATGGATAGATGCAGGTCTCATTAAATTGCAATCCACGCGAAGGGGGAAATTTTTAAAGGTATTTGACTAATAATATTATTTATATTCAATACTGCACTATGTTATAAGAGGGAAACTATAGTCTTTAATAAAAGAGGTTTTCACAACAATGATGTAGCAAATAATGAATAAAAAAGAAGAAAGAGCACACACAACAACCGATTTACTTTTCTAATCTCAAAACCAATGTTTATCATAGATTAATACCCAGCTTTCGGTATTAGTATATTATAAAGCGGCTTCACATAACAGTTAACGAGATCTTACGTGACACCAGTACCCTTAAGCAATTTATAATTTTCTATGAACTATGGCATATCCTTGCTAAAAAGACTTCCACAATGTGTTTTCTATTCTCCACAGGACCTATGTGGCTAGGATCTTGGGTAAGAACTCAAGATGTGAATCCATGCCACACATCAAAGGCCACTCAATCTTAGTTTAGAAGAAAATTAGGATCAAGGGGATTCCAACTAAAATAACTTGGCCCCCGTCATCGCCAAACCTAAATCCATCTTAACTACTATAAGTAGACAACCATTGAGAAAAAGGCATTTGCTACCTACCAACAAGATATCAACAACATGAAGACCTCTGAGGATGAGCACTGGGCCAAAATTTTAGTGCCAACCATAGAATTAATTTGCTTAAGGCTTAGGAAAAGATAGAGAGATGTATTTCTGCAGAGGGTGGAATTTTTGAAAAGTATTACTTCTAAGAATATATGTAGTTTAACTTAGTCCAAATAAAAATTGATATTAAGTTAGTATTAAAAAAGTTATTAACTTATCTCTTTATATAAAAGGGTCCGAGCGATATTGAGGCATTTTTTTACTATACATAAAATAATTGTTATTATCCATATACATAATATAAACATCATATTATTGTAAAGACCAACATGTTAAGATATGAACGTTCATATAATATGATAATTGATATATATGTCATGTAGATGCGTTTAACGATATATATATATAGAATATTCTTTTTTGTCAGAAATGTCAACGAAAATTATGGTGAAAAGAGAAAGAGAGAAAGCATATGAACTATTATATGATATGAAATAACAATATATGTACATAGTTGATAGCTTCAACCCTAGAAAAACGATCATGTCTCTGATCTTACAACAATAGCTTTAATCACGAGCCATATCTTATAAAATGATAATTTATGTACATATATACACAATGAAATAATAGGGCAACTGAAGCGGTGGGTGAAAGGAAGGGGATTAGAGTAGCACGTGGATATTCAAAAAATTATTTTTATTATAATAATATGTTGAAGATATATTATGCATAATTTATATCAAATCTGTTATTTTAATATGATATGTTTTACAAAGTAAATTATATTAATAAACGCAACATGGAATGATATGAATCACAAAATCTTTCAAATAATTTATTATAATTGATAAAATAGGTACATAAATTAATTATTATAATAATGTAATATACCATACGTATATGTATTTTATTGTTATTACTTCTTAGATATCATCATACTTATTTAATAAGCTTTCATCTATTTCGGGGAAGGGATTCATTTATAATTTGGTGCTATCTCCTAACTACTGTAACATTTTAGAAATCAATAGCATCTTTCATATAGCTTAAGTATTATCACTATGGATATAAATAGATACAGTTGTAAATTTTAAGTACTTTCGGTATGTAAAAAAAAGAACCGAAAAATGATATGGTCACCCTGACAATTTGAAGAACGTTATGGACGAGAGTACTTTCTATGACTTTTCATAAGATTAGTTTAGGTTTAAGGTTTTAGGGTTTAAGGCAGCTATGAGAGGTAGGAAATAAACTGTAATGTATTCGTGTCTCCTTCCCTCTGATTCTCTTTTATTGTATTTTCTTGTATGTATATATATTTTTAAAGTACTGTTTTTACCTTTTTATAAGTATAAATAGTCTTGTATTCTATGTATATAGCAGAGTAGGTTTTTGTATTAATAAGAATTTAGATGTTCCTATAAACCATTCTTGTCTTATTCCTCCACGTCATTCATTCTCCTCATTTCTCTCGGCCGTCTTGGATCCCTTCTTTTAATTAAATAACTGGTACCTCGTCACCTTCGTCAAGACACAACATAAACCTTAATCTAACTCTGATTCTAGTAAGGATATTGTTACACTTCGTCTTTCATGAGCACATACATTTTATATTTATTGTTAGATGTTCTCTTCTCAGGAATTAGACAATAGATGTTGGCTAATGATTACCAAATTTATCATGTGGGTGCACGCCTTTTATTACTTTTTGCATATTATAATCTTCAAACTTTAAGAAGTCCCTGTCAAAATAAAGGGGTATTGTGGCTTAAAATGTTTCTGTCTTGGAGGAGAAGAAATGCTATAAGTAGTAATTTTCGTGATACCAATATTTAATTGATCATGATATTTTCAAGCCACAGTTAATTCACAAAATATTTTCATTTTGAGTGGAAAAATTGTTGAAGTTTGAAAACTATAATAAGGAATGATTTTAGAAACTATTTCTCGATACAATATAGACGTATAATTCTACATACACACATGATAGATCTGGCCTCACCATATTGATAACAGATTTGCAAAATAAAAACAAAACTTCTTAGATTTCCGACTACAAAAAATCTCTCACGCTAGAAAATGCTTAGAATTTGCAACTTTACAGATAAATTATAATTTATACTAAAATTATTCGCTAAATTCTAAATGAATCCCTTCCAAAAGCGACGAAAGTTGAGAAATTATAAACATTGCTCAAATATGTAAAATTCGGTTTTTACTTTAAACTAAAAACATGATTAACTCATGATTGCTTCAGGATGTAATGACAAATTGACAATGCTATGATCAATGCCCTATCAATTTTGATTGATTTTTAAATGTTTTGGAAGACATCAAATATGGTAATTCGAAACTCACGTGGTAGAATATAAAACATTATTTTAAAAAATATTCATTATTTACCAATTTACTTCAATTTTAACTAGCAAATTGAGCCTCAATCCCATTTGTTCAAAACTATTCTTAAGTTAATCGAGTAGGTTACATAAAGATGTTAAGAAATACCAGAAAATATATTTTAGAACTACCGAATATTACTAGTTTCATGTGTGATTGGAACGAAATTAAGTTTAATTTGAGGTGAAAACTTAGACCTGATACTTGCAACTCGACTTGATTTCACAATCAAAGACTCGAGACATGGACTCGAAAGCTAGTATATACTGGGCTCATGAAAAGCCTGAATGCGTTATGGATCCTATATTACATTTATGAGCTTGAAATGAACTCAAAATATTTGAGAACTCAAACTGGAATGCTTAAAATATTCAAGTACTTGGACTTATAAGGACTTTTTTCCCCTTCTGATATTGGCATTTACTAGTATCTTGTTTAAATAATTATAAATAGTTAAACAGCTATGAAGAGGGATTCAAACAATCAACGTATATAACACTGATAGGGTGAAAAAAAAAGTAAAGAAAAAAGATAACTGACAGGAAATACCATTTAAGTATTTGAGTAAGTGGGGTAACGCCATCCTAGGTATCTAGGAAATTGGAATTATCTTCATCTATAAGAACTAAACAATATTAAAAATCATAACTCATAAGCAATTTAGATCATCTATTCAGCACTCAAGTGTTGTTAGTCATAGCCCATATATACTCTGAGACTTGTGTGTCTTTTATCATTGTCATTCACTAAAAAAAAGATAATACATAAATAGATGTAATGAATATATTATGTTCTTATTTTTCAAGGATATTATAAAAATTACACTATAATTTAAAAATGTAATGTGAAGCATTTCTATATATTTTAATGGCCCTTTGATACCTGTTACTTTCACGAAGTGACCTTTCAGCAGAGAAAAAAAAAATATTTTTTCATACTATGATAGATATATAAAAGGATATGCATGGATAATAATAAAAGTTAAGTCAAATATTTTGTTTTACATGATGCAAAAACCGAACATATTTGTTTCTGGATTAAATAACAATTTCTAACTTAGTATTTCTAATTCCACAAAATAAAATTAAACTTTTCTATGGTTATCCTTGTGAACAATTTATATTTGCTTAGAACATCAAGCTTAACTCGAATTAAATTAGTAAAATCATGGCAAACTAAGCTAAAATAAGTATTCCAGAGGCGTAATTGAAATATAGAAAAAAGATTGTCTTTTTATATGATTTAATAAAAAAAATTATATTGGCCAAAGTATGGTTGGACAAATTGTGCATCATAATCCATTAACGTCAATCTGCGAATAATTGGGAAGAATTAATTAAAAGGTATACTATCAATTCATTTAGTTACTATTTTTTCTGTTTCTTATGGAGTAAGGGTTGAGATATATAATTAATATCATTAAACTACATCAAAGCTATAAAACAAGTACAAAATGATAACCACATGAATCAATTTTGTACAAAGTAGTTGTCTACCTAACCCTTTTTTGCTCTCTAGAGGTGTGAGGGTTCCATAAATATAAATATATAATTAACTAAATGAATTCAACCCTTTGATTAAATTAACAAGGCGAATTCTGCAGAAGGAGGAAAAAATTGCATACATCATGAAATAAAAGATTCTTTAAAAAAAACTAAATCCTTCATTTATAAATGAACCAAAATATTTATTAAGAAGGGGCTTTTATTATTTTTGGGAAAATTAAAAGGCTATTAAAAATATTCTATTTGCATAGGACACCACAATATTACAGGATGGTCCTTGTCGTTATGTTACTTTGAATATATTTTATGATCAATTTTTGGAACATTTAACATATCCAAAAAAGACTTATTATATTTTTGCCTACACAGTCTCAAGTATTGAGTCAATACTTGTGTAAATAGGTGATTATGGCCTATTTTATGTATGTTTTATATTATCAATATTTTTGTAAAAATTATTAGCAAATTAATAATTCCTTGGAAATAAAATTAAAGAACATTAATTTGACAAGTAGATGTTTACAATGTAAATGGCATAATTATTTCATCTCAACTGTTACTGGGTTCTTTGTACTTCATATTGTATTTAACCATTTGTTTATATTCTAAAATGGTCAATTTCAATTTGATAT
Organism: Lepeophtheirus salmonis; assembly: GCF_016086655.4. NCBI lineage: Eukaryota > Metazoa > Arthropoda > Copepoda > Siphonostomatoida > Caligidae > Lepeophtheirus > Lepeophtheirus salmonis. The sequence goes on from NC_052136.2 coordinate 20,002,896, forward strand.
AGATACATAAAGAGAAAAAATTAAGTTATTCATAAATGTCAGACAATTTGCCTAATACCAACAAGGATCTAGGGCATTTTAATTTTTTTTAAACTCTCATTCACTTTTTCCCAAATGTAGTAATTGTTCAAACAAATAGTTTCAATAGTTTATGACTATTGTATCTTCTTAAACTAAAATATAAGTATTGTCTACCAAAAATCAGTTTCACCCTAGCCTAGCTCAAGAAATACTCAATACATGTAACGCACACTCTTTTTTCTCCTTCTGGCTAGTTTTTATATATACTGAATAGTTATGAATTGAAAGATATGATTGAATTAAATAATCGTATAATGAATGTTTTAAGGAATTAAAAGAACTTTTTTGTTTGATTTATTAATTATATATTATACTAACAATAATTATAAAGGTTAATTTAATTTATTAATTCAATTTCCCTTTTCATTTCATAACAATCCAAAAATAGAAAACTAGCTTTTGTTGCTCAAAAAAAGAAGGAAAAAAAGATTGCTTATTTCATGTATGGAGTTCCAAACTTCTTGAAAGGAGTCAAAAAGAAGGCAAAAAGTGGAGGAAATGGTTTGAAGCGAGATGAAACATTTCTCATTTCCCTGGTGGTCAATATCAAGGAAGATACAACAGCATCAATGCGCCGCTTGGCTGAGGAGTTCAACGTAGTCGAGATCCCCATTACGGGGGTAGTTCATGATGGCCTCAACCTTAAAAGCTTCGGCAGGACTCCAAGACATCTCCTCACCTACAGAATGAAGGTCTTAAGGGTCGAGAGATGCAAAAAATACCTTAATTACTTGATGAGTCATCCATCGACTGTGGAGATAATCTCATTCAAGAAGATCTTCACGGTCAACCAGGTTTTGAACCGCAGAAGCTATATATTTATAGCAACATCACCTGAGGAAGTCCAGGGCACCTTCAGGACAAAATATCCAGCCCAAACAATAGGCTTGCAGGTCGTGGCTTTTCATGGGAAGAAAATGGATCCCTTCTTCTTCAAGCTCAATGTGAAAATCGGGGCAGGGGCCTACTATAAGGTCCTAAGGTTTCAAATCTTGCTCTGGCTGAAGGATAACTATACTGATAACAACTATTTGTGGACTCAAGACGGTGCCCCAAGCCATACGGCCTTGAAGACAAATAACTTCTACAAAGAACACTTTGTTGACTTCTGGGACAAGACCTTCTGGCCCCCTTCCAGTCTTGATCTCAATCCCCTCGACTTCAGTGGGTAGAGAGTCTTAAAGAACAAGGTTAAAAAGACATTACAGAGAAATGTGTAGGAGCTCAAGAACACCATTAAGAAGTAATGGGTCAACATGTCCTCCGATTATATTGTGCCAACCTGCGCCAAGTTCCGACCTCTTGTGGAGGATGCGATATGGGCTGGAGGCGGCCATATTGAGTCATTCTTGCCAAGATTGATTGCTAAAAGTTTTTTTTATAACATTTTTAATTCAACTTTTCTGATAAAAAGTTATTAAGGTTTTGGTTTTGATTCTTGATAGCAGAAAATTTCCCTGTCGCACTCTATATATAAACCTTATTTAAATAATATATGAGAGTAGTAATGATGTATACGTTGATTTCATGTAATGATCAATGAGATGCAAATTTTCACTTTAATTTGATAAAATAGTTGGAGCTTATAAAGAGAAATATTATGTATTTTCAAATGTTTTGATCAACGTTCATTTTTCTCTCGTCTGCTGTCGCGACGTCAAAAAAATCCCCTTACTTTTGCTCAGTATCCCTCTTTGTATTTTATCTCTATGGTCTAAATATTAAAAATAAATTATGTTGACCTTTTTCAATATTTTTATCTATATAACTACATCGGTCCATAATAACCGCTGAATAGTCATTTATGCAAAGCATATAAGTACAAATAACATTTGCTTAACTGGATATTATAAACTTTCTAGGTAACTTTTGCAAATTAACGAGAGAGAAAAAATTGATGAATGCTGAAGTTTCATTTCATTTACACAAAAAATAAAAAAACCACAAAAAAGTTATTCTCCGGGGCCCTAAGTTTAAATTCAAATGTTTTTAAATGCATCAATACTTAGTTGCCCTGGAATTTATTTTTGTAATTTATATTGTTTTTGTTATATATTTATATTAATATCGGTGAACAGAATAAAAAAAGTAAAAAATAAATCCCATTAATAGCTGGAGCCTATTTTGAAAGCTTTATATTTACGTAGTCACCAATAGCAAGGAATTAATGTGATTTAAAATGTTTCTTAATGTTGAGACACCCAAGGAGAATTTTATAAAAACTCTAAAAATCATTTAATTTAAAGGTTATAACTTATTACTTTCCAAAATAGTTCGACAAGAGCCCTAATAGTCTGGGAGCCTACCACGGAAATTTCACCCCATAATGTAAAGAAGGTTTGATCCCCCCGCCCTGAAATTACTTATCTCACCTATAACATTCATATTTTTGTCAGCCTGATCCCCCTTGCTAGGTTTGGGCTCCTGGCCCCTCTGAAAATAGCATCTGTAAGGTGTATTTAACCATAAGGTACAAGGACAAAACTTGTACCAATGTATAGTACTATGTCAGGACATCATAAAAAACTAAGACTGATAAAAAAATTCGGTCGGAAACTTGAGGTCCCCCCACACACACACAAGGAACACCAAAAAATCGTCAAATTTACACTTTTTTCAGACCATAAAGTTATATGAACAAAACTTGCATCAATATATAGTACTATGTAAGTACGTCATACAATATCAAGACTGACAAAAAAATTCCCCTGGAAAAGTGAGGTCCGACCCCCAAAGCCGCCTGAAATACGTTGAATTTACAGTTTACTTCACCCCATAAAGTATATAAATAAAAATTGCATTAATGTATAGTACTATCTCATCAAAGCATTATAAAAAACCAAGACTGCAAAAAATATGGGTATTGTTTAAATAAAATTAAATAGAATTCTTGTTCTCTCTAAACACCTCGGAATTCAGTTATATATTTAATAACATGGTTTTCCACCACGACTATGCAGCAATACCTATTTGTCCTTCAGCCATGATACAAACCCCTACTCTTCAAAAGGTTGCTGATCCCTGGTCTAAACCATTCATCCCCTTATAGGATATGACAAACTTTCAGTTTATAGTGAAAGTATGAGCATGTTTGTATCAAAAAATGATAACCCATAATGTACTGTAATGTAATATTCAATTCATATTTCCATTAGTTATAACTGAAACATTTTAGTTCTATGTATGTCACTTTTGGGGAATTCAAAGGTAAATTATGAATAAATTATAAAGTAAGTTTTTGCCCTTCAAAATCTGTGGTGCATCCCTCCTATTTTTTTTCTATGTCATCTCAGCTTCACAAATATGAAAAAAAAATTAAACTTGCTTGAGCTTAAACTTAAACCATGACTTACACGTGGGGTGGACCGCTTTAATTTATACTCAAAAGTAAATAACAGAAAATGTCATTTAATTAGTTAGACTTTTAGTAAAGAGATGTTAAGTTGTTTTGTGTTTTTCACGATTGTGAATGATGGAAGTCCGCAGATATTATTTATATTCTTCTTCATTCCCAAATAATGTGTTATTTTTTTCGAAAATTTACAGCATTTCAAATCAAAAATTGTCCTTGAAGGACCTTCTTAGGTTATTTCTTGCTTAAATGAACAAAATATAAACTTTTTGTGATACCAAATTCTGAACTTTTGTCATTATTTTTAATTATTAATTAAATCGCTACATCGACCCATAATTATTCCTGAATATTCATTGATGCAAAACCATATAAGTACCTATAATATTTATTTAACTAGGTATTATTAAGGTTAATAGAAAAACAAGGTTGTTCCATAACGCGTGTACGACGGATGTTTGATTTCTACCACACTTTCATTATTGACGTCATAGTAGATGGGGGGTTGCATGTTTTCTCAAAATCTGTTTTTTCTTCAGTAAGATACATTAAATTGAAAATTCTATCAATAGTGACGTCATAGGCCATGATTTGTTGCGTATTTCGCCAAAATCTGATTATCAATACATCAGATTGAAAATTCTAGCAAGCTGCTGAAGTCTCCTTTTATTTATTAAAAAAATTGGTAAAAAACCCCACTAATAGCTAAGGCCCATTTTTAAAGTCTTTTATTTCATATTCAGTAATCAATGGCAATAGATTTAATCCCATTTAAAATGTTTCGTAATATTCAGAAACCCAAGAACATTTTATAAAAACATTTATTTTACTTTTTCGTACAGTTTGTCAGTATAAAGTAAATACTTATAATTACATATATAAGATATATATGTAATTATTAAAGGGATTTCCAGATGTACAGGGTGGCCCATCTAGCGGTTGCATTTTAAACTACCCCTTTTTTGACGTTTGACAGCTGTAGTAACATTGGCTCACGAAACTTTTTTCTTTTGATATTGCTAAAAAAAAAAGATACATCGATATTTTCAATAATTTTTTTTATTTGAATGCCTCAACATTCCAGTTAATGATGAAACACCATTTTATTCATATGGTCCCCGTGGCTAGCCTTACAGTAGCCCATTCTGTCGACCCAATTTTTCAATACATTTTCCATTGTGTGAGCTTCAATAGCTGCAATGGCGACTCCAATTTCGTGTTTCAAATCGTCAATCGTCTCTGGAGGGTTGTCATAACATTTATCCATGACGGTTCCCCACAAAAAATAGTCCAACGGAGTCAAATCGCAGCTACGAGGTGGCCAGTTGACGTTGCCATTTCGGCTTATGATGCGATTGTCGAAGACAGTGCGCAAAAGATCCACTGTAACGTTGGCTGTGTGGCACGTAGCGCCATCCTATTGGAACCAAATGTCGTCGATGTCTTCCTTTTCCATTTGGGGAAACAACAAATCTTCCAACATTGCCCTTAGCGCTCACCTTTGACCGTAACGGCAGCTCCTTGCTCGTTTTCGAAGAAAAACGGGCCAATGATGCCGCTGGTCCACATTCCGCACCAAACAGTCGCTCGTTGAGGATGCATTGGCTTTTCCAAAGTTGCGTGAGGATTTTCTGATCCCCAAATTCGGCAGTTTTGTTTATTGACATATCCGCCGAGGTGGAAATGCACCTCATCCGAAAAGATGATTTTTCGGTAAAAATGTTCATCTTCGATCTAGCGGTCTTCGGCCCATTGGGCGAACCGAAAAAGCATCGGATGGTCGTGTGGCTTCAGTTCCTGCACTAATTTGATTTTGTATGGCGTCAGGGCGAGGTCTTTCGTCAAAATTCGTTGCAGAGACGTGCAAGAAATGTCCCATTCCTGCTAACGGTGTCGAGTTGATGTTGATGGGTTTTCACTTAGATTTCGGCAGCAGCAGCAATGTTTTCGATTGAGCACACTGGACGAACACGGGAACGCGTTGTTTGATCCATAAACGAAACAGTTTTGCACTCATGTTTTACAAATTTTTCCACAAACTGCCTGGAAGGCGCTTTATTTCGACCGAATTTCGTGCGTAATTTTCTTGCAGTTTCGATAAAAAGACTCTCCATTTTGGAAGTAAGTCTTCAGTATTTCCCAATTTTCTTCGAGCGTAAACTTAACCATTTCGTAAGCCGGAGACCTTTTACAAAATATTAGACACAATGAGAATGTTACTACAGCTGTCAAACGTCAAAAAAGTGGTATTTTAAAATGCAACCTCTAGATGGGCCACCCGCATTTATCTTGCTATCTATATGTCCCGCAAAAATGATTTTTTTTTTTTCAAATGCAATGGAAATTTTTATTTGTAATTTTAGGGAATTTACTTAGAAATTGCACAAAGTCATATAAATATCAAGGGATTTCCAGATGTATCTTGCCATCTAATATTTTTTTTTTTTTAAAAAGTCAATAAAAATCATAATTTTTTTTAAAAGTTATTAACTTTTATTTAAAAAAGGTTATTAAATTAACCACATATTATTATTAGACAGGTTGTCCTGTCTTATCAAAAAAATAGTTAAAACTATTTCTAAATTACCCTTTGTAATATTTTTTGTATTTTGTAACCTTTCTTCAGAAAATAAAATAAAAAAATACCATTAATAAGACAAAAATCAGTAAAAAAATGACAACTGACAAAAAATACAGAATCAGTTTTATTGTTAAGGGAATAAGGTTGTGATAATGTAAGCGAAAAAAGAATTTGTATCAAAACATTCATAAATTTAATTATAAATATGACATATTTATCATGGGGATATTCACAAATCACAGCTTAGTATGAGTTAGTTTGAGTTAAGCAAATCAACATCCAGAACATTATTAAGGGGGATGATTATGCTAAGCAACAGCTGACATATAAGAGTCATTGATGCTTCGGGAATGCCACTATAAAAAATTTATAGGGAGAATATTGTGCTAATGAAATTCATTAAAGGAATTAGGGTTTTGTAAGGTTTTAATGGTGTTGTCTTTTATACTTTTATTATGAGAACCATAAAATTTGTGAAACTGTATGTATGTGTAATGTATATGAATTATGTAGGAAACAGATCTTTAGAGGATTTAATCCCTCGTAAATTAATTAATTTTTCACCTGTGTATGTATAATGATACCATAGTTTGTTAAATTATATCTAGTGGATTTAAAACGAATAAAACTTTATATTTGGTAAGATAAAGTATTAGTTGAAATTAGTTTTTGATAGTAGTGTGTATTTTAGAAGAATTTCATTTTTAATGGTACATAATCTCCCTTGAAGAATTATAATTAAACTTATGAATGTTTTGATACAAATTCTTTTTTCGCTTACATTATCTCAACCTTATTCCCTTAACAATGAAACTGATTCTTTATTTTTTGTCAGTTGTCGTTTTTTTTACTGATTTTTGTCTTATTAATGGTATATTTTAATTTTATTTTCTGAAGGAAGGTTACAAAATACAAAAATATTACAAAGGATAATTTAGAAGTAGTTTAAACTATTTTTTTGATAAGAAAACCTGTCTGTGGTTAATTTAATAACCTTTTTTAAATAAAAGTTAATAACTTTTTTCAAAAATTATGATTTTTATTGACTTTTAAAAAAAAAAAAATATTAGATGGCAAGATACATCTGGAAATCCCTTGATATTTATGTGATTTTGTGCAATTTCTAAGTAAATTCCCTAAAATTACAAATAAAAATTTCCATTCCTATCTTACACAAAGTTACCAAAAATAAGCATGCTTATCAAATTATTTAATTATGATATATTACATTTTTCTGTTCTTCATATTTGAATTACAAGATTTCGATCTCTATTTATGACTAATATGACTGAGATACAAGAGGAAAGTTCGAACCGATAATGTTTTCATTAAAAACATAAAAAGGCAGCGAATGCAATGCGGCAAAATTGTATCAAGGCGAAATTACCAGCCCCAAAAACGTAAGTGTAAAAATTACCGACGCCAAAAATATTCGCAGTAAAATTATCTAGAACCATATGAGACAACAATACCTTATATACTGTGCCAACTGTTATTATTTACTCATCTCTATTATTCAAATTTTGAGAGATTAAGGGTCATATTTTTTACAATGTGCCGATGAGTAATATTGTACAACATATAATTAGCTATCAATTGCTAAGAAAAAACATTGTCCTAGATGTACTATGAGCACACGGTACGGGAACAGGATTGAGATCGCAGCGCTCCTATTGTTCTTAAAAGCCATTGGGAGCAAACCGAGGCCTCGAGGAAGACGATTTATAATGTATCCATGCAGTTGAATGTCGAGGAGGATCTCAGACACTACTTGAAGTAGGCTTTCCAGAAAAAGCCGAATTCTTCCATTGCTGGCATTCCCAGGAAGATGAACAAGTCCCCATTAGTGGTGTCGAGGGCTCTAAACAAGGCAGAAGGAAAGTATCGGTGGTGTATTCCGCGGCTTTTGTTGACAGAACAGTAGAGAAAAGTATTTTGTAATGAGGAGACCTTTATTGTTTACCTTGTCTTCAACAGGCAGAATGATAGAGCAGTAACATTTGAGGATGTAGCTGAGGAGCACCGATATGTTTCAACTACCAAACACCCTGCTTTATTGATGATGTTAGGCCTGGTTGCATTCAATAGGAGAGCCATGAATCCCGTTTGGTTCCTTTTAGGATACAGGCTGAAAGCTGATGAGTACATCAAATTCTAGTCACCAAAGTACTTCCATGGATCAAATCCATCGTTGCCAATTCTCCCTTGGTGTTCCAACAAAATGGGGCACCTGCAAACACCGTAAAGAAACCCCAAGACTGGCTCTAGGCCATAATCCTCTTGAGGACATTTATGTATTAAGTGAAATACGTGTCCGCGAAATTACTTTTATTATACCGCAGATGACGTCGTTTTATCATTTTTCCACATGAATTTTGTAACTTTTCGTAGTATAATCTTTTAATTCAATTTAAAGGGTGAATTTAAGGAGGCAGCTTATACAGTTATAGAGTATTTTTCAACAGCTCTAGTCTACCAAAAAAAGTGTTGTGTAGAAAAAATATTATATATCATAGCTTTGGTCATTGGTCAGGGCCAGGTCTGTATAATTTTATATTAATAAAAAGTCCCCTCCCTCTCCAGGAATTATATCTACATGAGGCTATCATGAAGCATAATTAATTATTACACATAATGGAGATGGAATTAAAAGGTTTCGTACTAAATTTTCAGATAATAACATTAATCAATGAATATTTTAACTTAGATATTATAACTGAATAAATACATAATGTACACTGAATAATCGTTTTCTTTTATAAATTTATTTGTGATATTTATCAATATCCTTAATGAAGGAGAGAGTAGAATCATTAATCTTTATTAAGTGGATGAGATCTGAGTATAATGTAATAACTATAAACTATAGGCATGCATATATATATATATATGTACAATGTAAACACTAACTAATGGGTATCTGTCCAATGGAGATTAGCCTCAAAAATAATGAGAACAGTATTATTAGACAGCTTTCATCGATTTGTTTTTTTATATTATTCATAAGTATATGTATATTATGAGATAAACTTTATTCATTTTCATAAAGAAGATAAGGAAATTGGCATTTTTCAAAAACAAAGGGGAAACAAACAAATAGATTACACTATACATAATATACACTAAGTATACATATATGAAAAACTATGTATGTTTTTATAATAAACTATATATCAAGGTGAAGTCTTTTCTATACATACATATAAGTAAAAAGTATTCATTTATTCCAAGTGTTTCTTGAGACACTTGAACTCCGTATGTATATGTCGGCTTGTGTCAAATATTAATTAGGACTGAAGACTACAGTCCTATCTAGTTCAGTCTCGGTCCGGTCCTGTTCAGTCCTGGATATCATTCCTAAAAACTTATAAAGTTTAGAACTTGAATACGACACTCAACTTTATTTCTTCTTCTTCTAATACGTTCTTGTACTGTCAAGTATTCAAAAGGACTGACAGTCTTAAGGAGCGATCCCAAGGACTGATAGGAGCGGTCCCAGGGACTGATAGGATCAGTCCCAAGGCTGGACTGAACAAAATAAAGAATGACTTACACAACACTATTTATATGATTACGTATTAAAAAAGTATAGAGTACCATGAGTATTTATTTAAAAAATCATAATCAAGGCTAGTCAACTGTACAGGTTTAGAGGGGAATTGGGGTCCTAGGCCCTGCATTTAAACATAAAAATAGGAACCAATCTTAATTTTTGAATCTTTACTACGGTGTTATCCCACTAATAAATTGCTTTATTTGATAAGTTGTCATTTGTTTTACTTATTAGTGCTCTTGCTAACCTAATATCTAATATTAAATGATGTACGACACTTGGTAATAACTGGGTAATTGCCAAGGTACTGAATTATAAAGGTATGTCGTCACGACTTTTATAATTTGACAAAAGTAAGCAGCCTATTTTAATGACGTCACATATGTGTGGAAAATGCTATAAATAGCAACTATACGACCAAACATTCAACCTTTTAACAACCATACAAACGTAATTATTAATTTAACCAAGGAATCCATGATTTAACTTAATGACGTAAATATTAGTGATACATACAATTATTAATTAATATATTTAATAAAATACGAGATAATAATTATATGCATCTAAGTAAGTATTTTGAATCTTTCCATTACAAATATGCGTTTGATATTACTTGAGAAGATTTTTGGATGATTCAATTTGATTTTGTGATGTTAAAACACATATATTAATAATTAGATATAATTAACCAATTTATTTTGGATCTGCATGACTCTATTTCACTGTATTTAAGGAGTTATCCGAAAATCCTTATCAAACATTTATTATAACATCATGTGTATACTCGTTCAATATGATCAACCCCTAAAAACATCGTATAAATAACCTACTAAAACTCAATGTTTTACCAACTTTTTGTTATGGGCTGAAGGAAATTAGATTAGGCATTATTACAAATATTCATTGTATCTTATATATCATGCCTATGGTTAAACAATCAGGCTAAGTATCTATTTTAATTGAAATTTTTATTTATTTTGGTATTAAAATTTTGATGGTTTATAAAACTCATAATTACTTTCCGATTCGAACTTGAAAGTTGCATAGTCTAACAACCTCCCCAAACAAACCATAATCATGTTGATAACGGATATATTACGAATATTACTTATTAGCACTTTGTACATATTTATTACTTTGGCCTTCTATCATTTACTAACTGTACTTTTCAATAATAAAAATAGAAAAGGATGGAGGGGGGAGGGGGGAGGGGATAGTTGGTTGGGGTGAAAGGAAGAGGCGAGTAGATGGCCTGTTCCCCACAGTAGCATGTAGTTCAAATTTTTTATCGTCGTAGTACTTTATATAGATTAAATAATAAACAAACACGACAATGATTCAATCGAATGGGCGAAGTGCTAATAAGTAATACCCGGATATATCTGTTATCAACATGATCTCGAAATGATAGATTATTTATACTTGAAAAGGCCCATGGATGGACGAACAAGCATAACATCAGATCAGTGTGATTGCAGATTTTTACTTTGTTATGATCCAGGATGTTTTGGAAGAAGAGGATCTTGGCTGTGGTGAAACAAACCAATGAGAATATTAGGAGAGGCACTCAAAGGTCGGGTCTAAGGAGAGCATGAGGAAATGAGAGACGTAAGGGAAGAAAACTGTAAAGCTCACTATAGTTGGAGCAATCTGGAATCTGAGTAAAAAGATGAGAACGACGTTCATTGTCTCTTCGTGAACCTTCTGTGTTACGCAAAGAATACGGAACATAATAAGATTTTGAAACGGAAAATATATGAAAAAATGGAGAACTAAAAAGGCTTATCTTAGGAAAAAATCTATTTATATTATGGAACTATACCATTTTTAGGATTAAAAACAAAAGTGAGAATTAAACAAAAAACTAGTATAAAGTCAATGACTGAGGTGAGACTTAAACGGAAAAGTGATGAAATAGAATTAAAGGCGCAAAAGTTTTAACAGAAAAAAAATATTTCAAATTTGTTGGTGTTCAAACAAAAATTAAATATCAATTCTGTGCCTATAAAAGTAAGAGTAGATTGAATGGAAGATGAAGTTCAATTTCTGTACATAACAAAATCAGATTCATGTAATTTGCACAACACATAATATTAATGATATGATAACTCTTTTTGGGAAGATAATTTATTAATATTTTGATTTAATAACTATACTTTTATTTAATTAATGATTGATAACTAGTTTTAATTCATTTTAGGTTGTCCAGTGTATTTAGTGTAATAATTCAAGAGACTTTAAATATAAAATGTGGAATACTGCAAATAAGATTTTAATCAATGAAATAAGTCGTTGGTGGTTGCAGTGCGAATAAATACATGTAGCGAAGTTTTAAATTTAATTGTTTTTTCTTATATCGAACTAGATGCAATTATTAGAATAAACAGCTTCAGTCAAACCTTTTCCGATCTAGCTCAATTACTTTAATATGAAAAAAATATCATTTGTTTCCGAACAATACATTATAGGATTTTTAAATAAAAATAATTACTATAGAACTGAACAAGAAATAGTTTATTTGTTACTTTATGAGTGAATTACTCTACATCGAGTGATAATTGTAATCATGAATTATTCCAATTAAAGATTCATACCATTCATATCTAAATATAATGTAATACATAAATATCCAAAAGTACAAGTTGAACTTGCTGTCACAAATAATTATCAGAATAAATTTGAAATGAAATAAATATCAACCCAACTTCTCTATGTGCCGTGTCTTCAGTTTGAGTTGTGGCGATAATAACGATTGGTTGCATTAAAATAGGTAAAATATGGATTAATTCATGCTTAACATGATGAATAATCTACACATAGGTTCTGTACCTATAATATAAGTTTAAAATTCCTGAGATTAAAGGTACATATTCAAGCAGATATATTCTATATTATCTATATACTATTTAGAACAGACTATGTAAATAGTAGGGTTATAGTTAAATTAATATAATATTAACGTTTTTACAACGAAAATATACTTCGTTTAATTGGATTTTATCCTGTCGTTCCGATCGTTTATTAGAGGTATCTAGATTTCACAGTAGTTGGATGAAGCACAGTCACAGTAAGTATCTTAATAACTATATGAAATTCGATGAAGCAATTAAATTGACCAGTTACAACGTCCATTATTCTAGATGAAGATTTCAGAAACACTAAATCTGAAATGTAATAATGATCTTAATACAATACTTCAAAATAAGGAGCCCACAAATACCATAATCTGATAACCTTCAGCATTGTATATTTCGTTTTCGCTTTAATTCTATAATATTTGAAAACGTTGAAATGGCGAATTTATATCATTAGGAGATTATCAATCAAGACATTTTCGCTCATAGAATATATTGATATGAGGCTTATGCCGGGTCAATGATGGGATCAACAATAAAGGAAATGACAAAAGGAGTTTCTATATGAAAATTGCGTTTTAAAAAATGTTTTGGAGTCACGGCCAAAGGATGAGAGTAAGGTTTGGACTGAATGGGATAAGGAAAATTACTCAGAAGGATTCATTGACAAGCTTATTCCATTTGTGGTTAGGAAAACCATCCTGTCAGCCCAGCGGGAAATCGCTATAACTTTATTAGGGTATATATGAATAGTCATAGAATATTATATATTTCCATACGCTTATGCTGATAACTCATCCTCGAAAACCTCAACGTGTTTGATCATTCATAAAGATATCGTAGATATGATCCTAAATGTTGAAGTTATAGTATGTAAATTAAGAAAACTTGTGTACTAATGATCCAGAAATGTATCCAGCTATATACATTATAATTAATATATCTCTTCTTGATTAATTTTAAGGTCAGAAAGGCCCATCCAAATTAATGAGGGATCAGATTGGTGATTTCCATATTCCTCTCATTAAATTCCTTCCCTAAGGAGGAGGATATCCTCCACCACTATAAGAAAATACACTTGCTGTCTCGGTGTAAAATTTGACATCTTGAATCCTATATGACGACAATGAAGTAAATATTTATCCTTTTTGTGGTTAGAGGAAGAAATAAGGACTCCCGAAGACTTGCTGCTGTTCAGTAACTGATTACTTTATTGTTTAAGAGTCAACCACATGTAATTAATTTCATTATTAAAAGTCCTAAGTATCACAACAGTAATAACTAATAAATAATAATTAATAAACAATATCATATGAATAACTAACAAAAAAGGTGAGCTTCAGAGGTTGCGTAGATAGTGATAATCCATATAGTATAGTAATTCATGTATGAAGTGTGTCGATAGGAGGTTTTTTTTCTTTTGTTTACAATTGTACTGGCTATCTTGATGGCGTCATAGCGGTGTCAATTGAGGAGGAAATTCAATATTAATTAAATGACTAATTGTATTAATACAACTTAAAATATTATTATATTTTCTTATCGGACAATTCTATTATTGTAAATTTTTAACCGACAATTACGGTACAAAAATTAATTTAAAAAAAACAACATACATTTTCAAATAAATATAACCATCAGTATAGTGAAGAAATCATTAATATATTAACAATAAGTGGATATTATGTATTAAATATGAAATACTCATTTGAAAAACATAAACTAACAATAAGATCTTAATTTGTCATTTATATTGAATATAATAAATATAGAGTTCAATATAATTATCTTGCTAACATAACCGAATATGATGACTTGAATAAGACAATTTTGCCTTGTGATTCCTGAGTCAATCTCTTTGGAAATTGCAACGACATTCAAATATTTGTTAAAAATTTACAGAAATTTAGAAGTCACTTATATTTTTTAACACATAACCATTAACAGTTCGCAATAACTTTTCATATGCAATAGAAGAATAGAATAAACTATCGAGAAAAGAGAGACACATTCTCTTTATAGTCTAGAATAGACTTCCACTTGTTTCCCAATCACAAAAGGACTCACAAGTAATAAACAAATCACTTATCAGGAGTGAGGATTAAAGTGTACAGGTTATATAATTATCCATATCGATCATATATTTCTGCTTTATATGCATCAAGGACACTAATTAATGAAATAGTTTTCTTAGACTATGAGACGAAGCAGAGTTGACTTTAGTAGAAAAGGACTCAAGAACTTCAATTAAGGAGCAGTGAATGGAGGATGTGAACTCTTCCTGTTCCTCACTAGATCTTTCAGTCGATTATTCAACCGTTTTATAGAATTCCACAGTTCTTATATGTAGAAGTATACGATGATCTAGTAAAAGATCTGTAGGAATTTATGTATTCTTGAGCATAGAGGCAATGATTCATGAGACCAGAAGTCAATATCATAGACCTTGATGTGAAGCGTATTAGCACAATGCATGATTCTTCTATTAAAAGAGATGGTATCCACCGAGTGAGGCACAAAGTCTAAGAAGTGAGATCCCTTTAACATGAAGTTGAAGACAGGATCAGAAGACGTATTGCCTATTGGATATCCAAATGGAAAAAATATGAATTCTTAGGAAAGGAAAGGATGAGTGGATGCAGATTAATATATTCAAATTATACGTTCTAAAGATCCATCCAAATCACTATGAATTATATATATTTTCATGCAGTTCACAACTTTTTTATTCCCCTTCAGGTTCTAGTGTTTATCTATAATTATTAATTATCAGTAGTGAGTAACACTGAACCTGGCTCCGTTGTGACGTCATCAAAAAGTTGTCAGCTAACGTCAGCTAGACAAGCGTTGCAAGTATCTTAACCACACACCCAAGGTGACTATATATATATATTCCACACATCATTAGTAGTGTTGGGGTTGGGTCGGTCTGGAAATCCTGTTCCTGTCAGATACTTTATATCTCTATGATTAGAACTCTTAGATATTGTATTTTATATGATATTTATATAAACGGAGCATTCCAATTACTATTTTTCCACTAAACCTTACATACTTTGGATTCACCTGGGATCTAATCCTAGGATTCACATTAAAATAAAGGTAACGTTTACACATTATCTACTTATGGTCTGAAGAATTTCAGCTATAACTTATGTTCCCTATATTTTTATTTGAAAGGTAAAAGAAGCAACTAGAGATATAGTAGTACAGATGTAAGAGTGTTGATATTCGAAAATTCATCTACACCACTTGATAGGGCATCCATATCAGATGATATATTAATAACATATAATTGACGAATGCAAAAATTTAAAGATATAAACTAATGACTAAATAATAATTTAGTTTTATCAAAAAGTTGTCAATTTTTTAAATATAGCACACTCTAATGGAAAGACATAAATCTCTTCATTTCGGAATTATTAATTCAATTCTAAAAATTACTCTTGAGTTTATCTTGAATATGCAGTTAATATCAACAAATTTTTGATATTTTTTTTTAACTAAAGTTGTCAACTCCATACCCAAATCAATTAATGGTGGGAATACAATAATATAAAAAAATCAGTTATAAAAACGTCATTACAAATTATAAGATTTAAAAATAACTGTTTTGATAATAATAACATGTAATTTGATACGATATTCACTTTAAAATTAAAAATATGACATAAAACACTACAAAAAAAATTGTATCCAATATAGAGAGAAAAGGAACTTAAAAAAAAGCTAGAGTGAATAATCTTATATTTAGATAATTAATTAATCTAATTCATCCATTTGGCCGCAGAAATATCAACTCTATGTAAAAGATTTACATCATAAGACATAAAATTGAATACTGCTCCTTCTTTAAAAATGCATCCAAAAAAGTTGTATTTTCTTGTAATAATCAGGACCATAATATATTCAATATGGTTTCTCTTCTTAGTAGTGGACAAGGATTTTCACAGAGCAAATGTGCTGTAAAGTATATTACGTATTTTTGATGGGAGGAATTGTTACAATTACCTGTAAGTTATAACCTATAGCTTATAAGTTATAGCATATGTATCATAAGATATTTAAGTACAATGGCTCTATATACAATATGTACAACTAATTATATTATTGGTACAACACATGACGTTTTGAGTTTATTTCCTCTAGCTTTCTCTTTTGTTCATAATAAGAGTTTCGAAAGCAACTAAAAATTTAATCCTCAACATATTTTGACACCTTTTGAAAAACTTTAGTCTATATTTGTACTCTATTTCTTCTTAACACCAAGATTTTAAAAACTTATAAACTTATTAATATATTATACAAAACAAGAGACAAATCATTAAAATTTATAAGCAAATAATTATCTTCAGAAAAAACAAAATGCAATCAAATCTGACGTGTGTACTATCTTAAATACCTCTATAAGCCAGGCATGATGCAAGATTGCCAAGGATAGTCTCATAAGGATAACAGGAATAAGGCACAAGTTATGAAATTAAGGATAATAAGTATGAATTGTTATTTTAGTAGTTCATTTATGTATTATACGTGGCAAGATTGATTATTCTGAGATTATCTTTCTGGAACAAGAAACGCTTGACTTTACGACTCTATTCAGTATTTATGTACATATATAAATAATCTAGCAGATAATAATATCTGCTTGATTTGTCACTAAAATGTGCCACAAGATCGACGTTAATAACATTCAGTACATAGGTGATCCGAGAACACAATAGAATGTCGTCAGTAATAAGGTTTTATTCCAAATCAATAATTAATTCACTAAGACTAAGAGAGAAAGGTTCTAATGACATTTAATATTCTAGAATCAAAAGTTTCTAGTTACTTCTGGAGTATGTTCGATTTTCGTTCCTTCATTGAAGATTCATATTATGGAGTGCATTGATTTTTAAATTATTCGAAGCAATGACAACTATTTTTTTATTTGTTTTAAAGACAAAAAAAGGTGCAATTCTTTAACATAAATGAATTTATTCAATTGAAAAAAGTGTACGACGTAAAATATTGAAAATAATAAATTAACAATATTATAATTTTGCTGCTTACATCTGTTCGTCTTAAATATTACATAAATAATAATAAATAAAAATCTGATAATTTATTTAACTTTAATAATAGAAAATTAACTAAAGAATAAGTTGCTATAATTATAACATATTTCACTATGAAGTAATCGTTTCCTCAGCCATAAGCTCTCCGTCATCTAGTTCATATTCTATATTTTCCATATTTACAACAGAATATTCACACTCATTCATAATGCTAGAAAATAAAGATAATGCATTAATTAAAAGGGGGTTTCTTCAGAAATATATCTAAATAATTACTGATAATTCAATTTATCCTCTCTAGCAAATGATGCATTGCAGTCCTTGCATTTGTGTATTCTTTCACCCGTATGAAGAAGTTTGTGTCGATTGACGTGCTGAGGCCTCGTGAAACGTTTTCCACAAATGTCACAAGGGTATCGATAATGATTTTGCGGAGCACTTGAAATACAAATTGAGTAAAAATGTTCAAAATATCACTTATATATTACGTATATTAAATGATTTAATAGTTTATGCATGCATAGTTTATTTAATAGCATATGTGATATGCAAATGGATTTATTCATTAATGAAAGTAAAAATATATTAATCAAATACTTACTCATATCTATGGACCCTCATATGTGCACTAAGCTTGTTGCTCTTGGAAAACACTTTTTTACAAATTCTGCATTCAAAAAAGCCTCCTTCAGATCCATTGAGTTTTTCAGGTGAAATTTCGTGGAATGTTTCTTTGTGTTTACGAACCCAAATTTCCTTACTAAATGCTTGAGTACATCCAGGTTCATCGCAATGATATGTAAGTTCTGAAGACAAAGAATTCGTAGGTTCTTCTTTAATTGTAACATGAGTGGACATATGTTGTGAGAGCTGACCTATAAGTATATACATATATCAAATAAGTAATAGTTGTTTTTAAAAAAAATTCCATAAATCTTACTTTCAGTGTCAAAAAGTTGATGGCAAATTTCGCATTCCTTGTAGTTAGCAGTAATTGACGGGGGCGAGAGTGGAACACTTGGAATGAGATTAGCAGGCAAAGGCGTATGTTTCCTTGCATGATTAGCATTAGGTCCTCGATGATTAGCTGCAACATGCTGTCTTAATTTTTCTCGACTCTGAAAGAACGTGGGTTGGGGACAATGATTGCACCTCCATCTAGTCATGACAGAGCAAGGAGGAGGATCCAAAACTTGCCCTGAAGAATTCAAAAAGTGAGGACGAGGATTCAAAAAGTGCGAACGAGAATTCAAAATAGACTTGGGCGGAGCTGGAGATGGGGAAACGCCAGAAATAGATGATTGAGGTACTGGAATCTTGGGCAAATCAGGTAGTTTCACTTTTTTAAAACTGCTGATCGCAGAAGTAGCTGCAGCAGCCGCGGCAGCACGAAAATGACTTGACATATGTTGTTTAAAGTTTCCAGGATGCTTAAAGACTCGTCCACATTGTTCACACTCATACATTTTAATATTTGCGTCTAGATTTCGGTCACCATGATCTACACGATCAGCAAATGCAGAATGAAGAACGTTATTGAGATGACTATTACTATTAGACCCCTGCATTGAATTCCGATTTTTGTTCTTTCCAAGACCATTGGCCTCTCGTTCATGCTTTAATAAATGTTGCTTAAAGTTTCCGGGGTGCGAATAAGTACTTTTACAAATCTCACAACTATATTGGGATGTGATAGGATCTATAAATAAAATTGTAGACATTAAGAAACAATTATTTCATATTTTCAAGTTTCTTAAAAAATCCTCACCAAAACAAGAGGTGATCATTTCATTGATTCGAGCCATTCGTTCCTCCACTACATGTTGAAATAGTTCCTCATTATCATGCCGTTTCATGTGCTGACCAAAGTTTCCAAAATTTGTGTAAGTTGAATTACAGATGGGACAAATATATTCTCGTTCTCCTGGAGATTCTATTATTATAAAGGGAAACAGGGATAATTATTTTAGCTTTCAAGTGATAGGAAACTAACTTACCTAACTTTTTTATTTTGGCATCTGAACTGTTTTCCAATTCCTGAGAATCCCTTTTGGTGGATGGAAGTGGTCTCAATTCAGGTAGTTTTAAATCCAGAAGCTCAATTATATCTTTTGAAACGGGAATTTTAATGTACAAAGAGTGTGCAAACAAAATAAGGTCACTAATTTCATCCATGGTGGCTTCAACAGATCCATTGTAAACAACTTCTAGAAGCCTTTGTACTTGAATAAAATCAATATCCGGCAATTCTATACTATTTATATCTCCAACATTTGCATCTTGATTTAATAAAAGCTACAATAGAGACGAATAATGAATATAATTATAGGCTTACACTTATACACTTGTTACTTTTAAAATAAATCCTTTTAATCACTGCATATCTTATCTATATTTTGCCTCAATTATTCATCAATTATGATGAGCAATATATTAAAGTATATATTATTCCAAATGATAATGAATATGTTGGATGTAGAATACATATGCAAGGAACTGAATGAATTATTTCTTACTAGTGAAAAGGACAGTACAAAATACTAATGCCACGTCCACAAGGGCGAAGAGTCAAGGAATACAACACTTTAAATAAGGAAAATGGAAAAATAAATACCATTTTAAAGTAAGGACTGATGGCACTGAGAACTAATCGATGTGCATGAAGCGTTTGTCCCTCCTTGCAACGAATGATGAGGTCCGTGTAGAGGCCAGATTCGAGACATTCTCCAACTTCTTGAGCGATATGTTCAAACAAGTCCTTGGAGTGAACCCTTAGAAACATAGGATCCACATCCGACATTTTATTCTCTTATTCTCTTGTTTCACAAATAAGATTTAACGATTTCTATTTTAGAATTCTTCTTGTTGGTGCAAATCTGAGTTAAAATATTTATGTGCTATAGTATGTGTAGAACCGACCGAAAAAGCGTTAGCACTACTACAAAAAACTCCCCTCGACGATCCAACGCAAAATGGAGGAGCTGCGCAAAAGCGGGCCCCCGGGTTTCCCCCCTAGCACCGGCCGAATGGGCTCGCTAGTGAGAGCGAACAGCCCCTCCTTTCCCTTCAGAAAATAGTGGATTTGCCTGGCGCGGCAGGACGGACCCTAGGGGCGAATCTTTCCTCCTCATTCGCTTGCTTACTTGCTTGCCTTCTCTTCCCTTTTTATTTTTATTATTTTTGTCTACTACTTCTCTCCTCCTCGAGTTGTGTATAGACTGTAGTCACTCATCGCCTCCTAGCAGTCCTAGCAGTCTGCACAGTCCTAGCTTCCCATCATTTATTATTTTACTCCTCTACAGACCACTGAATTCTTTTCACAATATATATGTATGTATACACTCTACAGCACTCTACGCATTTTCACTTCTCCTCCTCTCCTCTTCCCCTACACATCTAAGCCTCAGTCAAACCCTCGGCCTAATGAGTCCAACTCTCAATTCCTCAAGTCTTTTAAGTTTTCTTAAAAGAACTTCATACAATAACCAAATAATTATTAGCATAAATAGTATGAGTAGAAAGACGCGTGTTTGGATCGTTGTTTACTTTAAATTTATTGACCATACAAAAACCAAGAACATAAATGAATTATATTTTTGAGTTTAGACTTAGAGCAAACATCTCCGTACTCTCCTTTTGCTATTTTTTCCAATACAACCTCTGGTTGATCCTGCAGTTCATTTATTTTAAAGTGGGGGTCGTTCTCCTCTCCAGGTGAAATTTTGTTCTTACAAGCAATACATCTGCAAATGAAATTGTAGTTTTTTAACTTATTCAAACGCTCTTCATATCTCTGATTCCACACTAAAGGTCCATAGGAAATTGTTATTTCTTCCCCCTCCAATACTGGGCTTGTTACTATAACACGAATTCTTTTAGCAGAATCAAAGATGAAACAAGCGTTTGGATCACAAGAATGATTGTAAAATGAGGAATAGTCATATAAAGCACTTCCTAAGATCCGTTTCCTGTCATAAAATTCCTCCAATGTGAATGAATTTCCATCCAAGATAGCTTCGTAATGCTGCATTGTTCTATACACATTTTCAAAGTCAGAAGGTAAAGCATCCTCAAAGTAGTTCGTAGCTTTTTTGAGAAGATAAAAAAAACCATCCATAAAGGATAGTTTTTTAGTCCCACTATCATTGGTAAAAATACGGATTTTATGCCATAGTCGATCATAAGACTCATCCATGAGTTCAGGTTCTGGCCTAAAATAAGTATAGTCAATTTTGTCATTAGAATATTTAGAACGAAAGAAACGATATTTTTTCTGAGTAATTAGTCTGAGAATGAGAATTTTCCCTAATGGCATGGACGTTTTGGGACAAAGTTTGGCAATGATTCCATCTAGACCCATTTGACACTCATAGTAGTGATGTGATTTCTTCTTTCTCAAGCATTCCAAGGAACAAAATACTGAATGATTACATGAAGGACAAGGTAATGGATTAAAGGTCGTCTGAAATAAAAATATATATTGGATGATGTCTTAATTAAGGATGATAAGCTCTATCAATCTAATGTGATGATAATTAAATATGTACACAATCAAGATCCATAACTACGTGCAGGAGCTGCTCTACAAAAGTATATGTGAGATATGTATGATTTATGTTCCTCTACCCGAAAGCAATGAACGCAGTGTGAATAAGCAGAGTGTTTAGAATGAATGAATGCAACTAGAGGTCTTTCAGATGAAACAATTGTTCCAATTCCCAAATCCCGTTTAGCAAAAATGGATCGTCCTTTATCAGGAGTATAGCGGATCTCTAGTTTATTATTAAAGTCTAAATCAGAAGAGATCGAAGGAGCTCCTATTGAATGATAATGGAAGGAAATGTATTTAACAAGTAAGACAAGAGCCCTCCATCGCTCTGCTGCTCCTAGATAACCAGATCCAAGTGCCATCCTCACATCCCTTACAATATCCAAAGAGATTTGCAGACCATTGTATTTTGATTCGTTGAGCGCCTCACATCGGAGCAATAAAAATTTAGCCAAATTCTCATCTGGGAGCCCTTGATCTACGTTTAGATTCAAATAAGGAAGAATTTCCGTAAGGGACCCTAATGAAGGGGTGCCTAGTTCTAGTGGCATCGCTGAGAGCTTGAGTCTGGAATTTATCACATCTTGATGACACTTGAGAAGAAACTCTTCAAAGCACATTTGATTCAAGTTCCGAAATTGAGGAGATTGTGTCATTTGTACTAAATGTTGCCTTCGGTCTTGTATGATGGGATGTGTTAATAAAGATATATTTATAATTTACATATATGGTTTCAGAGAATCCTCATAAGAATTCGAAAAGCTGCTAGAAAGAGCATGCGAGGTAGTACCACAATGTGTACAGGTTGTCATTGTCTAGTAATAGTACAGTCAGATACAAATGTTCATAATATGTGTATCAGACCATGTTCTAAGCAAACAAAGAAGCTATGAAGATGCTGAAAATAAGGCTTGGAGGGGGGGGATATTCCCTTTTGTAGTCATACATAATAGTATAGCCAAAATTAATAAATAATTTGCCTCAGTTTCCTAATACCCTAATTAAATATCGTATAATTAAAAAAAAAGCCACAAAAAATAATAATATAATATGTACATAATTTCTTAGAGTTTCCTAAGGACATACTTAAATTATATTAATTAAGTTAGATCAAATCATGGTAGGGGGATGGAGAGAGACCTCGAAGTATGTTAAAGTCACGTTTATAAAGCTAAGAAAATAATATTGACGTTAACATAACAGACTCTCCATTCCACACCCATCCATGGCTACATATAAATATTTAAATTTCTGAAGATGTGTGAAGCTGGTGGAAGAAAGAGTGTACGAGAAAAGGAAAGAGGCTGGCCTAATACAGCTACGGTACTAGCAGAGGGAACACTGAAATTAATTCATTTTCATTGTTCTCGACTAACATACTGTATTGTCAAATCACAGCTGACGATACAGCAGTCAGAAAATAATCTAAGTCAGGGTTAACATTAAATTGTATTCTGTTATGTTTAACAATTGCAACATTCCCTGAGTTCCCGATTAATTAAAGCAAATATTATTTACTATTCAAATTAACCCTTTATGCATATCATTTGTTCACAAAGAGGCGAGGAAAAAATAAATGAAATGGAAACACGGGAAAGGTAGAAACTTTTTTTTGTGCAGACATTTTTATGAAAGGGCCTTTGATATAATAATATAATAAAACTTTGCCTCTATGTAGCTTAATGCTTACCAACAGTAGAGAACTTGAATATTCCTACTTACTCGCACGCGTGGAGAAAAAGAAAGAACAACAGTAGTTTATTTAGTGTTGCACACATTTTTCATTGTCTTTGTTTTGTCAAAATCACTTTTCTTGCTTAATTATCATTGTATAATTCAATAGGAGTACTGCAACAATGCATTTCTTCTATTACTGTCATCCTCATCATTTTAATCGAAAATTAAAAAGTATTTTATCTCCATTACCGTGATTTTTTTTCCTCAATGAGTTAATTTATTATTATCTATAATTGTATAACAACTACTAACTTCTGTGTTTTAGGCTCATCGTGTATGTTTATAAAAATGAGGTCATTTTCTTGTCGAGAAGAAAGAGACTGAAATAAAGAAGAAACAACAAAGTGGTAGGAGAAAGAAAGAAAGAAAGAAAGGAGAGTTTCATTCTTCAAAAAAAAAATTGAGGATTCTTCTTATTCCATCCATTCACTATTGTAGTGTGGTGTTCGACTCATTCGGAATCAGAGATAGATAGATAAACTAATACTCAATCAAATACATCATAAATTAAGCTCCATAGACAAACTCCTACAAAATACATATTAATAATAAATACATAGTTCTTTGTTTCAAAAGTACAAATATTACATATTTTTTATAGTAGAGGAAAAAAATACGCTACTATATTGAACAAGAACTTAGAAGGACGTCCCTGTTGTTGTTCTTCAGAGTGCAAAACGCGAGTACAGAATACATATTCTATGTATATAGACACATACAAGAAGAGAGAAAAGGTCTACACAACATTAATCGAACATTGAAATTTCTACGCATCAAAATCGAGTATGAATCTTTCAATATGGACAATTTTGTACGAATGGAATTTACTATGGAGGAAATTATTAGCTCTTAATTGATAGGTCTTCTTCATTTGAAATCCCGGAGATATCTCCCTTCAACATGACACGCTATGGAAGAGAGACGAATGGTCATAGTAGTAGTAGTAGAAAAAGCAGTGGATCCATAAAACCCTCAGGGATTCCCTCAACGAACAATGGCTTCACTAATTCACATCATAATAATAACAATCCACACACCTCTGATGTTTACCAAGTTTCTCGAAATGGATCCACAGCCAATAGCTGGTCCAAACTAGGAAATCGAGTATTTGGTGAAGGGGACGAGTCACTCATTAACCGAAAGCTTCCCAAAGAACTCTTGCTTCGAATATTTAGCCATCTAGATGTTGTTTCACTTTGTCGCTGTGCTCAGGTCTCCAAGTCCTGGAATGTTCTTGCGCTGGATGGAAGTAATTGGCAAAGAGTTGATCTCTTTGAATTTCAAATTGATATTGAGGGTGTCGTTGTGGAAAACATTGCTCGACGATGCGGGGGTTTCCTAAGGGAGCTTTCTCTACGAGGATGTCAAGCCGTTGGGGATAACGCACTAGCCACATTTAGTCAGCATTGCAATAACATTGAGTCCCTAAATTTGAAATATTGTAAAAAAATTACGGATAGAACGGCACAAAGTTTAAGTCTATACTGTCATAAATTACAATACCTCGACCTGAGCTCATGCTCTGCCATTAGCGATTTATCTCTGACTGCTCTTTCTCAAGGCTGTAACAACATATATCATCTGGACATCAGTTGGTGCGATTTAGTTACAGCAAAGGGCTTAAAAGCGCTCTCAGATGGATGTCGGAAGCTACAACATTTTATATCGAAGGGATGTCTCCACATTTCAGATGAGGCTCTCATTCATCTAGCTAGGAACTGTAAATTACTTCAAACAGTGAATATCCAAGGATGTAGAAATGTCCAAGATGATGGAGTCATCCTCTTGGCAGAAAATTGTCCTGATCTTAGATACTTGTGCGTCTCGAACTGTGGACATCTGACTGATTCAACTCTCCTTGCTTTAGCCTCAAATTGTCCTCAACTCAGTAAATTAGAGTGTGCAGCCGTATCACAACTTACAGACACGGGTTTTCAGGCCCTAGCAAAAAATTGTCATTTATTGGAGAGACTTGACTTGGAGGAATGTGTACTTATTACGGACGCAACGCTCTCTGTCCTCTCTGCTTACTGTCCAAGAATGGAGTCAGTGAGTTTGAGTCATTGTGAGTTAATAACAGATGAAGGAATACGACAACTTGGATTGAGTCCCTGCTCCTCAGAGCATCTCACAGTTCTTGAATTAGACAATCTTCCCCTTATTACTGATACATCTCTTGATCATCTTGTTTCTTGTCATAACATGCAGAGAATTGAACTTTATGATTGTCAGTTGATCACTCGTGCTGGAATAAGACGGCTTAGAAACCACCTACCCAATATTAAAGTTCATGCTTACTTTGCCCCTGCGACACCACCGCCATCTGCTGGAGGTCCACGGCAAAGATATTGCAGGTGCTGTATTATTTTATGAAGAACCAATTATCATACAGAGTATTTTTAGCAAAGATGAAGTAAATATTAATACATATTACATAATTAGCGCTAAGTAGTGTGTGCATTTATAAATTATTTTGTATTTAATGATACGTTTTATATTACATTATTCATATTATTCTCATTCAAAAAGAAACCAAAAATAATAAATACAAAGTAAAGATAACTTTATAGCACATAAGGTTTATAGAAACAACCTTACTACTTGTACCTAACTTTGTTTTTATTTGGAATACAATAACAACAACAGAAAAATGGATCTTCTTCCTTACCCATTACAAAATAATTGAATCCAATACATAACTCAAAATCAGCCTATAGATAAAGTTTGAAGTATGAAAATGTACATACATCAATATTATTTGAAAAAAGTTACAAGTAGAATATTTTAGAAAATAATAGAAATACTTATTGAAAATGCTGCCATCCCGTGTTACTTACTTACTCATAAATTACTTATAGGCTATGAAAAGCAAAAAAAAATAATCATAAACTCTATTAAATGAAAGAATTCTGTTGTGTTATAAATTAATTGCGCCAAGATAATTTGTTCAAAATTAAGATAAAAATCACGGAATTTTTTATGGTAATACAAGTTGGCATCCCCATAAATTCTACCCCTTTCTCCCAAACCAAATATATATTTATTTACTTATATATTCATCTACAACTATAGTAACCAAAATTATACATTAAATTATTATATTATTGCTTTTCTATCATATGTTTTTCGTATAATGAAAAATAAATATACGTACATTAAGGTCACAAATATTATATGTATTGTTTTATATTGGCAGGGTATCACAAAGATTTTTTTTTTCCCCTACCCTTTTTCAAAAATAATAATTGCCCAAAATTGACTGTCCATTTCTTATAATATATTTTTCAGGAATGTTAAATAACTAAAATAATGATTAAAAATATGAACTATCATCTATCTATATAATAATTTGACATACAAAGAGAAATGCTAAAAATTATTTAATTAAATCAGCATCTACGTATCAAAGTACCTTTATTAAGGACGCATTAATATTTAATTTGTTACCATAACCCTAATCGAAGTTGTTGATCCTCTTTTATAGGTTATCCCATTGCGGATCGTAGCTCATATGTTTCCAAATTAATGCCCCTTCCTTTTCCAAAGCACCTTCTGTATTTTCAATGCTAAACATTTTAACATCATTGTGATCAGAGGAAAGTGAGTAACATTTGAGTTTCTTTTGGTGCCAGTTGAGATTTGTCATGGAATACAAGTAGGAACGGAGTTTATAAGCCTGAATTGTTTGAAAAGGAGACATTTCATCCATTAATGAAATTGACTGTTTCTTCTGGTTAAGTATAAATTTGGCTTCTGCCTTTTTTTCCTCTAGGATCCTTTGAAATTCGCTTCCTCGTACCTCTAGCTGTGTATTGGATCTTTGAAGGGCTTCAAGTTCGGACATTTGAATTTCAACAAGTCCTTTGAGTGTCTCTATCGTGTTCTATAGGGTAGAGAAGTGAAAGAGACATTTATGAAATGAGAAATAAAGAGAGTCTATCTAGTCCCACTAGAAATATTCTCAAATACATTGTCAGTTAATTACTTGAGTAGTGGATATACTACTTTGCACTCGCCCCAATTTTATATCATACAAGGACTCAATTTCCGTTAGATTAAGCTCCATATTGTCTCGGAGCTCTTTTTGAGACTCAAGGAGCTTCTCCAATATCCCTTCCTTTTTCTCCTTACATTGGATAGATTTCTGAATCCGAGAGTCTAAACTTGAGATATCCAAATCTCTCATGCCCATACCTTCCATAATTAATGACGGACGGTGATACAGTCAAATTGACAGAAGTGATAAAATTAATATTTAATAACTAAAATAAAGATTTATTATAATTTTAATTTATAAAATAACGTTTTCCCTCCTATTTTTCATTTGTATGACAAAAAGTTTGGAATCGGATGTATATGTATCGCACAACCTCGCTTCATACTTGACGTCATATTAAGTGACTCTTTATTTGATCCTTTTTTTTTCTCAAATTCGGAATTGATCCGTACTTAAAAAACTACAACAAATATTGCACCCTTATAATTGTTCAAAGTTCATATGAGTTTACCAAGTGGAATTTATCATCAAAAATGAGGGGGTTTCACAACTGTTGCATGATTGAAATTTGTGATTTTTTTCAAATTTCAAATTTTGTTAGAACCCATTGGCACATCCTATGTTATAACTTATAAGTTATAACTAAGTATCAAGGACTACTAGAAGAAAGAAGTAGTCTTCTAGTAGTCCTTATTAACAAGGTTCGTCAGCAACAATTTTTAGTTCTAACTGAAAATTTACTAGCAAATCGAATGACGTCGTTAGGACTCTAAATATAACGATAGAAAATAATTTAAAAATCTAAATATAGCGATAATAAATAAGGAAATAATGGAAAAAACAAATTTAAATTACTACTTTTTTTTACTTTTAGAAATACAATTCTCCTCGACTATATAAATATATTTTCATACCCTTTTAGGTATGAAAAGGAAAAAAAGGAGAAGAACATCTATCTACTTTGTAAGTCATACTTTCTCTTTCTATCTGGAAATTAGAGATAGCGAAAGAGGAAAATAGAAATTAAATTATCGCAACCTTTTTATAATAAGGAAATAACTTCGGTACGTCAAGTGAAGGAACGCGAAGTGAAGAAAATTTTACGGATGAAGAGAAGGATCTGTAGAAGTACAAGATGATTCCGTAAAAGATCTGGATGAATTTATGTATAGGGACAATGATTAACAAGATCAGATGTCCCGATCATAGACCTTTACATAAAGATGCACCTGGACAATGAAAGATCCTTTCATTAAAGGAGATGAGATCTCGAGTGAAGCAC
Organism: Lepeophtheirus salmonis; assembly: GCF_016086655.4. Classification (NCBI taxonomy): domain Eukaryota; kingdom Metazoa; phylum Arthropoda; class Copepoda; order Siphonostomatoida; family Caligidae; genus Lepeophtheirus; species Lepeophtheirus salmonis. The sequence continues at coordinate 20,031,949 of NC_052136.2, forward strand.
TTGTTCAAGGGATCCCAAGAAGAGTCGAGAAAAGTTAAAATAATGATTGTCAAAAATCATAACTTAATCCTTAGAAATCCAGCAGTTAAGGAAGAAGATAATGAAAATGATCGAACAACTTTGATAGATAATGTCGAAATTGTTACAAAATCTTTGACTCATGACTTCTTTGTATGAGATGGTTTGAGATTCGATCCCAGATTTGATTGCTCAGACCAGGATTTCTCCCCATTGCAGGATTTTTAGCAAAAGAATTCAAATCTTTATATCCATATCTTGGGCAGAAAACAAGTGAAACAGAAATTTACAGGCAAACATCTCGTTCTTGGACTATGCTTGTTTCTCGGGGAGGCCTTGCCATTCATTCGGAGGAATTATTGAAAATTTCCCAACAATTAGAATATAAATTCCAATAATATTCATGAGGACGGCATTGAAAAAAGAGTAAACGTTTTTAAAAGGCTGTGCAAATGTATTTAGTTCATGAATAGTACAAAAAAGTATTTTAATGATTGAAAGATTGTGTTTGAATATTATTATTATTAAATCTGGTATCTTTACAAAAATAAATCAATCACTAAGTGTGTGCCAAACGAGCGAATTATATATTACAATTATTTGATTCATTCGGTTTTTATTTTAGACTTAATATATTAGTATATATAAAATATTGCTTATTTGCAAATGCTATTTCGGTATTGAGATTCTTGTAAGGTGAGTAGAGGCTTCAAAATCACTCCTATTCTTAGTTAAATAACTATTATTGGTTTGTATTACTAACTATTCCATCCTATATAGAAGTGGGGATACTTTAGAAAAATTGATTTTCCTAGTTATTAAAATATATATTTATCTCAATTTTCTCAATTGAGAATTCCATGATATACCTTGCCTTTATCAGGTTCTTAAATTTTTTTGCCAAAAAATCCTACAATAAGCCATATCCTGATCTGAACAATCATTGGAAACTTGACATCATTCTTTTGTATCTGCGGTAATTCCTTTTCCGGCTACAAGAGCTTCAATTCCAGAATCTTCTAAAGTTTCCTATGATTCAATTGCATCTTTATCATGTACATTTTCTTGTATATTTGACGAAAAGAAGTGAGTCGTTATTGATTTAGTAACTAACTTTAGTAAGTTCAGCCTGGAGATTCCCCTCAAAATCATTGGGTATAAAATGCCTATCAAAAATCTTAGCATTCTTAATTTGAATTGGATCTTTTTTCTTGCAAACTGAGATCTAAAGACACTGGAGCATAAAAATTTTCTGAAGAAAGGAAAAATACTGGGCATCCCGTGGATTGGGATAGTAAGGAATAGCACAAACACACTTTGAACCTCGAGATGATGCCATTTTTGCTTAACAAATACAAATTAGTGCACTTCACTTCAATGAAATTATCTGAACTGCCGCAACAGTGACGTCACTAGGTCAGCTAACGCCAACCAGGCTGCCTAAGAAGATTCTTGTTGCCTCATCTTTATATAGAGTCACCTTGGGTGTTAGAAACATAGTCTTCCTTGTCTTTTGATTGAATTGTTTCTTTATCCCTTAACCGCTCTTTCCTTTAGTCCAGAGGCCTATAAGAAGAGTTACGTCACGAGATTTCAGTGCCCCCTGGCGACAGATATCAAATGGCCCAAAAAGAACTTAATACAATAAATGAATACTGAAAAAATAATTTTATTGTGCCTAATTATTATGAAAAAATGGAATAATTACTTTAATAATAATTTATTTAACTGACTTAATTTCGCATACACTTTTTTAGTCTTCCGAAAGTAGAAGAAGCTCTTTTATTTTCTTTGATAACACAGTGGAACACCAAATTTTTAGCAATGAAATAAAGCCTAGAATATAATTAACCTTCAAGCGCAAAATCCAAAACTGATCTCAGTTTTTCTCTAGGTCGTTAGGTTTCAGAAATATTTGAGATTGTAGTCATTCGAGACTATTATCGTTCAAAGATATTTTCATCATTAAAACAATCACCAAATTGAAGTACGATGAATAAAACTGATGTAAAAAGGTCTTTTATGATTATAAAAGTGTTTTTTTTATTCTGTATTATCTTCTAAACTCAACATATTTCCATTTTTAGGCTGAAAAATGATGAAAAACGACACTCTTCTTGAAAGCATTATAACTTATTCATCATTCATAATGATAAGGAGTAACATAGCTCATATTATAAAAAAATATTTCATCTTTTATTTAAAAAAATACCTATTTAAAAAATAAGGATTCCCAAGGACTTAAGTTCGATTTGGTATTTTTTGAGATATCCCATTTTTAAGGGGGGGTGAACAAGCAAATATGTTACATTATCTTATATTGTGTACATTGTCCTCATAATGACGTCATACCCCATGATAAATTAAATCATAAGATAAATATAATTAATACCGTGCTTCGCTGGAATTCAAATAAAATAATTATTAATTACTATTAGGTATATTTTGAATATTAAAATTATCCACTCATCATGAATGGATCTCTTCATTGTTTCTATCCTGGAATTCCCTTTCCGAATAAAAGAGTCTACTCTGCTCTCTTATGAAGCCTTGTAGTTTTTTTCATTTGTAGTATTTTTAGAACATGCAAGAGTACTCTTTAATGATTAATTAACAGTAGCATATATAAGAATTTTATTTTTTAGATAGGTCCAAAGCGGATCTACGTAATATTGTATTATATAAATCCTTAATGCAATCATTTTTGGCACTATTAGGTGGAATTGATCTTTCAAATATGATCTAAGATGTGTTAAAAACAATACAATATTGCAAATTCGAAAACAGAATAACTATTGTAGTACGTGGTGATGTAGCTTGTTCGCTACACTATTAATACTTTGTCATTAAATGTACTATTTTTTTTCCTCTGGAAGATATATAAATACATGTTTTTATCCTAATATTTTAAAGATTAAGATAAGTCGTGGCACCTTACTTAGTGTGTAATACTTGTAAAATAAACTTAAGTCAATGGATCGAAGGAAAACTGAATAAGATGTCGTTTGGTGTACCTTTTGCTCGGTGAGAACCAAAAGATCATTTCTCTTATTGTTATTTCTGTCTGGTGAAGACATTTGGATTTACGAATAAAAATAAGTCATATTGTGTATCCAAATTTGTGTTCAGCAACCAGACCCATCCCTCATTCTTATGAAATTATGGACCCAACATATGAATCTCCTCTAGAACATCTAGGCGACGTTGAAGAAATAATTAAATGATTTGATTCGTGGTTTAGGATTAGGGAAAAAAACATCTGAGCTCCTAGCTTCACGGTTGAGTGGGGGGAAAAAAATTAAGCTCGAGGTGCATGTCTCATTCTATAGAAAACGGGAAAATAGTTTTTTGGAATACTTTCAATGTAAAGAGGGCCTTTTTTATTGCCACATTATTCCTGGCTTGTTAAAGGAATTAGGACTTCTAGCTTATCGACCCGATGAATGGAGGTTATTTATAGATAGCTCAAAGGATAGTTTAAAATGTGTCCTTCTACACAATGGAAATATTTTTGGTACTATTCCAATTGGACATTCTGTTATTCTTTCTGAAGTGTATGGGGACATTAAGAAACTTCTTGAACTAATTCACTATGATAAACACAAGTGGATAATCTGTGTTAATCTCAAAATGGTATATTTCCTTCTTGGACAAAAGCTTGGTTACACAAAATATCCATGTTTTCTATGTTTATGGGACAGCAGATACCAGCATTGGGTTAAAACTGATTGGTCTCCGAGACTAAATTTAAATCCTGGAGATAAACATATTATTAATGAGTCGCTAGTTGAACGGGAGAAAATTATTTTCCCACCTCTCCACATAAAACTAGGACTCATATAACAATTTATCAAAGCTCTACCCTATGATGGAGAATCCTTCAAATACATTGTATCGAAATTTCCAAAACTTTCAACTGAGAAAATAAAAGCTTGTTTATTTGATGGACCAAAAATACGAAAACTCATTGGGGATGAAGAGTTCGCTAATAAAATGACCAATAAGGAAAAGAATGCTTGGGGTTCTTTCAAATATGTAGTGGATAACTTCCTGGGGGAACCACAAAGCCACAAACTACAAAGAGTTAGTGAATAGACTGATGGAGGACTACAAAGTAATGGGATGTAAAATGAGTATAAAAATGAATTTACTTCATATCTATCTTGCAAGCTTTCCAGATAATCTTGGTGATGTAAGAGATGAACAAGGGGAAAGATTTTATCAAGATTTAATGGTTATGGAAAAATGTTATGGGGGAAGATGGGATGTGTATATGCTAGCAGACTATTGCTGGAGCATAAAAAGAGATTGTAGTGAGACTGAACATCCAAAGAAATGTAATAAAACAAAAATTTTACCTTAAATTATACAATAAAAATAAATATGTATATTAAAATATATCTACTCTTTTCAAAATTATACTTCGTGTTGTTGCTAGTGTATCTGAGATATCCTAGTCTTCATAAATTTTTCTTACCTATTTACTCAAAATAAAAAGATTTAAAAAAAAAAGTTATAAGTTACATTTATTAGTAATTGATAAATTAAGTATGCTGAATTGGTTAATGTCAAGTCATACATGCTCTTCGAGACACTACAATTATAATTGAATAAAAGTCTAAAGGAAACTAAAGTCCTTGGAAATCCTTATTTTTCAAATAAAATATTTTTTGCAAATTGATCCAAACAGTTCTTGGCGCAATAGATTAATTGGACAACATCTAGTTCCTCAACAAATCTTAACTGAAGTCTCCATGGTTTTATTAGACCGAAGGTAGATTTTGGAATGTGAAGACTTGCTACTTAAAATTTTTATTTTGAATTAAATCCCAAATTTTGACATCTTTCTCCTTCAACTTCTTCTTTAATTCCTTTATTTATGCTTCATAGACTCCAAGTTGGTTTTGTATGTTGGTATTTATTTCCTTTAGATGTTTTACCTCAGGAGAAATATCTGTAATTCAACATAGAATTATCATTTTCTAACGATAAAGTAACTAATGCATAATATATATATATATATATCCTTATAGGAAGTTTCATCTTCTATTGTTGATGAAATTAAATTCATTTCCACTTACTCTATTTCTCTATTTTCGGAAATAGGAGGTTCCAAATAAGGAGTGAAGTATGTATGATCCTGGAATTGTGGAGATCTTTTTTTATCTGAAATTCTAAGTAAAAAAGTTGCTTAAAATTTCCTTAATTATTAAATTTTCTTAGCTTTTCATCAGCTTTGTTCTCCCGAATGAAAATGGGGCTGTCCGAGTTTTTGGTAAGCCTTGGAACTTTAGGTTTTAGATGTTTAAACAATATTGGAATGGCTTGAGAATTGGAATTCTTTATTTCTTTAAAATAAGCACAATCGAGAATTATATTATGGTTTCCAAAGATTTCATTTCATTTTTAGGACCAATTGTCTTCCAAGAAATTTGTCCCATGGAAATGAAAATGGTGTCATAACCTCAGCTCAAGAACGATTTCTGTAATTTACTGCGAACGACAAGAGGGCATATTTGGGGTATTTTAAGGAAATATATCGCCTTAGTAGAGTTCTTCACCATTAAATATAGTATTAAATTTTGAATGTTTTGGGCCATGACACCTGAGAAAGTCAGCTATCGTCAAAGCGGATAGCTTGGTGATGTAACTCTACTTATTAATTATTATAGGGATCTGCTTAGGTCTTTTAGTTAAAATTAATTTTATAAAAGAACAATAATTCATTCTTTTATTTCAAAATAAAGAGAAATAATCAAATAAGCTCTTACCATTGGCTGCCACATAGTTTAAAACATCACCAAAGTTGTATAATGGTGTTAGAAAATTCCTATTGCTACCTCATAGTAACCAAGGTTAATAGAAATACAATAAAATAATAGTATTTCTATTAACCTAGGTAGTAACTATCTGAGGAGAATAACTAGCTTTTTAAGTATAGAATGTGGAATAAATGTTTATAGTAAAATTTACTTAAAACAAAGAATAAAAGAACTATCCAGCTTCCAACGTCATTTGATGACAGATGAAGTTAAGTAATTTTGTAAACTTATGAAGATTATTATTTTTTTTTTAAATTATAGTTTATACAAGTCAAAGATTCAAGTTTGCAAGTGGAAAATGCTCTGGAGAAGTTGATGGGAATGTATGCAAAACAGTTTTAACATTAATGATTTCTTCGTTAACATCTTGATACAAGGATGTAGTTGCCCTCATCAAAATCAATAAGTTGTCAGCATCTTATTAATATAACATAATTATTAAAACTTTAAAAATGTTGGATGATTTAGTTTTCTATGTCATAAGCATGTCATTTGACAATCATCCAATTAACAGAGCAATGTTTGTTGATTATATGTGTAATGGATATCTTTCGACTTCAATATGGAATCCAATAAATTCCAACTAAAGAACATATCCTTTTTTTGATATGGTACATAATTTTAAAGATTGCCAGAATAATTTTGACAAGTTGAAGACTATCAGTTGTCCAACTTAATAGGAAATCCGAATTATACTGATATGGAAGATTTATATAACAACGAAATCAATGAAAACTTAAGATTTGCTAACAAATTGACTTATAAATCTCTTCATACATCAAATATGGAAAAAACATTTGTATAGCATGTAGATAAAGTTTTCCATGAATCTACAATCAACGCTTTAATTTATAAAAAAAAAAAAAAAGAGTCTTTGATGATATAGTGATTTTTTTGTACATATTTAGAAAGGTTTTTAATATATGTAATGTCAAATATAGGTTTTTGGGAGAAAAAAACGGGATGAGTTGAGATTTTCAATAAGTCATATATGTGAAGGAATGTATCTCAAAACATTTTTGAAAAAAAAAAAGTGGAAATATGATTTCCCAAATAATTCATTTTCAAAAGAAACTTGTTTGGGCCCCTAAGTCACTCTACTGCCTTTATTGCTTTGTTTATATAAATCTACAACAACGACAAACTATGACTTAAAAATATTATATTTTAATATTCATCACCACAAAAGGTTGCATGATTGGAGCTTGTCTCCTCCAGATAGTATTAGAACTCATTGGATATGTGTATCAGCACTGACGTCATTAAATTTTCCTTCTTCTCTTGATAATGAAAAAAACCCCCCACAAGAGTAGAATTTCCTTGCTGCCTGTCTCTATACAAGGACATCTTTTGGGTCTCACTACATATTGGTTTTTACAAAATTGAGTAGATCTATCTATGACGTAGATTTATTTGTTGACTATTCCATTTGATTTTTGTGCTCGATCATCAAATTCATTTTTTTAAAGCTGTAAAACATACACTAGTAAACTGCGTTGACTCATTAGTCACTGTCTGTCATTTGAATTCCAGATTCCTTATTAATTGTTAGCTACTTCACTGACACTTGCATGAAGGTGAAATGTCTTTGACTCTCCATACGGATTTGGGGGATATCAAGTGTGAAATATTTTGTGAGCAGTGTCCAAAAACCTCTGAAAACTTTCTGGCCCTTGCTGGAAGTGGCTATTATGAGGGATGTCTTTGGCATAGAAACATAAAGGGATTTATGGTCCAAACGGGTGATCCTTCTGGAACAGGAAAAGGTGGCGAGTCCATTTATGGGGGAAGAACGTTGAGTGATGAAATAAAAGACTCTCTCAAGCACAAAGCCCGTGGCACTCTCTCCATGGCTAATTCCGGGTCTCCCAATACAAATGGAAGTCAATTCTTTATTACATATGATGCACAACCTTCATTAGATCTCAAATATACGGTTTTTGGTAAAGTTATTCATGGATTTGATGTTTTAGATGCATTAGAAAAAGTACCTGTCTCTGCCAAATATAGACCCCTCCATGATGTCAGGCTTAATAAAGTCACAATTCATGCTAATCCCCTAGCACTCTAAATCATGCATTTTAAATCCCCAATATATTTATCTAATGGAGCGTTGATTTCTGTGGGCGAGGCTAATGCCTGTCTAAAAGCTCTGTGTTCCCACTTCATTTCACAAAAATACCAAGGACTCGTTGCGTTAGCATTCCACCCAAACTTTGCATATTTCCCTTACATTGTTCCCGCTATAACCGCATGTAAACAATGCTCAATCCCTTTTTATACAATGAATATCTTGTCAGAGGAATCTCTGTCTCAATTCCCCATTACTGCAATTCTTGGGGATTCTCGGAGTCTACTTTACATTCCAAAAAATATTTCAATTGTAAAAAAAAAAATAATCTTTGAAAAAAACATTTTTTTATACCAAATACATTGTTCTAATCCAATTCTTCTCCAAAGTTTTAATCAATTGAACAAAAGTGAGCCTATACTATATGCCATAACAACTTCTGGTACTACATCTACTAAAAAAGTAGTTTATGCTTCTCACTCAAGCGTGGATTCCAATGTCAAAGACTTTATAAATTGTTTTGATAGTGTATCCGCTGTTGTTGTATCATCCCCTCCAATATTTGATCCATTTTATGTCGATATACTTTTTAGTGTAGCCAAAGGTCTACCCATATTTTTGAGTACTTCCAACGTGAGAATCCGTTCTAAGGTAGTAGTAATATTTCTTCGTATTGATCATTGTTATTATGTAATTGTTAAATCTATTTTTGTAGGTGTACGTAAAGTATATAATGGACATTACCTCATCTCACATTCTTCTTCAAATGACTCCCACTTTGTATAATTCCATATCTTTCGATTTGTTGAAAGATACATCCAAAAAAATTACATTTGTTTTGGGTGGGGAACAATTTCCTAGCCTTAGTTCCATTCCCCCTCATTCCGTTTACTATAATGTATTCGGAGTCACAGAGATGTCTTGTTGGCAGTCCATGGTGAAGATTGAGTCGATTTTAGACATACCTATTCTACATGTGGGATCAAATTTAATTTCCAACACTGATGTCTACCTTGTCGATGATAAGAGTGATCGAGTGGTTGGGGATAAAATTGAAGGAAGAATAGTGGTTTCCAGTCAAATAAGAAGGTGTTTTAGAGGGGAAAGTTGTGTCATCTATGATGCATTTGAAACTGGAGATATCGGTACGTATGTAGTTGCATATTCTTATTTTTGGATTGAAAAGTCAATATTCAACATTTTAGGCTATTATGCGAAAGGATATCTATATTTCAATGGACGCAACCATGATTCTAATATTGTTAAAATAAACGGGAAAAGAACAAACCTACTGGAAATGGAAAGACGTCTAAAATTCATACTTCCTTCAACGTTATTTCATCTGGATTTTTATGAAAATGCATTAACTTTATACTGTGTTAACGAGTTAGAAAATGTTGTATCTTCTAAAATACTGACTATGGCGGATTTTTCTTCTTTTATTATGCCGTCAAAGATTATTAAGGTTGGTAAAATCCCATTTAATGCCAATGGAAAAGTGAATAAAGATCAACTTAGACCCTCATTTCATACCAAGAGGAAAGAAGCAAAGAATAACATTTTGAAGGAAGACGTTGAGGACCTTTGGAATAAGTACACTGGTATTCTACCAAAAGATACCAACAACTTTATTTTGGATGGAGGAGACTCTCATTGTTCTCTTGCGTTTTTGGAAGAACTTGGTGTTGATCCTGATATCTTTATTGAAATTGTTTTGAATCAATCATTTAGTGATCTTGTTACAGCTTTAAAAGGTCCCATTATAATGATGGTACCCTCTAAAAGACAAATGAATGTCTTGGAACATAAATCAAAAATAGTAGAAACGCAACCCAGCTATCGAAGAAGAGGATTTTCTACTGCTTTATCAAATGTATCTTCAATTAAGTCGATAAATTTAGCATGGAAAATAGATTTAGAGAAATGCATTGATGCAAGTGTATTGGTAGTGGATGATTGTTTAGCGTATGTAGGATCTCACTCTGGAATTTTTTTGTCGTGCTGTGTTGCTAGAGGTGTAGTCAAGTGGAGTATCAAGTTGCCGGATCGAATTGAGTCTTCGGCCATTGCATCATCAAGATTCGTCATCGTGGGATGTTATAATCACGCACTATATTCGATAGAAAAACAATCCGGAGCCATTGCATGGTCTTATTCTACATCCGGAATGATAAAATCATCACCTATTATCATAGATGAGCTAGTGATATTTGGCTCCTATGATTATTTTGTATATTCGCTTCATCGTGATACTGGCACCCTATGTTGGAAGACAAATTTTGTAAACTCATGTATACTAACGTCCCCAGCCGTTACAGATGGATATGGATATGTTGCGTCCCTGAATGGATTTGCTCTTAAATTGAATACCTTCTCTGGTGAGGAGACTTGGAGAGTTAAACTCGGTACTCCAATATTTTCTTCAGGAGTGACGCTCAGGATCGGCACTACAGAGTTGTTTATATTTGGAGGCGCAAACGGTATTCTGTACGGAATTAATTGTGACAGCTCTAAAATCATGTGGACATTTTCTGCAGAGAACTCTATTTTTTCATCAATAGCTCTTCAAGGAAATACAATTGCTTTCGGTTCACATGATCATCACTTATATATAGGGTACATCTGTGAAACTAAGTTTGATTTGACTGCAAAGATTGATTTAGGACACCCAATTTATTCAACACCATATTTTTTTGGGCCTCAAAAACTCGTAGGTATTTCAATAGATGGTCGCTTTGTTGTTGTTGAATCCAAGGAGGTATCCCTTGATGTCATGCTTCCTGTCAATGGTCAAATATTCTCGTCTCCCATAATTTTTGATAAAAGATTAGTTTTTGGATGTCGAGATAATCATTTATACGGATTTGATATATAAATTTGTGATAAATTTATTAATTAGAAATTATAACACTAGTATACACAATTAAATTATTATAAGGTACATTATCTTGATAACTGAAAAGTACATAATATTTTTAGAAACAGATCGATAAAAACACATCTTACCATTATTTTAATTCATAGACATGAAATTTGTTACGTAATGTAATATCAAAATTAGAATAAACCTATATCATAACTAAATGAATAATTAAAAATGCTAACTATATCAAATAAATTCAGGATTCATTCATTAAGGATGTATAATATACAAGAGAGGTATGCACCATTAAAGGAATAATTTTTTAATTAATTTAAGCCAAGAGCAAATAGTTTGAATTATAGTAAATTTGAAAAGTTTTATAGTATATTACATTAGAAGTAACACATTTTATTATCTGAATTACAACAGGTTTGAAAAATAAAAATATTTCATACTGTCCAGAGACTGGTATTGTACTTATAAGCACGAATAAGCTCGTGATTTTGAAATTATAATTAAATTTAACGACTGAAAATAAAAACTTAAGACCTGTAGCAGTCATGCTACGTTCTTTTATCATCGTTTTTTGATACTTGTCTTGGAGATGGAGTCTCCATGGTACCTGAGGAAGATAAAGTCCTAACTCTTCCAGTTGATTTGGAATTGTCACTTTTATCATTGGCAACCATGTAGACATGAAGGTTCGTATTAGCAGGCGAAGGAGATGCAGCTACAACAACTAAAGATCCTGAGGTTGCGTTAGCAAGACCTGGATTTGCAGCTAACAATCCTGGTGGGAATGTATTATCTTTGTCAGATTGTTCAAGGATCGAACTTTCTGAATTTGAAACATTGTTTTTTCTTTCCACACTAGGAACAGGAGTAGGACTAGCATTTTGAACCCATGAAATATCATTTTGGGTATTTTCTTCCTCATTCTCAGAGGAAGGGGATGAAGAGTAATAACCTCTACTTCGTCTGAGGGTTTTAGATGTTCTACGTTTTTTCTTTGATTTCGTATTGTCAGATTTCTTATCTGCGGAACGTTTACGAGATGGCCCTTTCTTTTTCCCATTGGTGAGCACAACTTGTTCTTCTTCACTTTCAGAACCAATAGTAGATAAATCAAATTGTCCACTTTGACTCAAACAACGATCCACTAAATTACGATTTCCACGTTCCTCTTTTTTAAATTTCATTTTTAGGTCATAGCGGTCTCTTTTTTTAAATATAGATGCCATCATAGAGAAGTCCGTTCCAAATATGCTCAAAGCCTTATAAAATCTATAAAAAAAACCATTATGAAGGTTTTAAAAGATTAAAACAAAAAATAATAATAATAACCCACCGAACTGTTTCCTTTTCGCCCCATTCTGAATTCTTTCGTTTCTTGGCCCATGTTCCATAGTTGGTTGATTGATTTTCATAGACTAACGATGTTTTTAAGAGATCTTCTTTGGCCTTTTTTGTTGCTGTTGTTTCAATGAAAGTCGAATCCTCATCCAAAACAATTTGCCCATCAGGACCAATCTTAACTTGAGGAACAGGCATGTGTTGATCCTCTTCAACAGGCTCATCCTCTTTATCAGACAATGAATTTCTAATCGGACTTGGATTATCTTCATCCCTTGTAATTTCTTCAACAATTTCCGGCACAGAACATTGAGTCTGGGAGTTCATTCTGGAGCCTTCCGAAGGGTTATGAAAAATAAAATCAAAAACTGTCATTTTGGACCGTTCTGGAACACCTTTATTGAATCTTTTTTTGTGATCTGCTTTGCGTTGATCAAAAACAGGGATTTCTATGGGTAAATCCGAAATGAATGTACTCGAAATAGTTCTTGTTCGACATGATGAACCATTGGAGCTTGAACTGATTGTTCTTTTCCGACTTGGACTCAAGTTGGGTATGAATTTAGACTTTGGGAAACCCGCTTTTTTGGAGCGGAGTTGCTCTGAAGACTCTTGGACTTCTCGTTCATCATTCTCCTTCTCGGAATAAGTTTTTTCTTCCTGATTTTCTTCCCGAGATGTTGGAAACGAAGAAAAGGATGATGATGGAGGTGGAGGAGAGGGAAGCGTCTCCTCAGGAGCGGAACTCCTTTCTTCCTCTACTACTAATGGCTGTATTTCTTTCGGAGCCGCAGGGTTGTGTACTTCCAAGGGAACTCCTTCAAGCGCAATGCTTGCTTTATTTCGACTCAAGTTCTTGAGATTCGGAGTGATTTTTAATCGAGCACGCCTCATGTCTCAACTGAATGACAATTCCACGTTCAACTGTCAATCATTCACTCAATTTTATTTCATTTTGGATGAATAGGAATTCTGAATTCGCAAGGTAGGTAAACACTTGACTCCTATTGAGTTAAAATACCGAAAACGAAGATGCGCCCACTTAACAGCCGAATTGACATTAGACGGTGAAATAGCATAACTTTATAACATCATATTTAATAAAAAAAAATAAAGAAAAACTTCACTTACAAGTATACTCTGAACAAGAATTAAATAAAGCACACAACCTCTTAAATAAGTAAAAATAAAAAAGTAATTATTATTTATTTAATTAAACTTCATAGTATAATACTTAAAGACTTTCGTTGCTTTTCAAATTAAGAAAAAATGGGTTTTTTTACTACATAATTCTTCTATAACATTTCACATTTAAAATGGGATGTATCACAATATTGTATTTTTCTATTTAATATACGCATCTTATTCCATAAAACCTACGAAACAACGAAATAGGTCAAGAAGGTAATAATTTTATAAATTTATATTACTTGATTTGAACGAATTTATCAAGATATATATTATTGCAAAGATGTCGTTGAGGTTGTAAGTTGTTTAAGACAAATGTTGTCCAGTAGTTTATACAGACTTAGAGTAGAAGAGGCACTTTGACGTCGTGCCTTCCTATTGGTTAATTCACCTTAGTAATAACCATAGAATTCAATGTAATAAGTAATAAGTTATTATACTACTACTATTGTTAGTTATTACTAATAACTAACAATAGTAGTAGTATAATACAGTGCCTTAAAATAGCCCTTTTCTAAGGCACTGGTCTAACACTAACATTATGTATACGAACAGGGTATTTCATTATTTATGTCAATGGAATATTATATAATATAAAAGCAAAATCTTCTTCCCTTTATTTTTTTTGTATATGATGGACCGATATTGGTCATGAACTTTTTGTAGTAAATCTCTAACGAACAGAAAGAAAATATTTAAATTTCAAGGTGAACCTTCTTTAATGATTAAGTCAGAGTATGATCAGATTGAATAAGATTAGCCTTTTGAAAATATTTCAAGATTATATGACGTAAGAAGACAATATACATTATCTATATTAATGAATATTAAATTGTTTTACAAAATACATGACGCATAATTACGCAAAATAAATTTACATAAAAACGGGGTCTAAATATCGATAAAATTGCGACATCTCTCTTGAGGGATTTCCCTCAAATATGGCTTAAAACTTTCAAATATAGAGAATATAAATATTTTATAATAATAATGTTAATTAAACGTTTCAAAAATGGTGTTCCGTAATGTCCATCAATACAGAGAAATTACATCTAGTAATTATTTTTTGACACTTACAAATTACAGGTTACTTCAATTGATGTTTTCCATTGTATGTATTTACCTCATTAGGGCCGTGGAAAGATCAACCTCCTGCTCGACCGTTTGGTAGAGCAAATTTTGAGTCACTATATCTTCGATATGCTTAGAAATATATTTTCTTTTTGTTCAATGCATAAAAAATCATGCTCGTTCTTTAACATGCACTTTACCTTTACCATTAATCGATATCTGAACCGTCTGGTAGAGGCCTATAAAAAAATCTTGTGGGGTTTGTTAAAAAAAAACCATTTTTTTTTGGCGAGGACGTTAACCCCATTACATCGGATCCTTTTCCTAGTTTACGGCACAATGCGAATTAAAAATGATAATATAGAATACTTATCTTTTCTGTTATAATTTTCAAGCAATTCGTATTATATAACACTAATAAAACTCTTATAAAATTTATATTATTTAGACTGGGAGATCTAGATAATGCTATAAATATTTATGATAAAAATAAGATTTGCCAATAATGATTCTTAACTAACTTTCCTACAAAGTTTGGCTTATGGTAAAATCAGTGCTAGAGTTAAGAATCCATGATTGAAGTGACAAAATTTATCATTTTTTTTACATCATATGGATCTTGGGGACCTGCCCTGGGCAAAATATAAGGATACAGAGACGTAACAAAGAGAGGCATGTACATTGCTCAAAGATGTATGCTCCCCATGAAAATTTTTAATTTATATTTTGAGTTCTTATTGTACAATCATTTTTGTTATTGTACGCATGTTTGTTTGATTATAACTTATTGTTACTAAATTACAAAAACTCCTTAAATTTTAATATTACTCTAAAATTAATTATGAAGTATACAGTATTAGTAATATATTTTGTAATAATATTACTTCTTTAGTAACTAGTAGTATAAAAATTATTATAAATCATAAAACGTATCCATAGAATTCATTTATAATTTTTTTAAACCGGTGTAAAATAATAAATTCCAAGTTAAATAAAAGTTATTTCCATTTGAACGGACATTAATAAGATAAAACATTACATAATTTAAATTCATTTTTTTAATAGTCCAAAATATTTCTGAATTTCCCATTTCAATATAATTAATTCTAACTACAAAAATTACCGTACAGGTTACATTTTTTCAAGCATGTTTAATGTTTAAAAGATTACTCAATTTATTTACAAGGGTGTACATTATGCCCAATTTGTTTGAATATTCTTAATTTAGTGGTTAAGAAAATGTAATACACATTCTTCGAATGGATTGAAAAAACTACTACATGCTTTTACATATTTCTAATATATGAAAATTATAATTAGATGTTAACGCATGTTTATATGATTTCTTAATAGTAATTGATCGATTGAAAAAAAAAATATATATATAGCATATAAATAATTTTATACATCAATTGAATTGATAAAATTCTGTTATTTATGTTTTATTATAAATGTACATACATATTTGTAAAAGCTCTTGAAAATTATTCTAGAACCCTTAGCTCAATTATAATTATTCTACTAATATTGGAATCTCAATTCCAACACAAAACAATCATAATATATCAACAATCTGACCATTTCCAGTTTGATTTTACAAATTGTAAATTTTTATTTAATATAGACGTGACAGAGATATAAACTAATTTGCGGAGTGGAAACTTCACCCATTATTGAAAAGTGTTAGTGTTTGTATAATCCGTTCATTTGATAAATTAATAGCTTATATTTATTATGTCTAAATATAATCTTCATAATAACCAAAAATACAATTACTTCTACCATATCAATAATATTGGAATATATTATATATGAAGTTAATCTTCAATAATTATATATTTATTTTACCATTTTCAAGAAAGAACATATTGAAATAATTAATATTAACAAAAAAAAAAAAGAGTTGGACCTGTCAGTTAACAATGTTCATAGATACGACTCATTTATAGATACCCGCCCAGTCATCAGTGCGTAGTTAATAGAAAATTACCACTCAGGCCCACCCGAGGAAAATCCCATCATAATTCTACTTCAGTGAGTTAAAAAACTGGTTTTCCCTTGATGTTACAGAAGGAATGACTATTATTTAAGAGCTATATTGTAGCTCATTCAAAATTCACTTGTCAATTAATCATGCTAAGTCAAGGGAGTCAAAGTGTGTTTGTAATCACATTAATTACTATCATCTTCACTGTAGTTGCTTCAATTACCACCATGGACCAAGGAGAATCTTTAGGCGCAGGGTCTTTATGTTTTTCCTACAAATGTCTCAAGTCAATTAGTAACCCAAATATATTAGATTCGGTAAGAATAAGTCAACAGATTTGTATTTTAAAATGGCGTCATATACTTATAAAAAGTTGCAGATTGATTCACAATCCGGACGAGTTTATAAACCACAATTATTTGAATTATGAGCAAAAAACGCAATGAACTCTTTAACTAATTAAATGAATATGAGAAATTTAATCATCCAGCATTCTATTCCCATATATCAAATATTTTTATTTTTTTAACAGATATGCAGACGAAGGGAGATTCTATCAACCACCGGTCCCTGCTACTGTTGCGGAGGCTTCAAGTATTTTCACATATATGGAGATATATGTCTGCGTTATTGCTTAAAAACGCAAAACCCAGCTACAAAGAAAATCTCAGGTGAGCCATGTCGTCCTAAGAACAACGCATTCCAGGAGAAAACCTTGGATAAGGAATTTGACGCGTTCAAATTCTTTCCAGATTTCCCACTACTTCTTCCAGAGGATCAGCTAGACTGTAGGAGTTAGTGAATCGTTAGCAAAAGAGCTAAAATTGGTATACGTATAACTAAGGACATTCATGTGATATTATATTAATTATAAAGGTTAATAGATATAATCATGTATAAATCAAGCAATAATATTGAATAATAGTTATTTAAGTGTTATGATATTTTTTTTGTTCACGTAAATAAATAAGTATAAATATTTATGTATATTATATACAGTTGACCAACATTTTTGCAGATAATAATATTTTTTTCTCTGTTGTATATTTTATGTAGATTCAAATAATAGTTTTTTTCGTAAAAGAAAAAGTGCCTAAAGATATTCATTAGAGTCGAATTCCTAAATCCTTGCATCAATAATTAACAAATTAATGAAAGAGGGGATGGAGAGGTCAATTGAGAAAATATAAATAGCGATTTCCAGAACAAGTGTTGTCTACTGTCGTCCTTATGAAGTGGAAATGTCAAATGTGAAATTAATTTTTAACAATTTTGGAAATAGGTCCACGCAAGAGCCTATATGCTCCATAGGCTACTAAAGAATAAAATCCAAATTTGAAAATTTTTCGGGCGACGATTTCTGAAGCACTTGGAATTGGAATCTTCATAACTCTAGCAACATCTTCTGGTGTTACTTTGTCCCACACTTTGAGAATTCCGTCAATATGGCCCAATCCAACGACACCAACAACAACAGCAGGGTCATCTCCAGTGATAAGTGGAGGATCACTATGAGGAGAAATTGTGTTCAACCTTCGATGCTGCAATAGACTATGACTTCCAGCAATCTTGAGGGAATGAGCTAAAAATAAGTCTCTCTCATCAATAAATACCTTGGTTAGGGCAGGGAATTCTCCTGAAATTAAAGTAAATCGGCAGAGGTTATTAATTTTTGACTTTAATCGGATCCATATACATCCTTACCCGTCATTTCTTCCAACATGCTCTCCAGCAAATCTTTCTCCTTACACTTTTCAACATCTTCTTTTGTAAAACTTTCATTAGTGCAAAGTAAATGAATTCCTAAATGAATCTTTTGCCATAGTGACAAAGCACCAATGGCTCTTTGCAAAGTTACACCAATAGGTCTATCTCCCAAATGAATTAAACATCCTGGTATTTTCTTTGCTTCTCTCCATGCAGTTCTAAACTCTCCACCGGGTGCCATTCCCAGTTGTTTAGTTAAATATGCGCTTAAATTCTGAAGGAGAAGAGCAAGAGTTCCACGAACAGCACCATCTCTTTTAATTATGTCAATGACTTGTCTCATTCCCATCGACTGAACTTCTTTTAAAATCGTTTCTTCATCCATTTGAAAAACATTAGTACGAGCCTTGCATAGCTCTAACATGATAACGTCCGGTTGAACTACTGTAATCGTTCTTCTAACATCTTCTTGAGACTCTCTGGAAAAATGCGCTGTTCCAACAAGATACACGATTGCAGTATCCGTTCTTAATACAGTACATGTTTTAGGAAGTAGAAAAGCATCCACTTCACTCTTTCGAATACGTTTATTAGGATTAGCCATAGCACGACTCAAGTTTTCATTTGTCTCATTTAACTCGTCATCTTCCCTATTCGAGGACATGAATGAACTTAATTCCGAATTTCGATCTAAAATTTAAAGATAAAAATATATATTATATGATATTGGAATGCTTAACACTATTATCAAATTTGATGTTTAAACAAATATTTTGCGCAACATCTTACAAATATAATATGTAATATATACCTTTAAGATCTGATGAATCAAAGTTGGGCTTGGTCGATGCATTCAAAAGAGACTCATTCTGGAAGAAACTGGCATTTTGTGAAACTTCAGAGGTTTTTTCTGAGATAATAGGGTCTTCAGTCATCCTTTTTCGTTTATTATTTCCATTGGAAGGATCGTTTATGGACTCATTGGCATTGCGGAGAGTTGTCTTGGATTCTAAGGTCTCGTCTAAATCTCCTGCACAACAATATTAAAAAGTTATTGTGAATCATGGAAAAGAAGTGAAGGACTCTTAAGAATTCAGAAATATGGATTACCTTTCTCAACGATAGTAGAGTCCGTAGTACTATCTAGGATACGTGAAGCCACTCCGCGTTGATGCTTTTCAGTCAGTTCATCGAGGATATCTTCTTCTGGAGCCTCACTCTCCCCTGCCCCTTCGAATACCTCTTCATTGGGACTGAATCTCATGGTTGGAGCAGCTGGAGTGCTAGTCACATAGGAGGAGGCCTGGACAGGTCCAGATTCGGGAACTGGAGTTGTGATTTTCCCGGGACTTGAAATACCAGTCACAAACTTTTCATCCTCTTCCTCATCTGAAACTTCATCTGGGCCTTCCTCAGAGGAACTACTACTTGTACTTAGCTCAACCGTTCTATTTGGGCTCCTTTCCCTTCGCTCCTCATCCTCCTCATCAGAAGAGACCAAATCAACGGTATCGTTCTTGCTCATAGTCCTGAGTTCAGCACAGTCAATGGACAATAAATATAATAATTAAAAAATAACGTCTTCTCTTATATGTTCTAACGACAACAGGACCAAGAAGTGTTAAACTAAAGCAGTTCCTAATTTTATTAAATCGACCGCCAGATGAAATAATACCACATGAGAGAATTCATTTTATTTCAAGTGTTTTCATCTCCATGACGTCACATAACAAACGAATATCAGAGGAGCCATCTGCAAGTTGCAACAGGGGCCGTTTCTATCCATTCTTTTATTTCCAGGGCCTCTACTGTTATGTTAAATATATCTTTTAAAGTAATAAGATCACATAAATGTAAAAAAAGACACGAATGAGATAAAAAATGTTATATCAGTGTACATTAAAATATTTTCAAAATGAAATAAACAGTTGCCAAAATGTGTGATGTAAAATTTAGAAAGGCAGATCCTTTGAATTATAATAGATTAAGTGGCAATAGCAACTAGATATTTGAGTACATAAATATTAAGTAATAATAAGACTGAGGGCCCTCTTTCATTTTGTCTGACTTCATGTGCTAGATAAAGATTGCATACACATTTTTTAAAACAAATTATAACTTTTTTATAGTGTTGATGAAACAGCAGTTATAAATAATTTAACCTATATGATGAAAGATAATGTTGCTTCAGTCCTTATTTATTCGCTTAAATAAAGACTCACAACACTAATTAGAGGTTTATGGTTTTTATAATATAAAATACAATCTCATTTTTTTTTCTTTCTTTTAAGCAACAAGTGTATTATCCTCGAGCTACAGAGCATTTTCAAGTGACGTCAGCATTGTTGATGTTGGCCATTTTATTGGCATAAACAAACTTTATGGAAATGAAAACTCTTTTTTCATTAATATTAAGGAAAATAGTGAACTATTCGATGTATATGTTTAATATGCTAAGTCTTTTTTTTCATTCTTAAAGCCATTTTATGGAGTTTAATCAAGATTGATTAGAATTTATTTATTTGATGTAGTAAAAATATCAACTTTGAGCACCCAAAATAATGTTAGTGAGTGCAAGTATGAGTCCATAATTTTTATTAGGATTAATTAAAATCAATCCGCATTTATAGTGTTAACTATAATAATATAATGTTTATAATGTTAAATACCGTTATTTTATAAGAATGATTCTCGCTGCATGTTGGTATTACTAATATTAGTGCTATGTCGTTTGCAAACGATTTTTTCTTATGAACGTCTCTTTTTAGTGAACGAACTGACTTATAACAGTTGCATGGGTGATTCGTTCGTTTGTAATGTAAGTTTCCGACATATAGAATAAATCACTCAATCTCATTCAGATATTTCTATCCACTTTTACTTTTTGGTGAAGTTATAATGAAATATGAATATATTCAAATGAAGAAACATATATTTGTATATCGCACAGTAGTTTATTAATAATAAACTACTGTGAAATTATTACTCATTATTAGATTGATACTTATAGTGCCCTCTAATTCATGCGCACGAACAACTGAAAAGTCCCCAACTCGCTGTTATGTATTTAATATCTCTTACATGTTTTTATCTTCTTGTATATTCGTCTATGTATTATAAGTACTGTGTTTTACGTGTTATAAATAGTATCGTCTTTTGTAAATATATTAGAGTATAGTTAGAATACACATGAACATATAAACTGCGTTACATTATTCCTCCACGTGAATTCTTCTCCTCATTTCTCTCGGTCATCCTGGATCTCTCCTATTATAAATAAGCTTGTGTCTCTCCCTCGTCAAGACGCAACACTCGCTAACCGAACTATTTTAACAAAAGCAGTGCCTTAGAAAAGGAGAGTCTGGTCATCATGCGCGCTACATAAAAATAAAAATATGAACTAATAACGTAGCTAAGCTTATATAAATGAATAATGTCAAACTGAATCAAATACATTCATAGAAAATAATATACAAATAAACAGAGGATTTACAAATTAAGAAACAATTTCATTTGCGTCATTTTTAAGCTTAAACGCATGAGGTACTATTAAATTTTATATTTTTCTCTCTACAATAAAAGTGAAGCATCGAATTACAATTTTTTTGTACAATTTCACCCAATGTTTCAGGGTGACAAGAAGTAATTACTTCCTCAAAAATGAAAAATTTTGAAGTCCAAAACTTCCAACCGTCTTCTCAATGTCCTTATACTTGGTAGAGGAAATCCTTGTCGAAGTAGCATCTCGTATTCTGTGGTACCACAAACAATTCGTAGTTGCAATGCTTTTTTATGGTACAAGGAGACCAGACGGCGATATTTTTTGTATAACTGCACAGATAACGTATGAATTGCCTCATTAATACCTTTAATATGTATTTACTAATGTATTCCTATGATCAAAAAAAAAAAAAAAAAGATTTGAGTCAATTCTACCTAAAGAATTAACAGTCGATGTGACATACCTCCCTGAATTAGGCTGGTGTTCGTCAGTTTATGAGGAACACTCTCGTACATTAAGTTTGAATTCAATAATTTGAGTAGCCGTAATTTGGAAACTGTTTCATCTATTAAAATAAAATTCAGTTCTAGTAATATATACAAATTAATATATAAACAATTCATACATTTTATAAGATCATATGATTTCAATACCGTACCTGTTGAATTGGCATAGGAGTGTTCAAGGAGTATACAACGTTCCGGTTCTGTGTCATTTTCAGATGAATTATCTCCACCTTGATCATGTAACTTTATGGAATAAAGTGTTTTTCTTTGTTTTTCTTTTTTAGAATAAGACAATTTGCTGGGGATTGCACCAGGTCTTAAATGCCTTCCTTTCGGTTTATTGAATAAAAAATATCTTCCTCTTTGAAGTAAGCAGAACATAAAGCATTAGAGACTTTCTATTTGTAGTACTTACGCCTAAGAACACGTAACCATGCTTTATTTTGGTGTAAACCTTTCGGAAAGCAAAAAAACGATGTATCTTTTCCTGGAAAATGATTATTCTGGCATCCAAAAGCAGCATTAGCAGGCATTTTCACACACAAAAACTAATAAGCAAATAGTTCTATTCTTTTAATCTACTTAGAATTTTAGAAATATGTTTACTTGAATCAGTTAACGTTTGAGCTGTTGAATGTCCAGACTCTCCTTTAAAGATAATTTCTATTTCGTACATTTTGGCAAAGACTACTAGAACAAAACGACTAGAGACAGAAAAACTCGTTTATTGTTGTTCTTAGACCTTGAAATGAGGATGTGATTCTTCTACCCATGAATTTGAATTGTGTTTCATGGCTGGGATTTGGAAGTTAAATTTGACTGATTAAATCCCTCCTTTGTATGAGGACTCTGAAGAAGAATCCCATCCTGTTGCGTCTTGACGAGGGAGAGACGCAAGCTTATTTATAATAGGAGAGATCCAGGATGACCAAGAGACATGAGGAGAATAATTCACGTGGAGGAATAATGTAACACTGTGTCTTCTAACTATACTCTAAATATATTTACAAGAGACGACACTATTTATAATACATAAAACTCAGTACTTAAATACATAAACGAATATACAGGAAGATAAAAACCAGAAAGGACATATTAAATCCATAACACATCCTCATTTCAAGGTGAAATCAAAATAAAGGAATCGACTAAACTTTCCAGTCTTCGTACATGTAATCTCTCTGGCATTTTAGTCTAAGAATAACGATATACGAGTTTCCGAGGTCCAAAAAACATACACAATTCCTTCAGTAAAACATAACTTCACAAGAACAAAACATGAAAATGGGACTGCAGCTGTCTACTAATTTTTTTCTGTCTCTAGTCCTTTTCTTCTAGTAGTCCTTGATTTAGGCTAGGATAAAATGAAAGAATACAATGTTTATTAGATTCCAGATTTAGGTAGCAGTTCACTTGAGTCTACTCAAACTATTGAATGAAAATTTTCTACCACAGCCGCTTCCCTGAGCATCATGAATCACATATAATATCCAAAAAT
The DNA here is from genome assembly GCF_016086655.4 of Lepeophtheirus salmonis. Classification (NCBI taxonomy): domain Eukaryota; kingdom Metazoa; phylum Arthropoda; class Copepoda; order Siphonostomatoida; family Caligidae; genus Lepeophtheirus; species Lepeophtheirus salmonis. The sequence goes on from NC_052136.2 coordinate 20,055,535, forward strand.
ACACAACGCCCCACGGGTTGTGCAGGTGAAGAGATGAACCCCTAGGTAGTTTAAAATCCACTGCCACCGCATTTCTAAGTATCAAGGGACCTTTCTAATATGCTGTAATTCACCTCGGCCAACGGATTGGGCACGTTAAGTGCTGGGCCCCAAAATCAGGTTAAATTTTTCCGCTGTTACTTCCTTCAACATCAAATACCTCTATTAATACCCCTGGGGTTGTGCAGGCGATCTTAACTAACAATTGTTTATTTACTAAAATGAACGCTTACATTAACAATGGGTTAACTAGAGGACAAGTTAAAGATGTTATATTATATTATTATGAAAGTTATAGGATATAAAGAATGTTGAACTTACATGTGAACTTTTTCATCAAGTTATCAAGCGAACCGGAGTGTATTATGATGTATTACAAGGGATCCTTAATGCTCAGAGAAGCGCTTGTGCAAGAATATAACCTGCCTTGGGCCCAGTAGTTCATATGCACAAACCATGGGCTGGGATGTGTTATAGTATATAGGATTGATTTTTTTTATCGTTCAATACTTTGCTTCCCGAGACAAGACAATATTGTAAGACATTATAACTGAGCATTAATAACCAAAAACTCCTTTGATTTTTCTGCAAACTAATACTGCTTGTAACATCTTCAAAATCCATTTAGGAGGATCAGGCATGAGCAGGATCTGCAAAAAATTCATCTTGATGAGGGAGTGGGTGAATATCTTGTCTACCACTGGAGAGATAGTTTGGGTAAGTTGACACAAGTCCAAGCACTTCCATCTGGTTTGAGGACAGAAGCTATTGGAGAGACCCATTCCAAACAATTAATCTTAGAAATGGTACCACGTTTCTCCATCTCTCGAAGCCCCAGATGCACTGAAAAGGATCTAATATACCCGGGACAAGTATTGTCTTTAGGTAAACCACTGCTTGAGTATGCCTAATTGTACTTTTTTTCGAATAATAGAATATAACCCAATATTTAATTTTCAGGACCTCCACTTGGGATTCCATAGAATCAACCACATTGGATGTATTAAGATAATTATTTTTCTTAAGCAAACTGAAATCCAAGTAATCCTAAAAACCTAGGATTGCCTGCCCAATAGGAGACATAATAAAATTACAACGAAAAGGGTCAGAGCCATTTAAGGTAACAGACAACCTGACAGAGCTCAGAGTTTTACTTTTCCACCACCAAAGACCTCTATTGGACCAGTATTCTTAACAACCTTTGACATGTCCACCATATATTTAGGTAAAAGAGTAAAAGGACGAGTATAAATTTAATTCTTCTCCCATTTATCATACAGAACGCATAGGCTCTATTCCCTACTCTATCATTAAACCAGAAAGAGATAGACGAACTGATAGGCGCAGATGACGGACATCATGTCCTAAAATGGCCCAGTTTCCCACACCGGGTTCACTCTTTGCCAAACGCAGGGCATTTTGACTTCTGAAAGACATGGTTTCTCCCACAAAACTTGAAATTCCCTCTGTCCATATTTGGATTTGCCTTGGAAGTAGACTACATCACTTTGGAACTACTGAGACCTTTTGGGCTCTTATATTGGGATGCCATGACAGATACACTCGACCCCATTAATTTAGCGTGGCTGATGGAGATTTCCTACGACCTTGCTATTGCCAGTGCGTCTGTCAACTTTGTGCTTCCCCTCTCGAAGACATTTGAATGAACCGTGGAGACGAAATATTCTTGACCAACACGTCCAGAATAATTTTGTCTTTGAAAGAAACTTTCCATCTCCCACACAATAATCGGCCAAACTTTTCCTAGCGACGCAACCGAGTTACGTAGTCATCCATATCCTCCTGACTCCCTGTTTAATCTCAGACAGCAGGAAACATTTGAATAGCAGACTTTTCGATTGGGAGAAGGCATCACAAATCGCCCTAACCGTCGAGGTAAAAACTTTCACTTCAGGCAAAGCAACAATTTTCAGGCTGGTGAGCGATTAGGAAAAAAATTCCGGTCCGATCAAAAATTGAAATCAGAAATTCACCGTGAATTAGCGATTTAACGATCAGGACCATTTGTGATCAGCGATCCGACCAATTTAATTGCTATCATATTCAAATATACTACTCCTTTAAACCTATAACTAAACTTATATATATATATGTCTTTAACTGAAATAAACGATTTATACACCTTTTTCAAATATATTTATGTGCAATATTTTACTATGATATTAATAGGTCCTTATTTGAAATTAACAGGAGCTGCTTTTTAAAAGTATCGTCTTTCAGCATCTGTCTAGTACTCCTCTGGATCAGTTTGGTCTTGGAGAACAAACCCTTGCTCCACTACTAGGATGCACGACATTATATTTTTCCATTTTTGGTCCTCTGGTAGGTCAAGATCCTTTCTATGGCCGATCTTCAAATAAGGTGGTCTCCTCAAGAAGCAATTGTTTAGCTTTTTCTCGAGTGTCCTCAGTATGAAAGGCTTCTTTGGATTGAGTGAAATAAACAGAGGCGACCAGCATCTCCCTCATTTCAATGTAGGGTCCGAAGCTTTTGTTAATCTTAGCTACTAAGGCTTCGACCAGGGGCTTGCATTTGTCGATGTTTTCCTTCTCCTCGTCCAGTGCCCCAAAAATATGCCCTTGTCTCCCTAGAGCACCTCAACGCCGGCAGCTAGGTGCTGCATCACACGCAGCCACTCCTCTATGAACATCATGTTTCTTTCAGTTTGAGCAAGAAGGTTAGCTCCGGCAAGCAGAGTGATGAGGCTCTGAGTTCCTTCACCCTCTTGTAGTGATGGGAGGGATGAAGAGGCGAGACAAATTCTCCCTCACTTCGTCTGTGAATCTTGTCGACTGGTTGCTCTTACTCCACAACTTCTAGAGGAGACTGAAGATATAATAATGGTTGTTAGTGGTTGCTGTTGTTGGGGGGGAGAGAAATTTGATATTAGTGATAGATTGTTATATAAAATTGTAACCTATTATATTTATTATATATTGCAATGTACACAACTCTTATGTTTTTATCTATGTTTATAAGTACGAGTAATAGTCACCTGTAGGTAATTATTTAATCAAATAAAGACTGTTATTTATAGGGGGACAAAAATGGTTCTTAGCGTATACCCCGCTGAACGAGTTTGAGGCATTCATGCTGTCGACTGTGGCCCCCAAATTTAGGCTATGACAGGCACACCTTTAAAAAAAACGATAAATTATAATGATAATAAAAAAATAAAATACATACTGTATCCGCACCTACACTTTAAAAAAATTATTATAATAATGTTTTACCTGAAGTGCATGGGGAGATCCAGATCACTGTCGTCCGCGTTTTTCATCAGTAATGATGGGCTGAGTATCATCATATGATTCTTCAGGCACATGTTCAAGTCGAGGGGTTCTTTCTCTTGAGTTTGGGCTTGATTTAAGGAACGAGGAGTTTGCTGGAAGGCTTTGTTGAAATTGCTGGTATAGTAGGCGACTACACAAATCAACTTCCATTGGTTACTATACTCCCTGAAGATGTTGATGAGCTGTTTCTTGATGTTCTGGTGATCTTGTTTCTCTTTCATCCTCGGCAGGCGATGGCAAAGTTTCTTCTGCCCAATTTGGGAGTCAGGTTGTGAGCTGTGACACCAAGGAAGGTGCAGTGGCCACCTGACCAGATTTATGTGCTTGCGTAGATATGATCTGCCTCAGCCAATTTATTGACTATCGGCTCCTTTATATCCTTCAAGGCGTTATCAATTTTGGACATAAGCCTGGCCTTGGAGATAACCTCTTTGCCGTGAGTGAAAGTTGTGATCATCCTGATGAAAATGGAAGATGTTTATCACCCAGTCAAAAATCATATTGTCAACAGTGACCTGGGGCATCTGTGAGCTCTGGTGAGATTTGGCTAAGGACAAAGTGGAAGTTTGCCTATCCCCATTTATAATTGCATGTGCCGTTTTGGAGCGCCTATCCACAATCTTAGTTTTGCCACCAGTAGTAGTTCGAACTCTTTAACTTTGTTAAGGTGATATTTCTTGACGTGTCGGTTGAGATTGATCCTCGAGTTGGTGTTGGTAGATATCCTTGAGGCTATTCTGCCAGGTGGACAGTTTTGGCAAGTGTACAAAATAGTGGTTCTTCCTTTCTTGCTCTTGTCAGCATCGTTCATCCCAAAAATTGGTTTAAAAATTTGAAAATCAAATTTTTGTCAAACTTTTCTATTGCAACTATATCTTAGAAGAATTTTGGTGAAAATAATTTTAAAATTGGTAGCGAAAAAAGTAATTTGTGTGATGGGGCCCCATCACCCAAATTACTTTTTTTATAAAATGAAAATAACTTTTTCATTGTATATGTACATTTACAACAGTAGTTATGTTATACTAAATAGTCTCCCGAACTTTGCAACACAGAATTGGAAATTTTTTTTTTTTGGAAGTTGTTAGAACATCCCATTTTATCAGAAAATCAGAGCAAAAGTGGAATTTAGACTTAACACCCCCTCCCCTAATAAAAGGTGTCAATGATAATTTAGGGTAGTGGACTAGTGGATTGTATTATTTACTTTAAATATGAATAAGATGTTGTCTTTAAGACGAGTATATTGTAATGAAAAAATTGGGATTGGGATCGTATAAAGGGGGGAAACGGATTAAAAAGCACAATATAACTATGGTGGGAAATATCTAGGAGCAGTGATGAGACGATTTAAAAAAAAAAATAAATCCTGATGCTGATTCCGATGCGATTCTGGTAAAAATGCTGATTCCGATGCGATTCTAGTAAAAAATTCCGATGCTGATTCCAATTCATTAAATATTTAAATAGTTAGAAAATAGCACGTAGCACGTCAACCCAAAACGAAGCTAGAATAATTTTTCTCAAAATTGAACATGGAACACATTTCCAACAAATTATAGTTTATTTCAATGAACAAATGATTCTGATGAATCCTTTGAAGGTACCTCAAATTGTACTTAAAGTAGCCAAAATTCACCGCCACATTTTACAATTAGGAAATTATTAAATTATATTTCTAAGACAATATTGGGGCCAAATTAAGTCAAATATATAAAACGATGTTTCACACTAAATTTAATATCCTCGGGTATCTTAATTCATCCCAGAAATTTGAATTCAATGCCTATAATTGACCGTAATATATCTTTGCAATATTGCCTGTCGTTTTATAAATATAAACCTTTGAATATATTTGTTTATTTTCCATGAAAATAAATAGTTTTTTTTAACTAAACCATTACATCACGGAACCTACCCTTTGGTAGATGTGAATTGTACGAGGCTCAGTGACCGTAAAAGAATAAACATAACACAAATAAGCTACTCCTATCATAATTTTATAATCAATTTATATATTTTTTTCACTAATGAATAGAAAAATATTCAAACTTCCTTACGTTTAAAAAAAGTTCTCTATTAATTAGAAGGGTCATTTTTAGCCCAAAACTTCGAAGTCAATTTGAAGATAAGGAAATAGTTCTATTATTAATTAGCGACGACAAACTTATTAATCTCATAAAAACGGATTCCGCCAATCAATGTTTATATTTTTTTCACTAATGAATAGATAAATATTCCAGCTTTGTTTTTTTTTAAATTTCTTTGTCAACTAGAAGGGCTGATTTTTTGCGCCAAACGCAAATCTGCAGTTCATTACATCCTCTATTCATTAGCGACTACAAAATATTTCATCTCATAAAAACTGATGCTCTCAATCAATTTTTAGATTTTTTTCATTAATGAATAGAAAAATGTTCAAGCTTCCTTACGTTTAAGAAAAATATTTATTAATATTATTGACCCAAAACTTCGAAGCCAATTCGGAGGTAATTTTAAGTTATTAAATGAAGCAGTATATTGTGACTTTTTCTTGAATTTTTGCAATGCCATTATGGTTAAAACCATCTAGAACATTGATAGTATAAATTTTTTATAATGTTTATAAGAACTAAGCATCAAATTTATGATTTAAAAGATGTACATATTTATGGTGTTTTATGCGTCACGAAACATCTTATCGTCAGCTGTTCGAGCAACTTAATACATGAGGGAGAAAAAAGATTGGAGAACTCCCTCTATTGTTGCGATACTGCAATATAAAGATCAGGACCGATTGCGATACTGCGATCAGCGATATAATATCGCTATATCGCAATTGATCGCCGATCAGAAAAAACTCCGATCAACAAGCCTGATCATTTGTATGGTATTGAGCCATGACTGGACCTCTGTCCCAGCACAATTAACCAGCAGACTTTTTCCGCTCCGGGTACAATTCCCCAAACAACTCATTCTATCATAACGACCATCTATGGCCCCTTTGCGCACCATCCATCACGAATGGGGAAGACTACCGTGCCCCAGCTATACCGTCGTGCCTAACACACCATCTCCAGAGGCCTGAGTATCATAGCTAAAATCGGTGGACTTGGAATAACAATATAATCTCTCACCAATGCCACGAGCTCTAGTTTCTTCTTTTCCCTCAACTTATCCTCACTTCCAAGTTCCAACCGAGAACATGATCATCCACGAGTGTCAGATTGGGTAATAAATTTTCAATCTTCGTCGCCACTTGTGGTGTTCCTAGAACACTGCCTAAGTATGGAAGTAAGAGAACGGAGGGAGAGCTGATAAAGTAGACGATTGCATCGGGAGTACAATCATACACCAATATATTTGTGTGGGATTATACATTAAAACTACGATAATAAAATAATATACAAGTAGACACTACTGCTAAAAAAGGCACATTGGTTGACTATGGCTAAAACAAATCCCTACATAATATTTATTAAAGTAAATAAAACAAGGGTGATACACAACATACAATACGACGCAAGACGAGGCGTCGTGGCCTGAAGCGTCCAGAGGCATCATCAAACTCAGGACGCGCGTTAAAACCAAAGTCACTTCAATTTTAATCTAAGTGAAGTACAAACATTCATTTTTCATACATTTACATACATAGTATGATCTACTCTGCTAATATTTTCCAGTGCAACGTTACTATAGTCGGTGATATATAAAGGTTGTATCGTATACAGAGTACGACATAGGATGACACCTAAGGACGCTACGCGCTATCGCTTCTTCTCACATTGAATCCACATTAATTTGTAGAATTTCACGGTCTTCATTTTTTGTTTTATACGAAGTAATCGTTTGTTAATCAAAACATTCGTTTTTATAGTTTTTATATTTTATACCGGCATGGCTAAGAAGGCCAAAAAAATTGTTGACTGAACCATCTCTTGAGCCTTTAAAAGCTTACATGAAACATTTTAGCAAAATACATTCGGTGGTTTGCCACTTACTCCCTGAATATATGTTTTTATTTTACACAGCTATAATAATTAAAAAAATTCTTGAAGAGGGAACAGTGAATAATTATAAAGTAATCACATGTATGTGAAAGACAAAAAGGTATAACTGATAATTTGTTGCGGAGTTATAAGGGTAAGTTCTTGTTGGGATGGAATGTCGGAGTATGCCTTGCTATATCATTGCTAGATACGGGGTGTTTATTTATATATATATATATATGTCTGTTTATTTCCTTCATCTCATGACCGGCACGGTTCACTGTAAAATGGTTGTTGTAAAAAGGTTGTAGACAATTGTTGTGTAGGTGAGCTACTGGACCCCATGGTAAGCTAAATTTATTTTCCGCTGCTTTCCTGAGCATCAAGAAACCCTTGTAATATTCCAAAAAACACCCTGGCCCTCAGGTTTTACAGGTGAAGTGCTGGGCCCAAGGCAGTTTAAACTCCACCACCGCCGCGTTCCTACGTACTAACAAACCCTTCTAATAAACTATAATAAACCCCAGCCCACGGATTGTCCAAGGTCAAATCTGTTTGATATTTTCATACTTAATGTTTTAATAGAAGCAAAGGAAACCTATGTAAACTTTTTGGTAGTCCTATAAACATTGTTAAATGAAATAAAAAAACAATTTTTAAAGACGGGAGTTAGCTCAAAGTTTTACATTGGAATACTTTGGATTTAATTCTTTTTTATTGTGTTTTCGTGTCGGGGCCTAGCATTTCACTTACACAACCTGTGGGCCATGGTGTATTATAACATATCAGAAGGGTTCTATCCTGGGATATTTCTAAATCATTCAATAGTTTTACCGTCCAAAATGGTATTCACTGGTATGCTAAAAAGAGAAACCGAAAATTAACGTGGTAACCCCGACAATTTGAATAATGTTTTGGAAAAGAGCAGATCAACTGTCATGACGTTTTATTAGATTAGCTGTGAACAGTCCTGAGAGGATTTGAAAGGAAGTAAACACAAATCCTACTCGTATATAGTAAAACCATTGGTAAGAATTACTTCGAAGTTGATCCTAAGATCTAGTCTCAGTCCAACACAGATTTTTTATCATAACTAAAGTAGATAATATTGTAGAGAAAAACGCGTGCAAGGAGAAGGAAAAAAAAAGACATATGGTATCATTATTTAAAATACTGATGTGATTATCATCTGGCTGCTTTATTATGATTTTTAAGGGTATAACGACACTATTTATTAGCAAAATGTTTAATGAAGATATACTACGTATAATTGACTTAGACGTTTTTTATCCGTTACAGTAGATTTGAAAACGTCACACTCCACAAACGGTCCTTAAGAACGGTTGTCCTTTGGGACTATCAATTGTTATTCTCAGAATAGCTAATAAAACGACAAAGTAGAGTATTTCGAAATATATTTGAAGTTCCAGATTTAAAAAAGAAGGCTTTAATTAAATATAATCTACATACTAAAAATTATACCATCATAAATTTATGTTAAATATACAAAATTAAACAATTGGAATCATATAACTAATAACAATAAATTATATATACAGAATATTGAAATAATAGATTGATCCAAATAATATTTCCTTGTTCTGACATCGGAATCCAGTTAAATATGTCATAACTTTAGGTTCCATAACACAAGCGAGACGTGGAGTTGAATCAAAAAGTTGCTATATACAATTGTGCACAGGATAGATATATCTCTACCGATGAGATCTAACCAATTATTAATAATAAAGTAAATGTCAAAATCATAAAATTAGAAAATAAATATACTAATAAAAAAATGTTAGAAATAAATCCATCTTAAAGATTTAGAGCAAAAGCTAATTATGTAGTAATGTCCGGCGATAATACTCCTTATTAAGAGCATCAAAAAAGAGTTTTCCCCCCGTTATTTATGCTTATATAACATACTATTATCATGAAAGATATACACAATCGCTAATTATAATACTACACCCAATGTCACTACCCGCGTTGTTGTGACCATTTGAGCAGTTGTTTTTGCCTTTTATGAGTTTTCTGAACACCATTTCTTGGAGCCCATCAACCATAGCTAAGTGATAAAAAAGGAATATTTATTGACTATGTAATATTGGAAAACCTAATTATCATACCCAAGTCTTTAAGTGAGGAAACTAGTCTCAGACAAACTAGTTGCGAACCATCCAAAGCTACTACCCCCGTTGTTGTGACCGTTTAAGCAGTTGTTTTTGCCCTTTAATGAGTTGTGTATCATAATTCTTGATATGTTTAGCTAAAATAGAATCATATTTTATGGCTAAATTTAAAAAATAATTGAATACATACTGTTAGATAGTACAAAATTCAGAGTTCCATTTCGAAATTAGTAAATATTTTCTACTTTTTACTTTTAAATTGATCGTCATTTGGTGTGGATGACTCAAAACATTTTTATATGTATTTCTATAAATGACATCCGTAACAACATCCTCCATTAATTAAATGATAGTTCCTCGGGAAGGGATAGACTTACCCGTGTATTTTTCTATAATTTTTTTGAACGTAGATGATTAGCAATGGGTAAGGGTATATACATGCAATAAGCATCTTTGTGAGATCAGAGTTAAAGTCTGACTTGATATATTCATCATTAACTTGATTTTTTTGATGAATATCCATGCTCTTGATATGAGATGAGGATAATGAGTGTCGTAGAATTCTAGACAGGGGACTAAAGGCACATTTATATGAAAAATCCGATAAGCCATCTGTTTCTCATCCGGTAAGTATTTTCCAAATTCCGGGGCCTCCATTTTCATAAATCCAGACAGAAGGCGACGTTATATTAGGCATTTTATTCAGTTCTCTATCGACTATCAGCATCTAATATTATATTAATATTGAATAATAAAAGCGGGAATGATAACGTTCTTGATTGATAGAAGAATATGTATATTATTTAATAAATGATGCCATAAGTATTTCTTCTCTTCTCCTCGCACGCTTTTCTATTCTTACCAAAATTATCACCCTTACTGGCATAATATACTTTTATCTACTATATTACAGTGCCTTCAGTTGAATGTATAATAATATTGACTACCAACTTTTGAAATAATAATCGAACATGAATCTTCCAAGTTAATAAATGAAGCCTTTCTCAACAACTTGGATTTTGTAGAACGGTAATACAAAATATCTATGCAGATAGCGATGTTGTAAATAATATTGATAAATGAAACCAAAGAATGTAACAGGCTATATCATCAACATCATCGGATGTCGGAATATAGGTATATGATAACTCTTGATTGTTGAAGTGAATGAAGAATTTAGAGTTGGAGACAATTCCTCTTCATAATAATCCAACATATTATCAAGATTATAATATACATTTTGACATGGAAGAGTCTCAATGAAATATAGGATCGTATTGGAAATGAGGATTTAACTTTCTGGAGTTGACGATAGGAGCAAACAAGATACGAGAATTATAGCACATATTTGCAAAGTTGATTATTTCCCGAGGTTCCATGAGTTGAAGTGAAGCAACTTGGACTCCGAAAGACTCTATATATACTTGGCTAGAGTTATAATCCGATTAAAGATTTAACAGTAAATCGGATATTGACGGTATCCATGGAATATATGGTATCATATCGCAGAACTGGATCTATTAAATTCTTTCCCGAGACAGAGTTGGAAACACAGACATGATCATGTATAAATTATATTAATTATTATTACGACAAAAGGAGGAGGAGTGATAATACCTCTTTTTATAATTTCTTCTTCCAATTTATGTACCGTGTGTCTGTTCCTCTCTCTATTCGTTCTCATAAAATAACATGAGATCTTTCATATCAAGGATTGCCAAATAATCAAGGATTTTCTTGCGTACAAGAATAGGTACGTTTCATTTTGAATTTTATCCACCAAGAGATAAATATTTAAACAGCATTTGCACTCCTATTTATATATATTTATCTCCTATATTTTTGCTTTTTCATGGTGTCTGAAATTTAAAAAAATGATTCGAATAACGTCCGAAGTTAAATTTTTTGATTTGAAACTTGTCCGTATTTATGAATTTTGGGCACTTATTGATAGTGTTTTTGAATCTTTAATAATCTCTTTATTCGATATTTTAATGAAAATATTTTGATAAAAAAACTTCTTACTAACATATTTATCAATTTGTTTATTAAAAAAATCTCAAATATAACGCACGATGTAAGAAGTAAGACTAGTAGGAAGTATACATACTTGTGTTCTCAAATCGATAAGGAATCTGATATTAAGAGGTTTATCCTTAGTGAAACATGCAAATACAAACGAGTTGTTCCAGATCTCACATGAATATTGCTTAGACAATATAGATTAATGTCAATTGATAGATATAATCTTCTATTATTGACAAACATGATGCACGGATTAACTATAATTATTATTCTTAGTTATTTATGCATGTAAAACTTAAGTCATTCAAGGTTCAATAATCTTGAAGATAACGTATTCTATCATGTCGTCTAAATGGAAGAAAGTCAGAAAATATATTTATCCTCTCTATACTATATACTCAATCACAAAATGGATGGCAAAATCATCTGGTAAAGATCATTTATCGAATAAAACTTTAGTAAGTAAAGAACCAGTTAAATTTTAATAACGAAATTTTTTTAATTAAATGGAATAAAAGTGACTTAGTTTTCTGTGAAACATTCTTGTGGTTTACAAAATATAAAATAGTGTTGTCACGATACCAATATTTTTGAACCGATTCACCAATTACGGAAAATTTATTTGGATGACCATTGAAACCATATGAATCTAAATTTATGTTTATGTGTATCACTCCCGTAACTAAAGGGGGTAGCATTAGGTAGAATACCTAAATTAAAAAATAGCCCATTTGCCTCCTGTTCCCACTTCTGACAGCCCTGTAATGCCAGTATATCAAACAACACTACTTTGCAAGCCAATTGTATAAAGCATAGTACACATACATACAAATCTTCCATAAATAGTCAATAAAAGCTACAAAAGTTCATGGTAAAATACTAATATTTCTATTAATCTTGCAAGAATCCACTGAAAACAGGCGTAAAGTAAACAAAAGTAAATCTTGTGAATTTTTTAGACGGATTTTTTGGAATTGATAATCTGAATAATGAATTTTCTTTTGCTTAGCAATTGTCATTATTATTTAATTCCTATATAGTGAACATCCTTTGCTAAATATATTCAAAACCTGATTAAACATTCACTTTGCTCATAAATGATGGAATGTGACGCTGAGGATCTGTTAGGTAGTTATCATTGTAAATCCTTGTTGGACTCACAAAAGAATTGGGGAGCAACATCGGAGTAATTCTAGCAAATTACCTAGATATTTTCTCCTTCCCTTATCACAGCTTATTGTTGCTGATGAAATGAAACGTCATTATTCTTTCTCCCCTCCAAAACATTCTTCAAATTTTGAGGGCTAACATGTTGATTTTCGGTTTCTTTTTTTTTTAATACGCCAATTTTCGCAGGATTTTCATCATTAGTAATATATTAAAAGTGGATAGCATTCCTCTATCGAAAGTAATTCTAAATGGGACTCTGCATTTTCTATAGTCAAATGACCAAATAGATTGTCGTCAGCAGGGAAGGTGTTACTAGAGGGGTGGGGAGGGGGTATTAGAGTCGGAATATATGTGTGGGTAGTGGGAAATTTTGGATTATTTACGTAATGACTTAAAAATCTTTTTCTGCAAAAAGGATTATTTAGAAATTGACACGATTATTATTTCAAAAAAGACGCCATTAAACTAAATATTAACATAATATAGGAAAAGGGACCAAAAAAAAAGATTGACGAATGTCATCCGATTAAAACTAAACTAAATTATTTATTAAGGAAGGCCCTATATTATTTTAGGGGAAAGTGTCAAAGATGTCAGTTGCAAAAACAGAAAAAAATAATTCCCCCTTAAAGGCCAAGTCGTACTGGAAGCATTTGCTCACAACTACAAGTCCTTGAATATTTTCATCGAACCAGTTCAAATTTGAAGAAAATAAAAGATACTTCAATGAGTGAAAAAATTGAAATTAACTTTGAGTCCAAGTCGAGTCTTTGATTGTGTGATCAAGTCGAGTCGCACGTTTTCAATATACGGACTAAAGTACGAGTTGAATCGCAAGTTTCGAGTACAAGTTCTAAGCTCTGTTAATAAGCTGCATTATGCTCTACGTGTTGCAGCACATTTACAGATCAAACTGAATAAGACATTAATATTTAAAAAAATATTTTTAAATTATTCATTTAAGTGCTTATGGATATATAATATTTTCTGTTTTTCCGTTACTTGTTTCTCCAACTTCTCAAGTAGCCATATAATTATGTTCATACTAATACTAATACTAGTGGTAGTATAGCGGGAGGGTCCATACCCTCCCCCCTGGGATGTATATTTTAAAGGATGCCAAATTATCAAAAAACAATAATTGAAATTTATTTTTTAAAATCACAAATTGGAAAAAATAATGTAATTCTCCTATAAAAAAATTAAAAAATCTAGGGGACATCTAATCGAAAAAGGAAAAGCCGATGCTCCCCTAACAAAGAGGTAATTTAAAAAAATTAATATAAATTTGTCAATAGTAGGGGTGCTAAAATTTAGACATGTGACATTTAGACTTGTGAAAGTAGAGCTATTCCGTCATTGCAAGCCATAAACTTTGCTAACGGGTTTGGTTGCTAGTTTGATAGTGGTAACTTTAATTTCCCTGAAATACAACATATTTATTGTAGTTCTAGGGCTGTGACTACAGGAGTGGGGGATGTTACACCACATGGACTAAAAATTATTTCCAAATTTGTGTAAGTTTTGATCATAATATTTTGATAGTTGTCAAAATATGGATTTTTTATCACATTTCCAAATAAATATATACTTCCTTGTTATCATTTTTTTGGGTAATTTGGAAAAAAAGATATTCAAATTGTTTATTTTTATAAAAAAAAATGTCATTTTTTAAATTTGTATTTTCTTTTAAAAAAAGTCTTCTGTCAAAATGTACAAAGATTTGTCAAAAATTCCCTGTCATAATATCAGATTATGATAGCAAAACGAACAAGTAAAAATTAGGAGTTGGAGTATTTTCAGCAAATTCTGACATGTTGGGGTGAAAACCTTTGGGCAATTTGATGTGAAATTGCCCATAAGTAAATATATATTATATTAACTAGTACAAATTCTTCCACGACAGAGCCTCTTCAAAAAATAAATCAAATTCAAAAATACACTATCAAATATTTTAAACGTAAGCATCTTCTTTCTGAGTAGTGTAAATCCTTTAGTTAAAATTATTAGCCTCATTTTTTGTTTGCAACCTTAACAATTTGCCTGTCCATATTACAACTCGTACTATTTATATATATATATATTGAGAGAAAGGCGTTAGAATAACAGACTAAACAGGCTAAGAATTTAAATTTTGTCTTTAAAGCAGGTCATATTCGGATTAGTTGAATTTTTTTTGTAGATTTAACTGATATTCTTTCCTTTCAAATAGCTCTTATGTCACTCAAAAAGAGATATATTGACAGAAATACTTCTAAGCATTGACATGCACTTTCGAGTGAAGCCCCATGCAACCATCTGGCTCAGTTGACTCTGAAATTTAGAAATAGAAAATAACCAATCATATTCCCATGATACTTTTACAACTGTTGTAATTGGTAATTTTAGGCAAACTCATCCTGTCATATCAAAGGGTACTTGAGCAGATTAGATACGAGTAAATGCATTTTTCAAACCCTTTTCTCTCTGGAATAAGCACTTTGAGCTTCATAACAATGTTTGAGTGGTTTTATTTGGAGACCAAATGAAGGAGATTTTGCTGACAATCTCAAACAAGTTGGTGATGGTGAAGTACCTTATTGTGACAATGGGGAAAAAGATGTATCTAGTACTCCTAACATTATCCAGTCTCCAAAATAATTGGTCGCAAAAGTGTGTCCATACTTACCTAGCAAGTTAATTAAGTTTATTCATATGAGTGGCTCTACAAGCGTGCTATTTCAGCTCCCTGAAATGATGATGTCAATAGAACGAACCATCAACTGATGCTTATAGTACTAGGATAACTTAAGACTTACAAGTCTATTGACAGTGTCATTCAAGTTATACAGTCCGTTATCCCATTTAGTTTCTGAATTCGCTTAACCCAAATAGTACTCCATCTCACCTATTAAATCTTAAAATTGGAGTACCTGCTATGCCTATAAGAAATTTTGAACCTCCACACCTGTGTAATGGAACAAAGCTTTGTGTCAAACAACTTTTCCGGAACAGTACTGATGCTACCATCTTGACAGGGTCTGCCCTAGGGGAATTTGTTTTACTCCCGAAATTCCTATAATGCCCTCGAATAACATATTACCATTTAAAAGATTCCAACTACCTATGAAACTTTTTGGCATTTCTATATGCAAGAGCTAAGGTCAGTCAGTTAAGGTGGTCGGAGTTGACTAAGAAAATCATTTAATTTATAAATTTTATTATTTATGCACGTTTTACTACATCTAATCATGTTTTATTAATTGGCCAATTTTTTTTATTATCGTATCTCAGCACGTACTGAAAAGTTCTTTGGTGGGCGAATAATTTTGAAATAAAATGCTTATTAATGTTACATAACTCAATTCCTCTACTTACATATATTATATTATAATATAAATGTTTATGAGCCTTAATAGTAATAAAAAAAAATCCTAGTTTTTCTCACTACCAAATTTATATAGCTTACTCCAGGACTGGTAGTAAAGGAAATATTTTTATCAATTCTCCAGATTGGAGGATACAAAATGCTGTATAATGAGGTCCTTGGTGAATTTTGTAAAATAAATTTGGATTTTAAATAAACCAGTGCTTCATTCAGCCCTGTAACGTAGGAACTCTCTTCCAGTACCTTATTATTACAATTATTACCGTATGTTAAAAAAAACACACAGTAAAATATCAGTTACTTCTTCAACACATTTAAAATAATAATGAAATTTTGCATCACAAGTTATGTTACATATATTGAGATCTATTTTTCTTTAACATTACCATTATTAGAATTTATAAATAATGTCCTCCAGACATAAATAAAAAATATCCAATTTGATAAGTAGTCTTTGTACAAATCTATACTTGAACTAAATCTTAAGATTAATGAAATTAATGTGACTGGTCTCTCTTGCTACCATATTATATATTAGAGGTGCTTAAGTGATTTAGAAGTGGTAAGACTAAAAATTCATTTTTTAACCATTAAGGTCAGCATTAAATTTGATGGAAGTGGGAGTTCCCTATCCTAGAAGATACTATAGAATAATATAATTGAAAAAGGGATACTTTTTCTAAAGAAGTTCAATAAAATCTTATGTTTCCCAATGCATTAAGTAATATGCATTGGGTGAAAGAGTTTTTATTGAGGTTCATCCTCAAAAAGATAATACAAAACTGATAAAAAACAATTTTCCTCCATAGCTTAATTTTTTTGGGTTTTTTTTTCTTCATAATGTACGTATCTATATATATTATTTTAAACAATATTTGTATTGCATATATATTAAATTATCAAGTGTCTATTACGTCTAGTTTTGAATCAAAATCCCCAATAAATTCCAGGAATTGAAACATTAAATTTGATAGCAATGGACTGTAACGTGTACTTAAATCTAGAAATATATTGTGACATTCATAACTTGTACTGATTGCATAGTTCAAAAGTGAAACTTTATGACGAATATATTAGGGTAATTCCACATCAAACTGCAAAAAAAAACAAAAAAACAATTGTTCATTAACCACCTCCTAGTTTGATGAAATTTTGTTCTATTCTACATTTCAAATTTTACCTAGAAACTTCATTTCCATTTTTTTCCTATGAGACTATTAGTTCCCGAGATTTATTCTTAAAATTTTAGGAAAAACTCTGAAACATACCTAATTTTAATTTGCCATATCTTCACTGTTTAATTTCAATAAACAATACATTTCAGAAAAATATAAATATGTGAAAAAAAAAATTATTCCAAAATTGTTTTATGTTTATTTGATTTGAGGCCAAGATCTTTAATATATAAAAACTTTGAATTACACCCTATTAAATAAATACTAGATTTTAAATTCAAATTATATATAATATTTTGAAATAAATGCTTATATTTATAATAGTAGTGTGTTTGTATAACACACTGCATATAATTTCTAATTCAAATCCAGATATCACAAATCACCCAATATTTATATATATAAATCATCTTCATATTTTCTTTTCTTGTAAGCAACATCTTGAGCTAAAAAAACTTCAAATTTATTTAGATAACTTTAATTCCTGAGGTAAAATTTAAGGTCAAAGTTCATGTTCCCCAATCAAACTAATATAAAAATAATCTCGAAATAAAACATTTTTCTCAAATTTTAAATTTTCAGAAAAACAATGTTTGTTGAAATTAAACAACAGGTTCAGAAGGTATTAATATTTGAAATTAAATGTGCACCACAGTTTTTATAAAATTGCCAAAAAATAGGAATCCATATTTCGGTTTTTCATTTTTTTCTAGTCAAAATTTCATCAAATTCAGAGATGTTGATGTGAAAAAGCACATCATGTAACTTTAAACATAAATGCACATAGAAATACATTTAGAAACTATCCATTTTACACATTAAATTTTAATTTTAAATATCATATATGTATTTTATGTTGGATACTTTGAGATATCAAGTCTATTTGTTATTTAGTGTTTATTTATGGGACTGATTTAAAAAAATTACAAGAGGTTGAGGGGGAATATCACAATTCGACATTTCTTGATGTTAAATTAACTCATAAATAATAAATTTTTTACTAAGTTAATAGAGGATTGCATATTATTGGCACGTGCAAATTTGGCATGGAGCCCCTTATTGGCTGCTAGTATAATAATAATAAATTAAAAGAAATAAAGTATATAAATTATGCTTGAATTTGTGTTCCTTATTTCCAACTTGTTTTGAGCAAAGCTTTTATTTGCTCTTCAGTTTTGAAATTCATTTATGTGAAGATGCTCACTTAACTCATATATCGCCATCCGAGAGGTTCGTTTATTGAAGAATCTTCCTACTACATATGTGCAAGATGTGAAACTCATTAGTCTCCAATGATAAAAAAATCAAAATGATATATCGTCAATTGGCAATTTTAATTTATTTCTAAAGTGTTTTCTGTTAATCCTGTGTTCCTTTAGTTTTTTTATTGAATTAGATATATTTTTTATCACTATTTACTGTATCTATTTGGAATTTATATTAAAACCTTATACGGTCAAATTATGTATCGCGAGCTCTTGGTATAAGCGCACATTTAAGGTCAATTTTTCACAGAGAAAATTAATTATATATAGCCTATAAGGGAAACTTTATGTACACCACTAATCAAATCCATATGAAAAATTGGTAACGAAAACGAAGATCCATAAGATAAATTGGCAGATAATAGGAGTTAGTGATCACTTCAAGAAAACACAAAGGTCAAAATTCTCTTATCTAAGGATATACAAAAAATTGGGTACTTAAAAAGGTAAATGATGTTTTGAGGAGCAAAAAACTATTTACCCTGTAATAGCGATGCTGAAGCTCTACACTCTGTTATTTTGATTGTAAGTATACAATTTTATTGATGTCTTATAAGGAGCATGAAAGTCTTATATAACGAAGTATTTCAATTTGGGATTTCCTGGGAATATCCCGTAGGTGTCAAATCTAGAAATTCCGGGAAAACAGGATCCCAAGAAAGAAAATTTAGTTACCATAAATATACCTGTGAATCATAAGTTATGATATACATGTATTTATATTAAACAGCTAGTTTGGTTTTATTCAGTCATGTGCTCTTAATATGCTTCGTTATAAGCAATGACAACATTTATATTTAGAAGCCTTATTATTTATTGAGTAAATATTAGCCATGAACATAGGATGATAATTTGTATTGACGTTATTTTTAGCGAAATGACGTACATATATGTTCATTATCAAGTATAAATGGCTTTTTTACCTTTATATCTAGTGTTGAGTCATTTCTTATATATTCAGTCCAGTCCAGTCCATCCTTAGGACCAGTCCTTGAGAATGACAGTTATAAAACTAATTAAAAAAGAAGAAATAAAGTAGAGTAATGTCATCAAGAACGGAATTTTATAAGTTTTAGGAGTGAGATGTAGGATTGAACTGGATCGGACCGAGACTGAACTGGACGGGATTCCAGTCTTTAGTTCTAAATAAGGAGTGACACAGCACGATTTATATCCATTTAGATGTATGTATAAGTCAGGGACAATTTGATATCTACAAAACAATTACGACAAAATTGAATTTCCGTTGTAGTCTTATATTTCTCATTCTTTACTGTTGTTTAAGTAATCTCTAAAAAGTGAAGATTTTCTAACTAAGCAATTTTGCAAGTATTTTTCTAAATATCATAAAGAAAAAGTATATTATTTTTGAAAAAATAGTTAATATATATTTTGAAAATATATTTTTAATTACTCAATAATAAATTTTAAGCCAATAAAATTGAATATGTGAACGAAAAATTCAATAATTCAATTTTTGTGCGCGTTTTACGTGGTGCATCGTTTACTTGTCAGAATGTTGTTGTTTTTTCAATTTTTAATAGACAAAAAAACTACTTTTGGATGTTATTCTAATTCAAATTATTTGATGAAATATTAAAGTTAACTTGTTTTTATCTTTATTTTTATAAAAAACTTACTTCTTTGACACAAGTCTTTTTTTTTTTTCTTAAGATGAGTCTCTAAATATGTCTTGTCAATTTTTTTTCTATGAAACTTTAAAACAACATAGTTAAGATCTTTATCTATCATACTTTTTTATTAAAAAAATTATCAAGTCCCTTTTTCATACTTTCTTTCATCCTTTAATTTTTTCTCCAGGTTTGGAAAAAAATACGACGAATCAGTACCTCAAAGAATGGTCATCAAAAAAAAAAAGTTACCTATCGCGAAAAGTAAAATCATTTAGACTTTGAGAAGTAACGAGCTAGTTTCAAAAGTAAAGATACCTAAAATCATACTTAACCCTCAGTTTTGACACTTGTAGTATATATAATATACATACTCTATAGCTTGATAAGCATTCAATGAAAATAATAAGTAAGTTGGGTTATTTTTCGCTTTATTTCAATGCTTTATAAGAAGTGTTATAATCATCCGATTTAAGTAAAGCATGCCCCGTTTTGTTCTATACTTGTTGCCAACGAAAATCCAACTTCATGATGCCCTTTTCGTAGAAATCCTTGTACCAATTGGCAAAAAATCGGACAGTCAATTTTAAAAGGCCAAATTTGTGCACCAAAGCGCGTTGTCCATAGACAAGAACTTGGTGGCAGGTCCAGACTGAAGGCTGGATACTTGAAAACTTCCCATTCAAGTTCCCAGAGCATCTGGCGCGTCATCAAAGATGTGTGCGGCCTGGCGTTGTCTTGATGATTTCTTGTTGTATCCTATTCAACAATACTGGCCTCTTCTGTTCAATTGCCAGCTTCAAATGGTTGAATTGTTCAAAGTAAAGGGCAGAATTGATCGGGAGGAAAAATAGCTCGAACCAATGTTGTGCAACACGAACCGAAAGAGTATTGCCCCCCTATACATCGCAAATTTTTATGGTGGTCTTCAATGCATTTTTCCCTTTCAGGTATTAAAAATGTAAAATATGGCGAATTTCTTCCTTGAGACCTCCATACTCGATGAACGATAAGTCACGACTGCACTAGTCAAGCGCAATACTGTTTAAAAAGCGTTTGTAGTATATACTCACACATTTACAACGCTGTATAGTATATGATCCATGTGACCAATAGTAAAAAAATTATACTTACTTAGAAAAGAGGGGCAGAAAAATGAAATTACTTTTTCCCCAAACGAATATTTGATTATATGATATTAGAGTTATCTCTAATTGACTAAAAAAATATTTATAATCCAGCACTCAATTACGATATATTTCTTTGATTAGTGGAACAATCTTTCTTTGCGAAGGGTTTCCACATTACTTTGCCGAACCTTTATCTCTCTTTTCTGTAACAAAATTTACCCTAAATACAGAGAGGACTTTCTTATCATTGATTTTTGCTTTGTTAACAAATCTACATTCTTCTCTTTTATTATATTTTGCACCTTTATTTGTTGAGTTGTGGCAGCAGAAACTGTATAATTTTTTATATCTAATGGACTCACTCGTTAATATCATTGTATTAAATTATATAAATAATAATTCGACTTGTATTATAAAAATTATGCAAATACTCACTGATTGATTATTTAATTTATAATTAACTTTCAGGGGATGTGGGTCTCCAATTTTCTTTATAGAAATTGTTTACAAATAAAACTACTATATATAACATTTGTGATGATGCAGAGAAGCTTTCCCACCTCTGTTACATAACTTAAACATAACATAACATAAGATATTTTCTGGTATTTGAAGGATAGCTATAGAAAACAAGAAGGGAATGTTAAGACGACTAATATATAACAAGGAAAAAAAAAACCATCTTGTTCCTTCGCTTGTATAATCCACAAGTATCATACACTTTTGGTGCCAAATCATTATAAAAAGCCTCTTATGTAGATGTCGTAGCTAAAATTTACCATATAACAAATTATCAATTATCATATTCAATTTTTAAAATGATTTATTACTTGTTATAAAAGAACACAATAATAGCCCACTTATCTTCAAACAAACATATATATTATGTATGTATAGGTATATAAAAAGATTTAAGAAATGCATTTATTACGCTTAATCTCTAGATTTGGGCCAATGGGATAACGTATTGTTATAGACATCTGTAATATTTACATTCGTAGTAGTTCCTATTGCTTCACAAATCCCAACTTTGCAATTTTTTTTGTAATTTCGTAATTTTTTTTCTGCCGGTAATATTATAAAGAAGTATTATTTCAACGTTCCAAAATTTTGAAACAACTGATCAGAATGATTTATTTTTGATTAAAGGTCAGTCAAGTTCTTCCAATGCCTGTGTTGTTCAACATATCAATATTTACTAATTCTTTTGTCTTCAGGTTAAGCTTTCCCATTTGTAGAGCCAAACTATCAATAAATCAATTAATAGGTATTCTGATAGATTAGCATGTTCTTGTGCAATCTAGGAATGTGATCATGGTACAGACGACATAAAATATAAATAGTCTTTTTATTAGTAGAATATACAGTTATAAAATTAAAGAGATAAATAAGAATTAATTAAAATATTCGTGTAATGAATGTTTTAAATTTTTTATAAGAGTGTTATTTATTATTCTGATATATAATATAAATAAATTTATTTTTTAAGTCATTAAGATATTCATTACCCGATTGTTTTAATTTAAATCCCTTTTTCATTTCATACCTATTATCAAATAAGACTAGACTGGGGACTTGGAAGTGCACACACCTCCGCCTAGGGATGGTCATATAATTTCTTCTCCATGTTAAAGTAAAAAATGTGCAATGTTGAACATGTTGAATTTAATGAAATTTAATATATATTGCATTCATACTTTAATATGTATATATATTGTGTACCACCAGGCGCAAAGAAATCCATAACTAGTTTTCAACAATATAAATTGGATTTCAAGCTTACTTATTTTGATAATAATTTGATCTAGAGATGATACCAATATTCCTTTGTTGTAGTGATGGTATCAGTATGCTGAGTCAGCACTATTTCGTAGTTCAACAGATTATTTCAGCTCTATATCTTAACTTGTTAAAGGGATGGTAAATTATGCAATTCTGACCTCTTCTGTGATTTTGACCTTGATTTGTCAAGGTTGTGCCCGGCACAGGTTCAGCGGTTCTTATAAAATCAAATGATGTACTTGTATAAGTGAATACATATGTTGCAGTTAAAGTAAGAAATCCGAGAATATTCAAAATAACTAGTTAACTAACAAACGGGTTGTAAACAACCTTCAACTCATATAATATAATCAGAAACGGCATGCACTACAGCTGCAACTCATATCCCAGTCCGCGAGTTGTCTTGCGTACCAAAGCGACTAATGTATAATCTACCGCGAATACATTTAATATCATCAGAGACGCCATCCACTATATAGAAGGTTGATATCCAGACCTACAGGCTGTCTTGCATGCCAACTCGAATAACAAACGGGTTATGACCAAACGCTAATTCTTGTAATATCATCATATTTGGACTTAACGGTGTGTTCCAACCCGTTTATTAGTCGTGCTAGCACATAAGACGACAAAATGTGGATTGTTATAAAAACCGGGGTTACAGTGAATGACGTTCCAGATGATATTACATGGGATGGCGGTGGATTCCAAGCAGTTTTTAGTTGTGTTGGTACGCAACACAACCTGTGGCTGTGATATCAACCGTGTATACAGTGGATGGCTTCTCTGATGATATTACATGAATTGGTGGCGGGTTCCAGTACGTTTGTTAGTCGTCTTGGCACGCAACACAGCCCGTGGGCTGGGATATCAGCCGGGGATATAGATGATGGGGAACCTGATTGTAATACATGAATTGACAAAGGGTGCTTATTCTTAATCCAGCCCTATAGACTTGCATCAATTTGCGTCTCTGGAAAGGGTCTCGGAAGATAATATAAAATTTATGATTTGAAGGATTTTGCACATTAACTATCTTTTTCAGTTATTATGGATATTAACAGTCTTGTTCAGTTATTATGCACAATAACTAGTTATTCAGCATAATTTAGGATTCCTTACTTTAACTGCAACATATATATGTTACTGTATGTATCGGCGCATATATATATATATATACTGTATCATTTCTAAAACAAAGCTCGAAAAAACCAAATTATTCTTCATGTGTATTTAATATTTTATTTAATGAGTATATATGTTTGTATAACTAAATGAAGCTTATATTATGAAATAATTAAATGCTGATTTTTTACGAAAACAAGGTTTTGGAAAGAAATACTATTCCCTTTATATAAGATATTTTGGTCGCGTGGCATCAGTTATCCCTTTTAAATATAATCCAATAAAAACATTATGAAAACAAATAGTTCATAAACGGGATAAATTGTGTTATTCTATTCAATATATCACTAACACTTATGGCCCATATAGCATTTGCAAAATGAACAAATGGGTTTTATTAGAAGTATTAATTTATTTATACGTAATATTATAACTCCTCGATGGTATTGTTTTATTTAATGACGATGCTTATTTTTCTGTTCCATCATATACATGTATGTATAAATATACTCACAAAAAATGTCTACATTTTTATGGAATAACAAATGCATTCATGAATACAACTTGCCTAATCCTAAATCATTCCTGCTTTCCTTTCTTCTCTCATTAAGTTAAATTAATTATTTATTAATGATATGATGAACAGATGAAGGTATATCTTAGCATGCACAATATGGACGTATATTTAATTAGTGATTCGATGCAATAATGTTAATTACATTTGTAAATGTAAACATCCTAATACAAATGTCACATTAAAAAGATGATTTATCTGCTTTGTAAGCGCGGAGGTCTAAGTAATAGGGATATATCAATCTCATAGTTTTGAAATTACTGTTTAGTTCTCTCCAAAACCTTTAAAAAAAGTATCCAGGGACGAGTTTAGCGTGAGCAGGGTGTTAGGCAAGGATAAATATGCGGATAATCTTTTCATTTTTTGATAATTCAAATTGGATTTTTTTTTTAAATCACTTGCTTATAAAATAAATACGAAGCCTTTCCTTTTTTTCCGATTGACCGTTTTTATAATTTTTTATTTCTTTTTTTATAAATTTTGTGCATATTTCATTAAATTACTTTTTTTGGAAAGTAAACTTTTTTACTTTCTTAAAATAAGTTATTTTTTATTGAAGATGTTTATTTTTTTATTATTTATGGTATTTTAAAATTTGTTAATCTACCCAGCATAGGGCCTGATATATTTGCTATTAGGCTTTACCATAGAAACCGTCCCCGGATGCCTCCGAATTGGACGTAAAACTTGTTGAATCTTGGTTAAATATAATTAGGAACATCTTTTTTTGTAGAACACAAGGAAAAGGGGGGAGCGAGACTTATGGTACCCCTTGGTAAATACTGATAAGATCTCATAATTGAATAAATAATTTTGAGAGGCAAAGATGTGTCATTGCCATACGGAGGATTACCTTTTACATTTAACATACAACATAACATAATTAAAATACGGATAATAATAGTTTAGATAAACTTTATTTATAAATAGATGTCTTTTTAACATTATTTACAACAAAGATGGAGTAAGAGTTCATAAATTCTTCATTGTAAGGGAATATTTCCACTGTAGCGATCTAACAAAAAATCAACATAATTTCAAAAAAGAAAAACAGTACCAATCATTTATCCTTTTTTATCTTAAAACTGTATTTTTTTCTATACAAAAGTTCAATCGCTAGTTATCATAAATATCAGGTGATGTTTTCATAAATCAATCTCGACTATCAAGGATTCAATGTTTGAAGAGATAATAAATATTTCAATTATGCCTACATTAAGAATAATGATAATCTATTGTTGTCCATGAGAGATACTTAAAGTTAATTTATTTCTTCTATCATTTGGATATATTAAATTATTAGTTCTTGAACTTTGGTATGCAGAGACTTTAGTTAAGGGGGAGTGTTAGAAAAAAGGTCAAGAAATATAATATAAAAAAAATCATCTAATAATTTTTTAAACAATGGTGGTACTTGGACTTGAAGATCTTGATATTTTCTCAGGTGGCATGTAATTTAAAAAGTTTGAGAATCATTGTATTAAATGATAACATCATATTTAAACTAAGTTTTTTTCTTAATGTTTCTTTAATTGGTTAAACATATTTGCACTAATTAAGTATGAGTAAACATTATATTATTACATTTAATCCATTAATCCAATTGACCTAGGAATCTTGTGTGAAGTCCATATACATAAAGTATATTTATTTCTTCTCTAGGAATAGTCAGGACACGATACTACACACATTGATTCAAGAGAATTATTTATCCCGATAGTGTTGTTCTTGAGTTTTACGTCGATTCCACCTACCATATTTTTATTTCCAAAAAGAAGAATTGTACACTAATCAGTTTATTAATATATATTATTAGGGAAGGGGGGTAATACTAAATGATTTAACTTAAACAAACTAGATACATTTTATTATTCCAGTCAGATAATATTTAAATTAATTAATTGGTGAAGTTTTTATGAGTTTAGTAAGATCACTTGTTCAAAATAAGTTCAATAATCCTATTTTACATTTAATAGTGGCAGGGTCCATGATCTTGATGCGATGAATTTCTTAGGGGTGTCAAATTAAATAAAACAAATAAACTTCTTCAATTTTACAAAATCTTTTGCTTAGGGGTGTTTCATAATACTTTGAATGGCTTGCCATAATCTAGAGGGGACCTAATCAAAAGATAATCTCAAATGTATGTTTTAAAAAGACTCAAAGTTCCCTTAACAAAGAGTAAACCTTGTTGTGTAGGGGTACTCAAGGTTAATAGAAATACAAGGTTAGACCATCATGTAATCGGGCTTGCTAAAATTTTCAATTTGATGTGTCGTACCATCTTCTGGGTAAGACAGGCAGATTTTGACGTCATAGAGAATAACAACAGTATATTACCAGCATATACATAATACTAGAAATTATATATGATTAATAGTAACAGTATATACAATACTCTTTGAATTTAATATTAGTTTGACTGGCAATTAGTATGGCTTGCTTCAATATTATTATCCTGCTCTGTTCATTTGATATGTTTGAATCCGAAGCTAATTCTAGTTCTTCGAGAGTCCTCTTCGAAACGCTACAACTGTGATAATCTCTTAGATCTTTCTATAATACCACAATCGGTCATAATATTTTATCCAGAAGTCCCGATCCCCGTGTAGTAAGCCGAAACAGATGATTGAGTCAATTGATACCAAATCTCACTAACATAAGTTAAATTAAGAAAGAGATGTAACATTGCAAAATTGGGCCCATTTTTAGTCAGAATATATTTATATTTGTCGGGTTTCTGTAACTATGTAGAAAATGCTATGTTTGTGCCATTTAATATATACATACTAATTTCATTTTAAGAAAAAAAATATATATCTTTGTATTATACCATTTACAGATATGAAATCTTTCATAAGCTTAATTTTTATATAATTGCTCATCAAAAATTACGTAATGTCTATTATGTAGATTATCGAATAATTCAGTTTTTCTCCCTCCTCATAGGCCATTTTTGAATAGAAAACTACATATGCATACCTATATAAATTAGTCATTGTCTTTTGGAGCTTGTATCTAAATGAAATTGCTAGACTCCTTAGTCTCTCGTTTCTAATAAAACATATTGATCAAGTGAAATTTTTTTCCTAAAATAGAAAACATTCAGTTAGAAATATGTAGATAAATCCATCAATATAAGTTAGTAGATGCCAATTGTAAACCATTTCTGATTAATTGAAGCCGAAAAATAGAATAATTAATAATTTGTTAACTATGCAATAATGACGTCATATGTATTTTATAGTGAGTTAGTACTAAAATAACCTTGAAGAAAAATCAAGAAAAGAGGAATGTCCAATTTAGTTTTCATTATATGTATCTATACATACAGGCAAGAGTTCAATATTTTATAGGCGCATTTAGAAATTTGGAGGTATTAAATTCAAATTTCTGGGATGAATTGATATATCCGAAACTGCTAACTATAGTTTAGAATCTTCATTTGATTTATAAGAAGATTAATAAAATAAATTCATCTATAGATTTCTATATATTTCATTATGACAATGCATTTTAACTAGTTTAATCCTAAAAGGACCATTGGAACAAATATATGTTCCATTTCAACCAAATGTGGATATAATTAGGAATAACTTGTTGAAAGAAAATTTGACAACTGGAGTCGTAGTGTATTATTCCATATGTTATCACTCACTCAATTCTTTTTTTTTAACCGACCTATATAGTGTCTTGTATCATTAATCACATTGCAAGAAATGGTGGTAGAGCTCAGGAGCATCTTACTCTACTAATTTTTTCTATTTACTCTACTTATAGGTAAGCTATGGACAAAAAAAAAAAGATTATAATAAGTAATAGCATTTAACTTTTTTAGCCTGTGCTACTAATGTGTCATTTGGGGAGAATGGTTTTATCATCTATTCACAAATTATATATGTTCAATTTCAATAAATTGTGAAAATATTTTTTCAAATTATATCCCAGTGATATAATAAAGGACGCACATTAATACTAATAATACATAATTTTTTTTGGAAAATTGCCAGAAAATAGTTTGACCCTTATAGGTTGCAGGGCCTTCAAAGAATTAATCAAATTAATTCGATTTTAGAAATTAATGATAATTTTTTACAAATATATTCTAGACTTAATTTTGTGTTTACAGTCCACACATATTGATTGCAGTGGCAATTATCCAAATGAAAAGAAATACATGTTCTAATTTTTCAATTAATTGCAGAACATTAAAATCTGGCTAATTTTATATAATCTAACAGTTAAAATTCCTAGTCATAAATGTTTTATTATTGTTTCATCGTTAAAGCTCAATTATTTTCAAGAGTAACAATTTATTAGTTTGGGAAAAAAGAAATTTCGTAGTTCCTACCACTTTTTTTAAAACTAAGTTTATCTTGTTCATTATTAGCCATATCGGATCTTGTGTCAGGTATAGAGGTCTCAAAGGAAGAAATTTGCTATATTTTACATTTTTACTACCCAAAAGGAGAAAACGCGTCGAAAGCGACTAAGAACATTTGTAATATATACTGAGCCGATGTTCTTTCGGTTCGTGTTACACAACAGTGGTTCGAAAGATTTTTGCACCTAATCAATTTTGCCCTCCACTGTGAATAACTTGATCGTTAGAAATTGGATATTCAACAGAAGCGACCAGCATTAATGAATAGGAGACAACAAGATATATTTAAGACAGCACCAGGACCCACAAATCTTTGATGAAGCACCAGAAGCTCCAAAAGCTGGGATAGGAAATGCTTTTTCATCCAGCCTACAGTCCAGACCTCGCAACAAGTGACTACTACCTGTTCTTGTCTATGGCCAAGGCAATTGGAGGTACAAATTTTGTCTCAATAGTGGTCTGTGAAAATTTTTTGTCCTATTTTTTTTAGCACAGGACCAGGGCTTCTGCAAGAAGGGAATTATTAAGTTGGATTGGTTGGCAACAAGTTCTCAAATAGAACGGGGTATCCTAAGCTTAAATTGAATTGACACTTCTTATAAAGGATTGAAATTAATCGAAATATACGAAAATACTTTTTCTCCAACCTATTATATCTATTAGGCAATCAGTAGGTGATTATCTTTAATATTATTATGTAACTATATTATGTATTCTAGGAAGATTCGCCTTGAACATTTTCCCCTAAAACGGTTCCTCTTTGTACGTATTTGCCTAGTGCCACTTTCGACTTGAGACGTGTTTGCCTTGTACTGTTTTACCTTGCAACGTTTCCACCTTGGATAATAATAGAAGGAATACTACTTCTTCTTAGTTTTATATATTTAGTTGATTTTTTACCGCTTTATTCCAGCTTTGAGAAATTTGAAACACAAAGGTAAAAAAGCTAGACAATCCCAATTCTTCAAACTTTAATACATAGGATTCAAAGCATTGGGAAGGAATCACGGAATGTCACTGCTACGGTCCGTTGTGAAGAATCATTGGCACATATGCAGTCCATTACGTCATCAAAATACCATGAAGAGATATTAAAATCCCTACTTACATCAATTATTGTACTATAGTTATACATCAAGGTGGAGACTTCATCCATGGAAGTCTACGTGCATTTGCGAATACGTTATATAGATATTTATATAAAATATAAATATATTATTTAAATCTAAGGATTAAGCAAATCCTGCAATTGCTCAGCTAATCTTTCCTAAGACATCAAGATAATCTCCTCCGCAGGATGCTAGAACAAGAGATATCTCTGATGTTCAAGAATTTATAAACCTGTGTCGGACAATATCATCTAGCTCCTCGATCTTAGATATGTACTAACATAGGGTGCCGGTGTTGCAGGGGTGAATTGAGGAAAGTAGAAACAAAGAATGAAGGTAGAAGAAAAGAGAAAGATAGAGAGAGTAGAAAGATACAGAGGAAGAAGAGAATAGGGAATAGACAGAGAGAAGGAGAGATGTATAGAAATAGAGAAGGGCAGGACAAATTTATTTCGGACAAAAACAATATCTTAATGACCTCGGCGGTCCAACAAAATATCGTCAGAACCTGCTTAGTTATTTTATATGTCTACTAGCTCAATTTCAGACTGATCTGTTTGACCATTTTGACATCAAAACATCAAAGAAAGACTTATAAATATATATGAATATATATGGTTATATATATATATGTAAGAGCATATGTTTTGGGGCTTTAGAAACTTTTTAGGGGCATCAAGCCCCCCCCCCCAGGGTCTAGTGACGCCACTGAATCTTATAATAAAATTTATTTAAAAAAAAGATAATTCAATATATATGTGTAATGCCGATTACCTTTAATAATAAAGTAAAGTTTGTAAATCTGTTGATACCCTTTTTTGTGTTTGCATTTAATATTTTAGAACTGCTTGAGTAGTTGATCTGAGAGATAACAATGTAGCAACGAAAGAAAATATAAGGGGAGCACATATTTATAGTTATATAAAATATGATCTTAACGCATACGATATTTTTTTCAAGATAGCAATCTCGAGATTTTCTTTTTCCAAAGTTGTAATCTTCATTCATTAATTCTTGAAGATAACATATAAACATAAAGGAACCACGAGTATGAATGCTCATGAATGACGGAGAGTAATACTAAAGAGATGTTGGATGGTTAATATTGGGGTCAGAGTAGATTTGAGGATCGACATCGAAGTAATTCCTGGGTACTTCTTTGCTAGATATAGAGTGGGATTTGTGTTTATTTCCTTCCTATCATAAGCTTCTCGGAGCTAATGTAATGAAACAGGATCACAGCTAAGCTACTTTCCTTCAAAATATTCTTCAAATTGTGAGGTTTGTAATGTCCAGTCTTGGTTTATTTTATTTTTACTTAGCGACAGCTCATATTTTATACAACTCTGCATATGTATATTATTAAAGCAAACTTTACTTTTTTTTCACTGTTTGTCGATGACTAATAATTTTGAGCAATTGTGGTTACTCCCACTGGTTATTTATATAAATATCAGTCATTAACTATGTCATGAAATTGATGCTAAAAGTTGCATATTGTTTTGAACTTTGAAAAAAATAAATCCCTCAGATCTTAATATTACTTCTATAAGCTGAGTAATACATATGCTAAAAAGTGATAAGTACGCAAAAGAATTCGCTATACATTGAACGTGTACACTTTTTTTTACTTCCTAAAGCTATTTTTTACATCTTATCCTTATCACAACAGTTAGGAAATGAATAAGAGAATTGAATGTAAAGTCCTAAGAAGTTAAATAATTTTTTTGGTTGATCTATTTATTTTATGTTTCAGAATAATAATTATTAGTTATAAATAAAGATTTTGTCATTTCTTAAAACATTAATTACATTCCTGTTTTATTCAAATTCCCTCTTTCACTTAATAACTATTCTAATAATAAAACTTAAGATAGAAAATTTTTAGGTCTTTGTAGGTTAAAAAAGCGTGCGTATTATATAACATTCTTGCAATGTTTAATCCTTCAAACTTGATTAACCTTTGCTCATTTGAACTGTAAATGACTTCATCTATAATTTGGACAAATTTACAACTTACTGGATATAAATCTTTATCTATAGTAATTTAAATGGATTATTTCAAGATATTGCATACATTGTGTATTTACGAACATGTATGAAATAATATTTTCTTTTGTTTTAGAGGGATGCTTTATCGTACCGGAATTCATCTGAGAATTGGAGCAACATATTTCCGATTGAATCCAAAAGGGAAAAAAACTCAAAATTTTTGGAGAATAACGATCGTCTTCAAATTCATTACATAAAAATGGAAAAAATTATCGTGGATTGGTATGAAAGTTCTTATAAAAACAATCGATTCGATGCTCATTACTACGCAAATATTAGTTCATGCCTCATGTCCAAGAAAAAGTGTGAGTTACCAAAAGTAAAAAGTTTATTTTTGAATTAAATTAAGGTTATTTAAAGAAATATTATCATTACCTTCATTAATACCTACATGGGGTTTTCATTCCCAGAAAATTGTAGTTCAGCAAGATCCCAAGAATTCAATTTTGAAATTTTGGTATTATAAGAAATTCCGAATTGCGATCGTAAATAATAAATACTTTGAATTTTAAGTAATTTATTTTATAGTTTTAGAAGAAAAAAAAAGTAATCTAGTTTTACCCTTACATTCCTGAAAGATCCCAAAATAATTCATGCTTCCTAAGTTCAAATGTGAAGTTATGATAACAAATTCATTTGTAAGTTTGTTGTAAGTACTCCTTGGGGATCATTTTTTGTCATTTGCACTGAAAAAAAATTTATCTTAAGTCAATTGTTTTTATTCAATGAATAATTCGTTTTTAATTATTAATTTTTTTTTTTTTTTTTTAATAATATTTTATTTATTAGCTAATTATTACTTTATACTTAGATCTCAAGGATAAAAAATAATGCTAATCCATGATAAAAAAAACGGGTGTATTTTTAGTTGGCCCTTTTTTTTAGAATCGTACGTGGGAAGAAGGAATGATCTTTTCCATAGCAATTGTCATTATCATTTAGTTCCTGAATAGTGAATATCCTTTTTCCATAGATTCAATTATATTCAAAACCTGATTTAACACTCGTATGTCCTCATATAAAATCGAGTGTAACCCTGAGGGTTTGTTGCGGAGTTATAATTGTTGGACTCAGAGTAGAATTGGGGATAGACATCGGAGTAATTCTAGCAAATGTCCATGTTTATATCCTTTTCTCCTTTTCCCCTTATCACAGCTGATTGTAGTTGATATAAAGAAACGTCATGAACATTATACTTTCTCTCCTCCAAAACATTCTTCAAATTGTGAGGGTTACCATGTTAATTTTCGGGTCCTTTTTTTAAGACATGCCCATTCTGCATTGGATTCTCATCATAAATGATTCTGCTGCTCATTTTTCTTTAATTCTCTCTCCTGCTAATACATTACTAGTAACTAGTGCTGGTATGGTCTCTAGCACAAC
This sequence comes from Lepeophtheirus salmonis, assembly GCF_016086655.4. Classification (NCBI taxonomy): domain Eukaryota; kingdom Metazoa; phylum Arthropoda; class Copepoda; order Siphonostomatoida; family Caligidae; genus Lepeophtheirus; species Lepeophtheirus salmonis. Next base: position 20,089,163 of record NC_052136.2, read on the forward strand.
GATAACACACGCTGCACGCTGAATATAGGTACACTCTGCCCTGTAGTTGGACACTTCTGTTTTGGGGGACGGAGAAGTATAGAGGAAAAACAAAGAAAATCCTTATTACTTAGATAAAAAGTTATCTTATGTCAATAAATAATAATCAAGGAAGACTAGAAACACATGGAAGTGAAAGAAAAAACGTGCCCGGCCAAGAAGAGGTAAACATTTCTAGCCTAAATACTCAAAATTTATAACCTACTAGAATATAATTGAAGATGGGGATAATTTGTTGGGGAAAAAATGATAACTTCGAATATTGTAGATGATTAATGTTTGCTGAGTTAATGAATTGTAGGAATTGGTTACAAATATTATCATATATATCCGTGTCTTTCTGAATCTCATTGGATCCCAAAAAAGCTGCAACGTTGATGGCTTCCGTTACAGTGTTGATTCTTTCAGAAAATCTTAGATTATGGTATACACAGCTGTTTTTGAGTTGAGTATGATTATGATATATTTTGAATAAGCTGGCAAAAATATCAAATTCTTTGTCATCTGAATGGACTATTTTGACCAAACAACATTTGGAACTTGTAGTAAAACAAATCTTGAATGCAATGTTTCAGGAGAGAGATACATGCTCGGCAAGTATTTTTTATCGAGAGGACTGTTTGCAAAAACTTATCATTTTTCGTTTGCTTTGAACCGTTCATTTTTGTAACTGGAAACTTTGGCTGGTAGTTTAGGCTCTCGTTGGTCTAGGGATGGGTGGTGGTGATGATAGGTAGGGAGGAAGATTAGGCGATTGTGATGGAATGACATCTTCTTTCAAACGTCTGAAAGATAAAAAATATTCAAAATGTACCCGTCTTATTGTAATTAGTTAAATTCATTACCTGAGCTGAAGAGATCTCCCTTTATCACGTCTTGTGTCCACAGATACAGCAACGAAATCATTGGACGTAAAATGTTTGCCACGCAATCTTGAGCTAGCTGATGGCGTCTAATAAGTAATGACTTGTGTCACTCGGAATGGACCTTAGCCACTTGGCCAACATGAGTCCACCATTGGGAAGTGATGAATACTCACCTCAGAATCCTAACTTGGGCTGGAACTACATCTTTGAGTAGGACACGTATAAACCACGGCCGAGGCTAATTTGAAGGAGTGTGATCGACAGCTAACAACATAGCAAGGTAAAATAATTCATATTTGAAACATCACCTCTGAGTGGTAGTAAAAAAGCGCACTTCCATGTGTTTTGCAATAATATACATACTTATGTGTAGTGCTGGGACGATTCCAAAAAAATTCCAGCAGCGATTCTAGTAAAAAATCCAAATGTCGATTCCAATACTTTAATATTTAAAAAAATAGTTAAAAAATACAATTTTGCTATAAATTTCTAAGAATTACAATTGATAAAATAAGTCGCCTTCCTTTATTTAATTTAACTAATATTTATAGTGATGTGCCGAGAATTGAATTTTGCTGCATGCGTATTTTTGATTCTCTTAAAATAAAAATAACAGAACAGTCGAGGAATAACGAACTTTACTCGTTACTCTCTTGAATACTCGTTAATTGCCTGAATTATCGTTAATTACCAGAATACGTGTTAGTCACCATAATACTTTTTTTCTCTAAAAAACTCGTCAGACAAAAAAAAATCAAAATTTTTTAAACAAATGTTGAAACTTGTATTTGAAAAATTGTTTTCGTAATTTATTTTCCAAGATTAAGATTTTAAGAATTAATTTAACTTATTTAAATCATAGTCATAAGCGTAATTCAACAGTTTAATATAGTCTACACAGGAATATTTTACTATAGTTTGGATATAACTTATAATCAATATGTTTTTTATTGGTACTGATGCTTGTTAATATGAATGCATATGATAATATTTAGAAAAATAAATGTTTTTAGACAGCTAATATTATTTTTTTCATATTCATTCTTAAAGAGGGAAAATTGATTTAAAAAATATATATTTATTGAATAGGAATGCCTATTAAAATTTTAAAACCAGTAAATTCACTTCAAGTTATAACTACTATTTAAACAAAGAAGATAATGATAGTTACATAGATAATACTTTAGTACAGAAATGCTAAAATTGAGGAATAGGGATTATATTTATGCTTAAATCTCAAAGGATATGCCAAAGGAATTAATAGCTAGCAAATCAATTTTGACCATTCATATTTATGTTTAATAGCGCCCTCATGCATTAGCAAATATTCATTTATTAATTATCATTCATCTATCTTAATGCAGACAAGTTTCTCTTATGTCTATTGGTACGAGCAAGGTTAATAGAAATATAAGATTAGACCATCATGTAATCAGGCTAGCTATAATTTTCAATCTCATGTATTGTTCCGACTGCTGGGCAAGACACGCAGATTTTTACAAAACACGCAACCACTCATATTTTATGACGTCACTATTGCTAGAATTTTCAATTTTATGTATAGTACCGACTGTTGGGCAAGAAAAACAGATTTTGACAAAACACGCAACGACTCATCTACTATGACGTGTATATTAGAAGCTTGGTAGAAGTCAAACATTAGTTGTAAACGCGTGATCCTATAACCTTGGATCTGAGGGGGACTTTTGAGTGTCTGCACTCCCGCTTGTCTAGGAAAATCAAAAAAGATTCCTTTTGAAACGAACTGGAATTAAGAGTACACACTGCACAAAAGTCAACAAGTTTCTACATAGTGTTGCCTGTGGGAAAACATAAATTATAAATTCCACATAGAAAGGAAGTCAGTTTTGAAAGATTTACATGTTATAATCGGCTCGAAAAAGAAAATCAGAGAATTATGTACATTATAATAGTACATAAGAATCGGAATCGCAAATTAAACATTATTTTCGCAATGCTGATACCAAAAAAAAAACCACCCAATTCTCCAATTCTGATTAATCATTCCATCACTACTTATATGTTACAAATATATATTATATTTATTTTATAACTTTAAATGTTAACTAGATTGTAATTTAAAAAAGAAATAATAACAATAGATATAGAATTTAAGAAATAATGTTAGAAAAAAACATACAAAAAGTATATCTCACTTTCTATGTCCTATTTTATAAAAAAATAAGGAGAAGGCTGAGCAGATTAAATACGTTAAAAGAAGTCAAAGAAGAAAAAATATGAAAAAAAAGAGTGTATTCATAATAATATCCAGGTTATTTCCTTGTTCTGCTTAATTTTTTTGCATTTGGTTTTGAAAGGATTTGTTAAGTTGTGGAGCTTTGAAGATGAAGATATCTTTACACTTCTTGGTTTTAAGTTGGAATCTATTTGTTAATAAAATTAATTTTTTTAAAGCTTCCTATTAATGATTTTTATAACTTCAAATATAATAAAATTAAAATAGCCAATGAAAAATTAATTTTTTTTTTGTTTATATTTAGTTTCTTTATGTTAAAATTCTAAACTAAGATGATCTACATTATGGAACTTTGAAATGACTGTCCCTATCTCCTTTCCGATGAAATAGTTGGCCCCATTGAGACCAACCGATCTTCATTGGAGAGGAAATATCCGTAATGTTTTGCAACGATCGTATTCTCCGCAGAAATTAGAGAGGAGACGAAGAAACATAAGATTAATAACTGCTCTGAGGGTTCTACAACCTCTTCACAGAAGGAGTATAAAACAGAATCAGAACTTGATTTATTTGTGAAAATGAACTATGTGGCCACTCTATATTGCAGCCCTTTTTCATTCATTGTGGTAAAAGGATTCTTGTGAATCACATCCAGGCTAACCTGATTAAGTTAAGCTCTGTTTCTCTAACATCTTTGCTGAGCTATTCTAGAAGCAGAGTTCTTATTCTTAATTTTGCTTGCCACTAATTTTTTCCAAAGTAGGGTTGATGGCACTCTCATTAAAAGTTAGCATGGTCGATGGATTTTGAACAATAAATAGTTAAATACTTGGATATATGAATGATTGAGAGTAGATTGTAACTTGTTCTTAACTTGATCTTCTGGGTGAGATTCTTGTAATGGAAAACTTATAAGGCATTATTTGACTACATCGGTGACATTAAACTTGACCAATATAAACTTTTACTAGCGAAAGTCTTCTAACTTCTACACAATAATAGAATTAAATGGAAACTTTCTTTAAGATCTTGAAGAATGATAACTCTATCTATCTAACTTTATGTAATGCATTGTCTTTTATTTACTTTTAAATCATGACGTAGGGATTTGTTTTAAATAGATAGGTAGGTGTTTTTACGAGTTTGTATATTTTAATAGTCATAGTATGTACATCCTTTTAAATGTAATCCCTTACAGAGTGTATGATTGTACCCCCAATCCAAAGGTGTTCTTATTGACTTTACTCCGGTCCGTTGCTTCCGTCTGTGTGGTGGTGTTCGTAGAACATTACACTTTAATTTTACATTTCAATTATTGAGAGATATAATTTTTTTAGTTTATAACTTGCTATGTAATAAATAAGTGGGTGAATAATAATGAATTATTTTGAATATGAAGCCTCTATAAACTTGTTTTAGTCTCTGACTTCTCAATTAATTTCCCCCCCCCCGGAATATTATATTTATCTATATTCAACGCAACCTAACCCGCTTATTTTATTAAAAATTTTAATAGTATATTTTAAATGTGAATGTCTGTGTGTTTGTACCTCTATTACGGCCAAACTACTGAATGTATTTTTCTGAAATTTTTTATGTAGGTTTTATAGCTCCAAAAAGGGTTTGGTAATATTTTTTTGGTCTTTGGGGTCATGCCGGCCTTAAAATATAATTTTTAGACTTTACCTACACAACTTGAGGGCCGGGTATATTTAAGCTATTAAAAGGGTTCTTTGATACTCAAGGAAGCAGTGGTGGAAGCCCACAACCCGTAGACGGGGTGTATTCAAGCATATTAGAAGGGTTCCTTGGTAAGTAGAAACACGGCGAGAGTAAAATTTTATACTTTATTTAGTTCAGCACTTCACCTTTACAGCCTGACAGCAGGGGGTATTTTGGGATATTAGGAGGTTTTCTTGATGCTCGGGGAAGAGGTCGCATATAAATTTAATTTGCCTCGAGCGCAGCAGTTCACCTGTAGAATCTGTGGGCAGGGGTTGTATTATAACATATTAGAAGGGTTCCTTTGGGCCTAGAAACGCAGCAGCGATAGGGTTTAAAATGCATTTTGGCACAGTACTTCATCTGTACAATCTAAGAGCTGGGGTATATTTTGAGATATTGGAAGGTTTCATTGATGCTCAGGAAAGTGGATGTAAGACTGCGAATTCAGCGTCTGACCTAGAATAAAGCAACTACTTCCTCATCACGTGAATGAAGAGTGCCTTTATAATTCCTATACGTTAGTATACAGATACTCATAAAACCAACATGAAAATAAATTTTAAAATTTTACGGTGTTTATTTTTTATCTAACATTAAGTAGAAGAGTTATTAATTAATTCAAATTTCTTAATGTCCCTGCAACGCCGGGCAGACCTACTCTAGCAAATATAAAAAACTAAATTGGCTTAAAGTCAATATAAAATCAATCTTTTTTAAAGACTTTTTGTTAGATTGAAATATCAGGTCTATTCTATAACTTCAGTTATAATATAAAGCACCTGAAGAAAAAATAAAAAGATATTAGCTTCTAAGTAAGGTTCTTAATTTACTCGATTTTTTTGTTGGTTATATTCATTTTCTATTAATTTTAATCAAGATAAAGTAATAAATAGTTCATTTTTCAAACACTGAAATGTTTGTATCAATTTATTATTTACTTTGATTTTCATATATATAGTTCTTTCATGTCGAAATATCTCACTGAATCATAGTTATTCCATATAAACTTGATTTTTATGTAAATGCTTTAAAGGCTAAACCTTTATACTTGTAAAAGCTTTTTAAAGTCTGAAAAACCCTCAGTTTTTGTATCAAACTCCAACCGGGGAACCCCAATAAAAAAACCTTAATTTCAGTATTACTCAATTTAATTAAAGTTTGCACCTTATAAAGATATAAAGTTATAAAAAAGTAAAAGAAATTTAACCAGAAATGTCCTAATAATTACTGACCCTAGGAAATAACTTTTTCTATTTTCATCTATTTCATATTTCATGGAAATAATGCAATACTTGGGATCATAAGAAATATCAATGTCCTTAAAAGTGCTCATAAACCAAAATAAAAGCTTTCATATTAAAAAAAAAAAAAAAAAAAAAAAAAAAAAAAAAAAAAAAAAAAGCTAATACCATTTATGTCAAAAGTTAATTAACAAAATTTCAACTTATCTTTATTTCCGGGGTTTAATGGTTATTTTATATTTTCTTTTGGGGTCTACAGATGGATTTTTTTATTGTGTATTAAAGATTGATACTCAATTTTCAGCATGAATTAAAAAAATAAATGTAAAACTACTTAAATTTGAAAAGATATCCTAAAAAGCAAACAAAATAAGGGGTTTCAAACAAACTAAAATATTTTTTGTAGTCATTCGATATGCTTTTGACGTTGTTGTTTCCTAAATTCACTTCATTTGGATCTTTATAAAATCTAAAAAACTTCCCATCTACGAGACATATATTTTGTTTGGATTAAATGAATAAGAGTGAAATGGTTATAGGGTTCGGTGATTAGAAAAAAATGGCTATATTCATTAAACGACGTCAGAAGCAATGGGAGAAACAAAAAAGCTATTTCTCATTAAAGTATTTTATACTAAAGTTTGTATCTTTCATATCGATAAGTTACTCCTTTGCCATTTATTATTTAGTTGAAATCACTTTGGGTCCAAGGAAATATTCCGGATCTATTGGAAAACGATTACTTGGTTGTAAAAATAAAACTGCCGCGCGCTTTAGTGCAGAGACTGGTAATTTGCCTAACTTGACAAAGAACAGATCAACAATATATGTATAGAATATATCAAGCCTTTTGAACTGGTTCCAAGATGTGCTAAGTTGATATCCGATCCCTCACAAATTGTAACTAACGCTAGTTATAGAAATGGCTTTATTAGAACTAGATTTTAATTTTTAGCAGAAATACCAAATTTTCCAAACAAAAATAAGTTTAAATTCTAAGTTTTTGTCTAGGATTATAAGTTTTATCTAGGTTATTTTATTGTTTTATGTTTTGTATTATTAATTTTAATACAAAAAGTACGTTTAAAAATTCACTTTTTATTTTTTTAGACATACAGTTTAAATATGTGAAAAAATAAATTTTTACAAAACTTTGAAGAGTGGTAGAGCCCTCCATATGAATGGACAACTTAAGTTTTTAATACTTCTTTCCTAATGTATGTAAAATTACACAAATTTGAAACTCTTGCATACTTATAACTAAAAACAATAACAACAATAACATAGACATAACACACTTATGTTTATGCTAAGGGCACTCTGTTAATTTGATTGTATACCGCAACCTTTCATTAAAAAAACTCACAAAAAGAAAACAATAACAAAAAATCAGTTGGTAGTTAGCAAATTCCATACATTCAAAAAAGAATTGTTATTTAATAATGGTAAGAAATTATTTTAAAATTAATAAAAGTTAATTCTATTTCTACCAATCAACGCTCAGAACACTGATTAAGGGGGAAGAGGCAGAAAAACAGACAGCTGACAACAAAATAAGTTGTAAATTTTTGTGTTAATGAGGTTAATGCCAGTAAAACCAAGATAGATGGTTTGTCGTTATATATAATTTAGATTTGATTAATTAAAGATTTACTATAGACGACTTTTGCGTTCAATCGGACTTGCTCTTGAGATTTTAGATCGGACTAGTTATCTAATAAAACATGGGCCAACAACAAAACATAACGCAAGAGGTTACTCAGATCCCGAGTCCTAATAAACAAACATCTATGAATTCTTTAGTATTCTTTATTTGATATTACTTTTAAGACTTTGGCTTCATGTAATAAGATTTAACACAATTCAAAACATTAAATTATATATTAAGGGGAAAAAGAGAAAAAATACATTGCGGGTTTAAATATAATTATGACAGAATTTAGATTACTTTGAGCTTATCAATTAAATATTTATTACTAAACACTTTCTATATTCATATATATCGTACAAAAAACTTAAAAATTATATTTTATTTAATAGAATTTTTCTTCAATAACATACTTCAACCGGCCTCGAAGTGACAAGCAGACTCTGATACAATAGCCTCCTCAAGTTTGTTCCATTTTTAACTTGTAGTTTCATTGAGGACACTCAACTTTTGTACAAGCTAATCTCATACGCAGGCCTCAATGCGTGTTCATATGTTGTAATCAAGGATGGAGGGTAAAGATGTTTCGGCAATAAAAAGCATTTTCACCCGAAATACATTTGTATTTTTAGTAGTATGATTTTCTCTTCCTATAAGAAGTCATTTTTTCCTATGTATAGTTGACCACGATACGCTTAATTCGTTACAAATTTTGTACACATTGTGCGCAGTAGGCCTAAAATATGAATGTGGATTTCCTATATTATCTCAAAAATGTGTTGAAAACTGTTTTTTTTTCTAAACGGAGCACAATTACAGTTGAATAATAATTATTCACGGAACTTTTGGATTGTGATTCATCATACTTTAAAAAATATATATTTAAATAAGTTTGTCAGTATTACATTTACACCAAGTTGTAAATTTCTGGAATAACTTTTTTTTTTTTTCTCAAATCCGAAAAAACTTTGAAATTGCTTTTAATTCTAACTCGAAATATTTTAGATAAGTTTCTTCGTTGTTGCTTATTTATTACAATTTATAGAATATTTCTTTGAAAACTCAAAACTCTTTACAAATACAGCTAGATCAATGGTATTTATTAATTCCCTTTAAAAAAAAGTTTTTGATGGGTTTATTACCTATTGGATAATAAAAATTCATTGAAGAAATGATGTCATAAATGCTCTTACGACAAGACATAATTCTCTACGTTGATTAATTCATATTTTATAATCAATAAATGACTTTATGTTACTACTAACTTATAAATAAATTTTATCGATGAAACCATCAATTTAGAAAATTTCCATTTATGTTAATGTGTTTCTGTACAAGTAAGAAACATGAAACCCTCTTGGGTCCCCATTTAAAAAAATAAACGATAGAAAGTTTATATATTTTCATATACACCTACCTAATACATATATTTGATTGGTATAATATAACGTGAGTTTCATATCAAAATCTGACAGATCTCTTGAGGCATGTCAAAAAGTAGTTTTCCATTTTATTTTTATGCAGGTATATACTTCATGAGTGACGTAATGATACAATGGACCTTCAACAACCTAATCCTTGCCTTAATTAATGGTAGAGATTCCTTATTCAGGTGGGAGCAAATGCGTAATCTCAATAACTTTTTTATTTTAAGAGATAATATATGTTTCCCCATCCTGAATGGTAGTGATATTAAATACATAGTTTCTTGGACTTCATTAGTTTTGATAAACAAAATCAATTTGAAATCGATTAAAAATAAGAAATTTTAGGAGAAAAACAGTATTGCAGAAGTGAAATCATCCCCCCCCCATTAGAAAAAATATTTCAATACTTAATTGCAGTAGTATGGAAACATCGGGACTATTTGGTATATTTACCACATTTTGTCTTATTACTCAGCTTATAAAAGTGAAGCTGAAATCTGAGTTTATGTCTTGCAAAGTTAAAAAAATATACAGTTTTTGACAACGATTTCATATGATAGTTAATGGTACTTTAGTAGTAATATATGTTGGTAATTGTTTTACCTAACTTATCCCATCGATTGAGCAAGTTATCGCAGTTGTGATAATCAATACATATTTGAAACAAACTTTTATTGAAAAAAAATATATTTTGCAAATAATATAATAAATATCTACATTATAATTATGTTTCGATTGTAAATTAATTTTTTATGGAATGGCATGAAAAACTTTTGTTTCTGGCTAATTTACAAAAAAAAAAAAAAATATCATTTGTTATCAAATTTATTTTACCGATGTAGATATTGATCACATAATAATATGAAAACACCAAAATTAATGGCGGCAGTGATAGTTTGAATTTCAATATTATTTGAAGTTTCTATGAGTTGTGCTTGCTTCAGCACTTTAGTGGAATAACTACCTTTTAGTGCACTTTAGGTTCTTTAAAGGGGGTGAGTACAGACAATTCTGAGCTGAGACACATTCGGAGTAATTTTTTCTAAAATTCAAGTAGTCACTTAAATTCTTAAACCCTTGTGATTGAATAAAAATACAATATTTTTCTTTAATTTAAGAGTTAAATAAAGTCAATCGGTTAAGTATGTGAGATATTAGTGTTTCATATCAGAAGAGAAAATATGAATATTTTCATTCCCTAAATTTTTATTTAAATGCACACCTCAATAAAACTTTACGAGCTAAGTAATATGCTAAAAAGTGGATTTTTTATCAACTAGCCCTTCTGTTGTATACTGTAATACCTCATAATATAAAACAATTTGTTTGTTAATGCATCGAATAACGAGTGTTGTTTTCAATTTGGTAAACGAGTGATATCTTTGATTACGAGTAATTTTTTATTACTTGTAACTCTCCCAATAAGACTAACCCTGTGGAATACAATCATCGTTCCAGAACCATTCAGGTTCTTATGAAAATAAAATTGGTCCTTGTCATCGAATTGAAGTAAAATCATTTTTGAAAAGGCAGGCAAGCTTTAGGTAGGTTTTATTAAAAATTATTTTGGATTAAGAATACTTCTCTGAAACGAATAATGATCGAAATCTGATGTATTAAATTATTAACTTTAAAAAAAAATCATAAATCTTTTCAGGTTGTTATTATCGAAGCACTAAATCTCGAATATTTTTAACCTCATTTTGCTTCTGAATACTTTAAAACTGAAGTGTTTTTCATCCTAAAATATAAATTAAAATTGCTTAATTTTTGATTTTGACATTACTTTTTCCTAGGGTATGAATTATACTGATGTCACAAGAAATATAAGCACACACATATAAAAATAAATAAATTGAATATTTTCAAGTGATTTTTTTAGATAAGCTATATAAATAGTCAAAATTGAAGTTAACAATACTTAAAAACCTGACCTGCTACACATATTTTCATAATCAACGCATCAAATACTGCTACAACAATGTATGTATAATATACAATATACAAATTTATTTGACATTTCGTCATATCTGTAGGTATTAATAGAAATCAAATAAAGGTTAATTCTGTACCCCAATAAAATATAAATATATAATTTGTTATACATTGTTCTAAAATAAATAATTTATTCTTACAGATGAGGATCAAGATATAGAAGCTTAAACGACTTTCAAGAAAAAGAAAACCACTTAATTCATAACATTATTAAATATTTATTGATGATTAATTATTAATTGAAGGATCCGTACTTATCATAGGCTGAGTTTGAAATTTATACTAGGGGTAGGGAGAAGTTTAAGACTTTGAAATTCGTTGACGGGATGACCAAATTGTATTTATATAAAATATACATGTTCAGTTCATATAGTAAATCTTGAGGTTCAGAGACCGGACTCCTGGACCTCCTGTAAACTTCGCCTATGTTTAAGTATATACCTAATTATACAAAATCATTTAAGTGCAAAAAATAAAAGTGATAATATTTTTTTTTTCTCCGAACATATCAAAAGATACATGTGTATTAAGATACTCGTATTTATTTGGCCAGTTCATAATTAAATTTAAACATATTGACTATATATATATATATTTGTTTTTGTTAATAAAGTTTAATGTAAGATATTTCTTCCCATTCCACCCAAAAACGGTGAAATAGGAGTCCATCTTCGTGAATGTCCTATATGATTATTATTAGTATTGGATTTGATTTAAAACCAACGAGTATCAATTAATTGAATTTTGAGTCGAGATAAATGAAATGAAATCATCTTTATATCATACGAATGGTTTACACACAAGGATGAGTGAATCTGATTATTTTTCTGATCATGAAGTAAATGGTATCTTCCTGGAGTCATAGATTATTATCTATGGGTTTAATTGTATTCCACTACCCCTAATATAACAAAAGTGTTATATGGACGGTATAGTCCCATGCAAGATGTCTACAGTTTGGTTAAAGAGGTGTAATTTTCCTCATTTTTTGTGAGTGCTGAGCCAAAGTTTACTGTTTAGAATTGTTTAAAATGAGAAAATATGATTTCTTGAAAGCTTATACAATCGGCTATCATTTTAAAAATAGCTAAATAGCACATTGGATATTTTTTCAAGTATTTGTCAAGTAAATGAACTCTGGATCTTGAAGTGTGCTATGAATATATTTGCACATACGTGCATTTTTTTATTTAGACATGTCTTGACAAAAGTACTGTAATAAATATTCATACACAGCTAGTATTACTTAATACATAAATATATATTTGCTTTTCTCAAAAAGTGACTATGTCAAAAAGAAGCACTTTCGTAAATTAAAGTCTTATATAACTGATAACATATAATAGGGACAAAATAAAACAACGTTGAAGAAAAGATTAACCTTATGTAAATGAATAGGAACATCATTAAAAGAGGTCTTTCTTGATTATTATAAATGTCAATTTAAAGAAGAAGAAAAATAAACAAAAATAGGATTGTATTATTATCATAAGTGATGAGATTGAAAATAATTATAGATTTTTTTTTTGCAAAATGCACGAAATCAATCATTTTTAGCATTAGTGTTAAAAAATTGGAACAAAATGAACCAAGTATGTATGTGAGAGAAAATTGACTGCATATATTTAAAAACCAAAGAAATGTTTAAAAAGGATATTCATGCTCTGGTTTAAGAAGCTTTTCTGCATTAATTCCATGAACAGACAATCTTTTGGGTTTTAACATAACACCATGATTAGTTTTAGCTGTAAAATAACGCTTTTCTTCAACAATACCATCATGTTTTCCATTAGGAGAGCGGAGTTCGAGTCCAACCCATATTCCAGAGGCAAAATGAACCCTTCCAACGAACCGAACAATGCCCATTTCCTGCAATAATAAGGATAACTTTTGTAATATACAGTAGTATAAAACTAATAATAGGCTTAGGAGATGGAAGGACAGCAAATTAGGCTATATTCGGGCAATAAGCCATAAATGAAGAATAAAAAATAAAAAGTTTTGTTTTCTAAAAAATGCAATCGAAGAAATGTACTTTCTAAAAAAGATGTTTTTAAAAAAAAATTATTTCCATATTGGTATTGGATTGGCTATTAATATTCGGGCAAACGTGAAGTTGTTGTCCCTCTAAAATATTATAATCTCCTATTCCTAGATATGAAGCTAACATTACCTTGTTATGAACACAAATGGCAGTCGTTCCTACTTCCAGAAACTTTTGTCGATTTTCAGATTTCCTAAATTTGTTATAAGAAACAGCACCAACGGAGGCCCATTCGTTTGCTGAGGGCGTGTTTCTTCGCATGGATTGACTACGATTCATAGTGCTAGTGGAAGCCATGTTTGATGATTTTGTAGTTGTGGATTGAGGTCGATTGATACTCTCACTCTACAAGAAAACAACAAATATTGAGTGGGTCGATAAAGTTTACATAAGTACAAACAATACATATAACACCAAAGCTAGAAGGTAGAACATAAAATAGAATGGAGTTTGTTTGTTGATTCATTTTAATCAAGAACCCAACGAAACTTTCTCCGTTTAAATAATGTGGTAAGTAAATTAAAAATAATAAAATATGAGAACAGGGTAGCATGGAGAAGAAAGAAAGAGAGAGATAAACCCAAAAAACACCACCACCTGTGAAGATATGAGTTCTAAAATGATAAATATCTAAGAAATAAACAGTCCCAAATAGGTGAAAGTGCAAATTACATAAGAAATTAACATTTTAATCAAATCAATCACATTTCCTCAATTTTAAATCTCTTTTGCAAAGATAATAATATTTAAAAAATTGTATAAAAATTATTAAAAAAAGTGCCTTGTCAAAAACAGTGTTTTGAGAATAAATATAACAATAGAAGGATCAAGGTTACCAAGTCATCAACAGATGAATTTATAGAAATTTGCATCTACATTAAGTTACCTATAATATATAAATATACTATTTCCTCGAGTAACCTTGTCCTTAGAATAATAAAAGACATTGTATGACGACTCCTTATAAAATAAATGAAAGGATTTTTTCCAAAATGCCTTGTGGCTCAAACACTTTTGTCAGTGAACAAGTCATTTCATAATAACCCATTAATTCATTTTAAATCATTGGACTAACTTACTCTGCCAATTGTATGTCTCAAAGAGAGGGATCGCTTTGTTGGCCTTGTAGTTTTATGAACAGAAGGAATTCTTCGAACGGAACTATTGATGGATGAGGAAACTTCCCTTTCAGAGTAGCTTGATAAACTCCTAGGATGATCTCTGAGTAATCCAACCTCACTCTTACTCCTAGAATTACTATTCGAATTTCCAATTAATAAATCCTTGAATAAATTAGCCTCAGTGACAAAAACTCCGTGATCTGCTTTTGAAGGAAAATATTTGACTCCACGAACGGTTCCGTCGTGTTTACCGAGCGCCTCGTCTAGTTCTACTCCGTACCACCTGGAATATTTAATACATAATGATATTAGTTTTTCTTCCTTTGTGAATCATGGGGTTATCACTTATCATCTACTTGGAAGGTTGTGCTCAATACACATAGGAGGCGTACGTAAAGACCGCCCCATTATATGTATTCCTTCCTCAGAAAAGGCACACTCGTATTTACGGGTAGTTAGTTGTGTATATATTTTGTATGGAATATTATACCGATGTATATATAAGACACATATAAGCCCTATGTATAATATTATATTGTAGAATATGTACACTGAATAATGTGTGCACGTCATATTCGATGACTACAGTCAAATAGGAAATTGAATCCTTCATAATCAGTGGAAGCATAACTACACGTATAATAGGGAGTATGTCTGAGCAAAAAAATGACTGAAAATAAGTGTCGCTTTATTTGGATAAATGGTAATTTATACATTATAAGTGTCATAATTAAGTCATAAGACTTTTTCAAATAGAATGAATAGGCTAAAATGTGATGTAAAATGATATCAATTTATATATAAAATATAAAGTCAAAGAACAAATTGAACATTTTAGTAATAATCAAGATTAAAACAGGATGATATTATAATATGTGCTTAACTAAAGCTTCCAATATAAATTCTCAATAATCCTCAGTCTGTAGAAAAAGCATGTCATTAGATGCTCCTTTACACAATGTAACTCCATGATACATAATTAAAAATATACATCATTTATCGTGGGAAAGATAGCGTAGTTTGATTCAAGAACCTTATTTGTCTATGTTGATTTGTACATCCTAAAATTGTACGTAATTCAAGGTTACACTTTTATGAAATTTCCTTAGAGATACATATTATGTTATAATATGTATTATACATAGTACATTTGTATGTATGCATGCATAAACGTATATTGTAGAATTTCCACCTCATTAAACATTCAAGGGTTTTAATTTTAGTTTATATATAAAAATACATTCGGAAAGAGGGCCTAATTGTGGCTCGTCAACACAAAAGTAATCAATAATGATTCATCTTGAAATAGAGTCTGGATTATTACATTTATTGGTTTCTTTGCTTCATTGCCAGATTGTATGTTTTTGTCAATTATTTCAATCAGTCACGATTGAAAAGGCTTCCGAGAAGGAGTGAAATATATTTTCTGTTTACAGAAAAAATCCATCTAAGATAGTTGCTGTTTGTCTTACTCCAAAAATAATCGTCAATTTATATTATTCAGCTAATTATTATGATCAATTTCTATCATCAAATTATTATGATTAATCCTTTAGGAAACATCCCCACAAATTGTTCTTAAAGTAGCAAAAAATAATTGTGACAATTAAAAAAATAGAAATTGATGGATTTTATATGAAATCCCAAGTTGGGGCCAAACTAAGTCTCGTATTTCAAATGAAGGTTTTAAACTATAGCTAAATTTATGGGTATGTCAATTAACCCCAGGAATGTGAATAAAAAGCCTATGATTGACCGAAATATGCCTATGAAATATTGGGCTGTATGTATGTAAAAAATATATTGAACATTTTCTTGATTTTTGTTCAAGATTGTTTTTTAACTCATCACCTATCTCGATATATAGAGATAAAAGCATATCATTCTCCGATAAATGATAAAGAAATTTAAAGGCAATACAAATGTATATTAGGTAGATATAGGAGATCCTATTGAACAAATAAATCAACTCGTCAACTCTCACAAAATATTATAAATAATTAAAGTCTCAATGATATATTATTAAAACCCCTATATTATATAGATAGTTTATTTTACGCTATCGAGGAATTTTAATAATAAAATATATAAGTTTATTATTATACTAGTATTAAATATGTACCTCCTTACTAAAAGTAGATGATATTTTTAGCTATCAAATGTACATTTCAAACTATCCTTTATATATATTTATATCCCTACATATCCACTACATACACATCTATGTAATCAATACCCCTTTCCACTGGCTAGTAAATAGTTGTTAAATAGTAGGTGCCTACTTATAAACCAAACAAATAGGACTGTAAATAGGTATATTGAAATCGTTATGGAAACAAAATCAATCAACAAAACATAGACTCAGTCCATAACCTATTCAACAGTCATGAATCAAATCAAACTACACATAGTGAAATGATTTATTTCCCTATAGACAAAATGAATGAATATTATAAAATTTTCCGTTCTTCCTGCCATCTAAAAGGATATGACATCATCTTATCACTCAGATGATGAATTGCGTATACCTACAATATTTTTGTAATTAAACTTTTGTATTCAATATACTAATGTACTAAATGTACATGATTAAAATCATCTAAAGACTGTCTGCAAAATGCGTGGTAAAGCATAATTCAACAATTTCACACAAAGAAACGCCAGTCATGAATGAATAATAATTAGTATAATATGCGTAATTATTAAATCAAACTTTGATTTGCAACGATTAAGATAGCAGTAAACAAAAATAACTATGGCAACTATAAATATGTCGCCAAACACAAATATATTTGTGTTTGGGTTCCCATAAAAGACGGGTTGTCTTTTAGAAAAGTAAAATAATTTGATGATAGTTTTAAAGGAATTTTAAATTTTTTTCCCCATGTTAAAATTTCAGTCTACGATTTGAATATCGGACCATATCGAAAAAATCACTTAATGGCTGCGCCGAAATAAAACAAAAAAACAAAACAGATATCCAACACTACTGCGTTCCAAATTTTGGACAAATTGGCAAAACGAACCATATTTCATGCCATTGGATATTTCTGGAGACGGATCCTTGCATCAATCTGTAAGAACTGATAATCGTGAAAAAGACCACGCACATGAAAAAGTTCTCCCACATAGCCCAAATATGATTATGAAAATGACTGAATACATAGTTATTCAACAATGTTCCTTCATGAAATCATCGATATTCACATTTTGTTAGGATTGTAGTATTTAGTCTTTTCATCAATAAATTGGGATTGGCGCTGAATTCAAGACTTATAATTATAATATATCATAATCCAAAGTACCTACATGATATTTTTCTTCCTTTAAGATGTTTTTAAAGGTATAAATATGTGCATGTATACCAAATATGAAGTGATATATGGATGTATAGATATTTATATTATGTAGTTTGGTGTAGCAACCTCTATTGCAATGAATTTTTTACCCACAAAATACAGGATTGATCTTATTTACTGCTATACATTTTATTTTTTTGAATTTTCAAGAATAAAATTTAAACGAGAGGTTTTGTGTAGACATTTATAAAACAAAATAATCTGAAAATAGGGCTTGGCATAACTTTTATTATATATGTCAGCCCTCAATTTTAATAATTGCCTTTATACAAGGCATATATCTCCAGTAGACCTTGATTATGTAGAGACTTGAGCTTGGTGTACTCCTTCTTGATGGAAGCCTCTATATATTGTCCACTCTTGTGAGGAGTAACACACATCATCTCTTGCAGACGCAAATAGATAAAGTAGCCCAAGGGATTCACTTTTGGAGAGGAAGATATCTACATGCTTTGGTCCCAAAAATACGGAAAGTTGTCTCACAGGAAGGCTTAGGTCTTGGCGGCGTGATGACACAGAGCTCCGTCTTGAGTGAAAACAAAACCCGAACTTTACAGTGTCCCAAGGTAGCATATTCTTATCCAGAAGTTCGATGTAGCATTTACATTGAGCCGTGCCTTCTGCTCTACAAAAATGGGAGGACAGACTTGGCCAGCGCTGGCCACTGGATTTTTTTTGTTATGAAGACATGTATCACAGAATCTAAGACATCATCTGGATGTGTGGCTGAGATGTAGCGGCTGTTCTGCTTATTCACAGTGGCACCAACGACGATTTTTTTCATCAGAAAACAAAAAAAACTTTGTCCGAATTTTTGTTGGTCTTGAGAAAATTTAGAATCTTTTTTGCCCTTTCCAACAGTCTAAGCTTGTTCCATTCAGAGATGAGATGTATGGTTGTCCTCGTGATTTTTCACCAATGTTATTCAGGATTGAAAATAATGAAATGTGTACAACTAGATAAGATCAACCCTGTAGTATTATATAACAAAATGAATTAAGTACTATTTTTCATACTTTTAATGTGGGAGTACCTAGAAAGGGCAGAGAGCGAGTGTCTCATTTCTGCAATTTGTATGTAAGTACTTTGAGTTATGATAATCAATATAATCAGTAGTGATGTTTAAAAAAATACCTAAAATCAACGTGGTAACTCTAACAATTTGAATAATGTTTTGGAGAAGAGCAACATAGCTGTCATGACGTTTCATTAGATCAGCTGTAACATGGGAGGAGGGGGAGAAGGAAATAAGCAAGGACATTGGCGAGAATTACTCCGATGTCAATCCTCAATTCTACTCTGAGTCCAACAAGGACTTACAATTAATTATAAATCCACAACAAATTCTTCAAGGTCACTCTCATACGAGCACTAGGAAATGTTCTACCAGGTTTTGAATGTAATCGAAAAGGAAGTTCACTATTCAGGAGTTAAATAATAATGACAACCACTGATAAAAAGAAAATTCATTCTTCAGATTACCTATTGCAAAAAAAAAAAAACCGGGCGAGCTAAAAAATATACATGATTTTCATCATTAATAATTGTTAGTGATGCATAAAATTGGTCCTGCCGGTATATAAAAATAAAAACCGAAAATTAACACGGTAATCTTGACAATTTGAAAAATGTTTAGGAAAGGAGCTTAGACATTTTTTAAGTTTTTTTTATCACTTTGGAAGTCTTTTAATAAATTTTCTTCAAGATTTATTGGAAATTTGACAATTTAATGTAGTAAAAATGTCGCCTTCAATTATGGGTCAATTTCTTACGTCATACATTGACTCATGCTTAAAAGAGACGCCATCATGGCGGCTCAAAATTGATATTTAAAAAAAATATGAATTATAAATTTATTATAAATCTGGATAAACCCCTTCAAATCCCCTTTCCTATTAAAAAAACAAAAAAAAAAAAAAAAACTGTTGCGTTAATTACTACTTGATTCGAATCATAAACAGTGTACATTTGTAAATAATCAGAGTAATATGTGTTGGAAAATCCCCATGAAATGTCTAAATTTGTACAAATTTTTAACCGATTAGGGACTAGAAAATTAGGAATTAGGATAACCAGATAAAAATATTTCAATTGTAATAGTCAAATTTGATCGACAATATGAAAATAAGATTATATATATTTAATACGATTTAGTGTCAGATATATAATAAAACTAGGCAATAGTGGACCTCATGTAAGAAAAAAGTATGTAAGTCCTTTTATTCGTTGGTCCCATTTTGACATCCAATAGTTCACTATTTTGCTTAATATTAATGGAAAAAGGCGGTTTATTCTTTATAAAACTTGGTTGTTTAGGTCCCCAAAATGACTAACATCAAACATAATGAAGTCACATGAAAGCGCTCAATATCAAGATTGGATTATACATTAATTAACTGTTTGATTACCTAATACAAAATAATAGTCCACAATTATGACGTAATATCTCCAAGTGTTAATCTTATGTTGATATCATGAGTTTCAGTACTTCAAATGAGGACTTATGCTATAACAAAGTAATCTACTTAACTATCCAAACTTAACAAAAACTTTCTGCAGATTAATTAATCATTGTGAAATTGAAAATAAATCAATGTAGAAATACACATAAAAATACTCGATGAACAAAGTAAAAGAGAACCAGAATTTTTCACAACATCATCAAACAATCAAATCTTACTCAAAGAGCCTACCAAACATTGATTTCATGTACATAGAATATGTGTGGGTGTTTGTAAAGGCATATTTATTTTTATCATTATTGTTTACCTATGACTAATATACTTTTTCTTACTTTATTAAGACAGTATGTATATGTGGTAAAATAAAAAGTTGGTTCATACAAGTTTTTCCACTTTAAATTATACGTAACTAAGTTAATATCTATAACTATTTCAAATACATTTTAACATGCTCCATTGTTTAATAAAAAATACATGACCCATTTAAAATAAATGGCATCTATTATATGTACAAACATATATAACTTATTACATGTTTAACAGACATTGCATTCTTTTATAGCTTGTATTAGCCTTCCTGATATCCCCATATTTATCTACATGATGTTTTATCTTTTGTGTTCAAGGAATAAAATTCATCAAGGACCTGCATATGAAATGACGTCTTAAACATTTTTATAATATATTAGAATCCTTGAGTAGAATTAATGTCTCGTTATTCGGGACGTCAGAAAAGTGAGATAATTAAAGTTCCCTAAATTAAAAAAATTACTCGTTTATGATCTATTTTGCCCCCCATTGGTACATAGAAAATACTAACCCGCTTGACTTCAGAGAGGAATTAAATTCAAATTTTTTGGTCAAATACAAAATACCAATTACCAATACTACTGCTTGGGAGTTATAAGGAGGTACCACTAAAGTTTTAAAGCAAGTAACGAAACGAGGACTCATGTGATCAATAACTAAAAAATGTCTTGGCGCACAGAATTTTTTTTGTCGCTAGAGGTACAGTTTAGTTATTATTTTGATATAATTAAGAGTTATGACGTTATCTAATACATTTTACTTTTAACAAGATGCTCAGTCGAGTTCCAGAAGATGGACTTAGCTTAGCTAGAGAAGATTTTTATCATATGGAGCTTTGTTAACCCACTAATTTTTTTATTCGAGTTCAAAAATGATGTTAATTAATGTAAAAATATATACGAGTATTTTATAATTAAACAATAGAGTCAAAGTTAAGTCTCGATCCCAAGTTTATTCTCAAACTATTAATTATTATAATTAATAACAATCAATAAATCATAAATGTATTATTGAAAACTTTTCTTCTATTTGGTGGGATATTTAAAAAAGGAAAAATCAAAGGATAAAATAATTTCTTCTTTCCCCACATGCAATTTTAAAGTGATTCATCAATAATCTTTTTTATTATATAGTTCAAATACCAGACTACTTCAGTAAAAAAAATAACAGAGTTTACGTCATATGAAAAGCAGCACCTAGCGAAATAGTGTTAAAAAGCTGCACCATTGTATCTCCTCAGGCTTCCGGTCGCGTTTCGTTACTTGGTTTAAAGCGGTAGGTGTCACTAAGTGGTAAAACATTCAGCATTTGTTCACAGACTGAGTGTTATATTTATATCATAAATTATTCTGATCTGGAGATCTCAAGAACGTTTTTGAACAAAAAAGAAACGATACACTCTAGCTTATAGGTAGTAGGTACACATCTTATTAAAGGCTGTAAAAAAGATTCTTGAATGAACTTTAGAATCATGAATACGTCTATGTGAGACCCTTTATCATCCTCATTTTGACTTAAGTAGTAAGTTCTAAAAATACATTGAAAAATTACTCTGAAGCACTAATCAAAGTATCAAATTATATAAATAATATGTTAACTCCTTGTTTTGCATCTACATACATGCAAGAGTTGTAAAAGATAACTTCCATTTAAGAGAATAAGATATAGATGTTGCTTATAAATATTATTTATCTAACAGGCCATTTGGGTAGTAAAATGATATTAGAAAAAATCGTTACTTGGCGCAAGTTGCATTTTCAATTTATCCAAGTTTGAACGGGTTCTGCTCCAGCACTTTTTGTGGCATAACCACCTATTTGTGATAGATTGGTGGTGAGTACATCTGTTTTTGAGCTGTGGCTCATTTTCTGAATTTAAAATCTCAGAATAAATATTTCATGCTCATTAATTTTCTTCTGAAACTCAAGTATTTGAATAAATTCTTAAGCCCTTTTATGAAAGTATAATTATTTGTGGGTTAATTTAAGAGTTAAATGTACTTATTTGGTTAATTGTTTAATAGATGGAGCAAGTTGGTTAAAAAAATTGCAACCAAAAAAAATTCATAATATAGCTTAAGTACCATGGCATTAATCATGTTATGAAATTGTTGTCAAAAGTTACAACTTGTCTTTAAATTTGCCAAAAAATATAATCAGATCTCAATATCACTTCAACATGCTGAATAATGTGGTTAATAAGTGAATTTTGCACTGACAAACCCTACACTCCCCCAACTCACAATGGGGCAAAATATCACAATACAGAGCGTGTGGACTGTGTGTTACGTAAACAGTCAAACTACGTATGACACCATAATAGCAAAAAAACTAAAATTAGCACTACAACATATGTATTGTATGTGCAATCGAGTTAGCTAAGACTCTACATCCAGTAAACAGCTATTTGTAATAATACAACAATGAACATTGCAATTTTTCGTATGCATCTCCCATGCTCAATTAACTTAATATAACTTATTTTTTATATACACGGTTGTTCAATAGTTTTAAACCTCTCATTTCACATCGTAATTATTTTGGCTCCAAATCAATCAATCGTAAATATGATTGGCTGACATTGAAAAAAGATTCAATCCTCATCAAAAGGTATAAATAGGGTCAAACAAATTTTCAATCACTCATACAGAAGGAAGTTGAAGTTTTTCTTAACTACGGAAAAATACTATTTCAAATTTATCGACTTCTACGGGAAAAATCAGGTTAAGTTCGATTAAATATACAATTAAGTATCAGTGACAGGTCAAGATTCGGTACCCCCCAGACTGCACAAAGCCGGAAGAACATCGATATACTTCCACTAAAGATTTATCGGAATCTTAAAAGATCGATGTCCAAAATGGGTGATGAAATAGGAATTTTAACGTTGTCATCGCGTAGAAGTGTCCATGAGGAAAGGAAGATAATGCTCTACAAGTTACAATACGGTCAAAACATCAATGCCAGTATCAGAGCAAAGATAGTCTAACGTTGTCGATAATTGTTACAAGTTTGTACGCCGAGAACAAAAATTGTTTTTAGCGTAGAAAAAGTGGGATTTGAACCACAAATTCATCCCCAAAACAATCTGATTTGGTTAAGGTACATTTTTTTTCTTTGGACGATAAAAACATACCTGTTCTTACCAACAGCCGATTTCTTATGGTCTGGGCCGGAGTTTCAAGTTCCAGAGACAAACTCCCCTTAGCTTTTTAGCCCGAAGGTCTCAATATGAAATATGATTACATCTCAAGTATTTTAAAAACCTGTTGTGCTTCCATGGTTTGAAACCAAAATAGGGCTCCCATACACACCGGACGCTTTACTCAAGAATGGTTGGAATATCATATTCAAGTCCAAATGCTATTCCCTGAGATTATTTTGTTTAGGGGTATCTAGAGTCGAAGGTGAAAGTCCAGTCCTATCAAAGTTTGGATACTCTACGAAATGCCACCATAGCTGCATCAAACGAACTACCCCAAAAAATGGTCCGTACAGCATGCATCTCATTTAAACGTCAATTATTATAAATAGATTCGAATGATAGTGTATATATGGAAAAAATCATTAGTAAAAATTATTGCTATAAATATACTTAAAAACTTTTATAAAACTAAATTTATATATTTTTATTAATAAATTAATTATTGCGTTAATAATTAGGTTTGAAACTTTTGAACAGTCCTGCATATGCATTTAAAAAGATTTCGATACTTTGTACATCTCTAGCATTATCCAGCACTAGCTTTTTTCAAATAAAAAAAGATAATTTTCAAAAGTTTCCTCTTATATGGTTTAAAGCACGTATATATTTATGAACTCAAAAAAGCTATAGCATAGAATTTGAATTTTTATGATAACACTGTCCAACAGCAAAAATGGTACAAAAACAGTATATGCTCTATTTAATAGAGTTTAATCCTTTGATTCCAAATATGGTCTTATTTTTTCTCTCATAGCCTTATGGCCCGCAGAAAATAGCCAAACGTTTTTTGTTATTTTCGGCTATTTTTCAGATTCAAAGCTGTTTTAATGCCACGGCATTGAAGATAGCGATAAATTATGTTAATATATTTTAAAGCTGAATGTTAAAAAATTCTAAAACCTGTTTTAAAATGTCTGCATTATACTTTTAACTCGAGTTATCTTTGTTTACAGTGGAAAATAGGTTCTTTTTGTTCAGAGGCAGAAACTGACTTCCCTTCTATGTGAAATGAAATTTATAATTTATGTTTTCCCACAAGCAACACTATGTAGAAACTTGTTGAATTTTGTGTAATGTGATTCCAATTCGTTTTAAAAGTAATCTTTGTTTGATTTTTTTAGACAAGCGTGAGTGCACACACTCAAAAGTCCCCTCTGACCCAAGGTTATAGAAATACAAAGTTATAGCATAACACATTTACAACTAGTGTTTGATTTCCACCAAGCTTTTAATATTGACGGGATAATGGATGATGGTTGCGTGTTTTGTCAAAATCTGTTTTTCTTGCCCAGCAGTCGGTACTATAGATCAAATGAAAATTCTAAAAATAGTGACGTCATAGACTATGAGTGGTTGCGTGTTTTGTAAAAATATGTATACATCAGATTGAAAATTCTAGAAAGCCCGATTACATGATTGTCTAACCTTGTATTTCTATTAACCTTGACAATGCCCAAGAAAAACAACATATGTCTTCAAAATTTTGCCAAATGTATAATTTGGACTTATATTAATATGATAAGTAAAATAGTAATATATATCTAGAGAAGGTGAACATCTTGAGATTCTAATCATGCATCACGAAGTAAAAATAATAGAAAGATAAAAAAATCAAAATGAGGTTCAAAGTTCAAAGCATACGTACTTTGATCCAGGACAGATATTTTGTTTAAATCCGTATTCCCCCCCCATAATAAAGAGCCTAAAATCATGTATATAAATACATATTTTCTTATCCAAAGAATAGAAAAATCTACAAAGATATCCTAATTATATACATATTATGATATCTGGATTCAAAAATTGATGATCTAAGTCATTATTACTCAAAAGGTTGAGACTAGGCACTCTCTCTCTCTCTCGTTTCTTTGCGAGTGGGAAGAAGAAGTGTAATTAGTTTCATTATTAATTAAGGCATAGATAATTACTTATATTAAAGATAAAACAAAATATAAGATATCCACAAGAAAATTTAAGTGTTAAATTTCCAAACAGGAGGAATCGAATTCCCCTTTTACAATAAATACAAAGGTCCCAATCATGGAAGTGGGCGGTCCCCAATAATTTTTTCAGTAGTAATATTTATTGGCCCAATTAATTGTCAGTCATCCAGAGCGAATCAGGCTCCAATAACAAAATCCTGATTACGGCACTGTCCTTTTAGTAATTTGAAATGCTATCTCAGGGCCAAATTAAGCCATATAAATTAAATAAAGATTCTAGACTATAGTAAACATTCGTGGGTATCTCAAATTATTCCAAAAATTTGAATACAAACCCAAAATTGACTGAAATAGGTTCATGAAATATTGGGTTGTACATGATATAAAAATAAATTGGACATTTTCTCCCTTTCTTGATTATAATATTTTGTTTTATATATATTAATATAAGTACATAGATTATACATCTTTAATACGAAAATTACTGTAGAATATCATGGAATATAATCATATTTTATGTGAATGTAGATAAATAAACTATCATTAGTGTCGGTTTATGGAAAGGGGATGGGGGATACAAGTCCTAGCCTTCACAGTGGTTGTTGTCAAACTTTTCATTCATTGGTCAAAAAATTGTCAAAGTTCTAAATGTTAAAAAAGCAAAGCCCCTCAAAAAATAATAATTTCAAGATTGGAAATACATGTCGCGGTTAGCTCTACCAGCTAAGCTGTTCAGGGTTCGTCTCTCCCTTGTAATTAAAACTGGAGTCCAGTAACTCTTAAAGTTACTAATGAAGATGGTATAATAAATCCGTGTGATGTATATGAATTAATAATCACCTATGTTTTATAAGGAAATATTAAATACATTTACAAAATAAACGTCAAAAAGTCACCCCTCTAAAAGGGCCCCGCTGTTTGTCTTTGCGTCAAGTCCCACTCACAGTAAAACTGGCTGTGACTATCACTGATATACTTATTCAAGTACATATTACATATGTATAATGTATATATTTGAAAATAATACGTTCTATATAATTATACATATGTACGTGAAAATCACTGTAATAAGTTATATAATAATTTGAATGTTCTCTACGTGATATTAAAGTTTTAATTTTTCAAATATCAATTAGAAATTTTAAATATAGAAAAGAAGCCAAATTTCTATTTAGAGAATATATATATTATATATACATAGATAAATTAAAATTCCTTCTGTTCGACGTATTTTGTATATCGTTTTCCAGCCATTTGCAAATATATAAAATCCCTTAGACTAAAAACCAGCTGAAATTGACGATGTTTACCCATATTCTATTTTCCTAAACAATAAAATCCAATGTTTTTCTAAACAAAAACAAGATCAACATTTTTTAACTTAAGCAGCTCTATAAACTTGTGAAGGTGTAGTCATTTTTCAAATTTATTTCGCTTTTAGTTAATCTTTGGGAATGGTGACAATACTCCAGTTATTTTAAGATAAGTGAAGTCATAATAAACTGTCAAATTTTTAATGATGTTTTTGAAAATTGAATGATCACTTGTCGTCCAAAAACTAAAACCTGACATAAAATTTTATATAAGCCACACAAGGCCGATTATTATGGAGACGGGCACTTTGAGGGCATACCCTACTTTCCGAAAGACGGTGCTTGTACCTCTTCCCCTCATACTCTAATAACTATAACAACATCCTAGATTCCTAATTTATGTAATATTTTAATTTTTAAATTGTACTTCCTCAATAATTTGAACCTGCCCTTATTCAGAGGGACGTCCTGGATACTCCAGCCGAAAAATATTGGATGACAGTTGTATAATTTGATTTTTGAAATATTTTGTTATCCCAAAATATGAGTGTTTTTTTTTAAGGTCTCAATAACATTTTCAACCTAAATTTTAGAATTTTTTAACCCCTCTCTCCCCCAAAGAAAATTTTAGCGACGGCATAGACTACTTGCATTTCGATACAGGACTGGAGCCACATTGGTCATTAATAATACAAACAAGCAAGATCTACAAGCTCATATTTAAAAAAAAGTATGTAACATCTAAAATCTTGGCAAGGAATTATCTACTTTGCTATGGTGATGAGATTAAAATTACCGTTGCCCAAATGACCATGCTTAAAATTTTGTTCAATTTATTAATTATTTTTACTATGATCTTAATTTGAAGAAATTATATCGGCCAATCAGTTATTGGGTTTCAAGCCCCGAATAAATGCTAAAGATCTCAAACATCATTCAGGCCTGCTTAAGATGTTTAATCATGGTTGGAAAACTATGATTGTCAGACGGAAGGAATATCAAGCTATTTCTAAACAGATTTTTCAATAAGTTTAACAACGGGATATTCACGAGAAATAATATATAATTTACTCTTAATGACGTCCCTGTGCCAAGTGATCATAGTAAATGGAGAAAAGACTCCCAACAATGAATATTAAGTTTCATTACTTTGCTGACTAAACAGGCCGGATACGCCTGATTAATTATGATGAAAGTATGGAGCCCTGTTACTTACAAAGGAAATAAATGCTGTATGTATGCAATACAGACTTATTTTTTGAAAATTATTATGTTTTAAATATCTACATGATGTACAGTTATTTAAAAAAAAAAATTTTTTGACAGGAAGGATATAAATAAGAGAAAAAATCATGAAATATAATTTGTAGAAAACGTTTCCAAACTCATAAGAAAAATATTTGAATAATCTCTGAATCTTTATTAATTACAAAAATATGACGAAAAATGAACCTTATCATTTGAATTCTATTAAATTCGTGATTTTTGAAACACTGATACAAATCATATTTTTTTGTTAAGTTTTAAGTTTTTTTTTATTAGAAGCACCTTCAAGTATTAATGTTTTAAATTTTATTTATATTTTTTTACTCAAAAATAAGTATAAGTGTTTTTATTGGCGAGCGCTCTAAATACTAAAGTACTCATCAGTCATTCCAGTATATTAAGTTTTTTCTCCAAAACTCTTATTTTTCTTCTTTCGTTCTTGAGGACAAAAGACAAATGAATTGATATAAGTAATGAGTAGTTAGGTGTGAGTGTGCTCATAAAAAACGGAGAGTAATATTCATGATTTCTTTGAAAGTTATCTTGTATATTATTATATCAAAACTTGTGTTTTAGCCGATGCTTAATTACTCCAAATAATGCCGGGTACTATCGCTAGTAGATTATAAAGATGATCAAAATTTCATTATTCGATGCATTTATCAGCTGTCACTTCTGCTTGTACTCAAATTTTTTGTTTATAAAGAAAATTTTTATGTTTTTCGAGGTAAAATCAATGAAGGATACATCAAATCAATCCAAGAACAAAGCCAAGTTGACCACAAATAAATGTTGCTAAATAAGAATAATTGCAATTATTTTAGAGCCGAAAATATCTTTAAAAGATGTAAATTCGTAAAAATATTGATGGAGTATCAATTTTCTTTTAATAATAAATAAAGTGATGTACGAAACATTTTTTTCTATTTTAAATGAAAGACATTTTATGTAAATGATTAACTTTCATGTATGTAGACCCAAATAATTTAATGAAAAATATAAACTCATAGAATGCAAACAATACAAGTCATGAATCGAGTGTAACGACTCTTGTGTAGGTGTGAAAATACATCTATTGATAATTACGAGGGTTTTGGAAAAGAGAAAAACAAATGCAATTGCATCAAATCTAATGTCTCATGTCTGACTCATTTTATAAAACCAAAAAATTATATATGCCAGGTTCATTTAGATGTATACTAGAGTTGAGACTCGGTCCTATATCGATTTTTTTTTTTTCCGGTTTTGTCTAAAATGATTTTTTCTAGACCGATTTGGAGTGACATTTTGGTCGAGACCGCAGTCTCGGACCGTGGACCGAAATTTATTTGTACTTAAATCGTGAACCAACTTTTTTGGTCTCAACATTTGGACCACCTTTTTTAACATACTCACGATTTTTTCTCATACCCCTTTTCACTTCATAATTTTTATTGTATCTCACAACCTATCTCCTCTATTGGTTAGATTAGGTTGCATTGATTAGGTGTAAGTAGACATTTTAGATCTACAATAACTCCATTTGACATAGGGAATTGAAGTAAATATACATATTATATGTACATTTCCTTCTCTAGGAGCAAACGGTTATGACAATCACTCACATTGATTTCAGATGAATAATTTCTCTAAAGCGAGTTGTTCACTAAGCTACTCCACTCAATTCTCACAATCTTTCTTTAGAAAAGAGAAATAAGAAATTACACATCATCAGTTGATAGTTAGCAAATTCTTCCTATCTATACAAAAATTATTCAATAATTGTTGAGAATTGCTCACAGTTTAATAAAGGCTAATATTAAATGAAACCGATTAAGACCACATTTTTCTATGTGACTGATTCAGACCAAACTTCTTTAAAAAGAACCAAAATAGTTAAGCCCCCCTCCCACAAAAAATCAGTCTCGGGCCGAGCTAGGGTTTCCAGACCGAGTCCCAACACTAGTGTATATACAATTTGTGTATAAATGTAAATTTAATAGGTATGCCCATCTTATACTTATTAAATAGTTAAATATAGAAGAGAAAAATATGTATTTTTTTATTTATAATTATTTAATTCAATTATGATTCTAAAAAGGAGTGTCACAAATAGACAAATGAAGTTCTTTTAAAGTAAGTGAAAGTCATAATAAATTTTATATACCTAGAGTTTATTTATTAAAATAAAAATTTTCATATTTTAATAATTTTGGTTATATGTTTCTACTTTTCATTATTATTTTAAGTACTACACTTCCTGATGATATCAATCTTGGATAAGTAGTATATATGTATCACAGCATACTATTTATAAATACATAGTTATCATCGTAACTTGTATTATATATGACAGCCGCTCCTCCAAAAATCAATAGAAAAAAGGCCCAAAATCAATAAGTAATTAAGTCACTCCTCCCAACCATTGAACAAGAGGTCATGCAAATTAAAATAATCAATGTTTAGAACACTGCTAAGGGAAAAGAATATAAAAAAATCGACAGCTAACAACAAAATACATGTTTTATTTTGGCTGAATAAATAGTAAAAAGTCTTACCGATTGTTATCATCCACAAAATCAACAGTTCCAACAAAACGAACTACTCCAGGATGCTTAATTCCCTTTCGTGCTCCATCAATACAGCTCACTCGAACACGATCCCCTTCCTTAATTTCCTTACGTTCAGCTATCTCTTCTATTGCATTAGTGAGCTTTGAACTCACTTTTGAAACATCCACTCTTCCTCGGTTAACGACTTTGGTTTTATTTATTGGACTATTGGAGATTTGAGATGTAATCGAAGGATCTTTTATTCCCTTGGACACATACGTTCGTCCCATCTATGATAGTATTATATAAAATATTAGATGTTAGATGTTAAATATAAAAAATCATTAAGTGTTATATATTCTAAATATATGTTTTTCAAAAGCAGTTGGGATAAATTAAATCAAGTGGTACAAAAAAAAAATAAGATGATAATATCAATTAAGAAATATTTAGTTGAGGATAAATAAATAATAATAGAATATTCCAAGGAAATTTGATATATTAATTTTTCACTTTTTCATTCTAAAACAAAAACAAAAAGTATACTGTGGTACAATTTAAATCCCCACAGTTGTATTACTCGTAAATACAAAATGAAAGATAAATTTTTTATAGATCAAAATGAAATGATGGCATCAATTAATAGTAGGTAATTAAAATAACAAATGATGTAATTAAATAAAGTGTAAAATAACGTAGAAATGGCAACTCGTACACAACTTATATGTACATAATGTATTTAAAACGTGAACATACTAAAATTATATTAGAACTGATACTTGTGGCTCCACTATTTCAAAAAAAAAAAAAAAAAAAAAAAAAAAAAAATCACATCCGATGACACAACCTCACAAAAACCTTTTGTTCTATGGTTAAATTATCGGAAAGCATCGATACTTATATTGGTATGAGAACCGCATGTGACAATGTTAGTAGATCATATTATAAATACAGCAACGTTGTTAAATATCACTTGAAAAAAATAAAGGATATAATGATCAAATTAAAACTTCATTACAATTACCAAGATGACTAATATAATAAGATCAAATATAACCGAAGCCCATATTATTATTATTAATGTACAAATCTAAACTACTACAGAATGATGATACTTGAAAACCAAAAAGTAACTTATTTAAGTTCTCTTGATTCTAGAATATTACTGAATAAATATTATAACCGCTTACTTTCGATATTTTACCGGGTGGAACAAATAAACCATGATTTTTTTGACATTTAAAATAAACCACTCCTTGAACAGAACCATCATTTTTTCCATGAGGTTCATCGAGTTTGACTCCAACCCAAACACCAGGAGCAAAGGAAGTTAACCCACAGTATTCAAGAGATCCAAATTTTTCATCTTCGCCTCTTAAAACAACTCTATCTCCAACCTAGTGAGGAAATTGGAAGGATATCAAATTATTGAAGTGTTTAAGTAATTAATGAAAGAAGGTATTATTATTATAAAAATTTAAATGCTTAAGAAACCATTTTGCTTCATGAATAACCGGCAACTTTTTAAAATTCTTATATAAAAAACTGTATAAATAAGCATATATTTAAAAATGCAGTCTTCAACGATTTTCAAATCAATGCAATCTCTTAATGTACATCAAAATATGTATCCATTTATAAATCTTTAAGGATGGCCTACAGCCATTTTCTTTGGAAATCATTGCATTGCATGAGGAATAAATAAAAACCATATTTGAATGCATCGATGAAATGTCATAAATAACTATAGATGCAAAGGAGACATTGACCAAAAATCATAAAATAAAAAAAACACATTAATTTATCTGATAAGAGCACAAAGTGAAACGATTCCATCACTTGAAGAAAGTTCTATATTTTTTTTAAATTTAAGAAAATGACCAACCATCATATCTTTTTTCTTTCACTAAACCTCCAATATTCCAATGATGAGACTGTACCATTAAATAAGCACAAATATTCTTAGAAATTAATATGTACCTTCAGCCCCAAAGCTTGTAGAGCAATCTTTCCAGATATACTAATAGAAGCAGAGTATGTAGCAGGACCAGAATATCCATTTAATGTACCTCCAGCTAAACTACCTGACCGTGACGTTAAAATGTCCGTCAATTCTCTTATCAATTCTCCAGATTCCGGAATTTCTTGATATGCATCGGGGTCAGGTATACACTCAACAGGTTTTCGAGCTAAATCATCACACACATCTAGGTCAGCGCCAAATTTAAGTAGATTCTTAGCTGCAGATAGACTTAAATTTGCTGCAGCAATATGCAGAGCAGTACCGTTATCAAATTCATGACATCTTGAATCTGCGTCTTGACCCTGAACTCAGAGAATAAAAAAATAATTTAAATAAGTTGTATGATCTTGAAATATGAGAGATAAACAATACCTTACTTGTCGATAAAAGAACTTGTAAAACTTTGGCTGAGTCAAAATAAGTAGCATAATGAATAGCAGTCATGTCTGTCCAACGACAACGAAGGTCCAACTGAGCACCTCGCGTTACAAGATCTTGAGCTACCTAAAGTATAAATAAATAATTCAATATATTAAGAGGATATAAAATCATTAGTTTATATTTCACTTTTGCCGCTACTTGTTCATCTCCAACTCCAGTGGCTCCAGCCTTGCAAACGTACATGAGCAACGTCATGTCAGTCAAGTGATCCCTGTCATCAGGATGTGCACCCATTCTAAAGGCCTCTGATACCAAAAAGTCAATATTTTGCTGAACCTACATACACATGATTAATAATTATAATTTCATCTTGTGTACAACTGTACAAGTCATTGAGGATAATAGACTCACTTGAGGGACCCATTGACGTAGAACAGCAAAGACATCGGATATATGAGTACTAGGCTGCCGTAACTCCATACGACACTCCTCACAATTGGGGTTATAAAAGGAAAGCTCAAGTGCAGTGCACTCTTGACAGAGCGGGGCACTTGTTGCCGGATGAGAAACAGCCTCCTTTCGTTTCGGAATTATGACATAACTCTTCTCTCTTTCTTCTTTTGTGATTTGACTTATCTTCTCACGTTCTCGATACTCTTCTGGAAGAGGATCATTGTTCCAAGGAGCTGGGCACATGATCACTTAACCTATAGAGAATAGATATTTCTTCATGTTTCTCACCACTATTTATCATCGAGCCTATGTCAAGAATATAGTTCTTACTTACCCGCCGATTTCCTTCCTTCCTCCCTCCTATAATATAACATACGTCAGGTATACACACATATGTACTTTTGTCTGTACTGTACATCCATTCTTACAGTAAACACAATGATGGGAAGAGGAAAGATACGCCGGTGTGTGTATTGTACTACAATCACATACTACAGTAAGTAGTTAGTAGTTACGCACACCTGAGCATGCAAAAGTCATGATGTGATGTGTTATACAAAGAGCTATCATGATCTGTCAGCAACATACCCCAGAAGAAGAATAATTAGTGCCCTGTCAGAGAAATTTCCTTTTCTCATTTTTCATGAGTATTATAAGTAAGTAGATAAAACATATCTACTTAAACATTAAAATAAGCTTTGTAAATACTTAAATGTCTAAAATGATGTGAAAAGGTTTGTTAAATGAAGGTAATATGTTGCGCGTCAATTATAATTTATTCATTCTTTGCAAGTATATAGTGAGTAACTTTAAATCAAAATTAAGGAAATTCAATCAAAATTGACTAAGAAACTTTTTTAAACTGTAATTAGAAAAATTTGATTGATCTAATTACAGTTTAATATTTTTTATGGGATTTTCTATTTTCTTTCCTCTTCTTAGCTATTGAATGCCCTAGACCATGATAATAAAAATTCATTTTGTCCCTACTCTATTTTTAACTCTCGTATAAATATATTACAAGATTATGGATGGGCAACCACTCAACCATTACATAACCAATATCATATGCATAAATAATCCTCAAACAATATACCAAAGGCATGAAACGCTATCTGTAGTTAAATAAAGTTGAGTAAAATATAGGACTGTGGAGTCAGTAGATAAAATATCCGACACCGACTCCAGTATTTTGAATGCCACCGACTCCAACACTCATTCTTATTATTTAATAATATGTTTTATAGCCAATATAAGTACTATTGAGGCATTTGAGTCTATATACTTTAAATATAGATTTAATTTATAGCTATTAGTTATATGTATTAAATAATTGTGCTATGTATAAAGAAAATATTTGGAATATAATATATTTAACTAGATGAACAAGAACTAAAATGGATCTATCTATTACTAATATATTCATAAGTTTGGAAAATAATTTACTTACTCGTAACCGAGGAACAACAATACAAACAACATCTCACTGCAATGTTACACTTTTCTCTGATGACATTGACTATTCACAAGTCTAATTAATGAATTAACACGGCTAGTGGCTATGCTCTATGCAACATAATAATTCAGACTATAGATGTGTTTGGGAATTGTGATTGTATTAACTATAAAGCACGTTGTAAGTTTGTGAAGTAAATTTATAAATTAGTTAACTTAATAAGTTTCATAAATCAATATAAGCCTTAGATTATGAATAAGTTTTGTTTACATAAATTATAATAATTTTTGTAGCCGGAGTCGGAGCCGGTACAAACTTCCCAACTCCTGACTCCGACTCCACCAAAAATGGCACCGACTCAGACTCCGCAGCCATGGTAAAAAACATTCATACTTTTAAAATGTGAACATAGGTAAGTCATACGTAATATTAATTTAATCCCGTGAAGTCGATGTTCGTTATTCGAGTATAACTTGAATATCTATAATGAGTGTCCCATTAATCATCATTCCATAAAGAAGGAACATATTATAAAAATACATAATAGCAAACGTTATGTCTCGAGCCAAAAGAAATAATTAAAATAATTTTTATTCCAAAATTGAACGTTTCTTGACATCATACACCGTAGCAAATTTTGATTTATAATGAGTACGAATACTTACAAACCTAGAAGTATATTGTTACATAGCCAACAATTGTAAAATAAAATTAAGAATATGCTTCTAGAAATTTTTGCTTTGTTTTTCTAAAAAGAAAAAAGATCAAGTTGGATTGTAATTCAAATATTCCCATTAATGGAGAAATTTATTTCCTAAGATATAGATGTGTGAGATATTGGACTATATGCCAAGTACTGACCAAATAACGAAACACAGACCACGTGATAAATGTTTCTCAAAGTACAGTTGGCTACGCAAAAACGTTTTTATTCGCTAGGAGTGTTGCCATGAATATTACTAACGCAAACATCGTTACTGTTATTGTTATCTTTCAACCTTTCTTCTAAAACGAAACCGAAAATCATTACAAAATCTGCTGTTTGTTAGCCATTTTTTCCCAACCATAGATAAATAAATATATAAAGATGACAATTGAGTTTTATTTGCAGTTCGGCATATTAGGCTTTAGTAGATCGAAGATTAATATACAAGCCGGTTGAGTGTTCGCAATGGAAAACGAGAGCCAATTCCATTTAAATTTTTTAGTTATTTTTTGGTGGATAAATTGGTGGACTAACGAACTCCGGTCAAGGAAAGAATAAAACACGTACGTCAACGTATGACTTTATATTATTTTATCTCTGGGTATAAAACTATTATCATTTCAACAACAGCTTAAGAAAAGAAGTTGATTAGTTAAATTTTTATTACACCATCGGAGTCAATCAGATTTGAAATTAGTTTGAATTGCAGCATGTAAGAAAAAAAACCCAGTTGTGACGTCATATTATGCCCTTTTTGTCTGCCGATATATTTACTAACAACTATTCAAGCATCTTGTCACCTCTATGTATTTCATTATCTATAATCCCAACTTTGGAATGATTATTTATTAATATATGAAAGTTGTTCACAGCTTAGAAAGAGTTCATTCGAATTCCATAGAATAAGAAAAAGAAAAATCGACAATGGACAACAAAATACGATGTAAATTTTTATCTTAGTGACATAAATTCACCCTTATTAACAATTAACTAGGTGACTTCTACGAAGGGAATACAAAGTTTATACGTCATGAAGGAAAATGATAAATTAACGTCATTTGTGATATCTCAAAATCGACATCTTGTGTGTGTGTGGGAGGGGGGAGGGGAGAAGGGTATATACCCAAATATATGTCATGTACGATTTGTAACCTTGTCTTATCAGTTATAATTTATAAATCTATAATTTTGGTACTGATGAATTTATGCAAAGCAATTATAAATTATACGGCATGAAAGGAAATATTTTTACATACCTAGTAAGAGTAGACGGTACAATTATTTATATGTACTATTAGAACTATGAAGAATGCTCTTTATTGGTCGGAGGTAAGACAAAATTAGGACCCAAGGAATAAAATAAACTCCTTCTAGTTTTATAATCGAATTAATACTGATAAATTTTGTTCTTGGATGCAGCGTTATAATATATAAATGCATAGCTATTATACATAAATACGGATGTACCTATAATATGTTACATATTTTGATATAGAATAAAAATGAACATAATTATCAGATTGAATGAGGGCGGAAAATAATATTTTGATAAGATGTTGTAATATGAATCCAAGATGCATTAGTACCTCCCCTTAAGTTCCCTTTTTATATATGTATATATCAAACCTTACATTCATTTATCAATAGAATTTGACATTACTCCCACCCAGGGCCAATTAGCAAACGAATGTAAGTCTATGTAGTATAAAGATTTACGGAATTTGTATTTATTTGTGAATCATTCCTAAAGGTAGAATTGTCAATTCTAAGCAATGTCAGCATGATTTTTTTTTTTATGAAACAACATGGTTTAATGGACTTCTCGCTCGAGAGAAATTATTTTCTTGAACTTAATGTGCGTAGGTTCGATACTCGGTCGTTCCTAGAGACGGGTATATACTTCATGTATATGAACTTCAAAGAAGTCTGATGGAGTAATTGTAATTATAAAATGTTTATCTATTACTTATTCAGTAGAACTCTATTTGACTAATTAAAAAAATAACATGGTAACCTGACAAATTAAATGATTTTAGGGAGGAGAGTAGAGTAGCTGCCATACTGTTTTATTATATTAAATACAATAAGCTATCAGAGGAATAAAGTATACACAAATGATGTTGCAAGAATTACTCCGATGCTGATCCCCAATTCTACTTTGAATCTGAATAGTACTTACAATCCCCAGCAAATCTTCAGTTTTACTCTCTGTGAAAAAAAATGACAACAGCTTTGAAAAATAAAAACCCTGTTCAAATGATCAATAACTATAAATTTTGAGTTCGTGGAAGAGGATGAGCAGAAGGCTGAAACGTGACATATGTTACTACTGAACTCAGACCCTTGTTAATATCAGCTGCCAGTTATATGGTTCTGAGGGAGAAAATGAATTACTCCTATAAAGAATAGAAACTTCTACATTTAAAATAGTATTAATGCAGAGAAGATGTTATAATTATATATAATCATATACATATATTTCATTATGCGCTTTAAAACAATAAACAGTAGAGTTAGACGAAAATGTTTACTTCAGAAGGAGAAGTTAACACACCGACGACCTACATATTAAAGAATAAACCAAAAAGAAGAATGAACACACGCAACAACCGTTTTTCCGTTACAAATTTTTAAAGATAGTTTTGTTCATTACACAAATGTCAACTCTACCTATGACACGGTATTATCCTACGAAAATACATAAAAATCCCTTTATTTTTGTCAATTTAAAAAAAATAGATTTGCTACTCATTATTAGGTATTAGTGCTTCAATCCATCATCTGTAATTGGCACTTATTAAGCTGTGAACAATTATCTTTGATATTATTATTGAAGAATGATCCCATTATTAATTAATTTTCTCCGGTTTCCACCTCTTTTTTTTTTGTAAAAAGGATGAAAGATACAAAAAAGATAACATAGCGTATGAACACATCTCCTATCTTTTCTGAAATTAAACTCATTTGAAATGCATTCCTAAACACGTAGACTGTAATAATTCATACAGTAGGGACAAAGTATCAATAATAGAAAATTATCTCCAATACTTAGATAAACATTAACAAAAAAGAAAATGATATACCTATTCTATATTTTTTGTTCATTGAATGTATCTTTGCGCACTAATATCAAGGAGATTTATGAAAACAAACTCAAAATACCTTTGACATGATAAAGTTAAATACTATTTTATATGAGATAAGCACATTCAATCGGTGTAAATAAAATAAATTTCCCATTTACTATGTTCCAATTTGAACTTTTTCAAAAATTATAATTCTTTGTTGTTATTTTTAAAAGAAAATGAGACTTAAGAAAGAACAAATAGGTGCATAAAATCAATTTCAAAATAAATCATTGAAATTCCGCTTATAATTGCTAATAGGAATGTATGAGTTGATTATTTATTTTATTTTTTTAATTATCAATCTATGAAATAATTGCTCTTGGACCGAAATCGGCAATTTTTTTGCTAAAGAATCACATTGATTCTTATCAAAGTGTTGTTCCTTCACTCTAGTGATTGGCAGCTTTTTATTGTACAAGGTAGAATTACTTCAATATTTTCAAATTGAGGGCCATTTAATTAAATAAAACACAAATATCCTTTCACTGAAAACCTCTACCGAATCTTAGATAAAGTAAAAGGACAGGTCATTAGAACTGTCAGTCCTTGGGACTGGTACTTCGAATTTTTCTTAAAAATGTTGATGATTGATTAAGCCAAATAATATATATGACCTATGTATTAAGATCATTCCACATATCTTACAAAAAATATTCATATTTTCATGACATATTGTATTTTTACTTAGTTATATATTATATATAAGGGTGATAATTTTGGTAAGAATAGAAAAGCGTGCGAGGAGAAGAGAAGAAATACTTATGGCATCATTGATTAAATAATATACATCTTCTTCTATCAATCAAGAGCGTTATCATTCCCGCCTTTATTATTCAATATTAATATAATATTAGATGATGATAGTCGATAGAGAACTGAATAAAATGCCTAAAATAACGTCACCTTCTGTCTGGATTTATGAAAATGGAGGAACAGGAATTTGGAAAATACTTACCGGATGAGAAACAGATGGCTTGTCGGATTTGTAGATATAAATGTGTCTTTAGTCCCCTGTCAAGAATTACACGCCACTCATTATCCTCATCTCATATCAAGAGCATGGATATTCATCTAAAAAATCAAGTTAATGATGAATACATCAAGTCAAACTTTAACTCTGATCTCACAAAGATGCTTATTGCATGTAATATAACCTTGTCCATTGCTAATCATCTACGTTCAAAAAATTTATGGAGAAATACACGGGTAAACCTATCCCTTCCCAAGGAACCATCATTAAATTAATGGAGGATGTTGGTACTGATGTCATTTATAGAAATATATATAAAAATGTTTTGAGTCATCCACACCAAATGACGATCAAGTTAACAGTAAAAAATATAAAATATTTACTAATTTCGAAATGGAACTCTGAATTTTGGACTATCTATCAGTAAGTATTCAACTTTTTTTTAAATCTAACCCTAAAATATGATTCTATTTTAGCTAAACATATCCCGAATTATGATACACAACTCATTAAATGCCAAAAACAACTGCTTAAACGGTCACAACAAGGAGGGTAGTAGCTTTGGATGGTTCGAAAATAGTTTGTCTGAGACTAGTTTCTTCGCTTAAAGACTTGGGTATGATCATTAGGTTTTCCAATATTACATAGTCAATAAATATTACTTTTTTTATCACTTAAGGCTTAGCTATGGTTGATAGGCTCCAAGAAATGGTGTTCAGAAAACTCATAAAAGGCAAAAACAACTAACTGCTTAAATGGTCACAACAACGGGGGTAGTTACATTGGGTGTAGCATTATAATTAGCAATTGTGTATATCCTTTATGATAATAGTATGTTGTTATATAAGCATAAATAATGAGGAATATATCTTTTTTGATGCTCTTAATAAGGAGTAATATCGCCGGACATTACTACATAATTAGTTGCTCTAAATCTTTAAGATGGATTTATTTCTAACATTTTTTTTATTAGTACATATATTTATTGTCTAATTTTATGATTTTGACATTTACTTTATTATTAATAATTAGTTAGATTTCGGCTGTAGAGATATATCTATCCTGTGCATAATTGTATATAGCAACTTCCACATAAAGAAGAGGGGTGATAATCTTTTTGATTAAACTCCACGTCTTGCTTGTGTTTTGCAAACTAAAGTTATGCCATATTGAACCGGATTCCGGTGTCAGAACAAGAAAATATTATTTGGATCAATCTATTATTTCAATATTCTGTATACATAATTTATTCTTATTAGTCATATGATTCCAATTGTTTAATTTTGTATATTTAACATAAATGTATGATGGCATATTTTTTTAATGTAGTTTATATTTAATTAAAGCCTTCTTTTTTAAACTTGGAACTTCAAATGTATTTTGAAATACTCTACTTTGTCGTTTCATTAGCTATTATTCTGAGAATAAGGTTAATAATGAATTACAATTTCATGGAGGGTGACGTTATAAATCTACTGTAACGGATAAACAACGTCTAAGTCAATTATACGTAGTATATCTTCATTAAACATTTTGCTAATAAATACTTTCGTTATACCCTCAAAAAATCATAATAAAGCAGGTAGATGATAATCACATCAGTATTTTAAACAATAATACCATATGTATTTTCCCCCCCTTCTCCTTGCACGCGTTTTTCTCTACAATATTATCAACTTTAATTATATAATACTAGGATCTACCCGTATTATAGATTTTTATTTCAAATTATTTTATTCTAAGGCAAACTTGCTAATCCGCATGACATACATACAACTATAATATTATAAGTCATAATATAGTAGATAACGGGACAATAATAAAAAAAAGAAAAATACCCTCAATGACGTCACAAGCAATCAATTTTACCTTTGTTAAGGGCCAACAAGTGGGACTAGACTGGATGGGGCGGAACTGGATCACGGGTTTCAGTCCTATATGAGGACCTACACAACACTATTTCTCACTGTAAAAATGCTGAGCAAAACCTACTAATTCAGGTTCTGCGTACCGTTTTTGAAAGTGGAAGAGCCAATACCTATAATGAAAAACAAATCACATTATTACACATCATAATTATAATTTCCAAAAAAGTGAATAGGCCATGATCCCACTGTTTCGTGGTCTCTATAACAGTTGAAAGTATTTGTATGAATACACCTAGATAGCATTTAATAGCTAATGAAGGGAGAGACAGCGAATGCCTATTTTTTATTTATCTAATGACTAAACAACGCTGGTATATCACGTTGTTACAATACAAAAATTCAAACTGTATTTTGTTGTCAATTTAAAAAAATATATTAAATACTCATTCAATTACTCTTTTTTTGTTTCTTTTTGGAGGAAGGGCTGTGAGATACAATAAAAGTAGTGATGCAGTATAGCTGTAAAACCCTGTGCAAACCAACAAATCATAGCCAAAAATGCATTGCTTTCTATTTGCATTTAGCTCGCTATATGTTAACAAAATGTTTGCAGGGCATATATTTCAATATTAGACTAACAAGGGTAATAAATAAAAGACTACAAACATTCTAGAACCAAAATACATGCCACAAATATTATCTATGTACTCCGATACAGTACAATTTAATAATACTGAATAATTTGTCATTAAACGTGTAAGTTATTTATAGTGTATTTAATGCAGTGTACTATATAGTGAATACAATATGTAAATTGAGCCAATAAAACTTAATTGATTGAAAAGGTCGCACCCAATGAAAACAAAGCATAATATCATTTGTCAAGTATTCATATAAAATTTGATTGGACAGTCCAAGGTTAATATCAATACAAGGTTGAATTGAATCAAGGCAGGGAATGCATTTCTTTTTTCGTCTTTACAATACTGACTAACAGTTCTGATAGGGTCAGTTCCTACAAAATTTGACCCTATATAGACTCATGCTGAATCCTTCTAGCTGGTAATGTTCATATCTTTTTCGATGAAAACAGTTTCTATATCACCTCTTTTCTTTTTTATCATAGGAAATTTGCCTGACAACCTCATATTGTTGACTGAGAATCTTCCTCCCTACAGCATTCATGTCCAAGGGATCAACTCTCTCCTCATCCTCATCATCAATATCAGTTGCCTCATCGCCTCAACTAGACCAAATGTCACAAAGTTCGAAGGCTCATCAATGTCCTCTTCTTCAAGTAAATCTAGTATCTCCTTCAGAGTAACTTTTTCATAAATTTTATGGATAAAAGTTTACTTATGGTGAAATTATTCCTTTCGGAGAAAAGAAAGACAATCGGATCAATTTATCATAGATTGTGTAATGATTATTAGTAATCTGCTTTCCATTTATGCAAATATTTGATGTTAATATGTTTTGCTATTAGACATGCCCGACGTACTCTGAGGAACGTGGATAAGGTTATGAAAAATAAATTGTAGCCCAAAGTCTATATATAAAGTTCGAAGCAATAATGAAATAGTAAATAATAATTAACATATCCTAATTTACGAGCGGATGTTGCATTCGAAAATTCAAAAATTCTTTGACTTCGTACGCATGCAGGGAAGCAACTACTAAATTGTTTACTCTAAATGCGACCTAAAATCATAGGACTAGCATTTATTAACTGGATAAGACAATTTCTAATATTCTAGATGTAAAGGATGCACTATTTTTATGGAGAACAGTATCCTAATACAAACGGGCTATTTTATTCAGTTCAAAATTGTTCCTTAGAAGATTTTAAATGATCTACAGGGTGTTAAGTTTAATATGATACAGATTAGTAATGTCCCACGAGCAAAACTCGTTAAATTGGTACTCGAGTTGTATGAATTAAATAAAAAAAGACAGAAAAAACTCGGGGCGTGGACATAAAAAGCAATGTATTACTCGGAACTCGTCAAAACATGGGATTCTTTTTTTACCCCTATATAACATTTAAATCTTCCTAGACTTACTTCCTTTCTCTGTTAAATTTAGAATTTATGTTTGCACACGTATAGAATGTCTTGATTTTGCTGTAATACTTATTCATAATCCCCAGTAATTCCTAGAGTTGTTTTTTTTAACTTGATAAACTTTTTAACTCATGTAGTAAAATTCAACTCACGGCACATCACTAATGCAGGTATATGATGTAGTCTCTTTTTTTGCCGGCAGAAACATTTATATATGTACAAATTTTAGCAAAGTTTTGGGCATAATGGTGACAGCTGCTCCATATATAAAGAAAATTGAATTAATAGAAGAGGAACGGTCTTACGCCGTGATAGGTTTTTTGTTAACACGGAAATTTCAAATCAAGAGGCTCAAATGGATCCAACAAAATGCTAGAGATCGCCCGTGGATCTGTAAACGAGACTCAGCACCTTGTCATGTATATGGGCAGGTCGCTGAAGTAGATGAGTGAGCACTTCTAGGGCTTCATAGGGAAAGAAATATACCCCCCCAACAGTCTAAATCTTTATCTAATGCAATTAAGGACTCTCTGATTGCCTCCATCAAGAATACAATGATTTACATACCAAAGAAATACCTATATAACGCCGACTCTTCTTCCTGGGACCGGACCAAGCCCTGATTGATGTCGGAGGCAAATAAATCAAATGATATTTTGCTCTTTTGCAAGATTCATTTGTACAATTCAAGCCAATTTTTTAAGTAAATCTGCAGAAAAATGCAGCCTCAGTCATAATTTAAATATTTTTGGAAATGCACCGATTTGATCTTGCCACTTAGTATATACTTCATCGTTAGATGTTGATTTATATGTATACGCATCCCCTTATCTGTTTTTTGAAATTGAGGTATGTTAAAGTTACAAATGATATTGGCACGTGCATTAGGTATTAGTATTGGCACGTTGTTACCTTTATTGTATCCTACAACATATTCTACAAAAAGAAAAAAA
This sequence comes from Lepeophtheirus salmonis, assembly GCF_016086655.4. NCBI lineage: Eukaryota > Metazoa > Arthropoda > Copepoda > Siphonostomatoida > Caligidae > Lepeophtheirus > Lepeophtheirus salmonis. The sequence continues at coordinate 20,133,875 of NC_052136.2, forward strand.
AACAAACTTAGTTGAGAAATTAGAAAAGGAAATGTACTCTTATTTTCTTCTTTGTTCATTATTTAATAGGTGGTAGTGGTGTTAACGATCCCTCTATAAGAAGACTTCTTGTCTATTTATGGAATAGAATGTATTAAAAATGGAGAATCAATTAAATATTATATATATATATTATTTTTTTGCAGTAATGATATTTTAAATGTCGAAGGAGAAGGATATCCTCTTTACAGCAGTAATTCATTTTCTTCCACCAAAACCATATAACATGCAGCTGATATTAACATGGTTCTTGATTAATTAATACCATAATCTTCCTTATTACTATGTTTTCCTAGTAATCCCATGCCTCCTCATGGGATACACTAGACCAAGTGCACAGTATGAATTTTAAAAATACATATAAGCTATAAAATCTGGAGACGGTTATTTTGGGAGTTACATAACCTCTAAGGGGGACTAATCCCATACCCTTCTTAAGGAACCCATTCAGTCGACACACTTTCTTATTTATTAGTGATAACAATAATACATTTTCATACCATCTTTCTACAGAAAATAATACAAAATTTGAAATTAGTTGTTAATTAACCAATGTTTTTGCTTCCTATTGGTTTTTGGAATATGATCTCCTGATTTCGAATGCTTTCAAATCTATTATTGTTAAACTTTAATTTGTCAATACTAAATATTAAGTCTAATTATGTATGTAGGTAACATATTAATTTTAAAGAAAGAATAATCAAAAAGTTGAGAAGAGTGACAAAAGCTTCAAACTACCAACTCATTTCGGGTCTTTCTTCTTTCTCATTTTTGGGAAAAGGTTGAGAGATACACTGAATATGGGATACATATATATACGATGATAAAAGATTAATAAATATGAGTGACATAAAATGTGTCAAGATAAGAATAGAGGTTTCAAGGTGCCAAAAAGAACATGGCGTTTAATTTATCACATGATAATGCTTAGAAAGGAAATTTTGGTAATTCATAAATATACGGTTCTACAGCTCATATCCTATGTTATTTTACCCTTGAGCGAATACCCCAATCCTTTTAGCCACTAAGGTTTCACTCCCAAAGCTATTTACAGCCTGAACTATCTACCCCTCCGCTCTTCTCATTTTATCACCTATTATAATAAATAACAACCATACGACAAGAAAATCAATCTTATAACAGCCATACAAACATACTTATTAATTCAACTTAATGACGTAGGTATTAGTGATGTATTGTACTTCTCTTGAGGTTATCACTTGTCCCCGCTGTTTTTTAACTATTATTTCATCTGGGATCTGGTAAACCTTTTATCCAATTAATGGTACGAAGAGTCAACGAAGTTAACCTTGTCCTCAATACTACTTTGGGTATGTTTAGGTACAACATATTACCTCCAAAGGTTCTAATCATTGGGGGCTTCAAATTTGGAATTTTACGTTATCCGTCTCTTCTACTTACTCACAATACGAAGTTTTAATATATCTCATTAAATATGATAAATGAATGAAATGAATCTATGAGAGTATTGAGATTTTCCTTTACGAATATGCCGTTAATATTATTTGAGAAAATTTGGGATGATTATATTTGACTTTCGTAATGTTGAAATAATATATATATTAAAAAATAGATATAATTAACCTATTTAAATATTTATTTTTCATATTCATGACTCTTTTCACCGTATTTAAGGAGTTATACGAAAATCCCTTTGCAGACATTAATTATAACATCATGTACATACTGCTTCAAAAATGGATCCCTTAATTCAACGTATAAAATAATCTACTAAAACACAATTTTTTGTCATGCGATTAAGGGGAAATTTTCATTGAAGCTTAGATGTCATGCCTATGGGGAAATAATGAGGCTAAGTATCTTTTTTTATTGAAAAATGTTTTTATTTTAGTATTAAAATTTTGATGAATTATAGAATTCATAATTAGTTTCCGATTCAAACTCTGACGTTGCATTGCCCAACAACCACTGTTAAGACCCATTTATGACTTTGGACCTCTATCGTTTAGTAGCTGTACTTTTCAATAATAATTATAAAAAAAGGATGGGAGTAAAGGGTTTGGCGGTAGATAGGTCGGGAGTGAAAAGCTAGATCGTAAAAAGGGGGGGGGGTCTCGCTCGGGGTAAAATAACAGGGGCTTTCACCTAGGGAGGTAGGTATCCTTTCTCCAAATATACATTGTGGGGAACCAAAACTTGAAGTAGCATGACGAAATTACGAAAAACGAGATTTTTATAGAATAAAAAGAAGATAACTAAAAACCAATTTGTGATATGCTTAAATACTTTATTTAATTATGCTTTTTATTAAATAATTCCTCCTTCATAAACGTTACAGCCTCAACACAAAGACGAACAGATTGGAAGCTCTTAACGATGAAGGGTGTGCCCATGGTGTACCACACTGTCATGATAGAAGCTCTGATTGAATTCAAATTTGAATGAGGTTGATGAAGACATTTTTCTCTAAGACACCTCAAGTTGCAAAGTCTAAGGGCTTGTCGTCAGACCTGGAGGATAGCCATAACGAGGCAGACCAGAAGTCAGCCATATTGTTGCTTTAGATAATTTTTTTCTTTTTGGCTGTATGTGACTGTAATTGACTTCTTGATGTTATAGGCAGTCAGGATGTAGATGTCAACGGGATTTGGCAAGCCCCTTGGATCCACTCACGCGACTGTCAACCAAAGCGACCTGTTTTCCGTGCGAATGTGCCAAAACACCGTTGCATCACTCAGAGTGGGGGATACAAACATGAAAAAACAACGGAGGAGGACCTGCTCTGAGATTAAAAAATGTTTCTTCTCCGTGTTATATTAAAAATATTAAAAAAATGAGTAAAAATGCGTTACACAAAATAAATACAGCTCATTCATGTTATTTGTGACGTTATACTCAACATGTCCATCATCAGGCCACTTTGTTAAGTGATATAAAGCACCGCATCTTCAAAGAGCAGTATAAGGAAATGGTCTCGAGTGGTACCTCGAATGGAATTCGAGGTACTTCTGTACCATTCTAAATTTCGATGGTTATCCAGGGGAAAGGTGCTGAATCGTACTTTTTCCATGCATGTGGAATTAGCCCTGGTTTTGCTTGAGTACAGCCATTGTCAAGCAGATTACTTCAAAAAATTTGAGTTCATTCTCACTTTCGATGATCTCAATCTTCTCGATCGACAGATCCAACACCGTGGAGTCAACATCATTGAAACCGAAGAAAACGTGGAGGCATTTAAAAAGAAGTTAATTTTATGGAAATGACGAACAGAGGATGATAAGTTCGCAAACTTTCCCCTGTTGAACGACTAAGTTAGTAAGATTGAAGACATGACTAGAATTGGAGACATTTCTGTACCTGGAGAGCTGAAGCAAGCAATTGTCATGCACTTAGAAAAGCTGGCAAAGTCTCTCGTAGGATACTTCCCAACCACAGGTTCATATTCTGCACGGACGAGAAAACCTTTCACGTTTAGTGTAGCAGCAACAGAAATTAAAGATGAAATCAATGAACTTCATTAGAACTAACTTCAACAACAACACTGTCAACGTTTTGATGTCACCAAATCGTATCATACACTCTTATTGCAAAGAAAGCCCTGGAGATACTCATACAATTTATAACAACATATCTTTGTGAGAAATTATTTTCGAGGATTGTCGACGTAAGAAGTAAAAAAAAGGAACAGACTCTTTTGGTAAAACGATATGAGAGTGGCACTTGCCAAGGTGAAGCCACGCATTTCGGAACTTTTGTGTGAAAGGCAACAGTAAAAAACATATGGATTTGTAGCAATTATTCATTTAGTTATGTTTTTGTTTGAAATTTATGTTTTGTAGTTTTTTTTCTTTGATCATAGTTGTTCTTGGTTACAACTGACGCATTGTTCATTTTGTACACTAATAAAATATGAACTTATATTCTGAAAAAATCATATTTTATTTTTCCAATCGTGAAGGGGTTCGGTGAATGCAGTGATGAAGCTTGCAGGGTTCAGTACCTCCAATAAGTTTAAGAACCACTACCTTAAAACATACTAGACAATTGCAAATGAAGTTGGACCAAATTTTTAGACGTAGGGCCAAAAAATTATTTATTCATTAGTAGGAAGTACTTATAGTGACAAGCCAATACTAACAAAACAAAAAAAATATTCTAAAAATAAGTGTGACTTCTTTTTCTTGACGAAAATTACGCAAAATTAATCGATCAAAATGAAATGATAACGTCAATGTATAATTGATAAATAAAAATCACTATCATATGTTTAAATTGAAACTTGAACAAAATGTGAACATGTACACGACATATACTTAATATTGTTTTCATATGTCTAAGTTGAAATTTATTCGTATCATTACATCTTATTCAATTATAAGAACATATATTTTAAATGATGAACACTTGAATTATATAATGATTAACAAAATACTAATCAATTAGTAATTGGGATATGATATTGGTTTAGTTCAGAGCTGTTTTTAGGTTGAGCAATGGGGCCATTGACCTGGCCCATATGGGATCTCTAGTATGCTTCCATAAATTAATAAATATTTTCTTAGATATGTCATTTGAAATCAAATAAGACATTTAAAAATAAAACATATATTTTATAACGTCTTTTACAAGCCATTATTTTAACTGATATTACAGTAAAGTTCCTTAGTTTATTAATTGAATTCGCTTACTTCTCTTTCATACATGAGAGCATTTCTTATTTTTTTCTTAATTTAGGCCTAATCAGAGTATTCGTTGTTGTTACAAGTACCGGGTTCTAGATAATGATTGAGATTGGTTATTAATGATGTCCCTAGCTGATATTCATAACGACGACATTTAGCAAAAAATGCTCAATTGAATGGCTTTTACGTCTCAGTTAGATGAGCCCTTAAGGTTCACAACAGGTACGTTGTTACTGTTATTTGTATTTTGCAATCTTTCTTCACATAAAAAAATAAAAAAAGGCCCAAAAGCAGTTATTTGTTAGGTAATTCTTCCCAATAATGAAATTGATAATTCTGCCAATCAACCTTTAGAACAATGGTTAGAAGAAAAGAAACAGAAACATTGTCGGCTTATGATAACAAAATACAATTTTATGATCTATATTGTTGTTTAAAATATATTATATTATTTTTTGTTAATATATTTTGGATTTAATTATTAAAAATGAGTTTCATAATGAATTGAGGTCGTCTTTGATATAATTATTATAGTTCATTATTGATCAAATATGTTAATTTATAGCAAGTAGGTAGGTATGTAAAAAGTAAATAATATTATGGGGGGGGGGCGTGTTATTTAATTGAAATGGGCAAATTTAATTTTAGTACAACTTTTTGGATGCAAGTTTATCTTTTAAGCACTATGAAAAAAAAAAAATTGGCCAAACCCCCCTAACCCCAAAATGACTTTTTCATTCATGAATGCGTATTTTTTAAATCTATTGTCAAAGTAATAAGAAGAAATTGGCCAATGTTGTGATTATTAAAGCATTTTTATGCTTAAAGCAATATATATATATAACATTTTAAGTTTAAGGTCATATAAAAAGTCAAAGGTCACAAAGAAAGTCAACTTCTTCAAAGAATTTATTTTGGCGTGTGTATTAGGGTGTCCAATTTTTTGGGTAACCTGTTAATTCAATCTTCTGTTGTATTTTAATGAAAAATTATGTTTTGTAATTTTTTTAGTCTTCAAAAGGCGTTTTTTGACCTCTATAGCTATGTGAAAAGGACCTTTTTAACAACATTCTCAATTTGTAAAGGGATTCATAAGTTTGAATTTTAAAGTTATGTTGTTGAATTTCAAAACTTTTATTAAAGTTCATTCTCTCAAGTGATGCATAAGAATATAATCCTTATTTTTCATATTGAAGAAAAACATATTATAGGAAACGAAATACTTTGGACACTCAAACGATCAAAACCACTTTATTGACCGCCAATTTGAATCAATAAGTATCAGATCTTACTTCTAAATTATATTTTAAGTGGCTAAAATAATTGAAATTACTCTTAAGTGGAGTGCCAAAAACAAATATACAAAAGGGATAATAGAGGAAATTAAAGATTAATTATAAGTGAAGAAGTACAATGTACATATATATATATAGTGCTTAAAAAATCATGTTGCATCCGAAAAGTTGTGCTAAAATTGAATTTGATATTGCCCCCACCCCCCCCACTCAGTAATATATAATTTTAAAAGAATATATTGCTCAATAATGATAAAGATGCCTTAACGAAATGAAGGTCTTTTCAATTGATCGAATGTATGTAAGGACTTATTTCACAATAAAAAAAATCAGACAATAGATTGTCATTAATAAAGGTAAAGCCCTCTTCATCCACTCTTCTAACATATGTACGTACATATCTCTCTAAGTTACTATTTATACGCTGAGTTTTTTGGAAATAATGTTAATAATGCTTTTTCATTGTATGTAGTATTATTTAGAAAAATAATGTCTATTAGGTGAGTAGCTTTCCCAATGAATAATTAATACAATGTCAATCAAAAGATCTCCATTTTTTTTTGTAGCATATTGTATTGTACCTTCCTAACTAATCTACATACAAATCCTTCAAAGTTCAGATTTTGAACTTTTTTATTGTATAAACTCATTCCTAGGTTTGTAAATCGTAATAATTTTTGATATTGATTCGCCCAGACTTTTTCACCTCAATAACTTAGAATTTGATGAAATTTAAGATGCTTATGGACTTTGATTTTAAAACTCCAAATTTCTTTGTTGGCGTAATCAGATTATTAGTTGTCGAGATATGAAGTTTGTAGTTTTACAAGAAAATTGTGCATAAATTTTAAATAGTCATATCTTCAAAACCTGTATCTCAATTATAACAAATCAACTTTCTCTTAAAAGTAAAAGAATGTGATGTTATTATTTTTTTAATTTTGATTTTATATTAGGTCATTTTGGGCCCATGTCCTTATATTATGGCCTCTAACCATGTAAGTTATTTGATCAAATTGTATTAATTCTTTGTTAATTTTGAATTCCATCCAGAATGAAAGTAAGAAAGTTTAGAAAGGTTACAAATCTTTATTTCTGAAATATTTTGCATATATTTGTTATAAAACAAACTAAGGTCCGATTTCGTACCTTGTGAGTGTTGTAGTAAAACTTCAAAAGGAGAAAATATAGCTATTTAACATGAAAGTTCAGGTGACCGATTTCTGAAACTATAAAAAACATTGAAACTTGTCTAACTGAAATTTTGCTCAAATAGTTGAATGATCCTGTTTTAAAGTATAAACACCCTAATATCAAATTTAGTTCATTAAAAAAATGTGTAAAAGACAATTTTTTTAGAGGAAATAAACATAAAAAAACAAGGTTGTTGCTTGGAATATGAAAGAATACTATAGCTAGTATTGGGTTCTAATATTACTCAAATTAAAAAAAAAAAATTGTGACTTAACTAAAATTGCCAATTTTCTAAAAATTAATCGAATTCGCTTGAAATATTCATTTGAAAAATTCGACGTTACTTGTACTCAAATAATGAAACATTCCAGAAATAAAATTTCTAGTATAGTTCAAAAGGGCAGTAAAAAACTACAAGTGCCTTTGTCTTATTATTAGAAGAAGAGCAAAGACAGGCTATCACATCTATCGCGCGTGTATACGTAATTTATGTTGGTTTGTAATATTATTAATGGATATCGGAGAAGAGTTTTTCTCACAAATACTTCCTTTAATAAACTAAAATGGAGATCAGAGTAATTCCTGCATATATCCTTGCTAGATACGGTGTTGGGCTTATATTTCTTTCTTTCATCTCATAGCTGCTCGCCGCTAATTTAATGAAGCGTCATGACTGCGAAGCCGCTATCCTTCCAATTATTCCTCAAATTGTCAGGGTGACCACACAAATTTTTGATAAATGTTATTTGAATCTCTGTATATACATACAAAAATACATGTACATGCTCGATAAATGTGGTAACCCACTTTTAAGGTAAAAAAAAAAAAAAGAAGGAAGAAATACATTACATGAATTGATTATGGAAAATCTCAAAAACTCGAGCTCGACAAAATTTGAAAATTAGTATATTATTCTAACACTAATTGCAGCTATATATTATTCTTGCAAATATTATGTGCATATTTTTTTGACATATTTGTTCCACATTTATCATAAGAGTTACTCTACATTGTACACATTCCGAGTTTCTCACTTCCCGGGGAATATTTTTTTAAATTCGGGATCCCGGAAAATATTATGATTTTATAGGTAAGTATTAAATCCAGTGAGATTCATGATTAATTTATATATTTTTTGAAAAATGCATAAATTTTCGGATAGTTTGCCTTAAACATATTTATTAAATTCTCATTTTTACCATTATCGATAATATTGCGTAGATTGTATTTTAGAGCCAACGGGTCTAGTTTTTTAAATTTTGTAATCTGATTCGATATGGAATCCAAAAAATAATTATATAGTATGTACTGAACAAGCTAATTTTCGTTGAGTTCTGTATAATTAAATGAAACTTATATTGTGAAATAATAAAATGTTCAATTTCCTAATGATATAAAACCTCGATAAATTCCGGGAAAACGGAATCTTGCGAGAGAAAACGTTCTTTGTATGTACATTGATGTTACAATAACATAAATAAATTTTAACCAAATAATTTGTTAGCTTCTTCTCCTTCTTTTGGTAATGACATCTTTATAATAGATGCCTCCTTCGCTCGACTCCTTAAATACAAATATATTAACAAAACATGCAATAGAACAAAAAACAAGCTTGCCATTACAAAATCCAAATTTTATAATATGGGAATTGTGCACCAGTTGAGAAATAGACTCTATGTATGTACGATATTTAAGCGTAAATCAAGTATTTTAACTTTTAAAGGGATTTAAAAAAAATTTTATTTCGATTTGTAAATAAATATGAGATAAAACACTTACTTTTTGTGATTGACAATCTGAGAAGTCTTTATATTTTTTAATGCCACTATCATTATCATTTTATTCTTGAGGAGAAAACATATTTATAAAATTACCATGTATAACGTGCGTGCGTGTTCATGTATAATCGATAGTAAGACTGATGATTTATTGGGAGGTTATAGGTGTAATCATAGGAGGAGTTTGCAGGGAAACCAAAAAAGGCAGGCCCTCCTGACCCTCAAGATTTATTACATCAAAAAGTAGAATAAATTTTTGCTATATCATATCACCAGTTATCGTGAAAATTATCAAATGAAATTTCCAATCTGTTACTCAATCCAGTTTGTAATTCTGAATTCATTTCATGATTAACTTGATCCAAAATTCTCTCGAAGAATTTGGGATTGTAGTTAGTAAACAACATAGATGATAGATACATATCATTAGTTGTAGAATCTAATTATTTTTTTAGAGCTGTTATAAAAAATATGATTGATCTTGACCATATTTTTGACAATCTCATAAAAATAATCTCTACATTTAATAATAAAGTATTCATAAAAAATATTTGTATGTACATTTTTTTAATTGCTAATCTGTCTACTAATAAAGAATATTTTAATATGAATACTCTTTCAGGAAAAAAAATTCATTTCAAATCCAGATGGACATCAGTGTCCCAACAACTTTAAACTGACATAACATTTGCATTTTTTATATAAACATAACAAAAAAAATTTCGACAGTTACTCCTTATACTAGACATATACTAAACAAACAATAAAAAATGTAAATTATCCATACAAGAAAAGCATATGATAGGTAGAACCTTATTTTATCGAATTCCAAAAAATTTATTAGTTTGAAGACTTATAAGTCACGAATATAGATCCCTATGATGATATGTTTTTTATAAAAATTTTTAGTTCTACTATAACTCTTTCTAATATTTTAAAAATGTCTTAAATATTGAGAAATAATACAATCACAAATGAATAAAACATGGGACACTAGTGTCCTATCGATGCGAAAAGGTTAAAATAACTAGCGGTAGTACTCGGCATTGTTTTAAGTAATAAGGAGTACGCTAAAATAATATTTTTTCTTTAATAATATAACTTGCAACGAAATCTTCAGTGTTACTCTCTGTTTTTCATAAGCACAATCGCGCGTAACTACTCAATACTTATATCAATTCATATAACGTGGTCTGTCCTAAAAAGTGAAAAACCAATTATCATGAGAGTTTGATAATTTTTTTAGACTGTTGAATACTTCATTTTATCTCTATGGCTTTAGTCTCAAGAGTACTCACGAACAAAATCAAACAAATCAGTAGTCCCCGTATGGTAAATACAAAACCTCTACAAAAGTTAATTCATTTTTTTATATCCACGCTTATATTTTATTCAAATCTAAACATATACTGAAAACGCATATGAATATGATACATATGGGCTTGGTAAAATTTTCAATTTGATATATTGTACAGACTGCTGGAAAAAACAGACCGATTTTGACAAAACACACAACCAATCATATTCTATGACGTCACTATTTCTAGAATTTTCGATTTGATGTATCGTACCCACTACTAGTCAAGATAGATAGATTTGACAAAGCACACAACCAATCATATTTATGACGTCACTATTAAAACGTATGTTGGAAGTCAAACATTAGTCGTACATGTGTTACGTTATAACCTTGTACGATTAATACTAAAACAACGTTATTTCTTAGATCAAAAATGTTCATAGAGTGAACTATATACAGTGCACTCTATGACTGTTCTTTAAACTTACAAACGTTACTTTATTAATTTAGATCATCGATTCTTGTATTAGGGTTCAAGGAATATAAAAACAAAAATATCTATTAATGTTTGAACGCATCACAAAATGAAACTTTAATTTTTTTAAATTTAAATTGAAGGACTACCTACATAAAACTGTAGAAGCCCAGAACATGATTTCCACAGTACTCGACATATTTGGAACTCGACGCAACAAGGAAAGAAAACTTTGCCTCTGAACTCGAATCTTCCATCCTGACCTTAGGACCCATCAAAAATGTATGTACACAAGTTTTTTGCCATTTTCCTTCATGTTCGCATTTGAGTATTTATAATGTCAGGGCTTTACACTAATTTTTAGCTGTATGATAGGTTAGGAAAACATTTTACCTGTCCTACAAAAAAAAAACAATGAGCTACAGTTTGAGGATGTGGTATACAATTCTGTTACGTTTTGCAAATGTGGGGGATGTCAAAGTTGTGCTATACGTAGACACGAGATTTATATGTAGGAAATAATAATTGTCGATGTTAATTTGTTAAAATTAAGCCGAATCCAATTATTATAAGATAATACATCTGTATCACATGTCAAAATGAACATAGTTTGCATGAATTTGTTCATACGAACAGCAAATATAGATACTTATCTATCCTACAGAACAATTTGCCTGTCGAGGACGGCAGGACTTTTGTTAAAATAAAGCCCTGTTTTTACGCACTTTATTAAATCTTTTAATCTAAATTTCAAAAATCTACCTACATCTACTTGCGTGCGTACATTGTATAAAGCTTCTTATGAAGAAGGTAAAAATTTGTTTAATGGGAACAGATTAATCAATTTTTAGTTATTTATTATGTGGAAAATTGATTCAGAATTCGATAGCCTCGCTTATCGACGCTCCCTCTGAAACGAATCAGTTTCCAGTTCTGGGGTTGTATTGCATGTACACTATACAAAATTATTGCTAAGAAATTAAACACATCAATGAACCTATATATATTCATGATAATACAATGGAAGTTTTGTCTAAGAATGTCTACAATCGACTACTTTTTTATTGATTTAATTAGTTTAAAGAAGTTACATAAAAATATATATAAGTAAATAAACATTCTAGTTCAAATTAATTCTCTAAACAAACGTCAAACATATTTACATAACTTGATTTTATTTATGAATTCATTTCTAGGAAGCCTTTTACTATTTTGTATAACGCTTATTTTAAAAATATACACAATAAAATATATTAATAAAATGTTTAAAAAAACTCACAAATAAAGAAAGAGTAAAAGTTATATAATATTTAAAATAAAACGATAAGTAAACAACAATATTTGTTCTGTAGATCCGTAGTTTTGCAATAAATTTACTTAATATACTAGTAATTAGTCATTGATATCTATAATTTTATGATTAAATAATCGAAATATATAACTAAAGTCGTTTTAATCATTTATTTTATTGTATAGTACAATTCAGCTATAAATTGTTTCACATTATCATAAAACTCTTACCATTATACATCTACTCGCTATTATTAATATTATTACATTTTTTGCTCTTTATTGAATAGATATATTTAATAGGTATAGGTATACAATCATTCAATTGGCTATTTCAAAACTATAATAGGAAATGTAAGTTCTTAAAAATGAAAGAAAAATATCCAAATCCCACTTTCAGAACTAATGTATAAACTCGTTTACATATTATATAAATGTCTACTCGTTTTGTTCCCATATCAAATTATTTTATTGGGATAATCTTTTGTAGGTAGTAAGTGTATATACAAATAATGAAATAATTAAAATAATTTTTGGTTGGAGGAAAGGTTGCAAGATCATATACAATTCAAATATGGATTACTACCAATAAGATTATAATGAATGAAATAATTCATTTGGTGTTTCCAGAGCGAATAAATACAAGTAGCACAGTTTTAAAGTTACTTGCTTCTTTGAAGATTGAGTAAAAGGACGTTACAGAAAAAGATGCAATTATTAAAATAAACAGCTTCAGTCAAAGGATTTCCGATCTAGCTCATTTTTTTAAGATGAAACAATATCATTTGTTTCCAAGCTATACATGATTTGGATTTGCAAATAAAAATAATAATTATAGAACTGAACAAGAAATAAGTTTATTTTTTACTTTATAGGTGAATTACTCTACATCGAGTGATAAGTGTAATCATGAGTTATTCCAATTAAAGATTAATATCTTAATATAATGTAATACATAAATATCCGGATGTAAAAGTTGAACTTACTGTCACAATAAATTATCAAAATCAATTTGAAATGAAATAAATATCAACCCAGCTTCATTATGTGCGTGTCTTCAGTTTGGTTAGTGGCGATAATAACGATTTGTTGCATTAAAATAGGCAAAATATGGGCTAATTCATGATTAACATGTTGAACAATCAACACTTAGGTTCTGTATCGATAATATAAGGTTAAAATTCATAAGGCTAAAGGTACATATTCAAGCAAATATCATAGCTCTCTCTATATATATGTACATTGTACAGGGGAAGATGATGCATCCTTCATAATAAATTCTTAAAAATAAACCACTCATCTTGGAAATCAAATCACCTTTTTCAACACTTTTAATCAATTAGAAAAGGTAGACCAACTCCATTTACAAGAGGTGAGAAATAGATAACTTAATGTGAAATCCTCTGTCGATGAAAACAAGTTCATCAAGAGACGCTCTTTTCCAATACAAAAGAAATATGATGAACTACAAAAAACTACTGACACTTTCATAACTATGTTATGGATATTTCCTCAAAAAATATCTTCCTTCGGTGAGGTTTAATAAGAGGTCCTTTCTTCATACTAAAAAATAGGGGAGATATGCAATGAATAGTTAGATCTGAAAGGAATAAAAAGAAATCTTGTAAAAAAAAATAATATCTCCTTCTAGAACAGAATTGAATCATAGTTGATAATTGTTTTTGGAGGACTCTTTCAAATTTCACCTCCAAAAAATTAATTTTTTCCAACAAAATCTTTTCCTGACGATCCACAATTTCATGATTGATTATTTAGATTACAAATGAGGGGATTCAATAGAAGATTGGATAAGTCCCTGTCTTTGGCATTCATGGTTAATCACTTTTTAACCAGAATTAATTATTATATTCTACAACTATTATTTAATAGAATAATTATTCATTATTAATTTTAAAGGTTCTAATAACAAGTTTTGCGTGGCTTGTGTCTATCCGATGGTTCATGCATGAAACAACATGAAAATATACGTGCTTATTTTCTAATTCCTTAAAACCTTTACATTAAACGGTATAGAGTCAAGGAAAAGGTCCAATGGCTATGTCGTTTTTATAAAACAGAAGGCAATTCCCATGACTCCTTCTAACATTTTTAGGTCACTGTAAATGCTAATCACTTTAAAGATGTCATAAGCTACTGCATTAACTAGCTTTCTATACAATATTATGTATACATTAGTTTGACGCAGAAGTAGCCTACATATGGTTTATTGTATGTTAAAGATTGACCAATCTCAATCTGACGGATATTCAATTCAAGTATACATATTGTCAAATATTATGCATGTAAAACCATCGTGGAAAAGCTGTGGTTTTCTTTAAGAAATAATAATTTGATGAAGTGGTGACGGTAAAAAAATATATATATATTTCTTTTTTTTTGGGTGGGGCAACGTCCGCTCTAGTCCACCTCCTGTGTCATTGAAAACCTCTAAGGCAGGTGTGTTTAAGCCCCCTAAAATTTTTGTTATTATATAAACATATTAAATAACTTTGGATTTTCAGTACGATTTAGTGTTGTTCAAAATGTTGGCCTGGTGATTGAGAAAAGAAAAGTTAGATATCCACGCTGTGTGAGACTATATTATAACTCTTTATCGTCTTCTGTACTAACTTGAACCCCGAGCCAAAAACTTATGAGTGCTTCGTACTACTTCAGGGTTAAAACAGGGTCTGAGATGCTATAATATCAACTTTTTTATGTAAATTTGAAAAAGTTGAAAAATAAATTGTGGCAAAAACAGGTTTTTTTTTGTCATGGACACACATTGCAAAAATCTGCTAAATATTTTAGAGTCTATATGTAACAAACAGACACAAGTAGAGTTATATAAAAGTAGGGCAAATAAATCTATCCTCAAATCCAACAGGGTCTTTATAACTTATAACTCTGCAACATACCCTTGATGAGTCTTTAACGCACTTATGATTACTTTGTACTTAAATGTGTGTTCTTCAATAATTAAATATTAATGATAACAGCTTTGTAGAATAAAAAAACACTGCTTAGGTTGCAACTACCCAAACTATTGCACTCGTCTAAATTAATATTTTTTTAGAACTATAAACAAAAGTCTACAAATAAATATAAGATCTTTTTTATAGAAAGGAAATTTTTATATGAAATGTTTTCTTTTAAGAATTACAAAAACAAAATCCAATATGAAGAGCTACTTGGTTACACTCCCAATTGCTTTCCTAAACATGTTCACATACATCTACACAATGTATTTATTATGTACTGAAATAGGTATTACTATCTACCCAATTTTATAACATATTTTATTTTTCTAATATTTTAACTTCTTTCAAGAGATAAATACGAGTACGAGTACATTATATGTATACATTAGACTGTCCTGTTTTCGTGTTAATATTTTCCCCCTTTGCACAAAGACCTTTTCTGTAGGGTCAATAAAAACCTTTCACAAAGTTTGAAACCTCCTAGACATTTTTTGTTGTGATATTGGCCATTTAATTTTTTTAATGTAATTTTTAGGCTGAATTGCCCTTGTACTGTACTATTGATAATGTAAAGAGTCAAAAATGTTGTAGTGAATATTTTATTTATTTGTTTAATGAGTAAAAATTATAATGACTCTTGCGTTTAATAATTAGGGGTCTAAAATGTACTTCCAGTTTCATTGCAAAAGCCAGTTTTTGTATTGTTCCCAACAGAAAAGGTCTTTGTCTAGGGGAAAACATAATAACTCCAAATACGCGACAGTCTAATATACATTAACAAATTTGCTGTTCTTAGTGAATCAAAAATGATCTTTAGTAAATATATCTCAAGAAAAATATATAACATATATATTAATGAGCAAATAAAAAAGATACTGCAGTTTCTCTAAAAAAAAAAATAAGTGACCCTTGACGGTATTTAAGCCTGTTTAGTAATAGATATAAAAATACAATGCTACATATAATATTTATAAATCTATCTGTAAGGAAGTAGTTTTGCAATTGATTGGAATATGAACGGAGTTAAGTTATATTCAATCCCTTTTTTTGCTTCTATTTGAGTCTTATTACGGATTAAAGGTAATAGTTTGGTCCAAAGCTATAACACATAGCAAATTTCATTGTATATCTCAACCTTTCCTTCAAATGGCCCTAAATTTCATGTTGATTAGTCAACCCAACAAACATTTCAATTTTCAATGCTAAAATATATGTAGCTATCTTGAATATGTTAAGCTTCGGAAACGCTGTTTATTGACTTGATTGGAATTTACCGATAGGCAAAAAACTACTCACAAAATGCTGGTACTTAAATTCTAAGCAAAGAACTACTAACTGCATAAATTCTATTTGTAAAAAGAAAACTAGAGAGAGTTATAATGGTAAAATAAAAGGAGAGACGACTAGGGGCTATTTTTTAAAATTAAATCACTAATCAACACTTGCTGCCTGGGATAAACAAATATACTAGATAATATGTTCACTTCAGTTGTTTCCCTAGGTTGACTTTTTCTAAATTAAAGTAGCCTTACTCTACGTAGCTACCAATTCAAAAGGATATTTATAAGTATTTGCTTGTCGGAAGGTACCTTAGTAGGTTCATGGTTACCGTATGTTTTTATCAAAAATTTCCTTTTAATTTGTATGGAAATTTTTAAAGTAGACATAAAGCTCAAAACATACATTTCGCCGAAATACCATTTGATACATTTGACCGAATAAGGATACTTCATATATTGACATATACGATTGTAAATTATAATTCAATTTGGAATAGTATTATGATAAATATGTATTTGTCATGTCGTAGTCTCTATCTAATATAAGGTGAATTAATCAGTGCTCTTTTGCAGAGAAATATTTTTTTGTATTAATTAATAATCATCATACAAAGACAACAATTTGGTTTCGAATGTAGTTTGAATCTTTACTGCTGTAGTACTTTAAATAAATTAAATAATAAACTAACATGGCAGCAACTCGAATGGAATAATTGCAAGTCACTTCTCTGTTTTTAATTAATTATTATTCAACATGATGGATTATTTAAATTAGATAGATAGATTAATGAACAAAAATAATAATTGTCACATAATTCAAAGTCCTAGACATACAACTCTGTGAATTCGAGTCCCTTAAGTGACTACATAATGTACACTATTTCATATTTTTTGTACAAAAAATGTAAAACAATATTTTCTGAAAAATATCACAAATTAATTTACCAATATGTCAATATACCTATTTACTATTTATCATTTTAAATTGAACTAAAAAAATCATCATTTATATCAATATATTTAATATAATTTTTGAGAGAAATGTACCTAATGGTCCTTCCGTGAAATGTCTGTTAGGGTAAAAAAAATTTCAGCCAAAAATCCGCTTACGCATGCCAACATGCTAGTGCAAAGTTGTCATAGCTCTACTTTGTAGCTGTATATAGCTCGCTATACGACTAATAAATGTTTCTTAGAAATAGAACGTCTTCCAACCTCGTCTAAAATCAAGAAATTATAATATAAAAAGAGAAATATTATTTTTTACTCAATTTTACATTTTATTAGTGATTTTCTAAAGTTTAAAGAAGATACAGAAATGTAAAAAGCTTTGAACTTTCCTTTAATGATTAGATGGAGTTACACTGATTATGTATAAGTAAACATTATAATAAGGTAGTTCCATTATATTTCAACAAATAATTTTATACCCACAACGATGAAATTTATTTTAACTACACTGTTGCATAGATTATTATTAAATATGATCACCTAAAAAAATAGTTGAATTAAAGTTGAAGGAAGTAACTACCATAGATACATTTTTTATTTCAAAATTTCATGCTTAAATTGAGCCCAAAGATATGCCTCTCGAAACATGAAAACATTAAAAATCATTGCTTTCCTTTAGTTTTATACTGTTTATACCATCAAATTCAAGCTCCTCGCCCCCAAAAAACCTATAATTTGATAACAAAATCATACTTCGATCATGAGTATGACCTCTAAAAACAGTGATTAAAGTTTTGAATATGTGAGCGCCACCTAGTGGTTAACATTTTAGAAAGGACCATATGTCGCTAACCAGTTGGCCGATTTTAGAATTATTTTTTTAGAACTTTAAGTTTTACTACTTACATGCCATTCTTAAATATTTTTTCACATAATTCAACCATATGTATTTTGGATATGTTGAAATATAATGGAATACCCAATATTCAAATTAGTCCAACTAATCTAGGAATCTTGTATAAGACCATATATATAAGCTATATTTATTTCTCTAGGAATCACTTGTGCGCAAACTTCTACACATTGAATTCAAAATAGTAATTTCAACCGAGCCCGTTGTCCATGAGCAACATCGATTTTTTTAATGTTACTTAAATTGGTTAAATGGATTTGCATTGATTAAGTATAAGTAAACATTATAGTATTACAATCCAACTAACAAACTTTTTTTTTAACTGTAGACATTTTTCTACAATTTGTATTAATATGCCCCCCCCCCCCTCTCCTCCCATTTACTTATATTTGTCAAGTTGAAAATGGGTCCGAGTCTTTAATATGCACTTAAAAATCGAAAAATAAATTTGTAAACCAAAAATGCAAAAGTTATATTTTTTTGTTAAACTCCACAAAAAAGCAAGTATAAAGTAACATACATGTATGTCAACTTTAGTACCGTAACCGGTACGAAAAATATTAGTGTTGTGATACACTAATGAATTAAAATCTCTATTGGGACATAAACCTCGTTTAAAGCGTTCCTTGAGTGCCCATGTAGTTTTGACATTAAGCGACACAATCCTAATTTTATGAAAAAAAAAAAAAAAATCTACATAATATTAACTTTTTCTTCTATTTTGACATATTATAATTTATTGTATCATAATTCTGAGATAATGTCGCAGTGAATAATCTTGGATAGAATTAATATCCAAGAAAAAAAATTATGAGACTCTCATAATTTCTCTTATATATGATAATTTTATAACATTATTATGTATCTATATACAATGTACATTGTGTGATTGTACATAATATATTATTCAGCTGTCCTTCAATTCCTACTCTAGAGTTATATTATTTAATGATGTTGTTCTCTAATTATATTATCACTAATGTAATATATTTTTATTAATGCGTCTTATTAAAGCATTTTAGTGCATCGACTTTATTTTTATTCCAAAATATTACTTCCAGAAGGTCGGTTATTGTCCATAGATTCACAACTTAATCATGCGTGTTAAAATTATGCACTATATTACAAATTAGTGATATCGTCAAGACCATCATACCTCTGACCAAGTAGGATGATAGATATTATATTTTGAGTAATCGAAATCAAGACTTTAAGGCCAAAAGAAAAAAATGTCTCTTAGGTTTTAGAAAAGAAAAGTTTTAATTAGGTTGCTTTTGTCTTGAAAAGTAGACCAAAACGTATAAGAGGTTGAGAACAAGATATAGTGGGATCGAAATCAAGACGATAACAAGAATTTAGGGAATCGAGACTTATGTAAAAAAACTGTGTGCGATTTTTCTTTCAATACTCTGAAGATGTAATAGCTATTCCAGTCACCAAGATCAATTTTGAGAACCACATCCTTAATACATATTAATATACAGGACAGTAGATTCCCAGAGCTCGACGCTAATTCATTCCGGAATGCAGTATACTTCGGAATCAATTTTCCCAATAGAAAATGACTGAAAACGGACTAATTCTTTCTTAGCCATATATTTTTTGTACTGACGTACTTTTTTATGCAACATTTTAAGAGGAATATACTCAGAGTCGATTACTTCTCAAATTCCTCTCCCACTTCTCTAGACATAGAGAAGTACAAATGTTATATTGCTCCTATTGCGATTTCTGAAGTTCCTCTATGGATAATTAAACGCTGTGCCCTTCAACCACTCCTCAACGTCTTTAGCACTGCCTTCCAACCACATGCTCTCATCCACAGAAACCATTTCCTCCACATCTGGATCAGAAAGAGATAGGAACTCCTCTTTAGAATAACTTTCAAGCTGAATATATTGTTATCATTATTCTTTAATAGAGATCATCGAAGTATAAAGTAAGTACATGTGCGTGTGCTCATGAATGATAGGGAGTAACATTGAGGATTTGTGGGGAGCTATAAGTGTAAATCATAGTTGTACTTAGAGTAAAATTGAGGATCTACATCACAGTAATTCAAGCCTATGTCTATACTAGATACAAAGTTGGATTTGCCTTTGTTTCATTCCTTTAATACCGGCACGTAGTTAACCTAATAAAACGTCAAGACAGTTAGGCTACTATTCTCCCAAACTTCTTCAAATTGTCTCGACTACCATGTCAATTTTCAGTTTCTTTTACAGCAGGTTATATTTTATAGAACTTTATTCAAGTATGACTAAAAGTAATATGTTACAAATTCAATTAAATGAAGCCTAAGTCTTTTACGTTACTCATCCATTAAAAGAAATTAAATTATACATAATTATTCTTATCTTCAATAAGTTGAATTTGATTGATGTACATGTATTCATTATAAAATAAACATTCAATGATTGTACCTACAAAAATATATCTTGTACTCTAATCATCCATCTCGATCAAAATTGATCCCATGGAATTATATGTATATGTACAAAAATATTATATCAATAATTGTACATATAATTCAATCATTTAACCTTATAGGGATGTTTGATTTTGATGTTAATAGAATATAAGCTAACGATATTCAGTACATCTCTGAACCTTTCCATTAAATAGAGAAATAATAAATCACTTCTTGTGTATCTCTCAGCTTTTTCTCCTCCAACAAGAGAAGGAAAAAAAAAAAAAAATCAGGTGTAGATAAGTAAATTATTCACAACTCTGGAACTAGTCTTCATTTAATCGTAGAAAATTGTCCCCATCTTAACAAAAGCTTATTTGAGTTCAACGAATCAACATTGAGAACACAAACAAGGGATACGAAAGAAACAAATCGACGTCTGACAAAACTATGCAGTTTAAATTTTTATGCTAGTTGATACGGCGTTACCTCACTAACTTTAAAGTTTATTATATATTTTATAATCTGTTATCAACTTTTCTGCTTCTGTTTTCCTCGTCATTGTCCTGAAATTTGATTAGTTGAGTTCAAAATACCTTATGTTGAGCTGTAATTAGTTCCCAATAATTTTTAGAGAATAAATGTAAAGCTGGAAATAATTGCCTAAATATTAATTGATTTTTAGTCGTTTTTTTTTAATTTGCCAAACTTGCAAATTATTTTTGGACTATTTTTCTGATTATTTTTGGAGGTAAAGGATGTCTTTCAGCTGAAATAATGACTTGAACGCTGTGGGATCAGTCTAATTTGTACAAATTGGATAAGAAGTAATATTTGCTATATATATTATATTATTAAGTCTTTAAAATATAAATTTTGTTATGGTTCTTTCATAGCGAGTTTTATAATTCATCTTCATCTGCATATATAATAAATAAATTAGATTCGACACAATAAACTCTTATTTGAAACTACATAATCCCTTTCCCAAGAGTTGAAAGAAAAATACCTTAAATTAAAATTCACATTATTCTTTATAATAATCCGGACTAGGTCATTCATTAACTATACTTAATTCGAGTTCAGAATATCAGCATTTAGAACACTAGTATGAAGGACTAAGAAATATAGTGTACATTTTTATGTTAGTGGTTACGACGTTAACTCCCTAACATAATAATTACATTGCATTTTGTTGATTTATCTGCTACTTTTCTCCTGATCAGTGTTATGCACATAATTCGGTTGAACTAGTATGAGCTCTCGTTGAGCTATTATGAACAATTCTACAGAATTATTAGATAGCACTCTGCAACAAAATTCAGGTCTAAGATAAAATCCACATTTATTATTGTTGTTTAAGCCATAAAACAAGAAATTGATCTTTAAAATTTTCAACTGCAAAAGGTTTGGTCTTTAAAGCCTCTTTTTAAAAATCACCTTTTTAAAGGATAATTTCAATTCAGAGCCGTATTCCAAAATGAGTCCCATCGTTAGTCTTTCTCTCTCACTCCACGCCATTTATATATATTTTTTAAACAAGCGCTTTGTAAAAAAAAAAAAAAATAATAATGTATGTATATGTTCCTATTTGATACCCGAAATTCTATATATTTTTTACTTTCAGAAGAAAAAAAAGTAATTTACAAGGGATTAAGGCTTGTGTGTAAATATGAAGACTAATTTAAAATCCATTTGAATATTGATTGAATATATGTTTATATAATAATCAAACATGGAAAAGGTAGTTATAAGACTCTTTTTTAACGTATTAGATTTACATTTTGAAAAAAGGATACAATATGAGAATAATAATGAACGATAAATCCTGATGAATAGTTTTGAATATTTAAAAAAATTAACGTTTTTCTATCAGGGAAGAAAAAATAATTATTTTGTTCGTTCTTTGTCAAGCTCTTGTCTTTTGACGACAAAATGATATATTAGGATGGAGCTTAGTTTTTAAATTTTCTAAATATGAGGTACTTAGGATCTCAAAATGTTCCTTTTAGTCTATAGATATAATTAGATAACTTTGAACTTCAAAAAAAAAAATTTAAAGGTACCTTAACGGCCTAAAGTTTTAAAATTGTACACATTACATTACGTATTACAGCTTTTCGTGCTAAAAAAGAAATTCTATCAACAATATTTTTTAACTTTTTAGGAGAATTTTGTATCTACGTTTCTAAAAGAACGATAAGTATTGTTACATGAATTGTAGCTTTCCACCTATCCGTCTGTTCTTTAGCGTATCAGAGCTATAACATTTAACAGATACATACAAAATTTTCCAAGTACGCATACTATTTACTTAGATAAACAAAAAAGTGCAAATTTGGATGATATTTTCCCAGGTAACCTTTTTATGGCTTGTACTTCTAACCTATAAAACTTAATTTTTATAAAATAAGTCAAAAATATTGATAAAATTAATAAATAAATATTACAAAATAAATTTAGTAGAAATCATTTTTATACACATATGACGTTGGTGTTCAGTTGAAGCCACTTACAACAACGAGTCAAACAATATTGACTATTTTGCTATACCTAACTACCAAAATGTAGCAGAAATATACAATAAACATTTAATGTTATTCTTAATTTATATTTCCTTGAATGCCAAACCATTTTTTATTTTTCAATATTTATAAAATAATACTTTAAATTCTTGCATTTTGTTATTTTTTAAATTTCAATACTTTAAGGGTGATGAGCTACCCCTAAAAAAATTTCAAAAAAGTTTTGAATAAAATAATAATATTTATTGACTAAAAGAAACATCTTGAGCCCCTAAGAACCTCAAATTTAAAAAATAGGCTTATTATTATAAGCCTATGATTACAGGTACTCTAGTCTTTGGTCCCTAAGAGAGGAAAATATATTCTTGATATTAAAAGCTTCAGGACAATCACACTGCTGAATACATCTTACAAAATTTTGACGGGAATACTAAACAAGAGGCTAGTGAAGATCCTCCCACATACTATTCCACACGAACAGAAAGGCTTTATGAAAAATAAATTTGCTGAAGACATCCCACGTACAGTCCAAGATATAATCAATGAGATTAAGCTGGCAGGCAAAAGTTTTGCAGTTTGTCTGATAGATTTCGAGAAAGCTTTTGACACTGTCACCCACCGATTCATTCTTCGGGAACTGCTCGAAGTATCCTTTCCACACAAGTTTGTAAGAATGATAGTCACTATTCTCAAGAGTGTTCCTAGTATAGTACAAATACGTCCAGTTTCCTAGTACAAGGGAGTGCCGACAAGGGGATAGTCTATCCACATATCTATTATTAATTTCCGTCAGATGTCTTCACCGAAAAATAATGGGAAATAGAAAAATTAATGGCTTTCAATATGTTGATAAAGTTTATAAATCACTCTGGTATGCAGATGACCTCACAACAATCATAGAGGGCTCTACGGAGACCTTAACAAGTTCGATTAAAGAAGTATTTCTCACACTGGAGAGGTTTAATAAAAACTCTGGACCCAAAGTTAATCTCGAAAAAACAGTGGTCCTCACGTCCGAAGAGTTAACACTTAAGGCAAAGTTTCCATATCTCAAGTTCTCTAATACGTCTTTGCTCCTGGGTGTCAAAATTGAAACATCCCAACCCCAATAAAAATAAATGAGTCATTAATTTTGTCAAAACTAGAAAACTTAAAAAACTTATATTCATCCCTTCGCCTGAATATTTTAGATAAAATTAAAATCTGGAACTCCGTATTGATCCCAAAAGTAATTCACCTTATGAAGTACACTCATTTCAGAGAGGATATTTGCAAAAAAAATGAACAGAATTCGAGAGGACTTCCTATGGAATAAAAAGAGGCCGAATATATCGCAAAGCCGGTTAGAGGTTCCCATTAGAGACTAGGTTACCTAAATCCCGAAGCAAGCTGGAAATCATTGGTCCAATAGGTTGATTCTTGGGGAGGACTTCTGGGCACTTAGAATTAAAAATATTTCTACGAGTAGCTGGGCTACCATCTAAAAGAACGACTCCACATAGGTCCACGAGAGTTATGCAAAGTTACTAAATCAGTTGACAATTTATCGTAAAGAATGACCTACTCATGGAAATCGATTCTCCCAATAGTTCTTCCGTTACTTTGTCCCCACGAGCCCCTAAACTACAACAATAGATTATTAAATAAAATTGAACTACTCAAGTCTGACGGAATTACCTCTTTCGGGAAACTGAAACAACACCGAAAACCAACTCTTACATCATACAATTTCTTGGTAAAACCTCACGTCTTGAAGCTTTGGCAGAGCTCCAAAGATAAGCAAAGCTGTTGTGAATCCGAAACTCCTTGTCTCTTGGCCTTTGGAAATGTTCCCAGCAGATAAATTAAAAATGTAATAGCAAGGAGTTAAGGCATAACAAAACCCAGAGAATTAATGAAGAAACGGCTACTTAATAGTCATGGCGCTCTTGACAACTCCATTCTGAATAATGCGGAACGTATTTTAAATAATCCCTACACAAACTCGCATCAGAAGCTATTTCGATACCAATTAGCGACAGGATCTATCTATACGAATTCCAAACGTACCCTGGAAGAAGAAAGAAAGTGTGGTTTCCGTAAAGATAAAGTGAAAACCTCCTCTCACCTCTTTGTGGGCTGTCGGGAGTTATCGGAGATACGAGGCATGTTCGAGGAAAGGGTTAATGAAGGCTACGGAGTAACAATGAAGGAGAGGGACTGGCTTTTCTTCAAGTCTACAGGAACTGACGAAGACATGAGGATAGAGTCACTTATTTCGAGGTTTCTTATTATTGTTTACAAAAATAAATGCCACGGAGTCCAGTTAAACTGTTCAATAATACCGGAATGATTTGAAGAATAAACGCGTGCACGCGCACTGCTACGTTAATCCTGTCGCAAATATTGACAGTTCTTTTTTTATTATTCAGTGTTCTTCTTCTCTTGTGTTTATTTTTTCTTTTGTATAATAATTAAAAGGATCTGCTTTATGTAGGGTGGAGGGAGACGAGAGGGAAAATAAATGGGGGAGAAAAGAAAAAAACAATATATAAAAAAATACCTTATCGATTGTACAAATATTCATTATTCATTTTTGTACTTGTAAATTATAATTTATATCTTACACGCCTCAGAAAAAAAAAAAAATCCAGAGTTACATTTTTTTTACTTTTTCCAATGATAACTTGTATGATGTATTTAAATTTCAATCTATCAGGCTCTATGTAGTCATTAGTTATAATTATTATCTACTTATGTACCAATTCGTGTGTTAAGTAAAATAAAGTTTAATATTTAGAAAGAAAAAAAAAATCACACGATCGTTGAGGATGTTTTTTTCTTGATATTCTTGCTCCACCAGCTTACTTGGCAAATATTCCAATATGTATAACAAGGTATATTTACTTTTTTTTAAAAATGTCCTTGTTCCTGAAGCCATGATAACAGTAAATAATTTGGGTTCAGCGTGTTAATATTTTTTTTAAAGAATCTATATTTTTCATTGAACAAAGAAATTATTTTTAATATTTTAAATGTTGGTCTTTCGTGGCGGACCTCTCGTCATTATTCGTAATTTTTTTACGGTTTCTGGTCTGACGATGAGCCCTGAAGCACTAAAAAAATATACCAAAAATAGCGGATAATTTGTCGTATAATTTCGGAGCACATATTGTAAGGAGGAATTCTTGGCTTACTTCACTGAAAACTTAGAAGGGAAAGTCAACACAATATTAACAAAAACGCATCAGATCGAATACGCGAAACGATCATCAAACGACACCACCTTAAAAAATATATTACCAATCGTGGATGTCAATCAAAGTAGCAAAAAAATGGCATGAATTTTATCATTTTAGTAGTTTTTTTTAATGTTATTTATATCCGTATTTTATATTATGTGTACATGTTGTTCTTATTAAGTTGTTTTAACCTAACCTTTGTTTTGTTTATATATATGCTTATAACACCACTATTATGCTTTATGGAACCTTATAATTGTATGACTAAAGTCTAGCCTCTTGGCCAAGAAAAATAAATAAAAAAAATAGGCTTTACCCTAATGATATATATGTTCATATACATATTTTAGGTATATAAGATATTTCCACTTAAATAGAAAATGTTATCAATACGTGCAATATAGATTACCAATAAAATTTCAAGTGAGTAAAGATAATAGGAATTGGGTGTATTTAAATGCCTAGAATAAATACTCAAATAGACAGAAAGATAATTACATCGATAGGCCATTTACTCACTTACTTTTAACTATCATAATAAGAATAAAACCATTTTACAATATTCTTACATTTAGTTTAAACAGATCTTTCGTTGTATTCAGATCCCTTGATCTTATATATAACTATGGAAATGATTACCAATTCAAAATTATGATCTTATAGGACGATATTGTATTTTTATATATAATAACCTTTTACTCTTAAATATACAGAATAAAGGGCCAAAATCAGTTGGTAGTAGGTCCAATTTATTTCACAAATTAAATTATTCAAATTCAACAAATAAACTTTTATAAAACTGATAAGGTGAAAAGAAGTAGAAACCTCGACAGCAGACAACAAAATACAATGTAAATGTGTTAGTGCCGTGAAATATGTCCCATAATTTAGGAATTATCTGGAAAAGGATATCAAAGGACTTGCTTCTTGAAATTAAAAAAGGATAACATGCATTTGCTCTTTAGTCCTTTTCTTGGGCATACAAAAACAACACATTATTAGCTACAATATGTTTTCATTAAATGTTTCCTATTCTTTTAGGAAGGACAATTTTTCGTAATCAACACATTTTAATTATTTTATTATGTATTTGTGACGTCAATTGGAACAAGGATTCGATTGGTTATTTAAAAGAATCAACATTGAGATTGATTCGTGGATGCAATGTATAAATACTAAGGAACGATAAAGGAATCATAAGGCCTATCTACTAAAAGACTATAGGAAAAAAAATGTAGATTAATGATTTAGTGTGAAATTAAAAAACATATGAAAGACTGAAAAGTTCCCAACCCCACCAAATAAAGAAGTGGAATTTAGGAGTTGATGCATGGAATATAAACGAAAAAATACACTCGTCCATGTTGAGTCATAAATTGTAAAATGTATTTGTATATATCTTTAATATTTCAAATTTGTTAAAAAAAAATCAATGTTGTTCATCGAATAGGCTCAAAATTGGAAGAATCAACAGCTGACAGTTAACCTAATCAGAGAGGGGGAAAATTGTTGTCTCCTTTTATGATATTTAGAGTTGTTTAAAATATAAATTGCCGCCTATTATTAGAATATATAACTATGTCTCAGCGAAAAACAATGGTTTAAATACATTCTTATAATAACTATTTATGAGAATGAATGTTACATGTGAAGTGTTTTAAAATCAAAAGATTTGCTTGACTTCATAAGCATTAAATATCAAAAAAACATTCAAAGGAAAATTTTATTATACAATTTTATATCTATGAGCAAATTAAACGTCTCATATCTCCTAAGTCAAGAGACCTACCACTCCCATCTTTTTTTAAAAAGTGAGATATGGATTTGATCTTATTCTAATAGATTTTTTATCAAAAATATAGGATACAATGTTTGAGATATTGAAAGTAAAATTATACCTAGCCCAATGGACTTGCGAGAAATTATTCTCTTGAACTCAATGTGCGTAAGTTCGATGCTCAGTGGCTCTTTGATAAGAAAATATACTTAATATATATCGACAAATTCAAAGACAATTCCTATGTCAGATGGAATAAGTGTATTACTAAATTTTTTTACTCATACTAAGTGAGTGCAACTCCATCTGACCAATTAAAGAAACATAAAAAAATATGGTAAAGGTTAAACATATTTTTTTATAAGAGATTAAAAAAAAATATTTTGTTGCATAACACAATAGTTATCAAATGGTGTATTAATTATCTGCATCTATCAGATGAGTTGTTGATACATTCCAAAATGCAAGAGTTTTTGAGAGGGTTTTTTATCAAACTTATCATAAGAAGGAGTTCCTTAGAGCTGAATCATGTTACAGGTCTGTAATTATATTTTTGAGTTTCCTAATGGTAGTTTATTTGACATAATACATTTTATTCAAATCTGATGGGAAATAAATATAAAGTGACTCATGTACATTTATATATTTGTTACGAGTATTTAATATAATAATCATCACTCAGAAATACATACAAATAAATATAATTAGAAAATCTTCTGATAAAGATAGATGCCAAACGCATACGTTTTTACAGCATCCGTATTGAATACATACATTTGACTTAATATGTAGATAATATCACATAATTTATTTGTAAAAATGTATAATTATCTATATTTTTTGTATATAATATGTAGTAAATTTCACATAGAAATAAATTTACTAAGGTACATAGTAGGGTTTCTCCCTTTGGATCCCATTTTCTTGGGATTTACCGGGGTTTTACCCCTATGGGAAATTTTGCATTTTATATAAGTTTCATTTAATTATATATAATTCATTAAACTAAATGTTATATGCATATTAAAGAATCAATATAATACACAAAATAAAACTGTATCATATCTACACAAAATTAAATGTGTTTTTATAGCAATATGAGATATAACATTTTTTGATGAATCATATTTCTTTAAAAAGAGTTAGAAGAATTTTGATGATACGCAAGTTGACTTTTAGTCAACTGGTGGTGTATTGTATTCTACAATATAATAATAACTATATTCCGTTGTCACAGTCGTTAAAGATTAGATAATAAGCCAAAAACGACGCAATGTGAGCTTTTGTCGTGCTAGCTAAGGTATTTTCGGGCAAACGAATATGTATTAAAATCCGATTGAATTCTTAAGTACATTACACATTTTTATAAATATTTAAACAAATGTGATGATCTGGAAACTTAATTTACTGAGTTTCTTTCACTTCTGTAAAATTTATTGTCTTTAAATAATTTGAATCCTCACATGCACTGTATATAGTGCTCCCTGATCTATATCATAAACATATTTTGATATAAAAAATAACAATGTGGTCGTACTAATGAAATATTGCAGGTGACTACATATACATCGATGGTGTATAAGTCAGTGCTCCCTTATGTATATCACATATATATTTCTGATCTAAGAAATAACAATGTAGTCTTATTAATGAAATATTGCAGGCGTGTATATTGGAGGGTATCGTCCAAAACAGAAAGGAGATAGCAAAGGTTTAAGAAACACTTTTTGTTATCCGTCATATAAAAAAATAATTATATTAAAAAAGGTGTGTATTATCGTATAATGAATATCTTATTTTATTATTAAAAAAAATGTCATGGGACTTTCCAAGGGTTCAAAGAGCAATAAAAGCTTGTGCACGCACTGTTTGATAAAAAAGAACTTCGATCATTTGATCATCGAAAGAAGAAAAAATAAAACCCTTTTTCCCTTTTTGCAAGGTAAGTACTATTTCTCAGAATCTTAATTTAAATACTACTGTATTTTAAATATGATACATTTTACAATCACACATACCTACATAAAAATATTTTTTCTAATAAACATCTTCACATGTATAAACATCCTTATTGAATGTTGCCATAAACTTCTCAGAATCCTCTGAAACAATTGTTACAGCTCATTGAATCACAAGGAAAGTTTTTAAGTTGCAAATCTGCTTTTGTAAGGTCTTGATGGGACCTTAATTGTAATATTGGCGGAATTGATAAGGTGATAGTTGACTTTTTTTTCATCAATTTTCATCAATAACCACTTTTGTCTTGGCATAATTTATGCAATTCTCTGTTTGAGAGTTCATAATTAAGTTTCGTTATTCTTTGTCTCTCTCTTTAATCTTTTTGCCGATCACTTGCCAGTACTTGAAGGACTGAACAATTTCATGTCTTCCAACAGAGAGCTGCAAATTACTAATATTACTGCATCAGACAGTCTAAATCTGTCAGTTAAGATTGCAATATTTGGGTAGTTCAGTTTATTTATTTCTGAATTGTTGAAAGTCGTAATGGCTTCTTCTTGTTGTTGCTCATCATTCTTTTCTCTTGATAAATCTTGAAAACATGGAAATGGAATATCACTGTCGGTAAACTGTTTCTTCTGAAGGCTTTGATTTTCCTTTATATTCTCTGTCTGTCTCCCTCTCTCTCCGCTTATTTTACTCCATGATCCTTTTGTCTGGAACTTTGTCAATGATTCCAAGCACATTATAATTATGCGTCATTGCACTATAATGCTTAACTGTTATGCATATGTTATAATGCATAAATGTTTAACTAATAAACCAAGAGATCACGCATACACCCACTTTTAAAATATGACGCATTAAGGTTTTGTCTATTTTATATGGGCCAAACCATGGATTACTTAACATCTGGACAAACTATTCACTTTTAAAATCATGCAACCTCTCTATTATAAGTATTACTTTTTTTATTCAATAGCTTATATTAATGTATTTTTAATCGTCAATTAGTTATAAATAAATAGTATTTTGCATATAGAGTGATTATTCTTTATAGACGTGAAATGTGCCTTCAAATGGTGTGGTTTCTTGTTCCCACAATTGCAACATATCTGGTCTAAAGCACAATGATAATAGGATAATAACTTATTTGCCCAAATTTTCTGTATCAATTTCTTAATAAATGGAAATCAGCTATTCCAATAAGTCAGAAATCTTGTAAAAAATACTATATATTTATTTCAGTGATATCTAATGAAAGCTTATATACAATTATTATTGTTTATATACATAGATGGTAAATCCGTTGATAGCTCTAAAAATATTATCTGATCTCTTTATTTTAAAAGTGAAGATTTTGATACAGTAACTAAATGGACAAATGGAGAACTAAAAAGGCTTATCTTGAGAAAAAGTAATTTAAGATTTTAAAGATTAAAAACAGAAGTGACAATTAAAGAAAAGACTAGTATGATGTCAATGGCTGAGGTAAACCATTAACGGAAAAGTGATGAAATATAATTAAGGGTTCAAAATTTTTGAGGAAAGATGATATTTAAAATTTGTCGAAGCTCAAATAAAAATTTGTTATCAATTGTGTACCAACAAAAAAATAAGAGTAGATTGGATGGATAGGTTTGATTGGAAATTCAATTTCTGTACATAACAAAATCAGATTAAGGTATTTTGTACAACATACAAAATTAGTTAAATGATAATTCTCTTTTTGAGAAAATAATTAATTAAACTGTCCAACAGCAAAAATGGTACAAAAATGTTTTATTTAATTTTTTCTCTCATTGCTTCATAATAAGGACATTTTTTTTTTGGCTACTTTTAAGGTTCAAAGCTGTTTTTAGCCCTCGGTGTTGAAGATAGGGATAAATTATTTTAATATATTTTAATACCGAATGTTAAAAAATTATAAAACAATTTTTATAATATCTGGATCATACTTTTAACTCGAGTTATCTTTGTTTAAATTGGAAAATAGGTGCTTTTTATTCAGAGACTCATAGCTTCAAGACGAATAGATTCAAAAACTTTAAAAATATTGCATTCGTTAGCTGAAGGTATGAATTTTAATTTAGAAAAAAACCGTCTCCAAAAGCACTCTAAATCGTAGTCAATTTAAGATAAAGCCACAGCAATATTTCAAGGAAAAAACTAACTTTTGAATTGATCTCATAATAAAAATCCACAAGTATTCCTATGCCCCAGCTAGTAGAGATAGAAACAAAGACAGAGAAGAAGAAAAGAAATAGAAACAAAG
Source organism: Lepeophtheirus salmonis (assembly GCF_016086655.4). NCBI lineage: Eukaryota > Metazoa > Arthropoda > Copepoda > Siphonostomatoida > Caligidae > Lepeophtheirus > Lepeophtheirus salmonis. Next base: position 20,166,202 of record NC_052136.2, read on the forward strand.
ACAGATAAAAAGAAAAGGATTTGTTCCGAGGACCCCCTTGAATGTCCATTTTTTATAATTCTTCACTCACTACGGTTATGGAACGAGTCCTTTTGTGTCCATGAAGCTTGAAGTAATTTATTTATACAGTTTGAGGCATGAGGCTAAATGTTATAACAAATTGTATAATATATCTTTTCTTTTTCTCCTTTTTCTCTCTCTTTGTTTCTATCTCACTTTTTCTTCTCCCTCTTTTATTCTATCTCTTCTAGCTGGGGCATACGAATACTTATGGGTTCTCATTATCAGATCAATTAAAAAATGAGTTTTTCCTTGAAATATTGTCGTGGCCTTATCATAAATTGACAACGATATAGAGCGTTTTTGTGGAAGCACATATTTTTAAATCAAATTTCTTACTCTCAGGTATCCATTGAGATCATTTTAAACTTTTTGAATCTATTTGACTTGAAGTTATGTGCTTCTGAATAAAAAGCACCTATTTTCTACTTTAAACAAAGATAATTCGAGTAAAAAGTATGATAATAAATCAATATTGTCTTTTGGTACCGCGTATTACGCACGTTTATTTTGATGGTTTTTCTTCATTTTTACAACTCCAATCTTATTTTTTATACCAGTTGTCAAATATATTACTATTAAATATACTTTCAGTCTTCATTTATGTCAAATAAAACACCCTATTGTACCAATTTATTATTTTGGACTAAGTTTTCTAATCACTATTATTGATTGTTTATTAACATAAATAATAACTTTGCAATAATATTGCAAATATTTGGAACTGAAATACTCATATAATGAGGCAAGTTAGAGAAAAGTTTATTTAGAGATTATTTATTTTAAAAGTTCTAATAACCGGATTACGTGGCTTGTGTCTAGCCAAATTTTAGGTAATCTATGGTCAAACAAAGAGTGATCACTAGATGTACCAGAAAATGTACAATAGTATGTTGCAGAACATTAAAAAAACAAAACGCATTTCACATTATTTGCATGGTGAAATAGTGTAAAAGGGGGGAAATTGTTTTTTTTTCTTCTTCTTTTTTACTATCAAGTTATAGAAGGTCTACTTTCTTAATCAAATGGGACGCACACAAGAATTTATTGCTCTTTGCAACCTTGTAAAATCCCTTGACAATTTTTTTAATAAAATAAGATGTTTATTATATAATATTACACATATTTAAAAAAAATATTTTGTTATAAGACGAATAAAAAAAAGTTTTACTTATACAAAAACATTTGATCGTAAAATAGGGGGGCGGGCACACAGAATCAATTTGTCTCCATTAATTTTTATTGTCAAGACGCATCTTTCGCGGGTGTTAAACTTTTACTATCTCAATTTTTGTTCTAGACAATACCCTCTAGTATAGAGGTATACAAAGAGCACTGTTTCTGTTTGCTTTTGCTCCCTGATGTATATCATATGCATTTAAGAATATGTTAAGATTGAAATAAAATATAAACTTTGGTATAAATACATTGGATGTATAATATTTTTGTGCGCTCTTGAGACTAAAGTACAAGTCAGTCATCGCAACATATCATTTTCCCCCCAAAACTCTTATAATTATTCTTTCATTATTGATGAAAGAGCAAATATGAATTAATCTAAATACTTATGAAAATCCAGTGTATTTTTTAGCTGGCCACTTTTTTTTTTTTGAATGTGTATCTGAAGAATGAATTTTCTTTTCCTTAGCAGTTGTCATTATTATTTAACTCCTGAGTAGTGAACATCCTTTCCTAAATAGATTTAAGATTCGTGTGTCCTCATAAAAGATGGAGCGTAAAGATGAGGATTTGTTGCTGAGTTATAATTGTACATCGTTATTGGACAAAGAATAAAATTGGGGATCGACATGAGAGTAATTCTAGCAAATGTACTTGCTTATATCCTTTTCTCCTTTTCCCTCTTATCACAGCTGTTTGTTGCTGATCTATTGAAACTTCATGAGCATTATTCTTCCTCTTCTGCAAAACATTCTTCAAATTGTCAGGGTCACCATGTTGATTTTCGGTTTCTTTTTTTAACATGCCCATTCTAAAATGGATTTTCATCATTGGATATAAGTATCAATTGATATAAGCGTTCTCATGAAAAACGGAGAGTAATACGGATATTTTTCCAGTGGTTATTTAAGGAAATTTAGCCGACACTTTTTACACTAGGAAATGCCGTGTACTACTGCTAATTACTTATAACGAAACATTGGAAAACATGTGGGAGTCACTTTAGTTGTTGCATACAAGTAGTAACTTTCGGGGGGCATAAAAACCCATGATATCTCGCTTTTTGTTTTTATAATACCCCTAATATATACACTTTAATTGATGGGTTAACATTAGTTTGCAATTTAATTAATGATGCATGTTTAAATAATATATTTTGCATCTCTTGAGTAAACCGAAACAAAAAAAAACAACAACATTTGTTAATGATTTACATGTTTCTTTGAGTACTCGTACATATGCATGCTCGAGGATGTATTTATAAGCCATATTATGTGCATGCATGAAGTTTTATATTTGTAAATATTTTGTAGATTTACTAACAAAAAGGAATGACGATTGCTATCAGCAATTTTTTTTAATGACAAGGATATAAAGGGGTTGTTATACAATGAGAGTCACAAAAGAAAGAAGGGAAAATGTATTTGAATAGTATACTATAAATAAATCATCTTTTTGGTATGAAAGAAAATGTGGACTACAAAATTAACAAAAGTATTTTTCAAAGTTTCTTTTCGCCCTACTAATTTTTATAACTTTATACATATGTACATCAGAGCGTTACTTCAATAACATAAAAATGTATGCTAGATTTATTTGTCAGCTGTCGGGACTTCTGTTTCTTTTTCTCTTATCCGTGTTTTGAACGTTGATTAGTTGAATTCGAATTAGCTCTTGTTAAGTTGTTAACAATTCCCTACAACTATCATAGAATAATAATACCATAGTTGGAAAAATTCTGCAACTACCAAGTGATTAGAGCTTTCTACCCTGTTTCTTTTTAGAATGAAAGGTTCTAATATACAATAAAGGTAACGAAGTGACATATACATCCATTACATTATAACAAGAGCAATTTTTTTTTTTTTTTTTTTGCACGCTATACATTAATCTTCTTAATTTCTATAACTATATATTCTTTATCCCTCGAATGTATGTACTATGAATGGATAATATAATATTTTTTTTTATGAATATCTGTTTCTTTCTTAAAATGTATTAGACTTTAAATTTTAATTTTCGTAAGAAAGCCAGATTTTTGTATTCCCATGAGAAGTAAAACAGTTCATCTGGGTTATGAAAAACATCGAATCTCAAAGAGAAAGAAAAAGATAAATGTCAAAAAAGATAAAGGTAGGGTCGATTAGACTTATCTTTCAAATACTAAGAAATATCTCATGCTGAATTCCTTCAAATAAAGTGGGTGTCCTCATTGTATCCTCAGAAATGTAATATGTAGTAGTTTTATTTTTAAGCAATTTCTATGAAGACATTTGGAAAAACTATCTCTTCCGAAAACTAATTATAAATTCATAAAACTTTCAATCTTTAATTGTTGCTACTACTATGCAGGAAATTGAGGTTATTATTATAAATATAACAACAAAAAAGAATAAAAATTTGGTAATCGTTTCCATAACATAAAAAAAAAAAAGCATAATTGCTCATAAAATTGTTTCTGTATTCTAGAAAAAAAATTACAGAAAAATTGGATCTTTTTCGGTGAAGTAATAACTAATAAGCAAAAAACTTTAATAAGAGAGGTTGAACCATTTGATATTATTATATGGTCACTAGACCATATAATAATATCAAATGGTTCATTGTAAATATTTTTAGTAGTATATGAAAGATATAACTAGGTCTGTTCTGGTTCTAGTGAGTTTTATCACTAACATTTTCGCCCCAAACATTTTTTCTGCATTTAATTTTTTCCCCTGGTAATTTTTCCTCGAGTAAATTTTCGCCGCCTTTTTATGTTTTTCTATTCTCAGTTCGAACTTTACTGTTGTATCTCGATCAGATTAATTATATAGCTAGGAGAAGAAGAAAAAAGAAATAATGATAAAGAAGTAAGCTGTAATTTTGTTTTGTTTATATATTTACTATTGTAAGGAGTAAGGAATAACGGATCCGGAATGCTGAGTCTATTTCAAAAGGACTCATTGACTTGTGGTACGTTAATGAATCATAGTCGTGGCCTTAATTGAGGCTGGAAGAAATGAAAAAAACTCCATCGATAGAAAGAGAGGAATATTTATTGATGAATCTTGTCCGAAGATGGTGGGTGACCTCTAAATTATCTACCCTTACTACTTTTACTATCAACGAGATTAAATAACTCACGAAGGTGCATCTCTTTTCTTGGATTCATATTCAATATAGTATTGAATGTAATGGCAAAGCGGTAGTTCCATCAATTATATTCTGACAATATGGATGTCGATGATGAGGCACGCATTGGTAGGCAATTATCAAAAATATCGATAAAATAATAGAAATCGTCGAGGTGGACTGGTATGTGAGCCCTTATTCCATTCCCTAGGAACGGAAGATAAGCCAAAAAACTGTTTGGAACCATTTACCTAAGGCTAGTTTTAAGAAGAAGCTCGATCTATGGGTGTCCTACGAATTGAAGTAAAATAAACTTTTGGATCGAATGGATGTTTGTGATTGTTTGCTGGAATGTAACGAAAGCGATCCATTTTTGAAGCATTTGGTAACTGCCGATGAAAAATCGGTCATATACGAGAACAACAGCCGAAAAAGATTGTGGTCAATGCATGGTGAAGTGACTCAAAGGATCGTCGATTCGACTTATATTGTCAACAACTGACCAGATTGAACCAGGCCAGAATTTGTTAATGGAAAGGGTGTTACATTTCATTAAGACAACGACGCAACAGAAGCTCCAAATACTTCAATAGGAGGTTTTATTGCACTCACCGTATAGTCCAGACTTGGCACCAAGTGATAATCACCTTTTCAAGCATTTCCAAATTTTTATCGTTGGACATTACTAGCCTCAAGAGATGCTTGTGAAAATGAGCTGTTAAAGTTTTTACCAATACAGACGAAGGCTTCTTCAATCGTGGAATTATGAAATTGCCTTCAAAATGGAAAAAAGTTATCCAACAAAGCGGCACATTTTTGATCTAAATTGGAGAATCCTAACTATGTTAATTTTATTGTCAAAATAAAGCTAAAATTCCTCAGAACTTTTTATTTCTTCTATGAAAAAATGAAAAAAATGTGAGGCCAGGGGATTAAGGTCCCGTACTACATAAATTATTAATCCATAAAAATGCTTGTATTTTTAATTTGCCACAGAACTACTTATTCAAAAAATAAATGTAATTGGAATATACAGCATGAAAAACTCATTACAAATGTTACTTAATTTGTAGGAACATACTAGAGTGTTCAAGTGAAACCTGAAATGGCAACTACCGGATCCCAGATTTGAATGATCTCAGACTAAGTTGCTGGAAACAAAATTAAAGTATTGCAGAACCAGGTACAATTACTTACAGAATCCCTCAATCTGTAGAAATGTAAATGTAAGATTCAAGTCAAAGAAGAGTATTAAACAACTCGTGAGAAAAGAACTTCTTAAGTGGTTCACACCTTCTCAAACAAAAATAGCCAAAGCTAAGGAAAAATCTAAGACACGGTTGGAAAAAGAAGACATTTTTAATGGCCTTGTTTTAAATAGTCCCTCAAGTAGGACTTATAAATATATAAGGGACAAAAAGTTATAGCCTTAATCGAGCGTGATAACCCTCAAAAGGTGGATTAAAGATTTCGAAACACCTACAGGAGTACAAAGGGATATCTTAAAATTGATTGAAAAACAATAAGGAGTAAGAAGCTAAACTATGTATATGATGTCCTTTATTTTGATGAAATGTCATTATCCAAAGAAGTGACAATTTGTCAAAGAAATGAGGAAATGATTTGATATCAATGCAGAGTCTCCGGTACTTCATTATCTTACTAAATGAAAACATCAAATTTATTCAATATTGCAGATTTTTTTAATTATACAGCTTACCTTTTTTATCCTGATAACAGCCATCATTTTAATATTACTACAACTATATAAAAAATATAATAAGGTAATAATACATTTATTTCCTTATGGTTCGAGGTTTGATTTCATCCTGGAAACAAGCAACTTTTTATTGTTACGATAGAGCGATCACCAAAGATTTATTGTTCTAAACTATTTCTGAGTTAGAGAAAATAGGAATCAAAATATACGCAATGGTTTCTGACGTGGGAACGAAAAATCAAAATTGTCGGAAACGGTTGTGGATAACGGGGGATCAAACGTCATTTGGAAGTCCAGCGGATTTCAGTCGTTCAATTCACATTTTTGCCGATGTTCTTCCTTTAATCAAGCTAGGTATAAATCACTTCATCACGTGAAATGATAGATAAAGGTCCTGATACTTATAAGTATGAAAATTGTAACAATGGTGATGAAGATAAGGACATTGATGATATTTTAGAACATGAGGGTAAAAAAATAAAAGATGATGAACTACTGGATCCATTAAAGGAATGTAAAAAAGAAGCATTCACTTAAATTACTGGATTTGCGGGAAATAAAATTCATGAAGAATTTTCAAGTCTCGGTACAAAGACAAAATATTTAGATTCTGATCAACTCGTACATGCAAGTCCATTCATTGTTTCTAGATGTCAAGGAGGTCTCATGCAGCCATCAGGAGAATTCTTGGAATTTTATAAAGAAATGGAAAGTTAATTTTTAAAATTTCATAATCTTTGAGTTGACTTTGATCCTTTTTGCAATATAAAGACTCACTGACTTATTGTCTACAAAATACCCCCACGAAAATGTCAAATCATTAAGAAATTTGTCAGAATATTTCATCGTATAGAGTACTTAAAATTTCTTAACAAACATAACACTGCAAGATTAAAACCAGAAACACAAGGTGATTTACTCATTACTAAGTCATACTCATATGTCATTTAATTAACTCTCTTCTTAGTACATAACTAAATATGGCAAGTTAATTATTGTATGTAATTGTCCATACTATTATTCCATTATATGTCTACTATTTTGTTGTAACTCTGATATTTTAATGAAGTGGTGAATAGTGTTAAACCTATAAAATTGAATTCTTTTGTCTTTTCATTTGTGAACGTACGTAAGTTTTTTTGGTTTTTTTTAAATATGTATATAAATTATATGATCGAAATTTGTCGTTTCGATGTCGTCCTAAAACACTTTTTTCCTTTTTGCGTTTTAAGCCATACAAGAAGAGTCATCATTATTGTATCATCATTGGGTTCCAGACCTCTATGGGAGATCATCCTTGAACGGCCTTTGTAGTATATTTATTTCCTATATATGTACAGGTTGCGGTAGCAAACCGTGGACTGTTAATTAATGTTTGTTTTCTCATTACTATGAAAAGGTTTATTGATTATTTTTTGATATTCGGTTTCTGCCATCCTTTTTACATAAATCATTTAGTCATTTTATCATCATGAGCGATCAACAAGTAAAAAGGAAGTATAACTCTAAGCTCCTAGATGATAAAGATTATGGACACAATTAAGAATAATTTGGAGCGAATGAGTCCTATTTAGAAATTAAACTGGTGTTGTTTATATGTACAATGTCCATATTACTACTATAAATACATACTTTTAATCAAAAAATGAAATAAATAGGTAGTAATTGTCCAAGATAAGAATTAAGAATAGAAGAGTAGATAGTACAAATATCTTGTTTTAAGTCATTCTAATAAAGGACTAGCAGCAGGTAATTTTGGTGAGAATTATATTATTGAAATACAATACAATATATAATCACTAATATAATATAGGATGTCAATTCGTTGAATGAATTCCTTTGCTCATAAAAGAGTCTTCTTTTTATATCAATTCGTCAAATAAAAAATAATTACATATATAAATGAATATTATAGGTCAATTATGTAGTTGAATACACCCTTCTATCTGTGGCCTCTTAATAACTCAGTATGAAAACAAAAAAACAATGAAATTAGTAAAGAACTCAAATACACATAAAGTTGTGCTGACATTCTTAAACTTCCATATTTAAGAGTTAGTTTTGCAAATAAAAACCCACTAACATAGTTTGGTGTATGTACATACCCCCACTACGTATGTAAAAAGTAAATTGAGTTACATGCCCACATGTGTATTAACAAAATAAAACAAGGTTTAACCTTCATTGACTTAGTGGGATCTTCCTCTATATTATTATCCAAATGTAACAAGAACTTCATATCCCTCTTTAAATTATGCCATGAGTTTCTTCTCTCTCCCTTGAGGATTATTGTGTGTATTTGAGAATAAAAGGACTGTTTTCGTATTTTAAAGCTATCCATATATTCGAATTTATTCATGCAATGAAGTTAGTTGATTATAAGTTTAATAATTAGTATATCTAAGAGGTAGCATGCATTTATAATGGCGAACAATGTCTCTCCCTTGGGACAAAATTAATGCTATTGAGGTTCAACGAATTTATAAAAAACCTCCACACTCGTGAATTTGGGGATTTTCCCGACTTAAAGTATTTTTAGCCAAATTTAAAACATTTTTTAAAGAGAAAGCTTTTGTTGTCAAAAATTAATATGTTGTTAAAATTATGACCATTATTTTGTAAATATATATTGTCAAATTTTATTTTTTGCAATGATTATAAACTAATATTGTAATATCAAACAAAAAAGGTCCTTTAAAAAATATGTATTTTATAATAAAAAATAACCTTAAATACAACTCTGAAAGCCTGATGTGATTCACTTCTTAATTAGAGCATACCTAATGTTTTGTCTAGGAAAAATATACTATTTTGTCTAATTAAAAAACATTAAAATTAAAAAATGAGAGCACGTAGAAAACTGCATCGAAAATATTAATAAATAAAACTTAGAATTAGTTAAAATTTTATGTTGAAATGTAATTAAGATTTGTAGTTGTTATTGAATTTATCGACTTATATTATTAATTGATTCAATAGTTTATTGCATTTCGTAAGGATGTTAAAATGTACTTCTTTTAAGGTAATGGCATATGTACAACTAGTTTTGATAAATTTTTTTTATCTTGATTAATGAACAATATCTTAGTTTACGAACACACGGTATTCGACCTGCATGTGCTTTAAATCTACTTCAATTGAGCAAATTATGGTTGCAAACAGATTAATTTCATTGTTTAGGATCCAAAGTGCTTCTTTGGCCTGTAATTACCTATGAAATGAGTCTTATTAAAAATACTATCAAAGTACAGCACCATCAGGATAAAAAATGTGAGCTGCTTTCATCCTTTTGTGAATTACATTAAAACTGGCCCTACTCTTGGCACTGGTAAAAAATGTCCATACTAAATTTACATTGAGAAAAATTTTCAGCGAAAAAACTTGCTCAATTAATATAGTTTGTTTTGTCTGTAAATGTCGTAATGTAAAATAGTTAATTAATAAATAAATTATCATGTCATAAATTTATAAGAAATATAACAGAAATCTAATCAACAAATTAACTCGATAGTCGATAGATCTCTTTTTTTCACATTATTTCCTGATGTAAAATGTAAAAAAATATTTTGTATTAGCTGCTTTTATCAGTTGTTTTAATTATTACTTCACAACAACTACGTTTTACCATAAATTTAAACTTTTTGGTCACTGTAAACCATTTTCAGTTTTTTTTAAATAAAAATTTAAGAAAAAATAAAATAAGACCGATTACAACATACAAATTATCTTGAGTGTAAAACCGGACTTAGTTTTAAATGTTAACCATAGCAGTAGTATACAGTAATAACTTAAATTACAAACATCAAGGTATAAATTTAACCCGCTATAGTTTCAAACATTTGCTGAGAAGCCATTAAAGAACTGATGTTGCACCTGAGATAATTTTGTATTTCTTAATCGGTCTTATTTTATTTTTTCTTAAATTTTTATTTTAAAAAAACTGAAAATGGTTTACAGTGACCAAAAAGTTTAAATTTATGGTAAAACGTAGTTGTTGTGAAGTAATAATTAAAACAACTTATACAGAGAAATGAGATATAAATTAATTATTAAAATTTGAGATTAAATTTCGATTTTTTCATTTTTAGAAATGAAATTTTACATTTCTCGTTTTGAAATTCTTATGTCTAGTTGCTTAGGTTCTTGTCACCAACAATAAAACTTTAAATTGTTCAAGAACAAGACAAGATCCAAGACGAGATCTTGACCAAACTCGATAACCACATAACTCTTTCATACATAAGTAATGAACAGACTGAGAATGTGATGCGATGAAAATAAGTCAATTTGTAGTCGAGTTTTACGAAGTAAGCAAAGAAAACCCTGGTTCTTTTTTGTCTAGGGACATATTTATATAAATATTTTCTTGTATGTTTCTCCTCATTTGAGGGCACTCGACCATGTAATTTGAATTATTATCACAATTTTACTCTTTTAAAGTTATTACAGTTTGTTTTGGCAACAACTTGTATTATAATAAAAATCTTTGAAATCTTTTTATTCCTCTTTTCTCATGCCAATATGTTAAATAGTCTTTTATTTTTTTAAATATTATTATTAATTTTTCCTATCGAAAATAAATCTTTTGGAAATAAAAGTAAAAGAATATAGGTGAAAGATTAAATAAAAAAATTATTTATCTGAAAAACAATTTTTTTGTACTGGGTATTGCATGAAAATTTTATCGTTTTGTATTCTTCAATTTTCTTTCCACACCCTTTCAGAACAATGACTTTGTAATGCAGGCTCCCTTGGCAACGATGGTGGCTTTCAAGTAACGTCTTAATGAATCACCCCTGCTGGAGAAAGTCTCCTTGCTCATACCCTGCCAGTGTGTATTGGGATAGGATAGGGCTGTTGCATAGCATATAATATTCAACTGAAGGACGGATATCAATTTGAATAGTTTTTTAATTTACAGAGGTGGAACGGTGTTGCAATGAAACGATGATTTTGTCTACGGTATTATAGAGATTTCAAATCCGGATGTCTCAAATATGACTGGTATCTCAATCCAGACCGTACAAAAGATTTTTTGGAAATTGATTATTCCAGATCATCATCAACCGCAATAAAATCGACCAAGAAAGTGTCCAAAAATTCGTGACAAGCGAATTAATCAAAAAAGTATCGACCATGATCGATGGAAGAAATTGTACTGCCTTGTATCAAGTAAATTGCTAGAGATCACCCTTGGGTCTGGCAAAAAGAGTCAGCACCTTGTAATGTTTCAGGCAGGTCGCTGGAGTGGCTGAGTGAGTACTGATATGACTTCATAGGGAAGTTAATAAGTCCACATCTTAATCTGATGGATTATTTTGACTGGGGCTACGTCGAATCTAAAACAAATTGAAATTTGACACATATACCAAGGAACTACCTCGTCAACGCCTGCTCCTCCTTTTGGGCCCGTATCCATGCTTTGATTGATGTTGGAGGTGAATACATAAAAATTAACTCTTTTTCAACAATCATATGTACAATTCAGGGCAATTTTCAAGCAAATCTCCCGAAAAATGCAGTTTCGGTGATAATTTAAATTTTTTTTAAAGTGCACCAATTTGATCCTAATACCCGCATATGTTCCATTTCTTATATATTTTTTGGATACTAATTAAATCATATAATATACGAGTTTGAAGCTTATTATTATACTAGATGCACTGGATTTTTAATATAACTTTTCTGATAAAAATTACTAATTATTAAGTACTATGTGCTATATTATACAATTTAAGTGCTCAAAGCTATTTTACTCCTGAATATATAATAAATAAGTAACTTTAATGGATACAAATGAAAGGATAGCATGAATGTATTTAATTGGTAATTTAGAATGGATGGTGTTATAGTTTAAACTTGTATGAAATACCAACTTCTGGTTAATTAATGAAGACTACCTTCATTGATAGGCGTAATACTTCAAACTACAAACATATTTATTTTATGTTTTTGAAACATTAATTTATTTAGATACAAATGAACAAAGTTTGAAATGAATTTCAAAAAAAAAAAATATGTTGTTAAGAAATGTATATATTTTTAACTAATTTTATATATTTCCTTATCAATTAATTACCTGTACTTTAAACGCGTCTCTAGGAACAAATTCGAAACCAAAGGACAATGTAGAAACAATTGACTTATCGTCTTTCTAGTCACACAAATACTTCGTCATTATTTCTTTATATATTTATTAAATTCTAATAGTAAGAAACCTTTCAATGCCTTACTATGCCTTCCTTCCTTTCACTTTAAAAATACACAAACAAAAAAGTGATATTGTACAATGTACATATCATTACATCAAGACTGGCCCGTAGTCATAACGATTAGAGACACATATACTGAGTGAATTTATTTCAGCGAGGGTCATCTTGGCAAAATGCAATTAGACCTCATTACTCATCACCCACCAGAGCGGTTTTCAATGTCAAATTAGAAGAAGAAGCGACTGAGGTTCTTATCAGATTTCGTTTCAACTCCGTAAGCATATTTGTAGGGCTGGAGCGGTACGTAAAACCCACAGCTCGGTATGAACTGTGGTACACCCTTTACGGTGCGCGGTTCGGCACGGTATTTTGTAAAATGTATTTTTTTAAATAGTTTAATGTAGTTTTTCAATTTCTTTTTGCCTATTCAGTGAAAAAAACTTTTTTAAAAACCTTGTCTACATGTTTTCCTTATATAATTTTTGTCAATTATTGAAAATCTAAAACTATTCATATAATTCTAAATCCATCTCTCGAGTACACGTTTTCCTACCCTACCCTGTTTATTCTAAAGGTCATCAAAATTCCTTTAACTTACTTAGGTAACATATGGGCTGGCAAATGCCGGGCTTCACTTATAAATGGCTTTATTTTTTTAAATTTACATCATTTTCAGCTAGTAACAACTTTGAAAAGACAGCTGTCAAAATTTCATGACAATCTATTCATTAGTTTGTGAGTCATTGAGCTAAGTGAGACGCTACTTTTGTTAATTCTAAAACAATAGATAACTACTTTGTGTTTTTAATTTACACTAATTCTTGACGTGAAAAAATACTGATCAAGCATAGCAATTGCTTGGAAATTGTTATGGGTACTCCACTCCATAAGAAAATAAAAATAATAATAATTAAAAAAAAAAAAAAACAATTTTGAATATATACATTATCTATACATATGATATTTTTGTGGGAGCAACTCTTCTCCCGATATTATTTTTTATGTGCACGGAAAATTGCCCAGGAGAAAATTGAAGAGGAAAATTGCCCTGGAGAAAATTGACATAGGGAAAATTAATAATCATTTTCTGATAAAATCACAATACCTCGGCCCAAAACTTGTTTTGTGCTATGGCAAGGCTACCAAGCATGTTAAAAACCAACACCGCCACTTCACAAAACATTTAGGCTCCCTCTATAACTTCAAAATATTATATTTTTTAAGAGTATGGCAGGGACACTATGCAGGTTAAAACTCACTGCCACCACTTCACAAAGCATTTAGGACCCCTTTAAATACTTTAAAATAAACTCCTAGCCCATGATGTCGTTTAAGACTACGACAGGGACACCAAGTCTGATAAAAACCACAACCAACACTTCACAAATCATTTCAATCCCCTTCCAATTCTTCAAAAAACCGCAGGTTTATTAAGGATAAGAAAAATACACCTAGCAGGTTAAAACCACTGAATCCACTTCACAAAACATTTTTACACCTTCCAAATACTTCAAAATAAACCAGGGCCCATGGGTTGATAAAAAAAATACCGGGTAGACACCAAGCAGGTTAAAAACCACAGCCAATACTTCACAAAGCATTGGCGGCAGTAGTCTTTGAACGGCTTGGAGGCTCAAAGACAAGTTAAATTTATCCTCCACTGCTTCCCTGAGCATAAAGAAACCCTTCTCATATCCCAAATATACCCATGCCCTCAGGTTGTATAGGTGAAGTTCTGGGCCGAAATATAGTTTTAACTCTACTGCCACCACGTTTCTAGGCACCAAGGAACCCTTCGAATAAGGTATAATACACTCCACCCACGGATTGTGCAGTTGAACTGCTGGGCCCGAGTCAAGTTAAATTTGTCTCCTGCACTTCCCTGAGCATCAAGGAACCCTCCTATTACCCCAATATACACCCCTAGGCGTAGGTTCTGCTGGTGAAGTATCGGGTTTTAAGGAAGTTTTAAACGCACTGCTCCGGTATTATTAAGAACCAATCACCCCTTCTAATTTTCTGGAATACAACTTCGCCCACGGGTTGTGGGCTGCTGTTTCCAGACACAAGTTAAATTCTACCACCGACGCTTGATTGAGCATCAAATAATCCTATCTATATCCGAAAAACCCTCGGCCCTCATGTTGTACATGTTAATTGCTAAAAAAAATACTACTTAAAAGCCGCCATTACCCTCAAGGACCCCAAAAAGATTACCAGAACCGTTATTGAAGCCTTAAAAACCTACATGTAAAATTTCAGCAAAATCCATCCTTTGGTATGGCCGTAAATGAAGGGCATACACATTCACACAAATACACAGACATTCACTTTTAATATATACATAGTTCTTAATTCCATAGTTTATGACGATTTTGGGAAAAAAAAAAAAAACTTTACCAAGGCTCAATGTAAGCCTTGGATTAAAAATAAGTTTACGTCACCTAAATTATAATAATTTTCTTACCCAGAGTCGGTATCCTTACAAATTTCCCGATTCCGATTCCACCAAAAATAGCTCTGACTCCGGATTTGAAACCCTGGTTTTAAATACATTAGTGATTTCTTCTGGTGGTCAAAAATGCTGAACAAGTAATTCATTTTTGATATAAGGGGATAAAAAAAAAGTATTTGGGAGCTAAATTAGGGCTGTACAGCAGATTACCTATCATTCTGATGTTATGACCTCGCCGACTTTTTGGTCTCCTAACTCCCAAAAATTGGACCCTGAAGACTATTTTGTCTGGGGCAATGTTCACTGGATTTTCAATGAAGGTCCACACAGCACCATCCCTGAGATTTGGGATAAGGAGGACATTCTGGACTTCCTAGTATGACGGTCAAGAAGACAGTGGGAATTTTCCAGGGACGTTTTTAACGTTGATTTTATGGATTGAATGTCAAATTTATGATATAACATTGATTTTTGTATAAAATTAATGAAATTGGTAAAGAAATAAAGTCACAGTAGCGTTTCATTTTTTTCACTGGGCGTGCGTACGTTTAGATGAACCACTTTCTATATAAGATACATTGAATACGATCAATATGTTGAAAACAAGCAAAATTAGAGGGTCTTCAAATTCCCATAGGAAAGTATTATTTTTTAGCCAGGTTTTTGCAAGTTTATACAAGGAAAAAAATTATGGAGTGCCTTGGATGGTAGCTGTAACTTTCTTTTGGGTCGCCTTAGTGGTTGTGTTGGCGTGAAGAAAAAGCTCGATAAAGTTTTTATGAGTTACTAAATATATTCAGGTTTCTAACAAAATAAAAATGAAATATTTTGGTTCTTTTAACAAAAATGGTCGACTCTACCTACTGCAAACTCACAACAATTTAAAAAAATTAGATTGCATTGAAAAAATAAGGAAGATTTATTTTTAGCACTATATAGTTACTTAACCTTCGGTTACTTCCCTTCATATCCAAACATGAGTACTTTTCAGGGGTGCTTAGCTACCCTAACAATAAAACTAATATTTTGAAACATTGCACTTTATTTTCCCTTTGTTTTTATTATATATGATATTTTAGCCTCAAGGGATAAATTGAATACTTTTTTACCATTTTACTTTATGACTTCATAATCTAAAATAGTAGATGGAGATAAAAATATTATTTTTTTTGCTGAATGAAGAAGATTTCCGTTATTTTAAATTAATAAACTATTATAAAAATATACTTGTTCCATACAATAGAAAAATCTTTTATTACATTTTCATATTCATCGTTGGGTTAAATAAAGAAACAAAACGGATAAAAAAAGATTATATGAAACCTTGATAATTAATTCCAGAATTTGTCAATCACTCAGAAATTAATGAAGTATTATTCCAAAAAATTTGGATAAATAAAGTATATATGATATCTTAAATATTTACATAAAAAGTGGATCCAAAAAACAAGTAAAAAACAAGTAAATTTTGGCTGAGTTATGATAAAAACAGAGTTTGAGAGTTAAAAAGTGCACACTATCAATGCAAAGTATACTAGATCTAAAAGAACCAACATATACTAGGGCAAGTTCTGATTAGTACATTTTTATATTGTACCATAATAGGTAATTGATTGTGTTAATAATTCATCAAAAGTGCATCAATAATAATGACCTTAGGGTATTATTATAATACATTTACAAAGTATTTTCCTGTGGTAACATATATTCAAGGATGGAATGATTAGATCAAAACTTTACTCACAAGTAATGAGAGTAATGAGTCTTTTGAGTAAGAATATAAACTTTACAAAAATATATAACAAGATAATTTATTAAATAAAAATCTCTATAAAATAGAGTTCGTAGCTACTACATACATAAGAATGTCCAGGTTTTTGATCAGTATTTTTTTTACCTGCAGAAAGACCTATTTCAGGTGGGTAATAAAAAAACTAACCTTGTCTATCGATAATTTAGAAAAATTACTAATTAAGTTGGCTTTCAAAATATTTTAAATGAGTATATGTTTGAAACCAAATTTGACTCTGATCTGAGTGATCGCGGTGGAGTACAAAGGAAGGGCGTTTTCCTTGATAAAACAAGGAACCCCAAAATCATTAAGAACATTTTAGACTTCTTAAATTATTTGCAACGGTGCAAGATGCTCAAAAATAAACAATTTTGAACCAAAAATTTCATTTTTCCGAATTTACAAGGCTAGACAGAAGTATCCGGGTATATTTATAATTTTTTTTTTGATTGAGTGCGCCTATCTTACCAAGTTCTAACTTCACCTGAAAGTACTGTCCATTGACAACAACTTTTATTTTTATACTTAATCTCTTCAGTTTTACCATGAGGAAGCAAAAGGACCATCGTAGAGTAATTGCAGAATTATTTGAGGCTAAGATAGTCATTAAAATAACAAAATATGACGTCTGAAAGCGACTGTTCGAGGTAGGTAAGGGCCTTTCCCATTCCTCATATGGTTCACAAAAACCCAAAAAGCGGACTGGCAACTTCCTGGCAGGGTTCAACAGCTCCATCAAAGCAAATTCTGGAATCTCACGAGCTGCTCATCTTCGAAGGAGGACTATCAGTATGAGGACAGTGGCCACGACCATCATAGAAGACCTTGGCACATTAGGGGAAGGTGTCATCTTCTTTCCACGAAGATGAATGACATCAAGTTGCAAAGAGGGAAGATAGTCCACCAAATTTGTAAATCAAAATTATAAAGCTATTCAGGAATGAGTTAAACTTCACCTTGGAAGCTGTCTACAACCCAAAGAATGACCACTGACTGGCAGTAGCCAGAAGTAAGTTTCCTCTTGTCATGAAGACCAAGTTCTCTTCCAAGATTTTGGCTTGATCACCAGTGACTGGAATGACATGGCAACTCACATTTTTGACAACGGTCTCAAATGGTCTCATCAGTGTACTTGGACCTTCTTATGCATGTTGTAATGCCATGGATGGTACCACCATACTTTCCAGATACAAGGTTCTTGTGGATTAAAGACTCAGCACCTGGTCATTTTGCCAAAACTATCAAGTATTGTTATTAAAGTTGAATAGTGGCCATTTAACTGCTCTCACCTTAACTTGTGTGATTTCTTGCTGTGGGCAGTGCTGAGAAGGAAGATAAATAAATATCCCCAAAGCTCCTTCAGATCTCAAAAGCTCTCTGCCAAGAAAAACTTATCCTGCTTCAACAATAAAGATGTAATAAGAGCCTGCTTAAACTTTATGTGCCGTTTACATTTAGTGATCAATGCCGAGGGGGATTATAATGAACGATAGAACAGTTAATTGTTCAATTTAAATTTCAAATGTTATAAATTTTAATATTATTTAAATTTGCTTGAAAATATTGTCCGGATACTTCTGGTCATCACTCTAAATAGTCTATAACCCAACAAAATTAACAAAGAGGTCCCAACCTTTACAAAATCTTTTTTTTAAGTACCCACAAAAGAAAAAGTTTTTTTATAGTAAAAAACCGTATACCCAAAAACGAGATATGTACATTGATAACGTATTTATGTACATTGTATATAAATTCCTAAGGTCGGGAAGGAAGAAACAGTGTCTTGAGTTTAATTTAGGAGGGAAGCATATAGAAAATTGATTTGAAATTGATTTTAGGAGGTGATGTAACTAAGCAAATACAAAGAAGTATACATTAGTGGTTTGGATATCTGCGTTGTCTTTTAATAATGAAGAACGATTGATTGAATAAAAAATATTGTCATACATTTGACAGATAAATAAATGTATATATCTATGACATAATCGTATAATTAATTATACGGACATATCTGTAAAAAGTTGCATTTTCTTATGACATATATATGCCTTTGTCATTTCAATTAATATTACGATGATATCATCTGTTACAGCAGTAAGTTCATTCAGAAAAGTGTTTTTATTTAACAATGAGAATTTGTATAAATTTAATGATCAATATGTCTAATCACAGGAGCAGGGCTGGTTTTTCCAAGAGTGGAGCTTAGGACAAAGATAAATCTGCGAATTCCCTTTCTTTCCTTATTCAAATTTAATAAAAATATGGTGTTTTTAGAAATAAAAAAATAAAAACGTATCCTCATCTTGTTATTAAATAAAATGCAGGACCCTTATCATATTTATCTAACTTCAAAGACCTTTTTTGGGGAAATAATTTTATTTCAAAAATCTTCTTTTTCCTTCTCTTATAACTGGTCCTTCACAAATGATTGGATGATTTCTGAATGAGTGAATATTTCTTGTTGTTGGTTTCATATACCGGGCCGTGCAAAATTATTTACCGATGATGTAAATATACTTTTTAAGAGGTTTTGTGGCAACCAATCTGCTTGTTTCGTATTTTTACTGTTAAAATAAACAAAAATCCTTCCTATGAGAGCGTAACAACTTCCACACGTGAGACCATGTCCAATCAGGAAACAAAGAGGATCGAAATTGCAGCCCTCCTCCGAGCGGGAGTGCCTCATAACAACATTAAGGAACAGGTTGGGGCCTCGTTGAAGACAATTTACAGCGTTTCCAAGCACTTGGAGGCTGGGGGTGATCTCAACCATTCCCCTGGGGCTGACAGGAAGCCCACTGTCTCGACAACGCAAGTAAAGGCTATTCAAGAGGACTCCCAACAGGTCCATTGCCGACATGGCCAGAAAGATGGGAACGTTTCAAGGGCATTGAAAAGGGCTGGAGGAAAGTCCCTGAGGCGTACTGAACGCCCACTTGAGCGTGCCAAGAAAATCTTGAATGATATCAAGAGCTCATCTGGACGCATCATCATTTTTTTCAGATGAGAAAACTTTTACGGTCGATCCTGTTTTCAACAGGCAAAATGACCGTGTTGTGAGCTTTGGAGATGTGCAAGATAAGCACCGCTATGTGGCAACAACAAAGCACCCTGCTTCGCTGATGATGTTGGGTCTCGTGGCCTCCAACGGGAAGGCCATGAAGCCGGTATGGTTCCCACTGGCTACAGATTAACAGCGGAGGATTATGTGAAGATTCTGGCGTCCAAAGTCCTTCCGTGGATCAAATCCATAGTCGGCAACTCTCCTTGGGTTTTTCAACAAGATGGAGCACCCGCGCATGCTTCCAAGAAAGCTCAGGAGTGGCTCAAGGGCAACATGAACTTTTGGCCAAGGACTACTGGCCCCCTCAGACCCCAGATCTGAACCCACTAGACTTCTCTATCTAGGTGCACGTGGAGAGAAAGGCCTGCAAAAAACGACACAATAACATAAATGCCTTAAAGGCTGCTGTCAACAAGGCCTGGGCCTCCATGGACGCCGATTACATCCAGCAAGTCTGTGGCAGCTTCAGACGTCGCCTGACCAGTGTCA
Source organism: Lepeophtheirus salmonis (assembly GCF_016086655.4). Lineage (NCBI taxonomy): Eukaryota > Metazoa > Arthropoda > Copepoda > Siphonostomatoida > Caligidae > Lepeophtheirus > Lepeophtheirus salmonis. The sequence continues at coordinate 20,186,287 of NC_052136.2, forward strand.
TTGAGTCAAATGGTGGCTACATTGATGAAATTTGATCACAAACTATTTTATTTTCTAAAAACGTATGAATAAATTGTTTCTCAAGTCATTCGAAATGTCATTATTGTCCGCGATATGTTCTGAACAAAAATCGGTAAATAATTCTGCACGGCCCGGTAACGCGGATTTTTCTTGTTTCCAAAAACCGGTATAAGCGGAGAACCCCCTGTTCCTATTCTAATACCAATGTAATATAATACCGTTTCCAATGTTTAAGTACCTTGCTACCACTGAACCTGGCACAGGTCTTGATGAATCAAATATAAAAATATCTAATTTTGATACAAATGTTTCCAATCCTTTTTGCTGACCTAGTAGGAGTAACTGGGGTAATATGGGCCCCTGTTAAATATGAGGCACTTTAGTATACACTTTACTATTCACTCTTGAGTTATTTTGTTTTGACATGTGACAGTAAAGGACACCATAATAAATATTTCAACCATATTGCATTCAAGCTAATTGTATAACCCATGTGAGTTAGGTATGTTTTTATTATTATTACCTATTTTTTCAAATATTTTTTAATTAAAATTTATAAGTGGATTAAATTTGTTATGCATACAAAGATAAAATAATAAGCATTGAACAAAATTTGGAGAATTATCTGGTATTGATCATTAGTTTCTAAGATGATAATTTTGTTTCGTAACGTAATTTTTTTTTATTAATATTATATAACATATTTAAGGGAATGAGTTATAAACTATTTATCCACGATAAATTTGAAAGGTACAAATAATTAGGAACACACATAAACCGTAAAGTTTTTATTATAACGATAATTTATATAAAATAAAATGGCTGAAAGATAAAATACTATTTTAGTATTTTAATTGTTCATACACAATTTCGATAATGAAAATTTTGAATCTACCTTTTTATAGTATAGTATGCGGAAGCACTTTAGTGAACCCACTTTAAGGGAATTGAAATAACTTAATTACTTCCACAACAAAGTTAAACGGAGGCTGTATGTTTGTCTCTGTTTGTTTATTAAGTCACCAGGATTACGGAAAAAAGTATCGATTTTGATCTAACTTTGTAGGAAGAATATATATGATCACAGAGGTTAAAGAGATCAAGGTTAAAGTAACGGAAAACGTAAAAAAATGTATAATCGACCATATCTTTAGAAAAAACCAGAAAAATATGAGTCAATTTGATTTTAAACGGAGGTTTTGCGCTCTACTGAGTTCTGACTCTGAATTATGAAATGTTACATAATAATAAACTAAAAAAATTGCTTCAATTCCTTAAAATAATCATTATATGATTATTTTAATTAAATTTTATCTTTCATTTCATAACTATACAATTAATTTAAAATGACAAAAAATAGCCTTAAGTTGGACCAAAAATAATTAAAGGAAAAAAGAGTGCACTTTTTATATATAAATAAGTATAGTAATAGATTGCATATATATGTATAAATATCATTCGAAATTACCTCTAAATAGTATTTCTTAAAAAATCCATTGTAAGTACTAATGATATTCTATCATCATTAGTATGTGACTGATACTTAATTATCCAATAAATTATATAAGTATGTATACATCTGAGCGACATGGATAAAAAGTTATCTGCATACACATATTTATTCTCCAAGTATGCGTTTGTTTATGTACATATTATTATAATTCTGTACATTATATGGCACAGAATATATTAGGGTGGATCATTTTCATCATCTATTTCGAATTTTGAAAACAGGGTGTTGGGAAAGTTTGTGTAAAATATTTTAATTTCAATAGCAACAAAAACCATAGTATTATAGATTAAAATTACCATTAAAGTTTGTCCATTAATTTTAAATTCTGATCATGATGGGTAATAATAGAAAATATTAATATAATCTACAAACTATTGTTTCGACTATAATTTTCGATATTTTCGCAAAGATACAACATGGAAATCTTAATAATTTGATGGATGTCTTTGAGGAGCATAGCTCAGCTGTCATGAGGAAGGGAAAAAAATATCACTCTGTATCTAGGAAGAATTGAAAAACGTTTGTAAACCTTACCTCAAATAACTTTCAGAAGTGTCTCTATTTATAATAAATAAACGAATAATAATATCGATTCATTTTATTCATATAATCAAGGACACCTGAAAACGAGGTAATTCAATTTTGGGGACCATTGAGCTCAGTTATTATGAGACATAGAGGTAATTTATTGGTATGAAGTTGATACACTATTCAAACAGGACTATGGACAATATAATTTCTTTATTAAATGCACTCTGTATATGTTCTTCTATCTTTACTATCAGGCTCTGAGCAATAATATATGTAGACAATTCAGGATATCAAACATAAGACACATATGAGATAGAAGTGATATGTGAGATATCAGTGTACGGCAATACTGTTTACATAATCTCAATCGGGATTATAATAGAATTATTAATATCAAGGATTTGAACAAAGCCACTGAGTCTTTTATGACTGTAGTCATTTATCAAAGTTTTTTGATTAGTTTTATCAAAAAAAAAAAAAAAGGGAAATAAATATTCATAAAAAATGAAAAATAAAAATTTTATACAATATAAAAATATGCTTAAATTAAAACAAATCAACCTTAGAAATTAAGGAATAAAAATATATGGTTGTATTTTTAAGAGTTTTATTGACAGTTTTTGTAGTCCAAAATTATAAATTGGTAAAATAGATTGTCTTATTTTGCATAAATGAACAACAAAATTAAATTTGATAATACTATATTGGACCCTTTATATCAAAAAATGAAATTTTACAAGTAAAAATGAAGAGAAACATCAAAATAAATGCGCTTAATACGCGGTACCAAAAGATAATATATATTTATTGGAAGGATGTTTGGAACTACAATAATCATACTATGAGGCAAGCTAGAGAAAGGTTGTTTAAATATTGTTTGAACATATATGTTTCGTCTATAATTCTTAATAACATTAAAATCCTTTAGTTGGATTCAAATTGATAATTTTAAAGAAACAACATCAAATTTTTCTTTTTTTTTCGACATTTTAAAGATCAAAACGTGTCCAAGAAGAACCATTTTTTTGAAGGTTATATAGTTATTTTCTTATTTCGAGGAATAAAATGCAAAATAAAAAATATCCAGCGATACTAAATTCCAAACTTTTGTCATTTTGGTAAACTTAGAGTACGGATGTTTTTGTTGCTGTTGGAGCAATGTTTTTTTTCATTTTCTAAAGCTTCTATCATCATTCCTTGATTTTTGACAAGAGAACACCTAATTATTTAGTAACTACGTATGAGTGTGCTCATAAAAAGGTAAAGTAACACTGATAATTTATTGGGGCGTTATCTTTTATATCAAATAAAGTAAATTCAAACTAATGAAAGCATTAGTTTTTTTGTTCTTTGACGTCTATTGACTCCAAGCAATACAGGATAACACTGTTAATAATTAATAAAATCATTTATAGAGTTTGATAAAATATTACCTACAGAGATGGAAAAATTAAAGAAACCCTAAGAATGACATTGTAACTTTGACAATTTGAAGTATGTTTGTAAAAAAAGTAACTTAGCTGTCATGACACTTTATTAGATTAACTGTGATCAACTATAAGAAGAAGTATATGAACACAAGTCCCACTCAGTATCAAGTAATTATATTTGCAGAAATTACTCAAATGTCGATCCTCAATTCAACTCTGAGTCCAATAGGATTTAAACTCATAAGTACGTCAATAAATCCTCAGTGTCTTCCATGAGCACACGTTATAGTGTTTACTTTCCACTTAAATGTTCTCTCTTCAAAAATAATACAATAATTGTAACAGTTTTGGAAAAAAAAAGTTCTTCAAATTGTCGATTAGAAAAAATCTAGCTCAGGTTTACGTCATATTTTATACAACTCTTAACATTTATGTCTTATTCTTATTAGCACATCTTTTTATTGAAAGTGTAGAATTAATTTTAGTATATAATTAACAATATATCATTCCAAAAAACGTTTTTTATAAAAACTTCATCAAATTTTAAAAGTTTTCAATTTATACAATCTTGGTCCCAAATTTGTATTGAATTAGTCATGAATATTTGAGAAAAAAAAATTATGCCACTTAAGATCTATTATCTCTTATGCTTATGACTATGGCGTGTTCTATCCTTACTAAATAGGATCTATTTGTTTCTAAAAAAAGTTATCAAGTTTTATATTGTATTTTTAAAAGAAATTAAAGACTCATAAGTAGGTATTAGTATAGTTGATATTATTGTAGAGAAAAACGCGTGCGAGGAGAAGGGGGGGGGATGAAAGACTTATGGCATCATTATTTAAAATACTGATCTGATTATCATATGCCTGCTTTATTATAATTTTTGAGAGTATAACGAAAGTATTTAATAGCAAAATGTTAAAATGAAGATATTCTACGTATATACTACTTAGACGTTTTTTATCCGTTACAGTAGATTTGAAAACGTCACACTCCATGAAATTGTAATTCATTATGAACCATATTCTAAGAATAATAACTAATGAAACGACAAAGTAGAGTATTTCGAAATATATATGAAGTTCCAAGTTTAAAAAGAAGGCTTAAATTAAATATAATCTACATACTAAAAAATAAAACATTAAACTAACATTATGTTAAATAAACAAAATTAAATAATTAGAATCATATAACTAATAATAACAATAAATTATAAATACAGAATAATGAAATAATAGATTGATCCGAAAAATATTTTCTTTTTCTAACATCGGAATTTAGTTAAATATGTCATAACTTTAAGTTGCTAAACTTAAGCCAGACGTGGAGTTTAATAAAAAAGATCATCGCCCTTTTTTCCTAATGTGGAAGTTGGTATATACAATTGTGCACATGATAGATATATCTCAACGGATGAGATCTAAATAATTATTAATAATAAAGTAAATGTCAAAATCATAAAATTAGACAATAAATATACTTATAAAAAAATGTTGGAATTAAATCCCTCGTAAAGATTTATTGCAAAAGCTAATTATGTAACAATGTCCGGGGATATTACTCCTTATTCAAAAAAGATTTCCCCCCCGAAATTTATTCTTGTGTAACAATATACTATTGTCTTGAAGGATACGCACAATTGCTAATTATAATGCTACACCCAATGTAACTACCCCCCTTGTTGTGACCATTTAAGCAGTTGTTTTGCCTTTTATGAGTTTTTGAACACCATTTCTGGGGGCTTATCAACCATAGCTAATCATTAAGTGATAAAAAAGTAATATTTATTGACTATGTAATATTGGAAAACCTAATGATCATACCCAAGTCTTTAAGTGAAGAAACTAATGTCAGACAAACTAGTTGCGAACTATCCAAAGCTACTACTCCCGTTGTTTGTAACCATTTAAGCACCTGTTTTTGCTTAATAAATAAAGGCAGGAATGATAACGTTATTGATAGAAGAAGATGTATATTATTTAATCAATGATGCCATAAGTATTTCTTCTCTTCTCCTCGTACGCTTTTGTATTCCTAATAAAATTATCACCCTTAGGTATTACACAAGAATAAGAAAAAACCAACATTTTTAAGATCTTTGCATAGTCGACGATTCTAATTACTTAATCAATTACTCATTCATAACTATAAAATAAAATATTGCTGATTGAATTTTGCATCTTTTTGTTTGAAAAGCTATCACCGTAATTTCAAATCACCTTTATTAATAAAAAGTTATTTAAAAAAAAAAAAAAGGAAAAATTACCGGGCATTGAAATATCAAAGTTCAGTGTACAGACTGAGGGAAATGTCACCCATCTCATATGATTTTTGAAACTATGGGAAACAAAAAAAAAAAAACTTGACTGATTTATAAAACTTGTGTAATTACCTTTTGGGAAATGGAAATTATGTTGCCGCCCCCTTTATCTAAAAATAAGTCATCCAAAACTTTCAACATAATTATTCTTTTACAACACCCCCAAAAAAAAAAAAAATAATAATAATAATACCAATAATAAATATATACATTATTTAACTCTAACTTCTCACGCATTTTTTTTCCCCCTAAATCCTTTTCGATATTTTCCTGTTGTATGCTAAATAGATGGAATATCAACCAATTATAAATAAGCTTGTATACAGATTTTAACTGTTTTACTCAATATCTCAAGATCGGATCATCTGATTGTAAAAAAGTAAATTATAAACTTGTATGTAATAAATTAATGCATATAACCCAGAACCTGACAGATACATATTTTTTTCATAGTCCACTTTATGTATTATAAATATATTGAAGGTAATGTACATACATTGTCATCTATAACAGTAAAGCAAAGTTTGTATGTCCATCTATCATATGTGGGGAGAACACAATGAGTGTGTGTAGCTAAAGCTCATATAAAAAAGAAAAGGGAAGTACATGAATTTTACTTCAGATGAGGTTTATCATCATGCGTGTGTGTGTACGTACAGCCACGAAACTCATGGTAGACGTACGTTTTTATATTGCAAGATCACGTCGTTATCTTTATTGTATCAAGAATTAGTCGAATAAGTGACTCCCACCAACCGCTGTTTATATCTTACATACTCGCAGACATTCACTGTTATATTATTTCTTCCCCATTTTTAAAATAAATTACGTAGTATTTTATTTGATATTGTATTATATATTTCTTTGTATTATTTTATTAACATAGTAGTTACACATTTGTATTTCTGTATGATAACCAAAACTTCTTCATAGAAATAATAAAATCGCCAATATAAATGTTATATAAACGACGAGGGATCAACAAGAAATTGTATATGAAATAGCCATGACGTATCAAGAGAGAAGAGACAACTCACAACAAAATACACAGGGTATTTTTGTGCTAGCGAGATAACGGCGTGAGATGGGTGCAATATTTTCCTTTTTTCAAAAGTTAACAATTATTTATTTGTAATAACAATCAACCTTCCAGTTATGGACGATTATTAATTATGCGGGGACCTTTAACTCTCAAAATTTGAATGTCTCCCACATATATAACCTTCTTACAAAGTTTTGCTAAAATAGGTCTGTACCTTTCTTCGTAATCTTGCTTACAAACATCGATAGAGGAGGTAATAACCATTATATATTATCTAACAAATTTTTGATTAAAAGCTAATATAATTTTTCTACGATATTTTTTAAGTTCAAAGCAAATGTTTTCATATGGATATCATCATTAAGTTTTTTTCAATAATTTTTGCCCATAATATTTAGTAATTGAAAAGCTTTTATAGAAACAAATAGATGCTCAATTAGGACCTAAGTTATTTATGAATTGGTTTTCGAACAAAAAACAGTGGTCCTATATCTTCACTTTGGAAAAACAACGATTTTGATTTTTTATAATAATTTGATACTTAATAACCCGAGTAAAGTAGGAGTATGAAGAAAAATAGATGCCTTGTATATTTATTTGCTCAAAAAGTTTATATTTGGTATTATTGTTACCAAATTCACTAAAAATAACTGAATTTTTAGAAGATACAAGGAGGCCAAAAGAATCAATACAATTGAGGCTTGATGTTTGAGACTTCACAATATATCCAGAAGTTACAAAAAAGGGATTTCATAAATTTTTTTAAACTCTTTATCATTTCAACTTCCTCTGTAAATGCCGAAAATTGAGAATGTCAGACTTCAATAATAGCTAAATGAATGCCCTGATTTCTTATTTTAAGACCATCCACTTTTGCATGTGAAAGTATCCTAATTTTATTCCGAGCATCAAGTATCTACTTATTTTACAAAAACATAATAATTGCCTCGATTGCGTAATTGTATAGGTACACTACACAGGGTTAGACCCGTTCGCCCTTTTTCTGTTCTTTCGTTCATTTTCTGAAAAGTTTCCCTTTGTCGTTCATTTGTGGACTTTTTTTCCGTTCATTAATTCATTTTGTAACTATGAAAAACAAAGTATGAAAGTATAAAGCTTTGTAGGAACGATAAAATCTAATGTTCCTACGACATGGCAACAAATCCAGTAAAGTCAGAGCTTATCAAAATAAGTGTACTAGAGGGAATACCCATGTATTGGTCAGAGTTATTAAGCGTTGATGAACTTTGCTTTAAAAATTTAGATAAATACATCCCGTTTTTTATATTAATATGATAACCTCATAAACCTCATATAAAGTCATATTCAGGATTTTTTTATTTGTGGTCGTCAAATCAAAGGATGAATTTTCTCAAAAATTAAGTGCGGATTATATTTATATTCATCGACAAATTATCATCAATTTCTATAAACAAATTATTCTTATTAACTATGATGTTCTACAAGTTGTACCTAAAGTGGGCTAAATTGATTGTCAAAATAAGGAATGAGATATTAATATATTTTATTTTAAATACCATATCTGGGCCAATATAAGTATGAAATAAAATAAAGGCTCCATATAAGGTATTCTTGGGTATTTTTACTCATACCACAAATTTGAATACAAAGGCTACAATTCACCCAAATATGCTTATGAAATATTGGGTTGTTTATATATATGATTTACAATTTCTTCCTTTTCTTGATTTTTGTTCAAGATTGTTTTTTTAAATTGACACATTTTTTTTTTTCTGAATATGAGACGATGACCTAAACACTTTTGTAAAAATTTGTCCTCAACAATCAGAGAGCCATACAAACTTTGATTAATTTAAATTTAGAAAGTATAAAGAATTAAAGATAGAACCCTTTTTATATGTTTTCTTAAATAAATATTTATATATTTGTATTTTGGAGCTTTTGAAGGTGAGGATTCTGTTCATGATAAGTAAGGCTTTATATATAAAATATTTATGCGATGTTTGCTGAAATGGTATTAATCCCTCATAATGAGTTACTTCTGTAAATACTAAATATTATAACTATTAAAGAGGAAACTTTGTTGTAACCTCAAGTTTAACTGATTTGGGCTCCTTATTTGAAAAAAAAAAAAAAAAAAAAAAAAAAAAACTTCTATCTGCCATCACTGATGCCAAATCGTTATCAATTGAAGACAGTTTATTAAAATCATTATATAAATTGTCTTTTTATTTATTTTTACTGTTAGGGAAAAACTTGAATTAAATCAGCCAACCTAAGTATAAAGGTTCTCTTAAAACTAAGGTTTTTATTCAAGAAATCTTTGTTGACTTCCCTTATTCTCTCAATCACATGAAATCAATGAGTATAATTCTACATCTACATCGACTAATTCCAGGTCCAACTTTCTTATTGGGCTAACAAATCTATCTGAATATATACTGGTAACCTTTCCATTCCATATCAGGTCACTTTAAAATAAATTATCTCATCATATATTCTTATGACCTTAACATGTTTGCGATAAGTTTTTTATTTATTTTGCCTCTTTTTGAGATGGTTTTCGAAATGTTTCTTCTGTTTATTTCCATGGCAAGTTCGTCACTAGCAGCAGATAGAGCTATTCCTAACAGCTGCTTTAACTCTTTGTATCAGAAGTTTTTTAAGACACTTCTTGAGATTGGTGTCACGAAAGCACACATATGCAAAATTTGTCTAGGGAAAGTTGTAAATACTTCAGATACACAAAGTAAATGTAAAGCCCTTGAGTAATCCCTGTATGTAACCTGTATAATAGGGTGATCATATTTTGATTTTTTTTTTTAAAGGGACATCCGTTCACAATTTTATGGTTGGGATTAATATTATTTAGTTATATACGAGTAAGATTAAAGTATTCATAATGCTTATTTTTGTTTTTCTAAAACAATATTTTGAACTTTTATTTATATTTAATTAAATTTTACTTTAAATTTAATTCGATTTTCAGCATAAACTATTTTTTCTTTATAAAATCAAAATTTCATGAATTTATAATTAAATCCTTAACAAAATACATAACATAATGTATAAAAAATGGATACGTCCGTGGAAGAGAAGACGGTTGGTCATCCTAATCGAGGTCGTTCGAAACTCTCAAACATTGAAATGCACAATAGATTTTTACAATTTTAACAAAAAAAAAAAAAGAAGAGAGATTAACATTTTTTTATTATGAAACTTCACTCATTGGAAGTTCAAATACTTACTTTTGACAGTTTTCCTATATGGAATATATAGGTATGTAGATATGATTTTATTGATAGACTGATAAGTGGTAGACTATACCTGGGGTTTTGTGGAAGTTTTTAGTTTTTTCTAGTTTACAAAAAAAAAATTCGAGCGTCCCAAAAATTTTACTCGTAACTCAAAAAACTAGAAAAAAATAACAACTGCTGTTGTTTCATTCGCAAAATTTGAATTATATATTACCTTATATTTATATTGTCTATTTTGTATTATAAAATTTCGAAACCTTCGTCAATAAATAACTTATGTAAGTAATCCTTTGTAAATTTCGCATTTGGTAAATTAAGGTATTAAAAATATTTAATCATTAATCAAAGGGCTTATTATGAAATTATGTATTTTTATTTTAGAAGAACATTAATATTTAATATTTAAGCTATATCTATGGATTTAGAGAAATAATTTTGAACGTGTAAAAGCTTAAATTTAATCTATGAAATATGTTTGTGATAATATTTTTTTAATTTAATTTTCAACGTGGCGTAAAAATTACGAATAGATGATAGTATTTTAATTCAAAATTAAGTACGAAATCTGAGTCTAAATATGTTTTTCAATAAAAATATCCATTTTAAAAGCCTTTTTGTCCCATATTTGTGGTGATATAATTTTAATCTAATTGGTGTGTCGCTAGGTCATCATCACTAGGAGATGATTTTCTAGTGGTTTAAAAAAAAAAAGGAGACTTCATAAAAATTCCACAAAATGTTAGAATATTGGTTTTTGGTTGGAAATATGGAAGAAAATCCATCCATATTGGCGATTCAAATCAATTATTTTCCAATATCACTGAGAAAAATTAACAAAACTTATTATTTTTTCCCTGCATAATATTTGTCATCATATGTAAAGAAAGGGAAAGAGAACCAAGGCAATTTTACTATTGACAATTTGAAAAATGAGTAGGAGAAGTTCAGCTTAGCTGTCGTGGCGGTTAATCAGATTAGCTGTTAGAAGCTATGAGAGAACGGTAATATACTCAATTTATAATATCTAGTAAGTGATTTTGTATACTTATATGTTCCCTCTTCAAGAATAAAGATAGCATAATTGTTACCAGATAACTTTTTTTACCACACCGGCAGGTCATATTTCCTACAACTCTAATCATTTATATATTTTATTCCTCGTATATTCCATTCCATTTCTATTCAATCCCCTTTATTATGTGCCATGCAGCTATTACTTTAAAAAATATCAATCAATTTGAAAGAAAAGTTTTTTTTTTTTTTATGTAAAACTTTGAATAACTTTTTATTATTGTATATTATTTACGTTTCTTTGATGAATAGTACCTAAGAGAATCCTAAATAGGTAGTAGACCTTTCCTATTTTTTATTCCTAATGACTAATAAGTTTTGTTCGTTTATCCAAATGTTTTATATATAATGGGTATAGGTTAAGTTATGTATTTAATAAGAAATAATAAGAAAATTATACCAATGTGCTAATTGTTCATATAACAAAAAAATTAATGAAAATACAGACACAAAAACTTTGCTAATTTATTAAAATATACATTAGGTATTAGGTATAGATATTTTGAGAAAAATCAAAAGAAACAATGATATAAAGCAAGCTTATTCAACTCTTATTTGTAAAGGTTTTGTTGGACACGTAAGAATGTATGCATAGGTACAAAAATCTGGCATCAGAATATCATGTTATTCAATCAAGTTTCAAATAAGCTCCATTCCTGTTGATCTTTTGAACGGGAAAAATTGAAAGATAACTGGAAAAATATTTGAATGGCGTTCATTTAGTCGTTCATTTCTTTGTTCCATTTTATTGTTCTCCAAAGACATATTTTACCTCAAGGATAAAGCTAAAACCAAGTAGGGAAATTACAAGAATACCATCAAATTTAATTTTGTATCAATTTAATTTACTACAAGAATATTTTTTTGTTTATTGGGTTAACGCTGATAGTATCGAAAATTTCTCTATAATTAAATATATAACCTACATTAATTCACAGGGTGAATTCTGCGGCAGGAAGAAAAAAATGCTTACGTCACGAGAAAAAAAGGGTAGAAATAACCTTATCTGTGGTACCTCAAAATGGATATCTTACCAAAAAAAAAAGAAGTTTTTCTCAGCCAACTAAAGTGGGACAAAAATTTATTGCAGGATAGTTTTTTTTTTTTTTAAAGTGTTAAAGTGTGCAAGACTGTATTACATACTTTATCTTCCAAGGTCTAAAGTCCAACAACGACAGTTAAAAGGTCTAGATTTGGACTGAAGGTCATTGGTTGATTATCCTTGGTGTAGGGTATCCACAAAACCATTCGATTTCTTTGCTGATATCAATCTCGTCCAAAAATCATAGAATATATGATACCATACAAAGTTGAAACTATCATGAAATTTCGGAGATACTATCTTTATTCTGGATATTTAAAAGTGGAATATAAATCTACAGGAACCAATAAATAATACGAATTAAGTTATTTATTTATGAAATTGTAAATGTTGAGCAATTTACTTCCTATCATGTATACGGCTTCTTTGAAAAGAAAAGTATAGGCTAAATAAGTAAGAATTCATATATTGAACTATGGAAGGGGTCTCACCGCTTATCTATGTACATAGTACAGCTTCATTTATAGTTAATCTGTATGTCATCTGGGAAATGAATTTATACATAGCTACAACAATCCCAAAATATGAACCACAAAGATTATAAATACTCGTTATGGGAATTGCATAGAAGTTTGATACCCTTCAACAATATTGAATTATTTTCTACTAAATTTATTTTGATTTCTTCTCTTACTTCATAAACATTTTCCCGTATGATCGATTCTATGGGTATATTTGATCTTGATACTCGACATAAAATTCATTTTTATTACTTAACCCACTTGCAAGAAAACTTAGGAATTTTGGAGAATGATTTTTTTTCTCACCAAAATACTACGATGTATTATCATTATAAAAGTTGGGCTAAAATTGAATTTGTTCATTTTTATAAATAAACACCCCCTACACTACCTATCTTATTCATCTTTTGTATTTGTGGTGCGAACAAATCTTGAGCAAAAATAATGATAAGAGAAAATTTTAAATAATGTTTTTTCTTAAGCATTCATATTACATGCCAATATTTTATATTCATATTTTAGTCAATTATGGACTTTGTATTGATATTTTTGGGATGATATAATTTCCAATGATTTTAACTATAGTTTAAAACTTTGACTTAAAGTACTTATTTTGGCTCCAGTATGTTCTTTCAAATATTGTTTAGTCAATTTCTCTTTCTTTTTAATAACAATAATCCGTTTTGGCTACTTTAAGTTCAATTTGCGGTGCTTCAAACGGTTAATAACGATAATTTGTTCATAGAAAATGACGATAATTGATCAAAAAAATATAATATATATAATACGCACTTAATTTTGGGAAACATCTTTTTAGTTTGCTTTAGTGTTGATATTTTACTTATTAAATGAATCCAATTGTATTAGATATGGCTCAATTAGAATTATTTTCCTTATATAAAATATTTGAAAGAGTACTTTATATTACGTGACAAAGAATGAGAAATTTTTTCTCTGGGAAATATATTCAGAGTATATCCCAATGCTACATAGAAAAAATTGAAGTGAGATTATTTATTTTTTTAAAATGGTCTGAAATGAAACGAAGTATCGAGTATTAGTGTAGTGTATTTAGAAACTAAAAAGGTTCTTCTTCCCCTTCTCTTATTCTTATTATTATTTAATATGTTATATGTAAAGTACTGTTCTATCTTAATAGGATAAATAGCTGTAACTCTCATGTATTTATCAGAGTAGTGTCGAGTAAAAATGATGTCTATAATATATTTGTTTTTATATAACTCCTTCTAGTCTCATTCCTCTACGCATTCTTCTTGTTTCTCTCGGTCGCCCTGGATTTCCGGTATTGAATAGTTTGTGTCTTTCAACCTCGTCAAGACACAACACATAGCTTTCGAGAACAAGATTACTAGGCTAGATTACATTTATTAGCGGAAGTATGGATTCCCAATGTCCTGAAACATGGAGTTGATGAAGAGGATGGATGACTGAATAGAAGTAGACATTTATAAAATAATAATTGGTCTAAAAAAATCCCTGTGGTAAGTTAGATACATCATTATTGAAGAGTATAACATAAAAAACCTGTCCATATTTATACACTTTTCCAAAATAAGGATTTTGTTTGAGAGAGTACTGCAAAAGTGGAGGTGTAACTAGTAATCATGGGAACACTGCACGAAGATCCTTTCAAAATTCTCCAAACTTTGCTGAAATTACTTTAGTTGACCTTAAGTTCATTGAAAGACTCGACACTATTTTTTAAGTGATATCTACAAACACTCATATAAATGTCTATAAATTTCATGATTACTTTATCAAAACGGACGAAATTTATGTCGATCTTGATAATTGGTACATTGACCTTCGCAGATCAGATTCACCATCTTCTGATAAGAAGTGACCACTTACTATTTTACTTTAGAAAATATAATTATATACGAAATAAACAAGCAGTGTCCCTTTTTTGTAGATAAACTTATTTATTTGGAGTTTGTGCAATTGTACTGCCTAAAGCCTTGTCAATTTCTATCTGACTGAATTCTGATGCAGTCAGTCGCTATTTAACTTCCTTCTCTCCTTTATATCATCACTCCTTCCAAAGCTCAAACAGGTTTCTTACATTGAGTTTTTAGAACACCATTCTTTGTCCCTAATCTATTATATCCGTACTCTGCTATATGGATCACAACAGCCAGGAAGTTGTGGGGATCTGTTTTTCCATGGCCAATACCATGGGGACTTTGACGCACTGACCTACCTCAACCTCCTTAAAGTGCCTTGAAGAGAGTTGCATCAACTTGTTTGCTTGCTCTTCTTGCATATAATTAGCTCCTCTCTGTTGCTCATTGGAGGTCCTAAGTAGATTGGCAATGAGAGCACTTTCGATATATCCAATCATCTTTATTTCTCCCATGGCAACACTGGAAGGTTCTGAAGCGTAGTATTTAAGGCTGTTGATGGAATAGATACATATCTCCGGATACAGATTATTGACAGGGTACACATTTCTTGTCGGCAACCAGCGTTCTCTCTATATTCTCACTTTGGGCCTTTCCTTGTCTATATTTACACATATCTCTAATAGCTGCTACACCGTGTTAATATCACACTCTTTGGATAAATTTAAGACCTCAAGTCTGACCTTAATCAGATGGCCATAAATTGCTAGGTATGGAGTTCGTACAATACCACAGTAAAAGCGGCGATTCTTGACCTAATGAACAAACCACTGTCCATCAGCCCACTTACTTGTCTTGTTGTCACACTGTAAGATGATAAGAATGTCCTGAATGTCTAGATTTCTCTCTCATATGATTCCTGAGATTGTGAGTGATAAGACTTTCCATTCACAAGTTAACTTGCACAACCAGTGGGCCGATGTCTATTATAGACTATTCAAAGAGGTCGTTAATGCTCAATGAAGTTGTGGTGGTTGCTAATGACCCATCTTTTTGACCAGCCCAATTGCATAACCCATGGGCTAAGGTGTATTTAAGGATATTAAAACGTGTCGATTTACAATACCAC
Organism: Lepeophtheirus salmonis; assembly: GCF_016086655.4. NCBI lineage: Eukaryota > Metazoa > Arthropoda > Copepoda > Siphonostomatoida > Caligidae > Lepeophtheirus > Lepeophtheirus salmonis. The sequence continues at coordinate 20,202,011 of NC_052136.2, forward strand.
CCCTGCATGGATACAAAGCAAATCGTTTTCCTCGAGGCACCAGTCTACTTCCCAATTACCTTCTGGCACAATCCTGCGTGGAAGAGCCCTGTAATCACAATACTCTTCTCGTACAGTGTGGTCCTGGCGCGGTGGCTAGGAGAATTTTTTCTTAGCAATCGACAGTCTATTATGTATTCAACAACATTGCACATACAAAAATTGTAAAAAGGACTCGTAACATCTTAAAATTTGCATAATAAAGATGAATAAAGAATAACTGTTGGCTCGGTATATAAATAATAAAAATTTACAAAGTAAAAAATTGATTTTGCCTGGCAATTTCCCAAAGTATTATAATAAAAATAAAATAGTCATTTTGATCATTAATAAGAAAAAAAATCCACAAAGCACATACAGTATTTGTATTGTATACAAAATAATAGGATAAATAAACTAATCAATCTTATAGACCAGTGGTTCCCAAACGTTTTTGAGCTCGACCCTTAAAATATGTCCCTAGACAATGTACAACCCTTACACCTCTACTTGAGGGAGAAATATAAAAGTTGGATTGCATTTTATGCAAATATATTACTTAAAAGCCCTATAAAGTTCAACGAGGTGCAAATAATATAAGTTATTTGATTATAATGTTCAAAAAGAAAGATTTCAATTACATATATATTAAAAAAAAATAAGAAATACAACGTACAAATAAACGGATATATTGTATATATAAAATCAGCGATATATCTATCTACTTTTACTTGGAATCATTACTACACTATCAATTCTCTTTTTTGCCATAAATAAAGAAAAAATTGATACTCACGCACAAATAATATTACATGCAGTGGATGTACAAACGGGCTTATAAACGAATAAAAGTCTTAACTTGACAAATGTGAACAGTGCAGTAAACAAAGTTGCTCTACTTTAGGTTTAATTTTGGACACAACAATTTGTCTATGTTAAGCCACAATCAGTATTTATTTTTGATATAAGTTAATTAAACAAAAGATTTTTACATAAATAAGTAGAGGCAATTAATATAAGTAAGTAGAAAGCTGTTTTAGCCAGCAGTCAATGACTGAAATCTAGAACTCGTCAAGTATTTTAGGATCTTAATCTGTTTTTAGTATTTGGTTACATGAAAGTTCGATAGGAGCATATTCCGACCGATGATTACCTGTGATGGTAAAAAAGGCGTATCCAGTTATGTTTTTATGGGGATATTATCTTCCGGGAAATACTTCCTAAAATCATCAAAAAAAAAAAAGACTTATAAATCATATGTACAATCATCATTATTTAAGTCAAAATAATGTCAATTTTAATTATATATTTATATTTTTTTTTTTAAATCATCCCCCTGTAGTGTCTTGCAACCCTCACTTTGGGAACCACTGGTATAGAATATAGTTTAGACAAGTTCAGCTTAAATTAAAATAATGAAATATCAGTGTAAATCTATTAATTTGGACTAACCTGAATATTAAAAATCTATCTAACATGATATACAGAGAATTCAAATGAGTTCACACATCTTGTAGCAACATTTTTTTAGTAGATTTAGATTTGTCGTTAGACATTTGTTGTGCTTTAAAAAATAGTTTTTGGTAGTAAGAATACTTTTTTTTTTCCTATTGATGAAGGAAAAAGTTTTTCTATAAATTTCAAGATTGAAATAATATTTGATATTTATTTCTATGTTATACAATTTGTTTTTTATAGTGAATTGTAACAATCTGACTGAATTGACCGTTCTTTTACAAAAAAACTGTAATTAATTGTCATGAAAAAGTCTTTAAAAATAACATTGATTCAACTTAAGCTCCATCTAGCGGTCAAAAAATAAGTAATATATATATGAAAATAAGTTACCGGGTATAGTGTATATAGAGTTTTTTGTTTTTTTTCTTGATGTATATCATATACCAATATATTATTTTAAAAAAGGAGTGTAATATACAGGGAAGACTGTATAAAATGAATAAAATCTCACCGTGTTAGTTCAACTCATATTAAAAAAGAAAAAGAAGGGAGCACTTTATATAGAATTAAAAAAAATTAATGTTACTTTATATGATATTTAGTAACGAGTTAAAGTTAAAACTCCCTGCCTCATCTAATTATGTTTTATTTTTTTCTTAAGCAGTTAATTATTATATTTATTCTTCTTGAAGAGAGAACATCTAAGTATTGAGAGAGTAGCTATGTGTGAGTGTGGTCATGAAAAGCGGAAAGTAATACCAAGGATTTCTTGGGGAGTTGTCTTCTATATTATTAAAGCAAAATTTGTATCCTCGTCGAATCCTAATAACTCAGGGCAATGCTGGGCATATTTGGAGTCGGATTAATAATATAACCAAACGTTAAAGAAACGAATTTTTTATAGGCATTAAAGATTTAAGTTCCTTTCTGTCAGTCTCTCTATGAAATGCAAATATTCTAGAAAACTTCATTATTTTTCTTAATTTTAATGGAATTGGGTTTCAAATGTTATTAACTTTGACCTCCAAAATTGCTGACGTCTCATGGAAACGTTCTATTAAAGTAGACACAATAGTGCCAACCCTTTCTTAACTTTATGTATAGGGTAGTAAGGTTAGTAAGTTAAACAATTATCCCAATAACTTTTCAATTAAACTATTCTTCAAACAGGGCTTATAGATATATGTTACATCATATTTAACACAAATATTAAGTCTTAATTAGTGTTTGTTGCAAATATGCTACAAAAACATAAACGTATTTATTTTTTAATGAATTTATAAATAGACAATCTTAATATATTCAAAACGTGATAATTATGATATTCTTTTGTTCGTTCTCAATCATACATCATAGATTTATTAAACTAAATCAACAACAAACAAGTGAATGTGTTGATAATAATTTGGTGAATTAATAAAAACAAAAATACACTTAAAAATATTTTTTGAATGATTTTTGAAATGGCCATGCAAAAAAAAACCCTTAAATTATAAATAATTCATCGCTCAAATTAAACTTTAACTTACTGATTAAATGTGTTTTCCTTCTTTGCTCAGTGATTCCTCAAGAACAGTTTTTTAGACTTCTGATTGTTTTCTTTCAAGTTATTTTCATTCCGAATTTACAATTTTAGTTGTGATTTGATTTCATCTGCGTGTTTGTTTTAATATTAGTTATTCATAATTTGATCTTAATATCTCCCAATACTGAAATTTTTTAATATTCAGTCATTAACAGTAAATCCTCATTCAAAGGGATTCTCAAGTTTCAAAAATAAGTACATATTTGTAGGACAATTGATGTAGTCAAAAACAATTAATCAACTTCAGATAAAACATGAAACAATATATGCTTGCTTATTACATGCACTTGTGGTTTTTTTAATGTCTAAGTATTATCAAGTATCAAAATGTTTCTAAGTTTTGTTTGGTTTATTTCAACTATTGAGAAAATTAATATTTTGCTATATATATTACATAAATTGCGTCATATGGCAATCCATGTTAATCCTCAACGACTCAACTCGATTCAAGTCAACACAATACCAAAAAAAAGAAAAAAAACTTAATAGCTGGAATTTTCTACAAAAAGCTGCATTCCACTTCAATTATGAACGTAAACATTTCCCCATTTCGTTTATAAATAATTAATTTATTAATCTTTACATACATGTGTACCTGTATTTCAGTATAAATGTTTTTCATGAATAATAGTTTCAATTAAGGAACTGTTTAATTAGACTTATATGGTTAACCATATTGATTGTCATTAAACCATTTTTTGGAAGAAAAAAGAAGAATTGAATTAATGAAATTATTGGAAATTTTCCACTCATTTTTATATAAAGTAACTAAAGAACAAATAAATAAAATTAAAAACGGTGTTTGATAGTTTGTGTTGGATTTGAATATTACTTGAGGTAGAGAAAAAAAAATAAAAAAATTATACATTGTTAAAACCGAAAATTTAAGAAAATTCTCGGAAGTTGTTCGAAGTATTTTTTTAGAAAGTTCACATGTACTAAAACTCGAAACATTCGAGTTATGACAAATCGAATATTTCTTGGATCACTCCAAAAAGACAGAAAAAACTAGAGACAATCAACAATATTAACGTCACACATACAGACATCGTTACTTTTATTATATAAAGCTGACGAAATAAACACTAAAGGGAATTTTGCATGAACAAACATGTTGACTTTAATCGATAAATATTCCTCCCTTGAGTGTGAATATGCAAATTAAAAAGAACAACCCACATTTCATAGGAATGTGTAAATCCTCAAAACCTACAAAAAATGTGTATAATATTCGATGAGTAATATATATAATTTCGTATTTTTATAAAAAAGAAACCTTCTAATATATTGTTTAGATGGATTAAAGGTTTTCAATAAGGGATGGAAATCAACTAAAGGTGTTAATTCAATGGCTTCAATACAACAATATTTATTTTAGTAGATAAGAATAGTATTTAATAATTATTACTATTTAGAAGAAGAAACACATAATTGATTTATTTGGCTCTCGATTCTAGATAGTTTGAGCCCATACAGGTGATACAAGCTAAATATGGTACCACTTTGGCATGTTCTCTTGAGTAAACGCAGGCACTTGGGCAGATGATTTTTTTTGTTATATATTTTTTTCAAACTTACACCAGTTGGAAAAAAATAGAATAAATTGACAAATTCGTTTTCCCAAATATTTGGATAAGTCACGGAGTTCTCCTTGGAATCTGCGCCGGGAGCAACAATATAACAATTGCTCGAAGTATGGGACACAGTAAAACTAACGTTTCGTAAAGTTAGGGGGAATTTTAGGCCTCTAAAGGACTTTGCTCAATGCCCACCATGAAAAAAAAAGTCTCAAATGGTTTCAAAACAATTTGACGACTTCATTTCGCCACACTTTTGGCCTTTAAACTCACCAGATTTGAATTTGATAATTTTTTTGTTGGGTGCAATCGAATGACAAACCAACAAGACCTCCTACAACATCAAAGACGAACCATCAGAAACCGTGAAATATGATTATAATATTTAGAGGATATGTCAGTTTAATATTGTAATATCAAGGATGAATATCGTCTACTCTTATCAAACCTTTAATGAGAATTTACCATTTCAGGACACAAATGACCTAAAATTGGATACTTTTCCTAAAATTTGAACATTTGGTAAGTCATTCAACCTTGATAAAAACTGAGTGGGATAATGGATTAATATTGTAACCATTCTTAACTATATAAAATTGGTTGGAAGGTAATAATTATGGTTATTATAAAAAGTCCTTGTTGGACAAAGACTAGAGTTTAGGATCAACTCCGAAGTTATTCTTTGCAATGGTTTTACAATAGAATATCTATTAACTTTCTTTCCTGTGGATGCCATTATTTTCTACGCTGTAGTGATGAGTGAGTCAAGAGTCCGCATAGGTTACATATATTTACTCACAGAGTCAGTTTGTAACACAAATAATTGTATATTTAATATTTATCCAAGGTGCACTCTAGAAAAGGAGTATCCACTCTTTTTGATATTTTACAAGTTGTCATAGAAAAAATATTATTCCAGTATTTCAATTATATCGGATTGAATAAAAGTAGATAATATCAAGGTAATTAGAAATACAAGTTATGTCAATAACATACAACATATACATACATAACATCATGTAGTATATATTTGCAGGTATTACAAACATTTGAAAAATAAATTAACTTACCAGAATTAGTTATAAATTCAATCTCTATTCATTGAAAAAAAATCCAATGATTTTTCAAGATATCATAAAAATTTATATCGATAATATTTCGATACAATATTTTATTTTTCGTAGATAAATAATACTACTCTTATTTTATGTCTCGAATTCAAGTTATATTCATTTGTAGGTTGACAAGTCCTTGGAAGCAAACCATTTTCTTCGTAACTGAGAAATTATTTCATTGATCAGGGCTTTCAATTAGAGAATGGAACTCTCATTTTAGTCAAAATAATTTGAAAACTATTAGATAAGGATAATGATGAGCTTCAAATATGTCAAAAATTAAGTTTGATCATTTAAATGTAGTTGGAAATACCAGACAACGAGTTTGGCCATCCGCTGTATTATTTATTCATACAACAGCTAGTGCCATTCGACTTTTAAATTAGGAGGATCAATCTAAACATAAATTTACTGATTTTATCGAACTTGTAGATAAATCGTTTGATGTCATGAATAGTTCAAAACCTACAATAAATAAAACTTTGGATGTGGTTATGGGATTAATTTAGTGGAACAAAGGGGAGTATTTCTTTCAAAGATAAATTTAGTAGGAATAATGAAACAAATTAAAAGGAGTCAAACTAAAAAAATTATACTATCCATATCATCTACCTCAAAACCTTACCAAAAAGGAACAATTATTTCAACAAAGTCGATGATGTCTTTGTATGAAGATTTAAAAATGAAATTCAGCTTCCCTATGTTTTTATATCTTTATTTTATTAAAACTACACAAATCTAAGATTAAACTAGTTTTCATTCTTCTTAATTTATAGCTTGAAATAATAATTTTGTGATCTTAGTTCAAAGCTATATGAGTTTACCAAGTCAATTTTTTCAGAAAAGGGATATTTTTGACCAAAACAGGCTACGTGATTGGACCTTGTGTCCTTCCAGATAGTATTAGAACTCATTGGAAGTAACAAGGGAAATTGTTTGACGTTGCGACAGCAGCCGAGAGAAAAGTTGACCAAAACAATAGAAAACATAGTATTTCCTGCTATGAGATCTAACAATTTTATTAGTATTCGAAAAAGTATCGGTTTTAAGAAAAATAACTATATCCTTCTATCTATTAATGGTCATATCTTTGGTTAATCTCCTGAATGAAACCATATATTAACATTAATTAAACCTATTTGAAATATTATGCAGGTATAAATTATATATTATGAAAAAACGTGAAAGTGAGATAATTCAAGGGCCCAAGTTCGGAGCATACTCAGGAATCTTATTTAAAGTCAGTAAGTATTTATTCTTAAATTGAATTTTTGTCAGAATCATCTCCCAAAAACGTTCTGTCAACGTCCCCCTCCTTTTTCCCTCTGAAAAATCCAAGTTACGGTCCTGGCTTGATTAATTCTATCAGTATTGTTTTAAAAATTACCTCAAATAATTCAACAGATGAACCAGATACGAATTGCGGCCTTGCTCACACACCTCAACAAAGATAGCAACTCTAGTTTAGTTTGGGATAAATCTTATTTCCTAAATATCCCGCCCATAGTTCAAATTAAATGAAAATGAAGAAAATATAGTTTAATTGAGTCACTAAGCTATATCTAAATCATTTATGAGTATTTTTAATATTTTTTTCAAAAATTATCGGATATACACCATTGTGTCAATATTAAGTATATCTTTTAATCAAAAAAATTCATTAATCTATAACCAATAATATATAAAAAATGATTTGTGCATATTAAGCAATACACGAGGAATGATTATTCATGCAATTTGAAATTTTTGTAGTAAAACATTAAAATATTAGAATGATAATTTGCAATCCAACATTATATGAGAATAGGGATGATATCATAATGAGGCAACTTTTTATTGTTATTGTCTTTCAAAAAGTTGAAAGCTAATGATTCATTGACCACCCTTGTTCAAGGTCCTATGCATATCTGTAACTTAGATATTAGTTACATTAGTAGGTTATTATGTACTCTAAAGGTTATTTTAATCATGTAAATTGTAAAGCTATTATATAGCAATAAATAACTTGTAGATATTAAAATATTCGGATCAATAACAGGTTTTGCCTGAGCCCGAAGTTTAATTACCAATGTCTACTCAGTTTTGGAAACAAAATATACCCTAGACCCATCCTTACGATGTTTCCTTTCATCATTATAAGTATAAAATAATCACTAGTGCATGAAAGATGAAAAATAGCTATGAATGAATATGCTTTTTCTCTTGTTCAAAACATTCTTCAAATTATCAGAGTGACCACGTTCATTGGTAGTTTCTTTATTCTTAGCATACTCGTGGATAATAATATTTTCATCTATGAAAATTAATATGTAATAAAATCTTTTATAGGCCGGTACTTATTTCGACGGTAGTGCAAAATACATTTATCATATTATTCACGGCGTTACCTCGCATACATAAAAATGCCCATGTATTATGTTGTCAACTGTCAATTCCCTCTTCTCCCTTGATACACAATGGCTATTTCATAATTTAAAGTAGCAGTAAGTTATTATGTACTTATGCTCCGTTTCATAAAGAACATAAATACAATTTCTTGTTGATACCTAGTCGTTTATATAATATATATTGCCCATTCTATTACTTATATATATATATTTGTATATCATATAGAAATACATACAAGCTTGCCTTTCAATAGAATATTAATAAGCAATATTACCATACAGTATCGAATACAAGACTATATAGATTTTAATAATATGTAATTTATTTTAAAAATGGTAAAGAAATAATATGACAGTGATAGTCTGGGAGTACATAAGATATAAATGGCAGTTAGTATGATTGACCTTTTTTCTGTTTTTTTTGGATTAAAGGTTGTGTGATAACGTGTATTAAAGTAAATGCAGTAAATTTAAAATTGAATTAATCATTTCTTACACATTTTTCATAACAATCTAATTTTTTCAATAGACAGTTTAATTATTAAACAATTCTAATTTTAGTGACATAGAATATGTATTCAATATTTTAATTTAACCCTATTTTATTATGAAACACATATACTATGTAATATACGGTGTACACCAATACATAAAAAAGTGGTAATTAACAACACAATCAGACTTGTAAAAAAATAAACCAGTAGTTAAATAATTTTAGAAACACTTTTATATTTTTTATTTAAATTTAACTAACTATGAGCGCAGTATTAGCAAACATATTTAATAATTATGAAGCAATTTGATATTTTTTTTAAAATGTATAGTAGGTAGGTAATACTTTAAGACAATTTTTGAAACCTGAGATAAATAATTTGAATAAAATGGAGTCAGATTATATAAATATGATACAAATTCGATATCATTGAAAGGAAATTGTTATATGATTTTAACACAGTTATTCATGCCTTAGTAGATTGCCCTTCAATACACATACTCTGTCAATCTATCCAGTGTCCAAGCCTTGTGAGATTTTCGGTGTTCATTTAAATTAAGTTGAAGGCTCCACTTCCGGACTGTAGAGTACGAACACCCCTGAAGTCTGTAAAAAGGAGTTACCATTTCTATTAATAAAAAAATATTATGAAAAATTGGCAAATAGTCATGGAGTATTTTTAGAACCAGTGATATGCCGCTAGCTGAATTTTGCTGCATAAGTATATTCGAGTTTCTAAAAAAAACAAAAAAACGCGAGGAATTACGAGCTTTACTCGTTACTCCCTTGAATACTCGTTACTCGCTTGAATACCGTTATTCGTCTGAATACTCGTTACTCATCCTAACACTTTTGATCGCTAAAAAACTCATCAGACAAAAAAAAACATATTTTTTAAAGAATTATTGAAAATTGTACTTTAAAAATTGTTTTCGTAATTTATTTCCCAAAATTAACTTCAAAATTAGTTTAACTTATTTAAATTGTCGTCATAGGCGTAATTTAAGAGCTTATATAGTCTACACATAAATATTCTTCAATAGTCTGGATATAATTTATAAAGAAATATGTTCTTAGTAGTACTGCTGATGCTTATTAATATAAATGCAAATGATAATATGTAGAAAAATAAAAGTTTTTAGACGGCTAATATTTCTTATTTACATATTCCTCACGAAAAAGGGAAAATTGATTTTAAAAAAAATGATATGTACATGATTAGTACATTTTAATATTAATTTATTTAGCAATTTTATTTTTTTCGTGGCTATACAGGTATGCACGTCTAAAACTGAACACTCCTTTAAATTTTACGCCATGCACATGATTTTTTTTAGTTGAAACCGGTTTATACCTCGAGGCAAGGGTATTGACTAGTTATAAATGGTTGCTCTGAAAAGTCTGTCGAGGACAAGAGAGGCAAGGTCACCGTCAACGGCCTCTCCAGGGAGTTCAACGTCAGCAGAAGGACCATGGACCGGCTAGTTAAGAAAGATCTTGGCCTTAAGTTCTACAAGAGAACCCCTCACCAAGCCTTCGAGCTTGTAGACAAGTAAAAACCCCTAAAATTTAAAGGAGTGTTCAGTTTTAGACGCGCACACATGTATTAAATCATTTCTCTATAAAAATCTACTATTTCAAGGAAGATAAATTTTTCACGAATTAAAAATGATTTTAATAAATAAACCTAATAATCTCATTAATGTACAATTTAAAAGTGTATTTAACTTAAAAATAAAAAAATATATTAGTATATTTACTTATAATTTTTTTTAACAAAATCTAAGAGGGATTAATGCAGATTAGCATTAAGCTGAATTAATTGCTCGGTATGGGAGTCCGTTAGTCGATTTCTCCTCTCAGACAGAGTCTGTTCAGCTGTAGAAAAAAAGACGTTCTGATGGTACATATGTCCCCTGTACAATTAGATATTTCAATGCTACACTTGCAAGAGTAGGCATATGTCGTTTGCAGATGGTCACCACTCAATAATATCTTCATCTTCATTAACTTAAGGCTCGTTGATGTAGTTTTGCCACTCTTTATTTACTTTGATGGTTGTTTTATTTTGAGGAAGGTTTTTTTTTTTTTAAATCGTACCAAATGTTAATATAAAAACAGAAGGCATTACATCCTTATTATGAACCATGCTATCATTGATTTTCTGCTATGTGGTAACTGAGGGTATGACAGATTTAATCATTTTTTTGCATTCAGCAAAAATTACAATTTTGTTTGTTTCCACATGATTCATGTTACATGTTCAAAACCACGGAATCTCAGATCAAGCATCGTAGCTCTACAAAGAGTAACATTGCTTTCCGTGGTTAAAAACCTCTTTTCCATATTGATAAGCATATCACGGACAAGCTTTCCGACATGATCCCTCAGAAAAACGGTTATCGACACTGAGAGTTCTGTACCGAATTAATAGCAACCTTGAGAGTGGGACAATTTTAGATGCAGTGAACTTTTTTTCGGAGCTTAATTCTACTATAATAGAATAGATAGCTCCTTACACTTCAGAAGGCCCTCAATAACTTTCCAATAATCGAAATCGATCTTTATAATTTCTTTTTTAGATTTGTTTCACATAGTTACAAAGAGACAGATGGCGGATCTAATGGATATAATGATACATTTAACTTTGTACAAAATTTAAACATCCGACGTTCTGACACTTAATGCTTAGGTCTAGCAATTGGAGGTGGTATATCAGCATAAAAAAAACGAACTCCTGAGTAGATTTTTAATTAGTTAAAAATTAATTTAATTTAATAATTCCCTTTATATTTACAGATATAGTTTATTAAAATGAGCCAACCTGTGAATAAAAAATCTCTCCAGCATAAGATATAAAGAGACCCATCCTGAAGGAGCATGTACTTTGCCATGTTAGGTCGCCGACTGACCTTTTCTTGAGTTTCAAAGAACTGTTCTTTAGCATAAGGATACTTTATGATCTGGGTTACAAATTTTGCTATCTTTTTTCTAAAATACTTCAACTCTTTGTTACTCTAGATTGCATTGTACACAATCAAATTCAAACTATGTGCAAAACAACCGATCCATGTCTAATTCAAACCTGATTCGCGTACCCCGGAAGACATATTTGGGGCATGATCAGTAGTAAAAATCACAACTTTGTTGAATAGACCAAACTCCATACCCTTGTTATTCAAAAGCTCACTAATATTGGCATCACTATGAAATCCAATAAAGGACTTACAAGAAATACACGTTTGTACCAGATTACTGGAGTTGTCTGGAAAATAAACCATGATAGAGATGAATACCGTAGTATTAATGCTAGACCAAATATATATCGTCAATGCAACAAAAGAGGCATTATGCAATCGATCCTTAACCCCCTTTTTATCCTCTTCATATATCTTAGGGAAAATATATTCAGTCACCCTTTTACGAGACGGATGATCATAATTTGGGTGAAGTGCATAGCTGTATTCTCTAAATCCTTTTCCTTCTAGAAAGGATAATTTTTTTAGATCCGTTATCGGAATCATAGCTGCCTTTCGATCAAGTATTTCTTTTAGAGGGCCAGACAACTTATTTTTTTCTGGACATAATCATAAACTGATGGTTGTAAGGTATTATTTTTGATAAAATAATTCAAAGCGACTTAATGGATGTTTTCCAAATGGTGTTTCATTGGGGTTGTGCTGTTGCCACCAGTAACTTATATTTTTGGTGCATAGACTGTCCAATATTTTTATACTTCTTAGATCTGGTAAAAAAATTCTATACATTGCTATTTTTACCCTCTCTCATTTTCTTAATGGATAGAGTATGGGTTGATCGAGAGGAATGATTTCCAGAATTTGAGTTAAAACTTGGCATCACTGGTATAAGAGATGCAAGATTGACTATTCACAATCTTCAGGTTCAATGAGGAGATTCGTAACGATTAACATGTCTGTTAGACTCACATAGGTAACCAACTTGACCATTAAAATTCTTAATGACCAATTTTTAATTATTCACGGCCTCAACACAAGACATTAATTCTTCGTCTTCAGAAAAATAATTTATCGAATATGAATACATATTCAAATTTCAACGAATAAATTCACTTCAATATGTAATTACTATTTAAACAAAGATTATGATAATTACTAAGATCATATCTAGTACTGAAATGCTACAAGTGCTAGAGGAATGGGGATTATGTTGAAGCTTGAATCTCAAGGGATATGCAAAACAAATTTATAGCTAGTAGGTTGAAAATCAAATTTGAGCATTCAAATTTAAGTTTAATAGCGGTTTCTCCCTCATGCATTTAGAAATTATCATATATCTATATTGATGCAGCCAGTTTTGTGTTATGTCTACTGGTGTGAGGAGGACTTTTGAGGGTGTGCTTAATCAATTGCGTAATTTCAAGCAATGTCGATCACTCCGGCTAGTCTAAAAGAATAAAAAAAAAAAATATGTTTCCAATGAGCTGGGATTAAGAGTACTCATTTCACAAAAGTCAACATGTTTCTAGATACTGTTACCGGTGGGAAAAATAAATTATAAATTTAGGAAGTCCGTCTTGAAAGATTTACATGTTATATTGGGCTTGAAAAATAAAAACAGAGAATCCAAAGACTTGACGAGTAACGAGCTTTTGTGGAGTTCCGAGCAATACTCGGCTTTTTATGCCTACGAGCCAAGTTTCATGTGTTGTTTTTTATTTACTTCATAAAACTCGAATAGCAATTTAATCACTATTTAAAACGCTCTTGAATAGTCTGTAGGAGGGAGTGAGAGATGGAATAGGTGAAATATTTGATATCAAGGTTATGTCTGTACGCCTTCTCCCCCTCCTGTTTCTCTTTTTTTTCTCCCATTTTCTTCCTTTTACTTATATTAAATAAGAATGTATAAAATATGTATGTTCATTGTTATATGTACATTAAAAAAAAATATTTTTACGACTTTAAATTAATTACTGGGAATTATTTTCTTATTATAAAAATTATAAAATATTACAATTAGATCTATTTAATGTGAATGTATGTATATGAAATAAGTAAATTAATAAATATATATATAAAAAGAAAAAACAAGTGTTCAAGGTGTTCTTCGAGAAGACTGTGGAGTACAAACTGCCCTGAAGTCTGTAAACAGGTCAAACACAAAAAAGAGTGCGTTCCATATTTATTTTATTGTTCGATATACACTATACAATCGGCCAAGTTATAAAAACGGAGCCAAAAATCGAGATGGCAATTTGAATAGTGATTTGAAGGATAGTCGTCATGACGTTTAATTAGATCAACTACAATTAAATATTTTAGACGATGGGGAAGAGGAGAAGAAAATGAACGACCTAGGCAAGAATTACTCGGATGTCGATCCTCAATTTTACTCTGATTTCAACAAGAACTTACAATTATCAATCTGCAACAAGTCTCAAGAGTACTCTTCGTCCTTTATGAGCACACACAAATGTTCAATCTGGTTTTATATATAACCATTAAGTAGTGGAAGAGAAAGTTCACAGTTTACTCCTCGGGAATAAAATAATAATGACAATAGCTTAGGAAAATAAAATTCACTTTTTAGTTTGTCAACTTAAAAAAAAAAAAAAAATTGGTGAGCTAAAAAATGCACCCAATTTTCATCAATATCCAAGGCTAATACAAATACAAGGTAATACAATGACGGGTGTACCACTGATGTACGTCATAGAATATAATTAGTTGCGTATTTTATCAAAATCGGTTTGTCTTGACCAGCAGTCAGTACAATATAAAATACAGTATAAAAATTCTAGCAAGTCCGATTACATGATGGTTTAGCCTTGTTCAATATTAACCTTCATCAATATCCATACATCTAATTATAAATTTTTCTTTTAGTCACGCAAGGTTGGGGATTTTTCAGTCTTTTATATATTTGTTTAATTTCATGTTGAATCATATATGGACGTTTTTTTTTCAAGAGTCCTTTACCCTTTGACTTTAGAAATTTGAGGTTTTTAATCTACAAAAAAGCTTGACTGTTCTTTCAAGAAAAAAAGTATCAAAAATAATAAATAGAGGATAATAAAACAAAGATTATTTTACTGGAAGTAATCTTTAAATAATGCGTTTGTGTCCTATTCGATGGCATATATATTGAAAAACTTTATATCAACTTGTGTTAATATTATTTTGGGAAACGCAAAGTTTTATTTCTATTACTTTAAAAAAAAAAAAAGTTTTTCTGAAACTCCTATTAAACATAATGATATATGTTAAAAGGCCTATTTGTGAAAAATATATTTGTTTAAAAATAAATTAAAAATGAATAAAACTATTTGTTGTTCAAGAAAAGTGTGAGTAAGTATATTTATTTATTTATGTACAAAACAATACACTTTCTAAAATTTAGTGTCATAAAAAAATTGTTTTAATTTTAAAAATGCATTACTTTCACAAACTTTTAAATGAAGGGTAAAAGAAGGGAAAGACAAATTCTATTAACTATTAATTATTATTTTTTATCATTTGTAGACAACTATTTAAATTCTGCATTCGATATTTCTTAATTTTTTTTTTGCATACATCAAAAATGTTCATTCATGGCTTTTTTTTCTTCGAAAATTGTACCCTTTCCATTTTTTCGATGTATCCTATAACATTAATGGCATAAATATTTTTTTTCTATGATTTAATTGGTAATTACATTTTTTCATGCAAAAAATGCACAAAAACAGTAATCTCCGGTGATTATCTGATTGGGCCACAAATAAATGTTTCAGTAGGGTATTTATTGGCCGTTTAAATCGCAAGTCATCCATTGTTACTCCAATCAAGCTCCATGACACCTTTGTCCTTTAATAAACTTTTTTCTAGCTTCACTACGCATTTAATTACAGCACGAATGATGTGCTAAATATCTTTAAAGCGAAGGAAGCATGGAATAGAAAAAAACGATTAAATTTGATCTATAAATCTCTAGGAAATTCCGATCACAAGGAACAACACTTTGCTCCACCAAATCTCAACCCCAAAAAACTTCAGCCCCCTACATATAATACGCACTGACGAGGGATATTAGAGACAAAAATTACCCAAATGTGGCTGCACTAACTCGTGCCCTTCAAACAGCATAGAGTGATTTGTCAGCAAACTATGTTTAAAGACTCCTACTTTGAATAAACCATTAATTTGAATTGTAGTATAATTTTCAATAATTATGAAATGTGAAGCGATAATTCGTATCAAATTCTTTCTTTTTTACTGTTAATGAATGGAAACCCATAAATATTGGTATAATCCACCCCGGTGGCTAGTTTTTTCATCACATAAATATATTTGTGAGATGATTTATCTATGAGGAATATATAAAATATTACTCTTGTTATTTGAAAGATCTCTGATTAAATCTAAAAAAAATAGATGTTTGGCTTAATATAGAGCTTTACGGTATAGTTCAAAATTCAATCGTGATAAAAATCGAACTATTTGCACATATTTTTATTTATTTTTTAAGAAACCCTGTTTTATAGCAGTTACTTAGCAAGTGTTATACAACCTATAAATAGTATAATCTTATTTATATCCATTAATGCTATAATTGACAGAAAGATATTTAGCACAAATTTCTGCCATGAATGATTGTATACCACTTATTATATCAATAATGTCTAACCCTAGTTGAACATTAACAAAACTATCCCAATTACCCTCCCTCTCATCCCTTGGACAACCATTTCCGATATTATTAAAGCCCATGCATGCATTATTGTGATATTAGTATATTTATGTACCTTCATAGTGCATCCATGAATATTGGAAAATATCTTCCCATATATGTAAACTTGTACAGCTTAGAATTTCTTCATCCATGATTAGCTTTTCCATCTTTCTTTATACTACATACCTAGTCTATTTTTTTGATATCTTGAATAATTATTATAATTTGTACTTTTCTTTCTTGTAGTCCCTATGGAATGATAACAAACATCATGAAATAATTTCTGAAGTATTATCTGGAGTACTTATTATTTGGATAGATTACAAGATTGAGCATAAATAATAGTTATAGCTCAACAATTTGTTTTCATTCATTTAACTATATAGTATATATATATATATGTATCAGTAAATGTTGGGATAGTTTTGGCAAACATCTTGATCTGCAATAGTGAGAAATACGACTTTGAATTCATAGGTGAATTCCTTTCAAACCAAGACATAATTTATATTCATCATTTCAAGTCTAAGACCAAGAGTAGGGGGTAGGAATAATATTCCGATAATTGTTTATTTAATGGGAGTCTAAGTGTCACACACATAATAATTAATAAGGAATAAACAGCAAGGGGGATAAATGTCATAGAGCAGAGATATTCAACTGGTACGTAGCAAAAATGTAGATAAAATAAATTAATAAATAATAATTGTATCTTTAAATAATTAAATTGATTTATTTAGCTACCTAAAATTTAGGCACAAAAAATATTTTATAAATATTTTCTGCCGTTCTTTGCCACTACTTTCCTTATGGATTCCAATGTAAAAACGACAATTCAGGGTTACACATATTATAGTAAATTCAGTTATTTTATAAAACCAGTTTAACATATGCATGAGATACATAAATAGGTTCTAAAATGCCTCATGTTTCTAGAGTCCCTCAGCTTCGACGTTGTCGATATTTATAAATATCTGTATCCCAAATTAAAAAAAGATCGATTAATATTTTTTTAGATTTGTATGTATTGTCGTCCAGTTGTAATTATCTATAATTTATTTCTTACTAGCAGAGAGTGCCCGGGTTGCCGGGCTGAATAGAAGGGAATAGAAACAAAGATAGAAGAAAAGAGACAGATTTCAGATAGAAATAGAAAAAAAGCCAGAAATCATGTGGTCGTTAGCCAAATAAGTCAATCATACCAACTTCTATACATCTCTTATGTACTCCCAGACTATCACCATCATATTACTTCTTTACCATTTTCAAAATGAACTTCATAAATATTTCGGAATATTAAAATCTATATAGTATTTTATTCATTTCTGTATTATAATATTACTTAATAGTAATATTCTATTGAAAGTTTAGCTATAAATTTGTATTTGTATATGAAAATTTATTCTTATAAATAATAAAATGGCCAATATATATATAAACGACAAGAGATCAACTAGAAATTGTATTCCTGTTCTTTTGGAAACGGAGCATAAGTATAGAATAACTTATTACATTTTTTATATATCAAAAAGAATAAAGGATGATATAGCAATAGCTTATTAAGCGAGGTGAGGGAATCGACAGCTGACAACAAAACATTAATGTTATTTTTTTGTGTTAGCGTAGTACATCCTTCACGGGGTGTGAAGCATGTAAAAAAAAAAGATAGAGGGAGAAGAGAAGAGGGAAGAGACAGAGAGAAGAAGAGAGATGAGAAATGAGGCTCGTATCCTTTCACTTTCGGTCAAAACCAAATCTTTATTAACATAGAGGCCCAAAAGAATTTGAAACAATGTGGTTGGTTATTTTATTCGTCTACTTGCTAAATTTTAGACTGATTTGTCCGACCGTTTTAGATTCCATGAAGGAACCGAAAAAACAGGCTTATATGTAAATAGAAGAATACTAGAAATTCATAATTTATACCTAAAAATAAACTAAACATTCTGGAGGCTTTAGTTTGATTAAATAAAGGCATCACTCAAATTATTTAAAATTTTTGACACTTTTATGGACATAACAAAAAAAAAAAAAAATAATTGATAATATATCCAGAATCGACCGCAGGAGTTTTTTTATAGGTGGCAAATTTGTCGATTTTTTTATTTTTTAGAAGAGTTTAAAAACTTTTGGAAATATTTGAGACCAAAATTTTTTTGTAAGAGACTAAATTTGAATAAATAATCTTTTTTTAGAAAAGACAAATTCAATGTTTTTTTTTTTAATTTTGATTATTAGTTTTTTGAAACCCTTCCAGACGTCCCCACCCCTGCGGACGACCCTGGTTTCCCGTGATGAATAGTACACATGTTTCTTTTAAAACTCAAAACATGTACATGTCTTACCTTTAGAGCTGAAATAAATTATTATTATATTCTTTCTATGTAGGTACTTGGTCAAATATTTTATTTTAAATATGTTATTTTTTCATTCAATTATGTAGGTAAGCATTGTTGTAAAAAAAAAGCATGACATTCCTTGTTTCCCATTTTTTTTCTCCTTTTGTAGCCGTAAACTCCTTTGACAGGTTGAAAAGGATGAATAAATAATATTATTTTTTGCAACAAAGCATTACTAAGTTGCTGGAATATAAATATATTTAAAAAAAAAAAAGTAAATGTTGGTAACCTACAAAATATTTGTACTCTTATGAATGATACCTGCTTATTTTGAAAATCCAAACGCTATTAGCAGATATGGAGCACAATAATGATTTATGTCAGCAGATATGTCGTCTTTTGGATTTATCTCATTTGGTATGACAATATCTCGGTCATGTTCCTCAGAATTTAAGCAATTCTTTCATTTCTAATAAAGTGTAATTACATTTAGCTATACTTATATATCACAAATGAGTGAATAACAAGCCCATTAAGGGAGAAAGAGCTTATTTTTTAGACGGTGAGGATATAATTGTACAATATGTGTCTACATATAATACTAAAAACCTGTAAGCAAAGTTTCAAGCGTGTCCGTTACAAATAGAATAAAAGAACTGAGAAATTGCTACAATGGCATAACTTAAGTTCATAAGACTATTTGTCATATTTTTATGAAAAAAAATCCAATAGTCGAATGTATACTTATATATAAAGTGGCTTGTGTTAGCCTTGATATTGGAATTAAAAAAATTCATAAAACTGTGATTTATGATTTTACAAGTCTTATTTTTTTATACAGATATATATTATTAGACTATTTAAATCTTATAAATACTTTTATTCCATAAAGATATGACAAATGGTCGACTTATACCTTTTTGAACTTATGTTATGTCATTATAGTAATTTTTCAGTACTTCTATCCCATTTGTAGGAGGGACACTTGAGCCTTCGCTTACACGTTTCTAGTATTATTTGGCTTGCACAAGATAATAAGGAGTTAATTTTAGTATGACTAATATTAACTCATTGCCCCCATCTCTATTTGTTATAGATACATTATTCAAAGCATCACGTAAATTTGATGTACTCAACTTTTTTCCACATACATTGGCATTCCCCATATATATATGACGACATATTTTAATAATTAATTTTCTTTATACAGGGCGCGGATAATTTTTTCTCATTTTTATAATACGTGTCAATCGGCAATCAGGCTGTAGAACTAGTAGCGGAATGGGCGTGATTTCATTCTAGAGATGAGATTCTAAAATTTTCTGAATTATACTGATAGATGATATTATGTGTAGTATGTGGAGTAGTGAGGAACGCACTTGCCGTCGAAAAATAAATATTGCCAAAGAATGGGTTGAAACAAAACATTCATAATACTAAAATAATTAAAATTTAGCTCCTGAGTTTTATTGGTGCGATTGATGAACATCAGTTAATTACTTCGATTTCTAATACATAAAAGACAATTTTTTCAATTCATTTTCATAATTTGAAATTTGCAAAATTCTTTTAACTTATTTAACTCCCCAGAATATGATGAAAGATAACTTAAATTGATGACATGAGATCTGGTGTTATGCGAGAAATTTAAACTATGTTCGATTTGCAAGAATCGGATTTATTCGGGAAGCCCATTATATTTAAAAATATTTTCGGAATCCGTTGATAACTTACTATATAATCAACTAGCTATCCACATATAAAAACTGCTATATTCCCAATTAAATAATGCATCTTTTTGTATAAACTAGCTATCCCTTTAAAACCTTTAAATGAAAAGTTCTTTGAAAGAAAAAAAAATGAAGAAAATATCTAAGTTCGGTTTATTTTGTGTATTGACAATAGGGGACGTCATCTATCTTTCAACGTGCATGGAAAGTTCACCTCGCTCTTTTCAACCCAAGATAAGTTCATTCCGAAGCAAGTTTATCCCGAGGAAAATTCATCCCCAAAATATATTCATTCAATAATATACTCATTATCCTTGTAAAGAAGTTCCTAATTTATATAAGAACTTATCCTTAACAAAACACTGTAATTAATATTTAAACCACCGATTGCAATATATATAATATATTTTTATTTCCTAAAATTAAATATAGTTGTATAATATTACTTATTTAATTATCATTCCTTATGGCGATTGTCTCAAATTATTTAGACTTTTATTCTTTAAGAAAAAATTGAACTTGTTCAAGCAAATGATTTTTTCTCTAATACTTATATTATATTATATAAAAATATGTTTTTTTCCTGGGGATAAACTTGTTTAGGAATGAACTAGTTTTGAGCTAAACTTTCCAGCAGTGAGAAGAGTCCTGTAACCGATTTTCAAAAATTTAACTTGAATTTTTACTATAATTATGAAACAAAAATTTAACTTTTCGGATAGATAAAACTTGTTTTATAGACTTTTCAAAAAGGGAATTTATGTTGTTGCAGGACAGTATATATACACTTAGGCATTTGGAGTAAAGAAGTGTGGGGGGTGATTTTCGAAATAATTTTATTGTTAAAATTATTAACCTGCACTGAATTGGACAAAATGATTTTTTTTTTTAAATAAATCCTTTAAAAAATATGTTCTTTCCGTTTTAGCATTTGAATTTCTTTCCACAAAACAATAATTTTCCCTGAAAAATACAAAAATTAATGCAGCTTCGCCAGACCACCCTTGCGGATGCCCCTGGAGTAACACGTATTTCTACGTAGTAGACTGTTGCATTTCCAACTTTTTTTTGGAAATTATGAGCTTTCATAAGCTTCAAAAATGCAGTAGGGTAAAGAACGATGACAGTCAAATTTGGAACAATTTTACAAATGTTTTAAAGGTCTCCCAACGCCCTTAAAGTTTTAAAAATTGACATTTAAATTAGAAATTTCGTCTTTTTATTTTAATATCTTTTAACCACAGGCAGATATGATTAAATCTATTTATAATTTTTTAGTAAGTAAGTTATATGTAAAAATATTAATATTACTTTGTTCTTTAATTACTTTTTTTAAATTTTAAATGAAATAGGAGTGAGGAAACATTTTTTTAACCTATTACTCAAATTGGACATTAGCTATCTTTATTTTTTTAATCAAACAACAACATTTCCAAATCTTTATGTTAATAAATACTCAATACATCAGTGGGACTTTGATCTTTCATTAAATGTTTTTTTCATTAGCTCCTTTTGTTACTGTAAGTCATCTAATTTACAGTAAAAATTTAAAAATGTATTTAAGAAATTTTTATTTTTATGAAAAATTAAAAATTATTTAAACAAAAGGAGTGTTATTCATATTGAAAAAATTCTAATAGTCTTTTCTAATTAATGTACTCTTTTTAAAATCCGACCATATCTTTTGATGGTCCTGGGCTACATGTAATTAATACTATTTGTAATTAGGAGTTGAATTCTTTTATGAGAGCAACACCCCTTTCAGCCGAAACATTGACACATGTTAAGTTATTGATGTTTGATCCTCCTCCCTTATAGTCATTTCTTGAATTCCAAGTTTCAGTGTGAGGAAATTATTCGTTATCCTTAAAAGTTCATGGTTTTTTTGAAAAAAAAATTGCAAATGATAGTTTCCAATATTTTCTAAAATAACTTTTTTTCGTTTTGCAATATTTTATGGATTAATGGGCCCTTCCGAATTTATAATGTCTTTGGCCAATGTTAGTTTTTCTTAATAATACTTTTGGGTCAAAAACTTTTGAGGCTATGTTTTGTTCGTTTGAATACCAAATATGGCTGGAAAAAAGCTTATGAAATTGCTAGATGTGTATTTAAAAAAAAAATTACTTTAAAGACATTCATGATCTTGGCGAAGAGAAGATATAATATCAAAATTTGTGAAAAAAACTCTGATATATATTTTAACAATGAAAATAGAATATTAGGAATTCCTCTTATTTCATTAGCATGAGTTTGAATTGGCCTCGAAACATATTAATCTTGCAATCGTAAAATTCCTTACTCATCCAACGTGTGTGGTGGATAGCTCTTGTTCCATAAAGTGTATAAACTTTATATACTACTTTGTATACATACTTTGTGGAGGAATACCTATAGGAAAAATGATAACAAGTTCCAACAACTCTCTATAATCATTTCTGACTTGAACACAGGAAGTTTATCTTAACCAAGTAAATTATGGTATCTTTCATATCAGAAAGGACTTTTAAAACATTAGTCATGACCTACTTAAAGTCTTTTTTGTAGATCTTTCAGAACTCCTTCTGAAATATTTTAAAAACTTGAATATCAAGTCCATCACTTTTGAGGCACTATCACGAATAAATTTTTTCCAAGTTACATGGTAATAAAAAAACAACCGCCCTGCTTTCTTCTTGTTAAATTTGCACCAATTGTTTGGTATTCTTGCTATCCAAGCCATCGAAAATCTTTGGTTGGACTCATTGTTGATTTTGCCAATACTTCAGTGTTTTTGTTTATGTCAAAAAAAAAAAAAAAAAATAGTTGCATGATCAACAGAATAATATGCAAAAGTACTCTTACTATCAATGTCATAGTTTTTTAATCATCCAATACCAACCGTAAATAAAGAATTAATTTCCTTCTCTTAATATTGTGTAGTTTTACTCTAAAGATTTGGCTGTTTGAATATTTAAAAAAAGATAGATAATGTGTACTATGAGTAATCAGTTAAAAATGTTCTTCACTCATTTCGTTTAAAATCTAAGAAACTAATTTAAGAACAAAGTAATTTCAATATTTTTAAGAGATAATTTACTAATTCAAAAAAAGTTATAAAATACATTTAATCATATCTACTTGTAGTTCGAAGATCATAAAAAGAAAAACGTATTAGAGCTCAATATTTCCAAAAAAAAGTTAGAAAAAGACCAATCTACTATTTACAAATAAATGTCGATTAATACTTGCATCCATTTATTATCTGTTAAATTCAATGCATGTATCAAAGATAGATTAAAGATGATACGATTATATAAAATAGACTCAAAGAAAAACTCAATGTATCCAATAAAAACTTTTTAACAACCATCATTTACAAAGGATGATACTTAGTTATGAAAATCCAGTGTAGAATGGGCGGGCATTTAAAAAAAAAAAAACTGGAAATTAACATTGACAATTTGTAGAATGTTTTAGAGAGAAGGTATAATGCTTAGGACGTTTCATTAGACCAGCTACAATCAGCTATGATAAGGGACAAAGGAGAGAAGGAACAAATAATGACATTTGCTAGAATTACTCAGATGTCGATCCTCAATTCTACTCTGAGTCTAACAAGGACTTACAATTATAACTCCGCAATAAACCCTCAGGGTTACGCTTAGTCTTTTATGAGCACACATAAATTTCCAATCAGATTTTGAATATAATAGGACAAATTTAGGAAAGGATGTTAACTGCTCAGGAATTAAATAATTATGACAACTGCTTAGGAAAAGAAAATTCATTCTTCAGATTACCAATTCCAAAAAAACGGCCCAGCTAAAAAAGACACCGGATTTTCATCACTCATGATGCTCTTGAAGTATCGATAATTTTTTAGTATCTGGCATTGCTCAGAGTTTAAACTATAACTCTTCTTATAGGTATTAGCATCTTCCTTGATTGTTCATTGAAATCCTTCGAAGATCTGGCAATCAAAAAACGCTTTTGCAGATATCTTTCGAATGGACTTTCCATTAGACATTTAAGGATTTCTGATTGATATTTTGAATGTGAAGTTCCATTTTAACTTTAATTTTGAATAAATAATTTCTAAGATCTACTTTGCTCCTTTAATTAAAAACAGTAGGGATGTAACTTATACCATAAATTAGTATACATACAGGGTGTCCACTATAAATTGGAACTACTTTAAACTTCATCCAGATCCATTATGTGGATATTCGGGGTTAAATCATACTAGTATAAAAGGTTGCGTGAACAATACACTATAACTTCCACCACAATTGTTTTGACAACAAACAATAGTCATCATGGAACAAGCAAGGAGAGACGCCATCCTCAAATTGGCTCGCGTGGGACACAAGCCCTCTGCTATCTACAAGCTTCTTAATTACCTCAAGACCACGGTGTACCGGGGCTTCAATGACTGGGAGGTTGAAAAGAAGGTCTGCCGCAAGGCCCCCAACATGAAAAGTGACCGAATCCGCACTCCCCGTTTCCTTGAAGGGCTCCAGAAGTCCATCAAGGCTTCGCCGGGGACTTCCTTGTCCAGGTTGGCCAAGAACCGTGGAGTGAGCAAGCAGCTGGTCTACAAGGCTGTGAATGAGGACCTCGGGTACAGGTCATACCGAATGGCCAAACAACACATCCTCACGGTATCCATGAAGGCCACCAGGCTCACCAACGGTAAGCGTCTTCTCAATTACCTGAAGAGCCATAGAGGAAGAATCATCTTCTTCTCCGACGAGAAGAACTGACTGTCGACAGAAGCTACAAAGGTCAGAATGACAGGTGGCTTGCCAAGGAGAGAGAAAAGGTCCATGCAGTCTTCACCACAAAGTTCCCAGCCTCCGTGATGGCCCTGGGTGTCATCTGCAGCACCGGTGAGGTGATGCCTCCTTTCTTCTTCAATCCCAAGGAAAAGGTTAATGCAATAAGGTACTGCGAAGTCATGGAGGAGTTCGTCATCCCCTGGATGTAGGATACGGCCGCTGGGAGGGAGTTCATATTCCAACAAGACTCAGCGCCCGCACACATCACCATGAGGACCACTAACCTCTTCAACTCCCACAACATCACATTTTGGGATCGAAACACCTGGCCCTCCAACTCACCCGACCTCAATCCGTGTGAATACTAATGGTAGGGGAAGTTGGAGAGGGAGGTGTGCAAGGTCAGCCACAAGAACATCGCGGCCCTGAAGGGTTCTATTACGAGGGAGTGGAATGCTGTCGATTCCGCGGAAGTCATCAGGGCATGCAAATCCTATAGGGGCAGGATAGAGAAGATTGTGGCTGCCGAGGGAGGACATGTTGAACAAATTTATTGTTTAATATCATGTCTAACTTTTTCATATTAACAAATACAATCCAAATTCCATTTTTATCAAGCAGGTTGAATTTTAAGATAGTTCCAATTTATCGTGGACACCCTATATACCAATAAGCAATCTAATTACTTTTATCTTATCTTATCTAATATATAATTTAAAGCTAAAAATATTTATTAATATCTTAATAGATGATAAACACGTGGAAATTCATATTTTACCTCTCCACCAGTTGAAGCTCCCTTTGCAGTATATACTCACTTAGATTAAATAAAGTAAACTATTTCTCCTATTATTGACCAAAAAAAGAATGAGCTATATTATTCAAGTCATTTTTACATAAATGTTATCTATCAAAACTAATCAGTTTACAAAACTTAATGGAGTGTCGTCAGGGAACAAACAATACCTCATCTAAAGTCACATTCATAACAAAAAAAATGTACTGCCATTTCTTTTTTAATGTGATGAAGTAAGTTTAGGCTAAAAATGCTCGTTGCTACATTGTCATTTGTTAAGTACATTATTCAAGTACTTCTAAGATATTTAGCACATACTAAAAAATGAGTCCTCTGCAGAAAAAAAACAGACAGGTACAACTATATTTCCACTTATTATTTTATAGAAACATTAGTTTTGATTTTCAACATATTAAATACTTCAATATTACCCTAAAATCCTTAAGTAATGGTGTTCTTGTGTATCTAAATTTATATAAAACAACTTGTACTTTTATAGTTATGTAATTAATTTTCCCTTGATATGGTCCGATAAAAAATTAAGACAAATCCGTATGCAGAAAAGGAAACTTGAAATGGAAAAAAAACACTCAATAACTTGGTACATTATATTGACTATATGTGTACACTCGAATAAAAAATAATTGGATGTATCAAGTGATTGCTAACAGAAGAAACTCCAATTTTCTACCATATAAACTACCCAAGGGTAATAGACCAACTTTTCTTTATTAATATACATATAATAATTTAAGGAACGTAATGAAATACTGTTCTTGAATTAAAATATATTCTTATAGCTTAGCCGTTGATTTTCTTTTTTTTTAAAGATGGGAATGTAGACATGCTTGAATAATTTGGGGCATGTCCTTTAGACACACGTAAAATATATTATAAAAAAATAAAGGTTGGACGTGTTATATTTCCTCGAGCTGTATTTTCAAGTGAATTTTGTTTGGAACGAAAATGATAAATTTGTAATTTGTCGAATCATCTTCTTTTATTGGGGCAGCTCATAGACTTATGTGGATAAGCAATGTGGTTTGTGCCTCGAACTCGATAATTGAAATAACAAATCAGAACAGGGGAAGGAGGTATTTCTTTAAAAAACATGAAAATTCGATAAGGGAAGCATCGGTTAATAACATAATTTCGCAAACAAAATGTGAAAATGTTTTTAACAAAACTTCTTGGCATATGAAGATGGTTTCATTTATAAATATATCTACTGAAGCTAGCATCATTCGTTGAAATATCTACGTATACTAAGTTTTAAGGACGAATGGTTAAGCCATATAATGAATTCCACAAAAAGGATTGCCGATAGGAAGAAATTCAAAGCCCAATTTCAAGTGGCTACCGGTTCCATAATATTTAATGCAAAGACTATGGCAAGGTGTTCAATTCAGTTGTTTGTGCTTTTGCCAAATGTTCAGTTTTACTGTTACTGAGGAAATTTGTTGCATGGAACTTAGAATGACATATAAGCACCTCGCCATCCACATCTCAGCAATTATTACTTCTCGGCTGTCCAAAAATAACCTAATTCATTTGAAGAAGACTAAAGGAATTGGGTTTAGCATACTTAACTTTACTGTCCAGTATATTAAGATCTGCTTCAAATTTTGTAAGGCTTCTCACTGAGACAGTTTCCTCAGTCTCAATCAAATTTACTACATTTTGGCTGACGTTAAGGCTAACAAGGACATCTCAGACAAACGCTTGAAAGTTAAAAGAGCATCAAAATAGAAGAGGTCATGATCAAGTCTGTGAGAAACTTTGATGAAAGTGTGTAGGAGATAATGTTGGAGGTTTGAAATATCCTATCAGACAGCTAAAATGATTCTGAAAGATGATCTTGGCTTCGTAAAATAAGCTTCAATATGGGTGGCTATATATTTAAGGGTTAAAATAAAATATGCCAAAAGAGCCCTATTATGTTTAAGGTGCAGAAAAATCGAAAAAAAATTGACAATAGGACAAAATGAGGCTTAGCTACCAGCCATTTACCCCATTTGATACCAAGAAAAATAATTTTTAAGGTGACCACTTTTATGAAAAATGTCAAGCCAAACTGACATACCATAGCCAAGTAGGAGTAGTTCTTGAACATGGAAAATTGCAGAAATAACAATGCAAGAAATACAAAAAAGTTAATTGCTGCCAGGTCCATCAGATTGATTTATTCTCCAACCTAAAATTAACTGACTTCTTCCTCTTCTATTAGGCTCAGATTGAGATTAGAGGGTGTGTGCAATATATCAATTCATTTTCATTAACTTTATTTAAGAAATTATATGGAGTGATTAATTTAGTTATTTTTTATGTTGCTTAATGAAACATCTAATAAATGTATTATATCTAATTTGTTTTTCGGTTTTTTTTTTGTTTCATAGAATATATATTTGGAGAACTTTTACTCATGAAAAGTATATGTAGACACATTTCCCTTTCAGTTTTTTGTATATTATTATAATACTGAATACTATGTAGTAAATATTTGATAGAATCTCTTTTTTCTCTTCTTAATGCGCGAAAAAGGGAGCGTAGAAGGGAGACTTTGGCAGGGAAAGTTATACCCCTTACAAAGTTAGTTGTTAGCTCTGATCGGACCTATCACTATGTATAAAATAATTAAATATTTATTTCAATGTTCTTTTGATCTCTCTAAAGTGGTGTAGTTTTGAATCATCCAAAATTCCTTTTTTGGTTTTTCTTTTCGTTATATTCATTGTTGTTATAATTTGATTATTTTTTGGGGGAGAAAATCCTTTTTTAGAGCAACTCAGAATGATCCCTGAAATCCATATCCTCTCCCTATTCCTCTTTCTTCTCCTTCCCCCCTGCAGTTGGGCTAACTCGAACAAAAAGACTCAGAGTCCAGAAACCGTCTATTCAACTCATGAGGAATCACGGAAAAAGCCCGAAGTGCAGCATTGTACCATGGATAGACTCTTTTGTATCCCAGCAAATTACTCAAAGTAAGACTTTCTCTTTTATTTCTATAAAATATCCAAACTCAAAAATACTATGTATCTAAAAGAATAAGATAGGCGTTGATGTCTTTTGCCTAATAATTTTTAGTTATTGGGATAAGGATATTCGATATAAAGTAAGTACATAATATATTTCACTAAATGGAATATCAGTAAAATAAGGGAAATTATGAGATGTTTATGAAGTGTACAAATATAAGATTTTACTCCTCTAAGTAAGGAATATAACAAATAAAGAAACCTTTTTCTAGGAAAAGTTTTCTTCAAGTCAATCTTATAGTTTGTATAATATCTATGTATATAATTGTAGCTAGATATAAATTCGTATAGTCTATAATAGATTATTTAAATAATACTTTTGAAAAATAAATTTATTGAAAGCAAATCTTTTTGTTACAATGTTAAAATCTTATTGAATCCATATTCTTTTTGTAGATGAAAATTAGGAAATATTATTTAATAAAATATGGGATTTTTATGGAAAAAATCTACTTTAGCGTAACTCTAAATGACCGTCCATACCAAATGGTATAATACATTCCCTGGACTTAAGACGGATGGCCACATATATCGTGCATATAGGATACATATCCAGTATTTAAGAATGATATTTTCTTGTGAAATATGGAACAAGATTGACCTTTTTCTCTAGCATGTTATACAAGTCAAAGTTCCTGAGGTTGATAGCAGTAAAAAAAAGTAGGGTGAAAAAGCTCAAAATTGGATGCACACTACACTTAAATAACTTTGACAGTGTACACGCAGGCAGAGTTTGCGGTAGGTCTAGAGGCAGCTCAGCATGACCTCAATATTTATTATATGGATTTATATGTTTTAAACTTAGTATAGTTTATTTCCTTCTCCCTTGTCAAAACTGATTCCAGATAAGCTAATGAAACGCCATGAAACGCTGTTCTCTTCCAAAGCATTCTTCAAATTATTAGGGTTACCGTGTTGATTTTTGGTTTCTTTTTTTTAACGTGTCTAAAATACACACGATTTTCATCATTAGTAGTTGGATCTTGGATCCATTGTAGTATGTTAGCCTTCAGAAGTTCAAATAAAGGTTCTTGAGGATCTTAACTCCATTAGAAATATGGAAAAGGGGCTATTTTTGCAGATTTACACCGCTGTACCCAATATTTTAATGAAGTTTTTGAGCTAATTACCGAAATCTCAAAAATACATAGGAAATTATATAAAAGATCGGAAAATTGATGAGACGATAATTTAAAAAAATGCCTAAATGAATATCTAGAAACAATACATGGAAAATATGCCAATTTTTTCAACCAAATTTTAATTAACATTTGTATTTATAATATAATATTAATATGATGTATAATTTGGAAATATCTCAAAATTTGATACATGTAAATAATGTTTTTGTGAAAAACATGCTATTTTTACACCCTATTTATCACGAAATATTTGTCAGTGAAATTTATATCATAGATTTATTGCCTTATCATTAATTTATGTAAATTTTGTAAAACTTTATTGCTGTAATACTTTTTCTTCATTTTTGTTTCTAACAAATGAGGTTCATCAAATTTTATAAATTTTTTTTTTTCTTAAACGAATAGAGTGGCATTGCAATGGAGGGCAGAAAAATAGCACCATCGTGCAATTTGTAAGTATCGAATCCATCAAATTTATAGGCTTTTTAACTCATTGTTTTATATTTTTGATTTGAGATACAATCATTAGGGAAAAAATTCTGCTTTTAAAGATAACATGATTAATGATACAATTTTTCTAGAAATAGTATTTTGTTTCATAAGTTTGACAAAAAATATATATATATTCATACATAAATTGTGTGAAATAATGGCCCATGTAACATTTTTTCTAGCCCATCATCAATACAAACTCTTTGAAAAATAAAATGATTATTTTGGAAGAAAATCCACTTTGTTATAAATGATAAACGACTGAAGAT
Organism: Lepeophtheirus salmonis; assembly: GCF_016086655.4. Classification (NCBI taxonomy): domain Eukaryota; kingdom Metazoa; phylum Arthropoda; class Copepoda; order Siphonostomatoida; family Caligidae; genus Lepeophtheirus; species Lepeophtheirus salmonis. The sequence continues at coordinate 20,232,896 of NC_052136.2, forward strand.
GTATATGAATATGTTTCAATACATAAAGGATATCTTTTATACATTCATTGAGTCATTAATTACCATAGATTACTATTAAATGACTTTATTTTCCATAAATATTGAGTTTCAAATAGTAACCATAAAAGCATGTTCTTATCTTTAAACTAGACCTGTGTTTTGAAATAAAAACCAAAACAACAAATAAATTACAAACTTTTAGAAGGATTCACATTCTTTACTGCTTATTCTAAAAATGAGCTAATTTCACTAATCTATCAAAAAGAAAATATCTATGATTCTTTACCACAAATCCAAACCTTACACATTAAGATACAGTTCTAAATTTGATATCATTTTTTGTCAATTATTTTTATATTTATCAGAGATTCCTCTTATATATTCAAAAGTTATTAAATTGGTATTTAGGAATAAAATACAATTTGCTTTGTATTTCTCAAGTCTACATGTCCAAATGACAATACTAAAATAATCATTGAATATTTATATATAATGAATGTACTGGGGTATAACATCATGAAAAAGCAACGGTACAGATCTTTGTCTGATTCAGAAAAGTTTCTTCTCCGTGTTAGATTACTAATATTTAGTTGCTTACTAAAAATGTGTTACAAAAAGTAAATACAGTCCATTCTTGTTATTTATGATGTTACGCTCCGCTTGTCCATCATTGGCTGCAGGTGATTAGACCACCTTGCTATGGTTTGATATCTGTGCTACATAAGTGCACTCAGAAGTCAACTTTTGGATATAGTGATTTTATGTCATATGTTATTTTCTTTTAATCTTTCAATATCTTTTCTAACTATGTCGAGCAAAAAAAGAAAGTAGTCTGACAAATGTTTACAGTATGGATTCACGTTTATAAAGGAATTTGGTGGGGGTCAGCGTCTTCAATACATTATTTGCTCTGCCAGGTTCTGTAATTCTATTTTAGCAGAGGGAAATCTGAAGGAACCCTTCCTAAAGGTGCCTGAAGATGGGAAATACAAGAAATAGCTGAATTAAAAGTGAAAAGAGGTAGCCTCAACAGCATCTCTTCAGAACAACAACGTTATCAACATTTTGATGTCAACAAATCGTATCATATTCTCTTATTGCAAAGAAAGCCCTGGAGATTCTCCTACTTTTTGAAACAACATATCTTTGAGAAATCCTTTTCGAGGATGGTCGGTATGAAAACGAAGAAAAGGAAAATACTCTTTTGCTAAAACGATATGAGAGTGGCATTTTCCAAGGTGAACACATGCATTTCTGAACTTGTGTTCGAAAGGCAACAGAAAAAGACACATTGATGTGCAGTAAATATTCATTAAATTATGTTTTTGTGTGAAATTAATGTGTTTTTTTTTAACACAGTGGTTTTTTGATGCAACTGCTGCATGGTTCATTTTGTGGACTAATAAAATATATACCTCTGTTGTGAATAAATCATATTTATTTTTCCAATCATGAAGGGGTTCGGTAAATGTACTGATGAAGCTTGCAGGGTTCATTACCTCCAATAAGGTTAAGAACCACTGGTTTAGAGAATGGTATCCAGAAGTATTGGTCTTTTACAAACTTCAGCAGTTTTATTGAACCTAAATATTGTAAAAAATATAAAATAAAATGAAAAATTCTTAATTTTGTGTAAATGCAAAAAAAAAAAAAAAAGAAGAAATTGTCAAGAAGAAGAATAGGTTGATAAATTTGAAACAGTTTTCTGTTGAAAACATTGGTAAAATGATATTATGTTGAACAGTATAAGAGTTATTGAAGCTGAAACTATCCAAATTCTGTGTTGGTTCCGAAAAATAACCATAAATTCGTTTGACCAATTACAAAACCGATTGGATGAGATATCAAGGGAATTAAAAATATATATAAATAAAAGATAAAACATATAAGTCGTACCAAATTATCCATAGAAGTTGTGCAACAAAGAAGAAATAATTTATATTATGTTAGTAATTCTTCCAAACAATCTTGAAATTTGACGTCTCAAAAATAAGAAGGTGTCAACGATTCAGAAGACTACATTTAGTAGCATTTAGATTTAAAAAGAAATCCACCCTTCATTAATATGTTAATACATGTGTTTTATGTATTAATATATTAATTAAATTATTAGATTCAAACTTGAAAAATATATGACTTATCAAGATAGGTTTATTTGTGCTTACATGAACAACTTTCTAGAAAAATATTTAATAATTACTAGTATGTAAAATAAATTTGCAAATCACAGACTATAAAATGGTCGTATATAAAATAAGTAGTTTACGTAAATAAGGTGAGAGCGTAATTTTCTAAATCAGTTCGTATTTTTATTGCTAAATATTTCATTAAATTCTGGATTTAAGACAACAACGAAAGGTATAATTTCTAACACGTTAAATGTTACGTCATTATTTAGATTTTTTAAAATGTTCATTTAATTGGTCAGATGAAATTGGACTGATTAAGTATAAATAAACATTATAGTATTACATTTACTCCATCTAACCTAGTCCATATATATAAAATATATTTCCTTCTATAGGAACGACTGGGTCGATAACCTACGTACACTGAGTTCAAGAGAATAATAAAATCCAAAACTATATATAGATAAAAATAAATTATTCGTGGCAAATTCTATTAGTAATAACAATTATCACTATGATTGCTGCCGAAAAAAAAATTTAATGCTTTATAAACTACATCTACATTTATGAATGTAGGCATCATACTTTTTCATGTGCTACCATATTTCATGCCATAAAAAAGCCTTAAACATATGTGTAATTAAATATCTTGGTGTTAAGCATTAATAATTTTAATATTTTTTCCTTATTTTTAAAGAGGTTTTTATGTTGGTACACAACTCCTTTGTGATAGTTACATTCATGTATTTGATTAAACACAACAATTACCGATTAAAGAGATACAAAATACACACTTTAAATATGAAAAAACAAGAAGTTATTCAAAAGTATACGTAATATGTAGTTTGACTTAATATTGATGAAATGATTTTTTTATAAGATGAAATAACAAACTTCACTAATATTTATTCTCTTAAGTTTTTTTAAAAATAAATGAATAAATAACTGTTCCAAAAAGAAAAAGAAAATAACGCTTTTGGCATATGGTGATATATTTGACATATAAAATAGAAAAGACACACATACATCTTTTTGTATAATTTTCGATTAATTTTGTTCGAAGTCCATGTGTGAGACTATTTCTTTCATTTTTTTTAAAACTTATTATGTATAATATTATCTTTTATTTTTTACATATTTTGTACTATATATGTAGTTTAGAGGTTTTTGACTCTTTTTTCCACTGAAACTGAGTCATGATTAATGTGAATATATAATATACATTTGTATAGCCATTAATAAATTTATATTTATTTATAGCTGATTTGTCAGACTAATAACGTGTAAAAAATGAGATGATTATGACATACAATATTCTTAATTATTTAGTGTAATGTTAATACTAATCACATATAGATCCCAAAGGATTAAAAAATCTGTCCTTCATAACTTGAAATTTTTTTCCTCTTCATCATAAACTAATGATTATTATTTAACTAAATCTCAATCATTTTTACATTATTGTATCTGTATTTTTGTATTATAGTTAATTTAGGAATACCTAGTTTCGAAGAAATGGACCTAAGGCTCTGTAGAACTAATTAGGGAGTATAGAATTGCAATTGGTTTAAGGTAGTAGAGTCTTAAGCCTTGTGAGTTTTGCTCGTTAGTAAATTATACTTATCAAAAAGGTAAATGATTATTCATTAAATTTGGATCATATAAAGAAAAGTTTTAGTAGGGAATACTTTAAATCAGTTTTTGTGGTTGCATCCCTCCACATCACAGGAAACCTCACATTCAGCAGGGAAATTCCCTATATTTTGTAAGCCCGATTTTGAAATATTTATGAGTAGCTCCCTTTTTTTATTCTCATTGTAGCATCCCTCCATCTAGTTTTGAGGTGTCCTAAGCTTGTGTCTATCCCTCAAACTGGCCTTGAGTTCCAGTTCTTGGGATCAATTGTAAAAATGACGGATAGAAATAGTCTTTTATTTTTCTGAACTGAACATGATTTGATCAAAAACTATAGGGACTGTCACAAGCCAATTCTAAAATTGGTGGCTTATATGTATTGAGTACATTTAAGGATTTTTGTACATGGTAGGTTGATTGGTTTTTATCACAAAAACATTAAGTCTAAGTGAACTATTAGGTAATATTAATCAATTACGTTATTTCATTTTGACTTCTAAATTTACCTTGCTTATTAATGAATTATCTTCGAATGATTGATAACATATAATCCTGTCATAGATATTTCAATGAACACGTTTTATACTACAAATTTTATTTATTTATATTACATAGTTATTCTTATAATACAAATTTAGTCGAACTTCTATTAAACAGTCAGGCAGGGTCAACTGAAAAAGTTACGGCTTAGTACAGGCAACCTCTTAAACCAGGATTGATATTTTGGAACCATTCAAAAGTTGAAAACAATAGATAAAAGAATATAATAAATAATGAAATTTTAGACAGGGCAGTACAGGGATGAAATTTATTCTCAAATAGGGAGGGAGGGAAATACAGAAATGTGTGGGAAACATCCATGTATGCGGGTTGCTCTTGCAAACGTACCTTATTTATTAACTCGTCAATGGAAGACCTATAACTCTATTGCCTCCTTTCTTTTATACTCAAACAGTCAATGGTATTTTTTAAAAGTGCACACATATATCATGTACGTACGTACATGTAATAAGTTAAACATAGGTTCATCTATTAATCTATACAATAATTTGTATGACTACTGGCAGGGAATTGCGTGGAAACGCTTTATACAGTTTTTATGTCATTAAATTCTTGCGTAGGGACTGAATATGAGTACTTAGTGCGGTGGCACACTTAAATTAGGTTTACCGTTAGACCAAATTTGACTGTAAATACATATAATCAGAGCTACTTCTTTACAAATCCTGGTCTTGTAAAATGAATGTGTGAATACCCCAATTCTTCAAAAAGTTGTTAAAATATTTAATCCTATACTATGGAATAATCAAACATTTAAATATCTTCCTCCCAAGGATCATAACTCCCTATAAAGTTTTTTTTTTTTTTTTTTTTTTTTTGTAGTTATAGATGTTTTTATATACGGTGTATATATTTACAGTCAAGGGAGTTGATTCTAAATTGACGAACCTTTAGTTTCTACATATGTCACTTGGTATTGAGTTTGAAGGTTCAAGTAGTAAATTACATAGATATTTGTATCCATAAAGTAGCTTTATTCCTATTTGATTGTAATAATTCTATACATATCTCCTGAATCGATTAATTAAATTCTTCATCCATCACTTTAGAATAAATTTAATTCAAATATTCTTAAATGCAAGATTTTTAACTTTCTTTGTCATCAAATTGCATTAGTTTGCAATGGATTACGTCAAATTGACTAAAAGAAATGGGGATCTGTAGTATTTGTAACTAAATTTAATTTAAATTGTCTTTATGTGTTTCGATTTTTTGATTTTCTCGACAATAATAATACTCTTTTTCAGAGTGTTATAGTATACACTCAAAAATTTGTTGAAGGAGTCTATAAGTCACTTGTTATGGTACTCATAACTTGGCTTGAGATCCATTGGAGTTATGAATTCTCAGTTCTATACATATAACTCTGGTGATTGAAGTCCCTTGAGGGACTACGTAGTGCAGCCTGCGTCCTACTCTTCAAATAAAAAAGAAGATTAATGAAGAGACGAAGAACATCGTTATAAGCTATACATTCTTCCTCCCTTACATCTCACATTTCCTCGTGCTCTCCTACGATCCGACCTTTTGAGAGCCTCCTCAAATCCTCTCAGTGATTTGCCTCACCATATTCAACCACTTCTTTTACTGATATATCCTAGCTAAACAAAGAGGAAATCACTGCTCTTGTCTAATCTGATGTTATGTTCATTCGTCCATCTATGAGTCTCTTCCAATATGAATAATCCTTCATGTCTAAAGTCTAATGGTAATTGATAACAGATTATTAAGTGATCAGCACTTCTTCCATTCGAATTACTGTTGTGTTTGTTCATTTTTCTTTAATCGTAAATTTATTAATACTATTTTTGTCTCTGGTTGGAACACATTAGTCATTACATGAGTGAGATTATTATTTACATTAAATGAAAGAAGGTAAGTCTTCTCCCCGGGCGAGCTTAATCCTATACGAATTTTCCCAGTGCGAGTTCTCCTAGATCCTTTTTGTCATCTAGAGTCACATATGCTCAGTTTAGTAGTCTACCTTTTTTTCATACGTCTGTTTTAGGTATTTGTATTTTATTAAGTCATATTTAGATTAATATACCTATTAAACCTGCAAATTCTCAATGAATACCTAGCTTCGTTATGTATTTATTTTAGCCATACCTAAATATATATATGCACATGTTATTTACATGGAATGGCAAATTTTCCATCTTAATAACAAATGCATTTCTCCATTTCTTATAAAAACTTTACTTAAATTCAATTGTAAAATTTTTTTTCCGCTCAATGAATATTAAAAGTTGATTTCATTTTCAATACCTTTTACAGATGCAACAATATGTTAAATCAGATGGATGAAATTTAATATGATCAAGAATGTGTGAGATAAATAAATATCTAGGTTCATAGAATCTATTATAATCAGTAACTTAAAGAAATTATTTATAATTACAGTGATATAAGTAATGTTAAGACATTACTCTAATTTGATCATAATTCCCTTCAAACTACACTCAAAATTTATAAGTAGTACATAAATTAGTTTTATTCATTCTTAATGTAATTTTCCATGACTTGAGGAGAAATTACATTGTTGTTGAAAAAAAATAAAAAAATGACAAGATTCTGGATAAATTTTCAATTGGGTTCAATCTTGAAGACATAGCAGACCAATTCAGTACATTATTATTTTGGGGTTGCATTCACTCTTTGTTTTTTTAATTTTTTTTAAATATAAATAGTTACATTGTTCGCCTGAAAAAGAGTATTATTATTGTCAAGACAATCCAAAAATGGAAACAGATCAAGAACATTTAAATTAAATTTAGTTACAAATACTACAGATCCCCATTTCTTTTTAGTCAATTTGACGTAATCCATTGCAAACTTTTGTCGTATCATCTTATGAAGTGAAGTTCCTATGTGCAGGGATAGTCTTTCCTTTCAAGAGAAATATGTTGAGAATATGAAGAACTCTCCTACGAGTGACGGGTACATTAAGACATTTTTGCAGGTCACTTGATCATGATTACGTATAACTTCCCTAACTAAGGCAATTTGATGACAAAGAAAGTTAAAAATCTTGTACTTAAGAATATTTGAATGAAATTTATCCTAAAGTGATGGATGAAGAATTAATTAATCGATTCAAGAAATATGTATAGAAGTATTACAATCAAATAGGAATAAAGCTACTTTATGGATACAAATATCTATGTAATTTACTACTTGAACCTTCAAACTCAATACCAAGTGACATATGTAGAAACTAAAGGTTCGTCAATTTAGAATCAGCTCCCTTGACTGTAAATATATACAAGGTAAATAAAAACAAATATAACTACAAAATAAAAGTAAAATTCTTGGAGTTGTTGATTAAGAGAGATACTCCTGAACAAATATTTTTAAGATTAAACTCTCATCTAAAATATTTTTATAATTGTAGGAGCTATAACATTAGGTATTTTGTATATTTAAAAAAAAATACAACAACTTTATCCAAAAATCATTAAATAAGTAAGCTTTGACGTTGTAAACTTCTTAACATTTATTGATCATACTCAAATTTTATACTAAATTATGGGCTTTTTATTCAAATTTGTGCAATCAGTTTAGATATCCTCAGACTTTAGCTATGGTTTAGAACTTTCATATTGTCCTCGATATGACTTTTCAAATAAAATCTATCAAAATACAAAAGTTTTGAAACTTAATAATGAGCATATACTACAACAATTTTATTATTTCCTCTTAAATTTAGTACATTATTGGTTGTTATTATGCCGCAGCAAAAAAAAGGCGATGGTTGCAACCTTACTTACCGACGAAATTACCCCAAGAGCTGTTATGGCGGCCAAATATGGCTCAAAAATAATCGTTTACTTTATCAAAGAGCGCCTGGATAGGAGTGATGATCTTGGAGAAGCCCCTTAGAGTGGTCGTTCAAGAAAATTGGCTAATGAAGCGGTGGTCAAAGACTTTAAAGAGTGGCCGGATCTCTCCATGACGGAGATGGCCCTCGACGTCCATATTTCAAGGTTCAACTCATAAATTATCAATTCCAAAGAGAGAAAATATGTTAAATTAAATCAAAAGAAAAAAAACATTATAATCAATGCTCTTCAATAATTTATATATATTAATATTGTAAATTAAACAATAATCAAAGTTTCTAAACTTTTTAAAATGGTATTTTAAATTAGTTAATCTTTATTGTTCTCATATTTATGAAAGACAGAATTATAAAAATCATTTTACGAATGGATATTAAAATATAATAGTCATTTAATAAAAGTAATCACGAAAGGTTCCTCATAAACTACATGCTATTGGGAAAAAAAAATTATATATATTGTTAAATATATCAAACAAATTAGTATATAGATAATAAAATTGAAGCAGATAGGTGAAAATATTTTTAATCTAGTCTGTTAGTTTACTTACATTAATATAGTACAAAGTAATAGACATAGGGTGAAAATGTATCACGTGTATATTGATAAGAAGGATAATTTATATTAGAGCTCAAGATCTAAAACAGTTCTCAGTTTTTCTCTTGTGCGTCTAGCTTCAGATATATCTTGCCGCAAGGTCTACTTACTAATATCGTTCCAAGTTATTATTAACACCTAAGACAATCAGAAAATTAAATATATAATCAATACAATTTTTGTAAAGTGTTTAATGAATTCAAAATTTCTATAACTTGTTTTATTTCTTAAACCTACGTTATTTTTAAACAGAAATAAGTTTGAAAAAAAATATCCCGAAAAATGTTTGTATTCATGAAATTTTTATAGTTTCGGAGTTTGAGACTTAAAAAAAATGTCACTATTATTTATTTTAAATTATGTGTATTTTTTCATTAAATTCATTATTGTTTTTCTCCAAGATTCATGAGCAAGCGCCCTCGTGATTAATTTATACTTACTTTGTAGTTCTCTCCTCAGTAATTTAAGGATAACAGCTTTTGAAAAATAAAATCATTCTTCAGATTTTTCAAATTTTTATTCATATAGGTATATTGCCATTTGTATATTTCTTATCTTTTATCAAGTCTTCAAAATAAGATGGCTTTTTATAACACCTTTGGAAAATTTAAATAGCACTGTTCATATTGCAAAGTACAAGGTTAACTTGTTCGCCATAAAATGTTAAGAATTTAAAATTTTACTCCTTTTCAAAATGAGAGATTTTCTCACTGCTATTAATTTTAGATATTTTTAAAGCACTTCTGGCGTGTCACTAAAATAAGCATAAAATCTGACGTATTTTAAAGGATAATGAACAATAGTGTTTATCATAAGATAACGTTGTCTGTTTGCTATTACAGTCCATCAAAAATAAGAAAGTTCAGTCTCAAGTAAAAACCTTGATTTAATAAGTATTTTTAAAATAAGAGATGGGATATTTTTAAATAGTAAAATTATGCAATAGATCCAAAGTATTTTCAAATGTATACTACTTTTTTTAAATATTAGACAAAGCAGGGATTATAGGAAAAGCTCTATAATCTACTAATGTTATTTTGAAAAAATATTATTAAGTTGTTAGATGAAGCGTGGGTTGTCACATGGACGAATAGACAGACTTTTGAATACACGTATATACAATTAAATCTACATATCATCGATCAAAATATATTTTTTGCAAATATTTAAGGAACTTCAACCATATATTTAATTATAAATCTTCTTGAAATGTCATTTAGCAACTTTGCACAACAATATCACAAATAATTTTTCAGTATTTATACCTTTTAGGAGTTGAGAGTATTACTTCACATTTTGGTAAGAAATTTGCTGAACAAGATATATCTCCTAGTTTATATACAATTATTGTTGAGAGAAAAGTTCAAAATACGGGGTGGGGATTTGAAATCCAGTACATTTAAGGATAATGTATATTAATTCAGGAATTCACAAATCTTTTGCTCTCAACTGTAGAGGTTCATAGTGAAGTCAATCACTCAAACCAAATGCATCCAGCTTGACCTAGAACCTCAAACCTGGCCCTGAACCTAGCACAGGCCTTGAAGTATTGTGCCTGTTGGGCACTGCCTTAATAATGAAAGCACACAGGGAGTCAATAGTTGTATGTGGACTTTTATTGGACTCTCTATCCAAGGCGACCCACTCACAGTTGTCTAAAGTTGTCTAATTACTTGATCCAGTAATCTAGGAGGCCACATTTCCTTGGCCCAAAAATAATTGTCTTAAAAATGTTGGTTTGTGTCCTTGGAATTGTGCCCAATACAGAGGCTTACAATAATAGCCGCCTTGTATTCGTATTCGGAGGGTATCTCAAGGATTTGTATTTTTTCTGTTACACCTTTTTTCAGCTAAATTTGATTAGCACACTTTCATAAACTTAAATATCAGGGTTTGCCAAGATATGGAAGTATAAACTTGTTTTAAAATTCCTACCCTGGTTAGTCAAAGCTTGCCCGAAACCCAAAATGTTTCAGACAAGCCAGGTAAAATGCAATCTGATTATCTATCTTGTACATCTTTTTAATAAAATTTTTATTGATTACTGAGCTATTAACAAAATCTTAAGTTAATTATTGAGGTTTCAATTAATGTTTTTTATGGGTTGTTTTAATTATCTACTCGAATGATTCCCTATGTAAAAGGAAATAGAAGGGGAGTGAAAGATGTATCATTCTGTATAAGACATGTCTTATTTGATAATCATTTATAAATTATATATCATCTACAGTTTATAAATTTTTATAGTTGAATACTATTTTAAATTATAAATTAATCATATTATATATCTTACAACTCAAGTAATTAATGTTGATCTTTTTGATTTATTTGAATTTTTTTTTTCGATCTATGTTAAAAGTTGAAGGGAAATTGTTAATTTCTAACAACAACTAATTTTAATTTCAAGAATACTTGTCTGATTAATTTGTTTAATAAAATATTTAGTTTGAACAAAATCTTGTATTTCGTTAATAATTTTAATAATCAGTTAGCACTAAAAGGAAATATTAAAATACTACCGTTTTGCTACTTCAGAAGCCTTTGTAGTTAGCAAGTTTTAATTAGGGTTAAAAAAATATGAAATATTTTCTATTTATGTTTGTGTTCTAATGTAGTATGTACATACATATGATTATTTACATTGTTACATTACAACACATAGATAAACAAAATAAAACAATGATTATTAGATTAAAAAACTCCCTCACAAAAATTTAATATAATGAATTAATCATAGCACGGCGTTACCTCACTAACAGAAAATTCTACAGAGTATTTTGTTATCCGCTGTCGATATGTCTGCTTCTTTTCCCCAATGTTAATCTGATAATTGATTGTTTCCTATTAGAATTAGCTCTTATTAAGCAGTTAACAATTATTGAATAATAATTTTATAGTTTGCTAACTACCAATTGATTTTGGGCCTTTTTTATGCTTATTTCCGTATAAAGAGTTTCATATTGCAATACAAATAACAACTTGATTATCTTTCAAGATCATACCCTAATAAATAAATAGAAAGAGTATGCGGAGTACACATTTTAAAATCTTTAATTTTCTATAAAAATGAGAGTCCTTCATGATTTGACTTATGAATAGGTTCCTTTTATGTACATTAATGTTCTTTGATGTAACTCAATGCATTGTTAAATTTTCATCTTTTTAACACTTTTTTAAGTTATGGGTTAATAAGAAGAAAAAAAATCAAAAAGTTTTTTATACTTTGAAAGTTGCTGGAGGTAAAAATAAGTTTTGAACAACCGTCTATTTATCAGAGAATAAAAAAATTTTTATTTTCCCCACAATTATCATATTGCTTTGATTAAATTTGTCGTTCTAATGCTGAATTTGATTATATGTATGTATATTCCAAAAAGTTTTGCAGAAAAATTATATGTATGTATATCAAAAAGAATAATATTTTACCATACTTAATCGTATCATGAGACTAAATGATTATTGAGAGTACTAATAATAACGTTGAAGAAAACATATCTATCCAGAACGGATTCTAAAAAGATTATAGCTTTTAAATGTATGCAAGAACCAATAATTGGGAAAACCTATTCGAAGTTCAAGTAGAGTCACATGTTTTATTTTGAGCTCATTTCAAGTCTATAATTATTTTTGGTTGATTTCAGTCTTTAGTCTTTTCACAAATCCATTATAAATTAGTAATACTAAATCCAAAATAATAGAAACAACTAATTTTTAATTATTAGGTAGAATATTGTAAATATTTTCCTACTTATTCTGATTCAAATGAAATTTTCCCTTATAGGAGGTACAAAGAGTTAAAATCAAATCAAGGCATTTTTCAAAAATCTTTAAATTGTTACTAAGGATAACTTTTTTTGTGGATTTACTTGAAAGTTGGCTTGGATTGTACATATGAATGTTGAAAAAGAGCTCATTTGATGTTTCTGCCTCCAGCATCAAACATGGCCTAGATCCTGGCCAGAAAGAGGAGCCGGCGTTAACGATGTAGTTCCTTGGCATTTTTGTCATTGTCTTCTTGATGGAGCCAATCAGAGTGTCCTTGGTGGCGTGACATCTACGATTTGCTATAGATTCAAAGTAGACTAGTCCAAATTTTCCATTGAATTAAGATTTGGACAGCTGGGGGCCATATTTCATTCCCAATGAATGGATATCAGTACTCACTCAGGCACTTCAGCGGTCTGGGATCATCAGTCTCCAGAAGAGCTTTACAAATCTTTTGCACGGTATAGATTGGGACGTTAGTGACATTTGAGACCAACATAGAGTGAATAATTCTATGTCGTTGTTGACTAAAATCATCGTCACGGTGCAACACCGTTCCTCATCTGTAAATTCGATCTTCTTCATATCTGGAGCAGCTGTCGCCATGATGCCCAAAACTTCACCAAAACTTGTCGATACATCAACGTTTCTCTTGGCATAAAAAGATGCCATCAGACAGTTGTATCATAACAAAATCACCGGCGCACGAAGGCGTGGATTAACACCCAGTACTTTGAAAAGTCTGTTACATCGAGTAAAAATATAAATTTATTGTTTATTGAGTCCAAGTCAAGTATCGAGTCGTTGATTTGAAAGTTAAATCTTGTCTCAAGTGTTCAAAGTACCCCACCTATACCAAAAAAATATTTAACTATTTTGATTATCAGAAGCTGAACCCATTCTAAAATAGGTTATTGAATTCTTTCCAACCCAACAATCATAATTTTTTTAGCCATGGGAAAATATATCAAGGATTTTTATGAAGAAAAGTTGAGAATAGTTTCAAATAATTTCTAAATAGACTCTTAACTTTTAGTACAAATTCTTCAAATTGAGGGATCTTTGAATTATGGACAATCCTAAGAAAGATTTCTACTTGGGATACATTTTAGGCATGATTTATTTGATTTAATCATATGACGATAACAGTTTTTGCATTCCAAAATAATTTATTAATTATGGCACAACGAGTATTACTTTAGACATTCACATACAGATTAAGAAATAACTTCAAAATCCTAAAAATAATATTTTTTGGAGTGTACTTAATGCTTTTAATACGTTTTGATGATGAGACAAATTGTGATGACTCGTGTAATCTTTTTGTGAAATAAAATGTTAATACTTCACTCTTAGTAAAGGATAATTTTAAAATAAAATCCTCAAAATGTTCTTTAACCTCAATACAAAATGGACACATATAAAAATTACAATTATAGCTACCAAATATTACATAGTAAAAAAAAATAAAAAACAGATAAAAATAATGGACCTATTATCATTACTACTAATTCTGTATGATTTAAGGATTCTTTTACGTTAGAAAAGGAAACTAAAGATTTTATCCATCAATCAATAACTTCATAATTCAATAACTTTTAAAGTAATTTCAATTACGATTACATTGAATAAATAAAAACAGAATTAAAGAGAGAAAATGTGCAAGAAAAAAAGCGTTTAAGTTTCTTTTTTTTAAATTTATTCAAATATATACATTTACATTTTTTTACTTTAAGTGATTTTCCTTTCACAAATATTTATTATAACAGTTTTTACATTTAATTTGTAGGAATGTTAGAAAGTATTGATATCATAAGATTTTGCCATACATATATAGTATAAATAATATCAAATCAATGTTACAGCTGACCCTTAGTACTACTTTTTATCTAAGTGGATATGTTCTTGTTATTCATTGGTTTATCATTTTTCATCAGCTCAGTGCATGGTTACTTGGAATCTGTAAAATGAAAACTCGCATCCCAAAGAATAGTATAAGGGATTGGAATTAGAAGCATGATAAATCGGACTAAATAAAAATCTTAAAAATGACTCATACTTTGAAAGATTGTGCACCTTTCGTTGGCCATTCACCTTTTTTATTTGCTATTTTATTCTCAATGAAGATATTATTGAGTTTTTCATCACTTTCTATCAATTATTGTTTATATATCTTACTAAATAATACTATAGTTTAGTTCCTTCTATTCAAATTTATTAGCTTTAATAAATAATATAATTTACCATTATTATAGTTGTTTTTTATATTTTTAGAATCTAATGCATCCAGTATTCATGGGCTTTCAATTATACTTTGTGTGTACAAATGTAATATATATATAAAGTCTACTCTTAAGTAAATTAAACAGAATTGATCATAATAATGGATAAGTTTTTCATACACATCAGTTTTTCCTTAGCTTTGTACATCATTACTCAGAATTGGTAAAATGCAAACCCGTCTCGGACAGAATAATATAAGGATTGGACTTAGAGTAATGAGAAATCGGACTCAAGAAAAACTTTATATGTGTCTCACAACATTATTTATTTATTGTCTTTTTATAAATATGGTCGAAGAAATCAATAAGATGAAAAACAAAAATATAATGTTGAACTTATAAATATGGAATCTAATGTTATAATTTATTGATTATTTTTCTATTCATTACTGAAAAGAATGTATTATTATTTTGTTACATTTTTACTATTTTCTTAAATAAAACCACGTATATTAATAAACTTATTGACCCTACATTTATTAATTATCTATAATTAATTAATTTGTGTGGAGATACTAGAACTTCATTAGTCTAATATTATAATATGGTGACAAGCAATTTAGTTATTTAGAAGGTGATTCCCTACACAATAAGTTTTAGAATTGCAATGACATTTAGATATTCCTGTACAGGTGTACAGAAGTTAAGAAGTCACTTTTTTTATCACATAGTCACTTAACAGTTTCCAAGACTATTTATGCACATAATGGGAGAACAGAATATGATTTGTTAACAAATATATCGAGAAAGAGAATTTAAGATTTTCCATCTAAGAAAAACATACTAGTATGATGAAATCAGGAGTAAGACTTGGAGTTTTCAGAATGTATAATTGTTCATGTAGACACTACAGCTGGAATTCGATCATATATAAATGCAATTGAAATGAGTGTGATAGAGTCTAGTAATTCTTGCCGCATGTGTTTTATGAATCAAGGACACTGAAATACACTTATCAATGAAATATTTATCTTAGAGTTGGAGATGAATCAGAGTTGACTTAAGGAGGAATAGACTCGATAATTTCAATGAAGGAGCTGTGGATGGAGGATGAGAACTTTCTTCGATACTTATTGGGCCTTTGATCCGATTATTATGTCGCTTTATGAAACATAGAAGTGTGGTATAATTTCATAGAAGATATGGAGTAATAAATGTATTCTTGAGCTTAAAGGCGATGATTCGCGAGGTGAAAAGTAACTATGAGATCATTTAAAGCTAAGGAAGGCCTGCATAATGAACGATCCTTGCATTTAAAGAGATGAGATCCACTGAGTGAGGCACAAACAGGCGATATTCCTAGAATGAGTGTAACCTGAAGTTGAAGAGAAGATCTGAGATGAGAAGGCGTGTTTCAACTGGCACAGATATTTTATACATAATAAAAGGTACATAAAAAAGTTTCTTAGAGTGAAGTTCAATATAATATCTAAAATCATTTAAACATAGAAAAAAATAGCAAATTAAAACTTAATCGTCATACACTTGTCACATTCCAATATAAATTTGACAGTAGTATAAGATTTTTTTAAATTTAGGACAGTAAGAGATTAAATATTTATCCGCAGATTTCTTAAGTAAAATAAACTTTCAACTCAAAATACATTAGTAGTGAGTAAAGTTTTTTATAGAGTGCCACATAATACTCATGTTTCAGTATTTCTATTAAAATATTCAGAAATTACACTATTAATATATGGATTATCCATGTAATATTCAATAATGGGATAATCCTCATTCCATGTATTGTAAATCCTTCATTAAGAATTAGTCATCTCATTTTTTGATAACAAAGTGTAACGTTCTAGAATTTATAGGTTTTCGGAGTTTAAAGGTTTATAAGCTACGCAGGTCAGTCAATTACATGTGAAACTGAAAAATGTTATGAAATTGGTCAATGTTCAAAAAAATTGTATCAATAATGAAATGGAGAGATTAATTCATTTGAAGAAGTTTTATAGATTCAAATGGGAAAAGAAATACATTTGTCAAAGGGAAAATTCCAGAAAATGACAGAGTTAACACTTTTACTGTCTAAAAAGAGGATACAGTATGCAAAACTATAACTATGAACAATTCAAAACAACACATTGGAACACCTACAAATGAAGACATTACCTTCAAAATTACAGTTTCAACTTCAATGACCGCACCCTCTCTGTGGGCCATATCTCGAAATACCAATATTTTTTTGGACAAATTTATCATCACGTTGGGCCTAATGAAATTATTTTGATGGACCTTTAAGGTGTAAGAACTTGACTTTCATGTCCATTTTTCCTTTGTTTTTCCTTAAAATCAAGCAGAGCCAAAAGCAGCTGTCATACATAGCTGCAGCATACGAGCCAACAGTGATCTCCTCGTCCAAACAGAATTCAACTTTAAAATTATAAATACATGCAAACTCTTCATCATCACTACACTACGCCTTTTGCCCCAATTAGAACAACATTTATTCGAATGAATTGGCGGTAAGATCTTATTCCAGGAATAACATCATCAATTCCGTCGTAATGAACTGCACGCATAGTTAGCAATTCTTCTATTTCAATCTTAGGTCCATACCTAAACACAAAGCTGGGATTATATTTTGACAAAATTCAAACATTTCTTCTGCAGATAGAATTAAGTTGGTGTATGGCCTGTTTAAACTTTCGTTTTTATAGTACCGACGAACACATTGCATGGGATTCACCATAAGAAGTAGCAAAGACATTACAATGAGCTTCGATGCTAAACTCCCTTTCAAATTAGCAAAGGTTGTAAAGCATCTTAATAATTTTGTATTAGACATCAGTAGACAAATGCAAATAACTACAAATCAGGTTACCTCGCATTCAAATCTTTCATGATGACATAGATGACTTCATAAACACATTTATGAATTTTGATTTATAGTGATTCACTTTACTACTTATTTATTCAAACATATTCTTCCCTAAGTAGATGATTTTAATAAGAAACATTGCAGAAATTACTTGATTTTGTCTCAGAAAATAATCTTTTTAGTAGATTTCATTCTGATCTAAAATTGTTAATTCTATACCAAATAGACCACTAAACTTGCCATATATTTAAAAAATAAATTTGTCAAAAAATAAACATAAAATTCGTGGTGTTTTGAGATATGACCCGCCAGAGGAAGGTGCTTTCACTGAAACAGAAATAGTAATTTTTGAAGGTAAATGCCTTCATTTATGGATGCTCTAATGTGCTTTTTATAAAATTCTAAATCTTATTTTTTTTTTGCTTCCAATATCTCTCCAAATAATACCCAAATTAGTTTTCGAACCTTATGATAACCAGTCCAAAGTTGGCAAATGGGCTTTAATGAAAACATCAATAACTCAGGAAGTGATAAGTGTTAACTCCTGCGACTATACTATTGACATTGTCAAATACAAACTGTCAAATTCAACTAGATATATGAATAGTTTAAAAACAATTCTTCCGAGGTATGAACACTTTCATCCTGGGAGACCAATAGATTGATAATTATATTTTGAATTTTTAAGTGTGTCATCGTTGTAATGTTTGATTGTTTTTAGGTGTAGTTCGCGAATATGAACAATTTCAAACACTTTTCAAAAATTGTATTTAAATAAAGTCACATCATCTTTATAAAAAAGTCCTTTAAAAGAAACCTAGTCCAATGTTTAGAGACGAAACTGAGTGTAAATTATTATTGTATGCACATATATGTATATGACATAAACAATATTATTCTCATTTAAGTAGCATAATATTTTATACAAAAATGGTTGGTCATAAATTTATTTGAATGCCACCCAAAGCTTATATTCCTATACTCAATATATAGTAAATAACTGACCAATAAATAAAGATATGTAGACTCTACATAAAATGTATACGGGAGTGTTCCTTTTTTTTACTTTTTTAACCTACCTAACTTATATTGTGGACGATCAAAAAAACAATTGGGTGTAGTTTCAGGAGTTTACGACTATTTAAAAAGACTGTTTTTTTCCCCAAATAAATCATTTAAAAATTTTCTTTGATTAAAACTAGATTGGTGAAATATTTTAGTTGTAATCGTGTGAAGTTTATTGGCTGACATATTGTCAACTGAAAGGATATATTACCTTGAATATCCGTTATAAATGCGTATACATTTGTTAATTTTAGTCAAACTAATGAAGATAACGTTTTTTTACGTATGTATGGGGATACTAGGATAATTACCCGAAAAAAATGACTAAGGCGGAATATTGTCAGTAAAAAGCTTTGTATGTTTCATAAACACATGAGGAAATGTATCAAACAAATTATTGCAGACACCCCTATAAATGCATACAAATTACCTTTAATTTATATTATATGGGGTTCCAAAGTCAAGCGTTTATATATTTTGCCCATGGTTCAAATGTAATATTTATTTAAATATTTTTTATTCTTAAATATGTGAATAACTTGTGGTTGTCGACTTTTGTCTTGCTTGTAGTTATTTAGAGTAAATTAAAGGGCTGTAATATTCTGTGGTCAAACGGGGCTTGTTTAAATAGCCAAACCTTGTGTTCCCGTATGTGCCACGTTATAAGGATCACAAAAAATCTTCTATAACTTTTGTAATAAGGACTTATAACTTTACAACTTGATTTGAAACGATTACTTAAACTTAAAATTCTAATTAGTTCATTAGAAATAATCAATTTAGTCTTTTAATATATAAAAAAAATCAATTGACGATTTATATTATAATTGGTGGATTGATCCAAGAGAGATCGAAACGGATTGAAACGAGAGGTAGGGAAAAGTCCTTATATGGCATATATCTAGTCTGAAGTCTTTGTTTATAATCCAGTTGCTTGAATATTTTTTTTTTTTCTCAACAGCAAGGTCTTTATTCATAAATATTTATCATGTACAAAAATAAAAAATAAAAGGAAATTTGCGTTTGTTAAAAAATATAATTTAACATTTTAGTTAAAAATTAATTTCCGTCTAAAAGACCTACAAAATCAAAAACAATTAAATAATCAAACTAACAAAGAATACGTCTCACATAATCACATCCACATAATCAAATACTGTAACACAATGTACTTAATAAATAATACAACAACAAAAAAAACCAGCAAAACAACCCAAATAAATAAAACAGGGAAAGAAACACCCAACTTAATCCGTATTTTCATTCCTATACCTCTTATATCGCCGAATAATCATTCTAATAATCATTCATACTGAAGTGATATCGATGGAAAATATCTAATTAATTAGGCGGCATAATTCCACGATGAGTCTTGCGATTGAGGTATCCTCAGAGATAAAGCGGTGTATCTAGCTGCAGCCGATATTAAGATAGTCCTTATATTTCTTTGGTTAATTACCCTATCTTCGGTGAGCTGTTGAGCAATAAAAGCTTTGCAATTACTGACAGCCACACTAATTCCTTTTTCCTCTTCTGAACTCTGCTTCCTGTTAGAAGGAATACCAAATATCAGAAATGCTTCCCAATATCTTGCCTCAAAATTTAAAATATACTCGGAATTAAGAAATATAAAATCCTTTATAATTTTCAAAAGTGGACAGGAAACAAAAGTGTGTTTGACATCGTTATATATTCTTCCACAGTCTTTACAATATTGATAAAAACTAGTTAGCCTAGTCGATATCTGAAATTGTGAGGTGAATTTTCGACCGTCATTAATACCTTTCAGAGAACGGATAATCCTCCTCTTCCATGTTTGAGGAAGACCTAAGCTCCTTATATATTCCTTAGTTATAAGACACGCAACAGGAGATTTAAAAACTTCAAAATTAAATTTCAAATACCAAGGAGTAAGCGGAAGATACCACTTTGATGATCTTTGAAAGATGTCTTTTCCGCATTGATTTTCATCCCCGAAAATAGAGAAAATTTATCAAAATAGGAGAGTAAAATCTCGATTCTTTTCATTACTTGTCTGTCCGAATTTCCCTCTACCATCAGTGTAAGATCATCTGCATAAAGGGCAATTAAATGTTTTTTACTTCCTATGGAAACACCAAAACCTCCATATTTCCGCATAAGTGTACCACTTAATTGTTCCATTGCAGCCACAAACAGTAACAGAGATACGGGACATCCTTGTCTACAGCTTTTTCCCAAGACTATATGGTTACTCTGTAATCCATCAATCACTATAGTTGAAGTTCCATTGAATAGGAGAGCACGGATTGGATTAAAAAAACTTCTTGGAAGGTACTTCTTTACAGCACGTAGGATAAAATTATGATTTATCGAGTCAAAGGCTTTGCTGAAGTCAATCTCAATGATTGTTTCAAATTTTTTTCTCATTTTAACGGAATTAATAGTTGTCTGAATATTTCGTGAAATATCAGCAATATGTCGGGTTTTTTTTAAAAAACCTTTTTGTTCTGAACCCAACTTTTTGTTAAGTATAGGCTCGATTTGTTTTGCTAAAACACCTGCTAAAATTCTGTATGATTCATTAAGTATTGTCAAAGGCCTCCAATGACTAAGTGATGTCCCATTACTTTTTTTGGGGATGAGGGAAATCCTACCTCGAGTTAGAGCTGAGGGGAGCATACCCCTCTTTTCCATCTCCAATCCAAACCTAAGTAAATATGGAACAATATACTCAGTACATAGGGTATATATTTTTCCTTTTATATTGTCAGGTCCAGACGCCTCCGCACTCTTAAATACATACAATTTCCAATATTTTAATTAACTCCTTTGAAAAAAGGTACTTCAAAAAGAGTACTTTATATCCCCTGAAAAAATGATTAGACTATCAAAAAATTTCCCTCTGATAAATATATTGTAAGTATTAATAATTACAATGTATGAGGTAGTATGAAGAACATAATTCCATAGTAAAAATTGAAACAAAATACTGAAGGGTCAATACAGAAAAGTAGCAAAAATAGGCTAATTTTCGTTATGCTAAAATTAACTTAACGTTCAAATCCAAGCCAAGTCTCAAGTTTTAGCTTATGAGCCCAAATCGAGGTGCCAATCTTACTTTAGACGGGTTACAGTTTTCAAAATATAGATTTGAGTACAAGTCCCCATATCGACTTTAAATAAACGCATATATATTTTTCTTAAAAAGTAGTTTAGAGGTTTTTATATTATTGTTGGATTTAAAGTAAATAAAACGACGTTCCAGATAGCAAATGTTTCTAAACTTCACTAAAATATTACATAAAGACCTTTTTTTGTCTAAGACAATATATCCCTTATTTTAATTGGATTTTTTATGTTGGAGTAGTTTAGCTATTAGATTATATTATTTGTAAAACGATCTTAATGACTGTAAAACTGATATACGTTTATACCATAAAGTGTACACTATGCAGAATCTAATTGTTGCTACCACCATACTTAGAGACAAAGTATATCAGTTTTCATTTTTTAACCCCGTCAGGCAGATCTGACAAAAAGAAGATGAATAAGGTATTCGTAAGGTTGTGGAAATCGTGTTTTGCGAAAGCACACCCGCAAATATAACTTCAACTATCTGGTTCCTCTGTTTTCTTTCGGACATACACAAACCTTTATTCATAAATCATACTTGATGGCCGATGGGTAATTTCGAACATACTTATAAGATATCTCAATTATGATTTTTTTTTACCATTACAACTTATCTGATAATTTACTACATATAGAAGCTCTCCTTCACCAGAATATAGCTTTACTTGGAACTATTTAATCAAAATAATATTATCAAGAAAATGTCTTAATGTGAATTATAATTTATTGTATGATACAAATAGTATTAAATATTAATTGTCATAATGGTTTTGAAATTTTGTCATGAGGCTGTAGATGTTCCATCCATACATAGGGACGTAAAACCATTTAGATAAAGAAAAATCTGTCACGACAATCTAAGTCTAAGGGAGAAATAGTTTTAAATTTGGTCGAAATACTTATACTTCGCGAGGAAGAAGTTGAGTATTGTATTATGCAATGACGAAATGGTAATGTGTGAGCCCCTAGAATAGAAATCATTCTAAGGGACGTCTGGCATTTTATTAATATATAATTTCCGTATAAATAACTATATATATAAATGCATATTATATTCTGTAAAATTATACAAAATATATTGTACGAAAAACCATTCAAATTCGTTCTTTTTCAACGATTCCAACAACCCTAGGTATTGTACACTCAGCATAGTAAAAAAGCGATATATCCTTCTCTAATATTTGTAAGATTCATACACATCACGTAAAAAAATTGGGCGTGTTTTTGAATCTTTTTTTCATGAAAAAAGTATCTCTGTTAAAACTTTTAAGTATTTTGATTAGTGAACACCATGTTTCAGGAAACATGGCTAAAATAATATGCAGCTCCTCTCCAGAATCCGTTTTGGAGAGATCCCGGGGTATTTTTTCAGTCCTAAGCATAATATATATACATTGTTAATGGAATTCGAAGTGGTATTGAAGTACTGAACAATGTATATTTACTTCGGTATTGAGAGGATGACTTAAATCTGCAGATTAACCCGTTTCTCATTTATTATTGTTCTCTTTTTGTTTATTGTATTCCTTCTAAATCAGTAGTAACGTGTAGCTTGAAGAGTAAGAAAATAAAAAAATATAACCGACATTATTATTGGATCGAATACTACAATTGAGGAGAAAACCTCCACTGCCGGCAACGGAGCTACCTCAGAGAAAAATGTTCCACAAATTTCGATCAAACTTCCTCAATTTACTCCCTTCAGAACCTCTGGCTATTTTCTTAGAGCGGAAGCACAATTTGAACTGACCTAGATTTTAAACGAAAATGTTAAATTTAATCATCTATTTGGAGCTAGTCCTGACTAAATTCTGTATAAGATAACAGACTACCGTCTCAACTAGTGTCTCTCTTCTAGTACACCATATTGTGAGTTAAAAAAATTATTGATCTAAAGTTGTACAGGATCCAAACAAGTGCTTGTTCATGAACTAGCCCAACTCGTTTGTTGAAAAAAATCACTCAGCATTAAAAAACCCGAATCAATGTCTTGGGATAATTTGAATGAGCTTTCTCAGGATGGAACAGATCTCAAGATTCCCCTCAAAAAAATATACATATAGTTTTGAATTCCCTTCAGACTACATCAAGGCATCATCTCATCCAGTTCTTTGGACATTCTAAATTTGAAGACTACATGAGGATATTGTCGTGCGCGCCAGCGTATTGAATTACAACGTACAGTGTACACCTCAACAATAAAAAGGAAGAAGATCTATCTGGTCAGGAAAAATGATTTTTTTCCTACTTCATCCTTTTCCAAGAAGATTGTAAGAAAACTTCGTTATTTTCATAAAAAAATTGGTATGAACTCTATCTTCAATAATTAAACTGTTCATGGTTCAATCGTTCTATGGGCGAGAAACACTATTAACAAGAAAACAACTTAACTTATAAGGATTTTTTTATTGCCTTCATCCGTCTTTATTATTATTGTAAGACGAAATTATATATAAACCATCTCCACTAAAGGGGTAATTTCCTCTCTTTCTCTCTTTCCTTTTACTCAAGTAAGTCCCTCCAAATTACTTTTTAATATTTCTTTCTAAAATAGACATTTATTTTTACATCATTCTTCATAAAATTATATGTGCCTACTCGTATGTGCTATAATAGTATATCTACTTGTTTGTGAAATATGAAATTAATAAAAATAAACTTATTATGTTTTTACATTTCACCTAGATATACAATTGTCTCATTCAAAGCAGTTTAGTTCCCCAAAAATTAAAAAAAACATCTTTTGTTCTTACCTATTTAAATTCAAATTTTGATATATTATGAACATCTTTTCCAACAGTTGGATAATAAAAGTAAGTTATAAAAACATTTAAATGCACGAGAGTCTTTAGAACAGAACCAAGACTCCATGATTTCATTCAAAGAATAACAGTTACTCTGTCTGAAAACTACAATAGCACACCTCGTACTATGGGATTTTCCATAAGCTCTTTTAGTCAACTGCCTAGAATTTGAATGTCGGTTTCTTTGACAAAGTATTTTAAGGTTTGAAACAAATATTGCATAACACACTTTGAACTTGCTACCCTTACTTTCCGGCACAAGAACATGGTCCACTGGACCCAGCTCAGGCTCTTATTGTAAACCTTCCTCTTTGTTGTTGAATCATTTTCAAGACTCTAAAAAGGTATAATAATGACACCATTTTTGCCTGATTTAATGTTCAGTCCCATCTGTTTAATAAAACTGATGCGACAGAGAGTCGCTTAGGGTACCAAAGCTAGAGTAATTTAGATAGTTTTAAGTCTGTTGGTCCAGCGGATAGGTCTTGACGTTTTAAATATTGAACAAGTACCTAGACATTTCAAGAAGCTTTAACTCTAGGTAAAAGAGCCTCTCATTAAATATACCTCCCATGAAACGAGTGGTATATTTAATCGGTGAGAGGAAATGTACCTCTAAGATAGAGTCTTCTATTTTAATAAGAAGAATATATATTTAATAACAAATTCCACAATCGCTCTCAATGGGTCAAAATCTTAATTGGCCCAAATTTTTTCAGAAAATTAAAGGAAGATTGATATATCTTGTATATTGAGCGTCTTATGTCACCCCACAAGATTTCGATAGCGTCTGTCTTGATTCCTTGAGATTGTCATTGTAATTTTAGAGCCTCCAAGTAATCAGAGTCCTCACACTTTCTGTGTCTCCTACCGTGGCTAGACTTAGAGACATGATTGAATTTTAATTATTGAATTCTCGTACTCTTTTGTTAGAATCCAATAAAACAAGCAAAATGCCCCTTTCTTCTAACCGACACATTGGATAAGATCTCAAACATCTTCATTAAGTAAAAAATATTTGTTGTATTTTCGTTAAAAAATAATACACAAGAGTTTGTTTCAATAAATTATAAGCTCTGGTAAACTGCCTTTAGCTCCAATTGATTTATATTCTGACCCTACTTTTATAAATATACAATATGCAACACTGTAATACATTGTTGTTGGTTTTTACATGTAAAAAGATAAATAATAAAATAACTAAGTTGGGACAATTAATACCAAAAAAATAATAACTTTTTACTTGCCTCATTATTTTATACCTAGTTTATCAAAAGAGAAGTATAGATAACGATTATACGCAAATTGATTTATGTACGTCAAGAAGAAAGACTTATTTAACGTACTCAGAGTTAGGTTTTACTTTTTAAATTAATATTTTTCGTATTTTTTTATAAGATATATTCGGTGTTTTTTATTTCGTTGGGTAACATTCATTTTTTATTTAATTCGATTTTGAATTTATAGAAAAGTTCCCTTACGTCCCATACAAAATGTAGAAAAAGAGCATGTTGGGGGAAAAGCTCAACATCCTACATATTGCCATTTTCTCAAGTGATTTAAAATTATGATATACTCTTGCTCTAATCCTAAATATTAAAAAATATATTGAAGAGCTCAAACACCTCTATTTAATATTCTTGTAAGCTTTGATGGTATAATAGTTATGATCATATAATATACATATATTATGCCTTTTGTGATGGTACAAATATACAAAATATTAATATATGAGCAAAGTAAACAATATCAAAAATATTAATAGATATTATTGCATTGTATTGGAATTATGGGAGTTACTATATACCTAAATATAGGCATAATGCCGTGACAAAGTGTGATTACAAAAGAAAAAGGTTAATGAAAAGAAAATGGAGTTTAGAAAGAAAAAACACAATGTTGTACATCAATCAAGCAGAATATCTATTTTCTTAATAACTGACTCATTAGTTCTTAATGATCCTTTTAAGAACAAGCCAACATTTTACCGAAAACCTTATAACCGAAATACACTTCCCCAAATTCCATTTTACCAAACGGATACTTTGCCGAAAAGAATGATATATACAATAGATGATTATTTATGTTGCAATACTTAGTATGTTAATTACGATTCCAATCGGATTAATCCAATTTTACTAGACTAAATTCTTAATTATTTACCACGAATTCTTATGATTAATTATTAATTGATTGAGCAAGAAATTGTTATAAAAACGGTCTCAAACCGCTATTTAAACTGTTATTACATAAATCATTACAATCCCCCAAATATATAAATAAATTAGAAAGACAAAATATGTTTAAATAATAGAAGTAGTCAATCACTGAGATTCAATCGTTTCGATCGAATGTGCTGGGGATCCTATTCACTTGATCAACCCCAGATTGACACTTCTCTATTTTGAGGTCGTTTCTGAATCTATAATTAGAAGATGTGTTTGTGATTGGATTAATTTAGTAGATAATTACATAGTATTGAAGCATGAATCATCATCAAAGATTTTATTTTTGGACAAAGTGTCCCTGAACCTTCAAAATCTATGCAATCTTTACTTATACCAGTTTGTTTACAAAACGACCAAGTCTTGCAGAAAAATACGGATAATTTTATTTAATATATTTGTAAATTTAAAATTGTATTTGGGGAGCACAAAAAATAAATTAAAAAGGAATACCTTTTTTATGTAGCGCCGCAAACTTCATACGGTCACACAACCTTGCAGATAATGTATATTTTTAGAGTTTGCAATACCTATGAGATACATTTGTCTTGTACCATCCAAAGATCTGTTACATTTATTCAAATACTAATTCGAGTACTTCCTTAGGACTGCTTAGTCACCAATATAAAAATATATTTGCCCTTAGTAGTTGTTACTATTATCATCATCGAACAAATTGAATACATTTTCCCATTCTTTTTTATATCTCTGATTTCATAATGTAAAATAGTAGCTTGAAAAGTGATATTACATTTTGTAGATTATAGAGGATGGACAATCTCTAATTTTCATGCAAATTGTGAACATTTTGATGATACCATTGCGAATGTCTTTCCACAACTATCTTTTTTTTGCAATATTCTTATACATATAAGTCGTTAACTTTCATTTTCATTATTTTTTTCGAAAGAGCAAATATCTATTCAGTCTCTTGAATAGTTCCACAAAAAAGGTTACTTGGTAGAAGGTGATAATTTTTGAAGAAGACATCTTATATATTGCTCAAATATTAATTTAAATTGCAATAAAAAATTTAAATACAGAGCCGTAGGGAGACCCCGTATCCCCTGCTTCCTCCTCTTACTCTTCTGTTTATGAATATTAACGAAAGGTATCGCTTTTCTTTCAACATCCCTCCTTCATTATTCTTCCAGGAAATATCAATGACAACCAAAATAATGATTGTTTCCCTTTTAAGTGTAACTTTAATGTATTGAGAAAAAAATACATCAAGTATTGTTAGAGTATTTTGAAGGCTTCATCTATTCATTTAATGATTGAAATATATTTTCAAATGTGAATATAGTATATTTATGCTTTTCACGAAATGTAAAATAAATAAAAAAATACTTCATGTTCATTAATTGTCTTTTTTTATTTTTGCAGATATGTTCCACCAATATTTGGTAGTAAATCCACAAGGCCACTCGATGTCTTTGTCGGATTTGATAACTTTGAAATTCTTAAAATTAACGATAGGGATTTCACTGTTGAGATAAATGCGTATCTCATTGTCAAATGGAGTGACAAACGAATCCTTGTAGATTTTTCTAAAGTAAGTTGACTATGCATTTATTAAGTACATGTATAATTTATTTGCCACACCTTATATGAATTCATTATTATTTTAATTTTATAAATGTGGCTTGTCAAAACAAAAGCTTGCTAGAATGAATTTTCTCAAAATTGAATGTGGATTACATTTATATTCATCGACAAATTATCGTCGATTTCTATCAAAAAATTATTTTTATTTTCTCGTAAGGTGTACCCGCAAATTGTAGTTAAAGTAGCTTAAATTGATTGTCATAATAAAGTAATGATAAATTGATTGATTTTATTTTAAAAATGTACTTATCTTATTTTTAAGTGAGACTTTAGCAACACAAGTTCGTCAAAATGTGTCCTCCACAGACAGAGAGATAGACAAACTTTGCTTGATTTGAATATAGATAGTATTAAAATTAAGCATTGAGCTCTTATTATAGGTTTTCCCAATATATATATATGCGCCCTGGAGCCTCTAAAGGTGAGAGTCCTGTTCATATTGAGAGAGACTTGATAATTTAAATGTATATATGTTTGTTGAAATTATATTAATCCCTGAGAATTTCTGTACATGCCAATTATAAAAATAACCAATGAAGGAACTTTGCTTTAACTTAAACCTTATAACTGATTCCAGCTCCCTTGTTTTAAAAAAGGTTTTATAAGCTATCACTGATGTTATTGATGTACTGATCCATTATCAATTTAAAAAAAATGAATAAAATTCATTTTATAAATTTTGTTTTTTTATCTATTTTTATTATTAGGAGAAGCATAAATTAAATCAGGCAATCCAAGTATAAAGGTTCTCTTGAGACTAAGGTTTTTTTTCGGAAATATCACTATATTACATTTAAATTATAAATAATATAAACAGGAAACTGTACCAAATAATTTTTTGGGTCTTTCATTTTGCTATTGGTTAGTGGAATCAAAGTTGAGGAGGGGGAAAAATAAATAGATTAAATCCAGGAAATATAAAAATAAGATCACTGATCATTGATTAAGATATTGTCCAGCATGATGATTTTACAGACCATCTGGGATAGAGATATTCTAGAATAATTTGCCCAGATAAGATTCTTTGGTGATAAGAGAAGGAAGAGGGAAGTCGAGCTGATGTCTACAAAGAATGAAAGAATCAGCGATAATTCAAGTATAATATTAACTACTACTTACTTAAGTTATTACATAATGAGATAGGACAAAGGCCAAGTGAGATTAATCCAAGAAAAGAGATGTATCTTCGTTATGTATTTAATCCTGTTGATAGTGAAAGTAGATACAGTAAAGAAATAAGAGGTATTTACCATAAATATTCCGCCCAAAACTGTGATTCATAAAGAAATATTGCTTTAATATTATCGATGGAGTTGCTTCCATTTTTTCAAGCATCATTTAAGACCACGACTATGATTCATTAACATGCCACAAGTAATTGAGTACCTTCAAGATATATTTAACCTTTCCTGATCCGTAATTTCTTACTCTTTCGTCCTTTTATTTATTAATTATTTCATCCCTATTTTCCTTTTTTTTCCTGTCTCCTAGCTATAGGTATAATTAATCAGATCGAGACTAAGCTAACACTTAAGTACGAACCGATCAAGGTTAATAGAAATACAAGGTTATACCATAACGCGCGTACAACTGATGTTTGAATTCCATCATGCTTTCAATATTGACGTTATTGTAGATGAGTATTCCATGTTTTGTAAAAATCGGGGTTTCTTGCCCAGCGGTTGGTACGATACATTAAATTTAAAATTATAGCAATAGTGACGTCATGGGTAAGTATGCGTGGTTGCGTGTTTTTTATAAATCTGCCTGTTTTGCCCTGCAGTCAGTACGATACATCAAATTGAAAATTCTAGTAAGCCCGATTACATGATTGTCTAACCTTTTATTTCTATTAACCTTCCGAACTGATAATAAAATAAAAAGGCCGCGAATTTGTCGCGTGGCAAATTTTGTTGTTGCAAAATTAAACCATTCAACAAAAAAATATAGTTTTCATTTCAAGAAAATAACATTAATAAATTTATCATCACAACTCATAATTAAAGGAAAAAAATTAAATTATTTCAACAAACAGCCGCTAGAATAATATTTTATTTAGATACAGGTGTGCGCGTCTAAAACTGAGCTCTCTTTTAAATTTTAAGGTTTGAGGGCTAGACGAGGGGTTCTTTTCTAGACTTTAAGGCCAAGATCTTTCTTAACTAGCCGGTCCATGGTTCTTCTGCTGACGTTGAATTCCCTGGAGAGGCCGCTGGCGGTGACCTTGCCTCTCTTGTCCTCGACAGACTTTTTCACGACAGCAATCATTGTCTCCGACCTTCGAGGCCTTGACTTAGATCTTGTAGTCGCCTCAGGAGTCCCTTTGGCTACAGTTCAGAACCTTGGCAATTTCAGTGGGAGTTTTTCTCCGCGCGGAAAGTTCTAAAATTGCGACTCGGCGTCTCTCCATATTATCAGCTGTTGTTTCACTGTTGCTGTTTAGATTTTGCTGGAGTTCTGTTTATAACTAGTCAAGACCCTTGCCTCGAAGTATCAACCGGTGTCAACTCAATAAAATCACGAATATGTGCATGGCGTAAAATTTAAAGGAGTGTTCAGTTTTAGACGCGCACACCTGTAGTTTAAATATTCCCCTATTATAAGATCATTGTAAATCATTTTTACTCATACATATTGTAAGTATTTTGTTAACTGGTTTATTACTATGATATTTTACATTCATAATAATTCATATAACTTAATATATTCTTTTCCATATGAACAAAAAACAAGAAAAACTAAGGACTTATTCATTTTCCAATGAAATGTCTTATAGAAAGAGAGTTTTTACTTAATCTTTACATTTATCACGGTAGATTGAAATAAAATAAAATATTTGTCCATATTTGATTTGATTTAATTTTGAACTAAATATGAATTTGTTAAATGGACTTTCGGAATTTTTCATTCTCAAACTTAGTATCAGATCTACTGAGACTATAAAAATAATTACTTAATACTTAATTATTGAAAATTTACTTGAAATTAAGAGTAATTACGTTAGGTGATCAGATAATGAATCTTGCTACTTATTCAAAAAAAAAAATACAGATGTATTGAATTATTAAAAACTAGTTTGTACGCAATTACCGTCTCTTCATAATTTAAAATTTTGTTTGAGGTGTAGAAATAGATAAAATATATGCTTTTGATGAACTGCATCTAAAGTAAATGTCCTTTTCAATCTATCAAATTAATATTAATACTTCATCGAAATATTCATTTAAAAAAATCTGGATTACCAATATCAGGAGTAAATGAATTAAAACTCCTTCTTAAATCTTCTCCAGCATTAATCTTTTGAAAATCTTGTAGATTTTTGCATATAAATGTTGTGAGGAAGACATTTCAATCTACTTCTGAATAGTCTCTCACACGTTATGGGTATAATTTGCATTATAACAGCCCATGAATCAATCATTTGATCTCAACTTAATTGAAGAGTTGTCTTTTTTGCAAATTATTAATCTCAAATTATTTTTATTTTATAGGTAGAAGTTCAGTAAAAAAAAAAGGGAGTATTTTCGTCATTTTGACTCAATTAACCAAAACTGCTTTGAATTAGAGGTCCCAAATTTTAAGACAACAGACCAACATATGTCTGCTATTGTTTGAGCCTATTTAAAGAGAATACTAGTAAATAGTTTTTCCACATTGGTTGTTTGCTGGGAAAATATATAAAATAATGAAGAAGTATAAATAATTTTAGGAAAATGAAATTGTTGGTCCCTTTGTACTGAACATTCTAATATCTCATTTTTTATTTCATGAAATTTATAGCAAAAGAAGCAATCATTTAAATGATATAGTTTACAGGAAAAACAATCTAAAACTGACTCTATTAAAATAACAGTACTTTTCTTTTGAAAATTTACTTCTACCCTTCACAACCACTTTGTATCCAATATGACAAAAATAATTGAACTTTTTTGTATTATATAATTGTGAAGTAAATTTTGCATCCTGTGTTGGAACTGTTTCAGCTCTCATCTACAAAGTTTTTTTTTCTCAGAAATTAAAAATTATAAAAGTAGCAATAATATTAAAATTATATAAAAACTATGGAGAGTATCACGCATTGCTCGAAGTTAATAGGCGTCGATGAACAAACAAATAGACTGACATACATTGTTTCAATAAGATAGATATGTACGCCCCTTTCCTTTTTTTGTATGACGCACTGAGTTTTAGTCTCGCCCGTTTCTACATTTTTATTTCTTAGATCAAATAGCAATGATGTTTGATTGTTTACAGAGACATACAAAAAGACAAACTTTGGTTTATAGATGAGAAAAATTTCAATTATTTTTCTTATAAAATCTTTTGCGAAAATTTGGAAAATACTTATTTTGTTGTGGTGATAGTAAAATAAAATGTTAATGAGAATATATGGAAAAGGTAAAATAACGTTTTTAACATTCAAATTGTAATGAAAATAATTTCCCTCGCTGTATGTTTCACCATCAATAAGACTTTTGAGGATATTGTTCCCATCCTTTTCACATACTGATTATTGTCATTTGATAAATTAAAAACAGAATTGTCGCTTTTGAGGATTTATATTTGGGCATTTGGATTTTTTATAGAATAAAAAGCAGTTACCCAATTCAATCTACACTTATTGATTGTATCTTTATTTGAAAGGATAAAATGAAGAGATAGAGGAGGACGGGGGGGGGGTGACTCTTATCCCCTTTCAATTAAGAAGAAAATACTGAGGGTGGAGATTATATACATAGTTTAGCTATAGGTTGAAATAATTTACTTATTTTTACCCTATTGAGAGAGAAACACTTCTGAAATGTGGAATTCAATTTATTTTGAGCCATGACAACAAGGTCATTATACGCAATCCTATAAACAAGACAATGGCCACCAGATACGCAAATATGAACAATGGAGAATCGCTAACAAAGATTTAGAAATGAAAGCATGATCATGAACCATTGTTGGATGCTGGTATGATCGTATATGTAAATGAATAAAGACCGAAGTATTGAATTGTAAACTAATAAATTATATATTAAAACTGTCTTGTACAACAAATAGAAAAAGACTAAAAAAGAGGAACTGATGGAATTTCTACTCCTACACTTGCATATTAACCTAATCCTTCCATCCCCCTTCGGAGATTAATCTTATTGATACGAATTCATGGATGTTTTGAGTATCTATCAGGTTGGATCTATTGAACTTGGTAGAATTTACTTTTCTTTTTGGTTTGAGAACTGCAGCATTGAGTTATGCTGAATTTGTTCGACAATTCTTTTTGTAAACCATCATCATCATCGTGCAATGGTACCATTTCTTTCGGAATAGTTATCCGATTTTTTTTTTCTACAGAGGCATCTTCCAGAAGGAAATCGTACATGATATCTTTGGCAATTTGGAGTTCCGACTAGTTGAGTGAATGTATCCAACTTCTTTGTTAATGGGGCTTGTACTATGACGTGAGAACCAGTAGGAATTGTACTTCAAGTCTGTGTATATATATAGTAAAATTTTCGCCGGGATTTATCTTTTAGACACCTTTCGTCTGCTTCCTTTGATTGAAGTTGCCATCGTTTGTTAAAAGATTTCCAATGACCAGGTACTTGAGATCTTACAGGTTGACCGAATAACCGTTGAGCAGGATATATACCATCAGTCCTCGGGGATTTCTTCATTCTAACATTGCTGAGTTGTATTTGTTGCTATTAAATCCATTAGGGCATTTGTAGAGTAGATGTTTAACAATTTTTACTGTTGCATAATCATCAATTACTTTGATGACTGTACGGTGATGAAGGTTTCCATTATAACGCTTTAAAAACTCTTGCATTATTTTTGACCTGTATTGTGGCCATTGTCACTTTGAAGAATATTGGGTATGGCCACCAATGAAAAAAATCTTTTAAATGATTTCAACAGATCAGTCGAAGACGGTACATTATCGTATTTTACTATTAGAGGATAATTAGTGAATTGATAAACATTAACTAAATAATATTTCCCTCCACAGAGGAAAAGGTCACTAGTTGATATTTCAAAGGGGTTTGAAGGTATGCCTTCCTGAGTTAAGAGTTCAAATTGCAGAGATGGCTTGAGTTTTTGATACTGAGTACATGATTCGACTATTTTCTTAATATCAAAATTATATCCTCCCCTTACAAAAAAAAAAAATGTCTTGCTCTTTTTGTCTTTTCTACTCCTTGGTGGCTTGAGTGTAGTCTCTTAATGACATCGACAACCAGTTTAGGACGTATAACGATCTCAGATCCACGCAGGGCTAAATTGTCATCCACAGAGTGTGCATGCTTGATTGTCAAAAAAATTTTGACGTAAGGATTTTTGATATATTTTGGAGGTAAAACCAGAAATTATAGCTTTGACACGTGTACAGTAATTTATATATATGCATGTTTTTTTGCAATGCATATATATATCATTGTCACATTTTTAATTAGAAAGTTGTAGAATTTCATTACGATTCAAATTATAATTAATGAATTTAGTTGTCTTTGAAATGTTTGCTACACAATTAAATATGTCGTCCAGATGTCTTCATCATCTGGATCATTAATAAGAGGTTGAGATAGTGCATGAGGAATACAGTTTTCTATTCTTTTTTTTTTTTTTTTTTTTCAAACTACTATAAACGAATAATTAAAAAGTCTAGTTCTGGAATTAAGAACTCTTGGGTTATCAATAGTATCCAAGGTGAACTTGTTAAATAATGATAGAAGGGGTTATAACTGAGAAATGTGGTAGTCCTACAAGGTTTACATAACATTTCTTAAAAGCCCAATAAATTGCTTAAGATTCAAGTTCGACCATGGCATATCGCGTTTCAGCTTCTTGAAAGTATTTACTACCACATTGAATTAGTTTCCGTTCTTTTGAGTCGGACTTGTTTTTGTAGAAGCGCAAATCCTAATCCCTTTTTTCTTCCAGCACCAGTTTTTGGTGAGTTTCAGCATTTTTGATTAAACATATGGTCAGATAACCATTGGAATTCGTTATTGACCTTTAGGAAATCACAAAGCGTATATTTTGAGAGTTCATGGCAAAATCCACCAAGTTGATTTGTTAATCCATAAATGACCTAAGATCGGTACGAGTTGTAGGAATAAGGAATTTGGATATCGCTAAAGTCTTCCTAAAATCTGCTCTGATTGAGCTCTTGGAGATTTCATATCCCACAAAGTTAATATTCTTAGCATATAAAACTGATTTAGACTTATTTAATGTTAATCCAAGGTTAATAGAAATACAATGTTGACCATCATGTAATCGGGCCTGCTAGATTTTCAATTTGATATATCATACCGACGCTGGGCAAGATAGGAAGATTTTGACAAAACACGCAACCACACATAGACTATGACGTCACTATCAACTGCTGGGCAAGAAAAACAGATATTGAGAAAACCACTTATACACTATGACGTCAATATTAAAAAGCGTGATGGAAGTCACACTTCAGTCGTACACGCGTTGTAGTATAACCTTGTATTTCTATTAACCTTTATGTTATTCAATGTTTCGAACATATTTCCAACGTTTCAAAAACTAGGGCGACGAGTTGATTGAACTTGACTTTTTCCATTCCTATATCCCCCACAACCTTGCTAATGGGTAATCTATCATGGGAGATATCTTTTCTGTAGGAGAAAGAATCTCCTGTTGACCTTATGAATTTGTATCTCCCGAAAGGAGTAATGCATGTTGTCAATTCTTGGGGGGAAAAATATAATATAAAAAAAAAGAAGTAATTGTCTTGAGTCTTCAAAAGGAAGAAAAATCCAGTTAAGACTTAAGTGTA
Source organism: Lepeophtheirus salmonis (assembly GCF_016086655.4). Taxonomy (NCBI): domain Eukaryota; kingdom Metazoa; phylum Arthropoda; class Copepoda; order Siphonostomatoida; family Caligidae; genus Lepeophtheirus; species Lepeophtheirus salmonis. The sequence continues at coordinate 20,269,154 of NC_052136.2, forward strand.
TTAAATGGTCTATAGTGATGAGTCCTTTATATATTGAAATGAATAATCATCCTATCAGGCTGAATTCATGAGAATATTTAAGGATATCCGTTTAAATGTCACAGATAAAGTTCGTAGCAGACCAACTGCCCCATGGTATGTGTAAATGAATAAGGACCGATGTATTAAATTGTAAACTACTATATTATAACTGCCTTGTACAATCCCAACAAAATATACAAAAGGAAGACACAATCACAACACTTTTAATATATAACTTTTATGCATATGTATATTATTGTTTTGTGTTCCCAAAATAAACTATTTGCATAAAGTTTGATCTATGTATGTCATTTAACAATCTCACAAAAATGGATAAAATTTCAAGCCACTTTATTTCGAGAACTCTACGTGTTACAAAAAACAACACAAATAAATCAGATTTGAAATAAGTACAAAAAGTATTCTAGAAAAATACTATGAAATTTGTGACGAAATAAAAAAAAGTTCAATTCTGTTGACTTGTGACTTTGAAGATATTCAATTTTCCTTATTATGCTTGTTTTTTACTTAAAGGGGGCCTAGTTTAATTTTGTTTACTTTATTTTTTTTTCATTTATTCATATAAAAGATATAAATGTATATTTAAAGGGACAGTATGCATATAATTGGAGATATATCGATATATTTCAAATTTATTTTTGTAATCCTCCTAAAAGAAAGATATTTTTATTTATTTGAAGATTATTATATTTGAATTGACAAATCTTCAAAATACGTATACTATGTATATATATATATATATGTATATGAGAGAGGTCTTTTATGGATGTTATTTGCCTTCAACTAGAAAAAAATGTTTTTTTAAGTGTTTTTTATGTCTTTGAGGTGTACACCTGTCTTAAAGAAATTGATTTTCTTATTCCAAATCTTTTTTTACTCCTTCTTTGCCGGAAGTTCCTAATTTTTCAACATGATTCTACAAGTGATTTTTCTGTATTAATCTTGAATTTATCTAAGAATTAATTTAAATTATAATTAATTATTTTTGCTCTTTTAATAGAGGTTGTGTGAAAGTGACGTTTGGCTACTCATAAATTTTTTTAAGAACGCTTCCGAATTCAACGCAAAACCCATACCATACAACAATCTTTGATAAACAACACATCATAAACAAATATTCTTTAACTTTACTAACCCTAACTTAGGCTTAAATAGGCCGGAATTAAGAAAAATTGCAAAATGTTCTCGTGTTTGAAATGCACTTTAAGTTTTACTAAACTAATTGAAAAGTTAAACTGAAATTATTCAATTATATTAATAGTGAAAATGATATTTTGTGGAGAGCGCTTTAGATTTCGGTAGGATGAATTTCCTTTTCAGAACATTATAAAGGCTGCAAGGAAATGTATAATTCAATATAAACCCATTTGTTCAGTGCCCGCCGCCAACTACTCAAACAAGTTGTATTTCGAAGTATAAACTGTCTTAAAAGCACATTATTTTTTATTATTATCTCTGAGAAGGAATTTTCCTCAAAAAAAAAAAATATTTTATTTCCTTTTTTTTAAATATTTCTGTCAATGTTTTTCATGAATGTTATGGACTATTTTCAATTTTTAATACTGTTGTGTAAATACTTCATACTTTTTTAGAATTTTCTAAAATTGAGAAAAAACATTAGGGAGAGATAACTTATTTATTTAGTTACAAATTGATAAATTATTAATTATAATTCTACATATTAATAAATTTAAAAAAAAATCTTTTGTTTTTTTATAAAATTAGCTGCTCCCTTCCGGTGTTAACTTCGTCAGCTATTTTAAGTTGCGTCTAGTCTTTGTTTGTCATTAGACTTCGTCATCATTTGTTAGGTTTTGTCTTCGTCAGAGTTTTGTCTGCATAATGATATTGTCTTCGTTAGACATAATTTGTTTTGTGATATTTATCTTTTATTTTGTCTTCGTCAAAGTTTCGTCTTGGTCAAAATTTTGTCTTTGTCGTGATTTTTGTCAGATTTTTGTCTTCGTCAAAATTTTGTCTTTGTCAGAGTTTTTCTCCATTGGAAACTATTTTTCTAGTTTGATTTATACTTTCTTACTAATAAATAACGTTTGAAAAATAGGGGTTGAAGTAAAAAAATATGTCAATATGGCCTGGAGTAGGTTTATAACCCACAACCAAATCATTGTAATTGGAAAAGGAAACCCTTATTCGAGACTATTTCTTCCCACAGTTCGTGCAATATACCACTTAATGGGCTCATTCACTGTTTTTCAATATGGCATGCCAAGTATAAGCAAATTTTTTACTTATATTATCCATTTGTTTAAATTGTTAAATTTAAGGATTTTTTATTATAAATTTGTTATCGTCATTCTGGCAAATTATGCAGCAAAGCAAAAAATTTAAAACCAAATTTTTTGCAAAAAAAATTAATTCTCTGTGTGTAGCTATGGATTTTTGAAATTTTTTCAAAAATTTTAATATTTGAAATTTAATTTAATGTAAATGGATTTTTGAAATTTTTTCCAAAAAATTTACTTTTTGGATTTTTTCAATAAATTCCAACAAACAAACCTCCCTCAAAATATAATCATGTTGACCCCCGGATCAGCATCAAGAATATAGAAGGTTCAGGCTTTGAAAAGTTTAAGAACCAAATATAATTTTTTGAAGTTAAAAAGTAAAATATTCAAAATCCGTTAAATTTTAGTCCAGGTTGTGTGAATCATTCATGAATCTGTGAGAGAGAAAAAAATTACTTTTCAGACATTCTCATTTCTTTGTATTTGCTGTCGTAATAGGCAAATATTTACGTATTTAATTTGTTTGGTGTTCTATAAGTTTTTAAATATTTAAAATTGAGTGCACTTTCTTTTAAGACGTAATGATTTTACAAAAAAGTGTACAAACAATAGAAATATCAGTGCCAGTGATTTGAAAAACTTTAGAAGAAATATTCATTGCATTTGTTAACCTGCTTATTATGAATTAACATGCAGTTTATACAACAACCCTTTACATACAAATTAATTGACTTTCCTAGTTCACCATCTTCAAGTGTCTAATTTAAAAAAAAAAAATACGAATATCAAAATTTCATTCGAATTCATTATTGTTATATTCGTGACTTTTTCTTCAGATTCCCCCCCTAAAAAAATTTAATAAAAAAAAGTAGAAAAGGTATTAAGAGTCTATTTACTTAAAATAAGGATACCTAATGTTTACTCATTACCAAATATTCTCTAGTTAGTAGATCAAAATTTTATGTGGGCTTAATAACAATATTGCAAAACACCTGGGACTTCAATGAATTAAATACGTAAATACAACATGCTGCAAAATTAGTTTATTTAGTGAATGTGTTACTGTATAGGGTATATTAAGTAAAAAATATTTTTGTAATATTAGATATGTTCAAAAAGATGATTTATTGAAATTATTACATTTGATGTTGAAAAGTATATATAAATAAGTTTTTTGTTTACGTCTACTTTGAACAAACTAATTATATTTATATGAAATATATAACCGTGTTATATGTGTTGTATATATGTTATGTGTTGCAGAGTCCATGAGCTGGGGTGTATTATAGGATATTTAAAGGGTTTCTGGATGATCAGAGAAGCCGTGGAAGTGGGTAATGATCCACCTTTTGGACCAGTGGTTCACTTGTACAATCTTAGTTGTATTATAATATCTTAGAAGGCGTCCTTGAAGCTCAGGGAAGTGGTGGGTAATGATCCACTTTTTAGACCAGTGGTTCACTTTTACAACCGGGATGTAATATAATATATTAGATGGGGATATCTTGATACTAAGGATAGTGATGGAGATAGGTTTTGATCCTTCTGAGGGACCAGCTGCCCACCTGCACAACCTGTTGGCTGAAGTACATTTGAATTGAGTCTCTCAATTAAAATATAGCTGAGTATCTAATTGTATCATAATCAAATTATTGATAAACGATCAAATTGTTTAGCATTTAATTGTTTAATAATCAAAATATCCACAATCATTTCATTTGACAATGTAAATGAAGTTAAAATGACAATTGACCATTATATTAGAATTTTTTTAGGGTGCCCGGGCATTTTTCACTATGCCCCCTCTGATAAAAAATTTACGCATTGCCGGTGACACATACATACATACCCAATACACAGACACTTAATTATTAATTTAATTTAATACGTTTTAAGAAAAGTCTTGTGTTATGACTTTGTTTTAAAGATGATGGGGGCATGTTGCACAATCCTCAGCATTACATTGATATTTTTTGGGTTCGTAATCTTAAGTCGTTAGTTTTTGTCGGAGTTTCGTCAGTGGCATTATATAATATTCGCCAGACATCGTCATTGTTTCATCGTAGTTATCTTTTATTTCGTCTTCGTCCGAGTTTTGTCTTCGTCATGATTTTTGTTAGATGTTTGTCTTCGTCTCGTCTTCGTCATGAAAAAAAAAATCCTTAACAAAATGATTTCATCTCGTCAGGCTTGAAAAAGTTAACACTGCTCTCTTCATACTAAAAAAGACGTTCAGAGGCTCATCAGTGATAAGAGATCGAGAATCACTCATCTGGAATCACATTTAAGATTTTTTTTTTAATTTCATAATATTACTTTTTGTGTTGTTTGTTAAAAACCTTAGATTAAGATTTGAAAGAAAAATAACTGACTGCTAAAAAAAACATTTTTGTTTTTTAACACATGTCGGCCTTAATTACCCAACATAACTCATTATTGGAAAAGAAAAAAAAACATATATTCTAATTATTTAATATGATGTATGTATTTTAAAATAATAGCTTATTTATTTATAATGTGTTTTTTTTAATATGTGGTTATATTTTATCCACATCATTTATTATCTTTCACCTCCCTTCTTGACGTTTTTCTTTTAAAAGGAATTCATCATTAAGTCCTAAAACTAAATTTGTAATAAATTTGAACTATAAATGAATTGTACATTTTATTTATTGAACAGTTTAATGCAGACCCAGAAGAAGAGGGGGCTCCAGACACCTACATCTTTACCAATAATTCTATTGAGTTCAATGAGGAGCTTCTAGACCTATGGCAACCCGTGGAGCTGGAGTTGGTTGGAAAACTATGGCTTCCTGACTCGGAGATCCTGCGATTAAAGAGTTTTCATAGCCTTTCAGTCTTGGATCGACTACAGGTAAATTAGTTTAGATTTTATTTTGTTTAAAAGTTCATTTAAATTCCTTTTTGTCAGATTGAATATTTTATTAAATTTATTTAGAAGTTACTTTTACAAAAACTATTTTATTTTATTATGAAAAAAAAAAAAAAAACATTTATGCTGATTGTTAATTGAAAAACTTTCATAAATTGAAAGTCTAAAAATCTACGATACTTTTACGTAAAAAGACAAGCTAGTTATACGATTTATAAGAGTGTTACTCTTTAAATAGTCTTATATTTGAGTGTTACTCTATTTCTTCTGAAATATTTATTTTCTAGTAAATTTCGACTTTACTTGAAATCGAAACGTTCCAGTATCTAATTTCCATTATCACTCAAAGGGACAGTAAAGACTGTGATATACTTTTTTTTTTGTTAAAAGAAAAGTTGATGCATTAAAACGGATAAATCTCATTACATTCATATGTGGGAATTCTCAAAAACTCGAACTCGAAAATTTTAAATCGAATCGAGCTCTATATTTATCTATTATCACTATAAACAGTTAGGTAGTTAGCCCTATTTGTTATTAAAAAAATATTTTTTCCTGTATGTAGATTTTTTTTTCTGTATTTTCTTCCATAAGCATCTGACAGATAATATCTTTAAATATTTTAGACATTTTATATATATAAAAGATATTGACGAGATAATACCATTAATTAAGTTTTTTATATAAATCTCTAAATTAATCTATTTTATGTATCAGTAAAAAATCGTGAGGGAAAAGTGGCAAGGAAAAATGGTAAAAAAAAAGATTTTTGACAAGAAGAAAATGCAAAATTATTTTAAGAATCTTCCTAGTTGTTTGACTTGTCACAGCTAACCGGTTCTTTTTCTGAGACATCCTAGATCATAACAAAGTAGAAATTTTGCCGGATATTATGCTAGTGCTTGTTCGTCAATCCTTGACTCATGCCCAATACGAATATATCATGTTTAATGATAATTGATGACGAAGAGTTAAGTTATTAGTACTTCTTCCATTTGAATCACTGTCATGTTTGTTTTCATTTATCTCCTTATAGATTATATTGGTGTTTGGTATTATTTTAGTTCAAAAGAATTTTGCCATTTTTTCCACATTGTCGATTTTTCTTCTTTTTTTTTCCTGCCATTTTTTTTTTCTAAAATCATGGGGCCAATAACTTATTTCATCTGTCAATAACCTTTCTTAACATGGTTTTGAGAGATTACATTTATTAATATACTTTAGTATACCGGGTCGTGCAAAATTATTTACCGATGATATAAATATACTTTGTAGGAGGTTTTGTGGCAACCAATCTGATTGTTTCGTATTTTTACTGTTAAAATAAACCAAAATCCTACCTGTGAGAGTGTAACAATTTCCACACGTGAGACCATGTCCAATCAGGAAACAAAGAGGATCGAAATTGCAGCCCTCCTCCGAGCGGAAGGGCCTCATAACAACATTAAGGAACAGGTTGGGGCCTCGTTGAAGACAATTTACAACGTTTCCAATTGCTCGGAGGCTGGGGGTGATCTCAAGCATTCCCCTGGGGCTGGCAGGAAGCCCATTGTCTCAACAAGGTAAGTAAAGGCAGTGTTCAAGAGGACTCCCAACAGGTCCATTGCCGACATGGCCAGAAAGATGGGAACGTCGACATCAACTGTTTCAAGGGCATTGAAAAGTGCTGGAGGAAAGTCCCTGAGGCGTACTGAACGTCAGCGAGAAGTCAGACTTGAGCGTGCCAAGAAAATCTTGAATGATATCAAGAGCTCATTTGGACGCATCATCATTTTTTCAGATGAGAAAACTTTTTCAGTCGATCCTGTTTTCAACAGGCAAAATGACCGTGTTGTGAGCTTTGGAGATCCAACAGGAAGGCCATGAAGCCGGTATGGTTCCCCACTGGCTCAGATTAACATCGGAGGATTATGTGAAGATTCTGGCGTCCAAGGTCCTTCCGTGGATCAATTCCATAGTCGGCAACTCTCCTTGGATTTTTCAACAAGATGGAGTCAAATGGTGGCTACATTGATTAAATTTGATCACAAACTATTTTATTATTCTAAAAATGTATGAATAAATTGTTTCTCAAGTCATTCAAATGTCATTATTGTCCGCAATATGTTCTGAACAAAAATCGGTAAATAATTCTGCACGGCCCGGTAGCATGATTTTAATGATATGATATGGATGATTTTAAACATTTGTAACTTGTCAACACAAAAACCAACTAGAAGGATTTTTCTCGAAATTTAGTTTGGGTTACATTTGTATACTTCTATAAATTATCATTTATTTATATCAACAAATTTTTCTGATTAATTCTTTTTTTTAATACCTTTATTCATATAGAAAGTAATTTATAAGAATTATTTGATATTTTCTGGTGAAGTTGTATTTGAAGAAATATAGTTAAATATTTTAGTTCAATATTCTTTCACCAGATTAATGCTTACAAACGAAAATATTTTTAAATCTGATTTAAAAATATTAGTATATTTTAAACAAAATATGTATAAAACATTAACTTAATAAAATTCAACAGTGTAGAACAAAAAACCATACTTCAATCTCAGCATATAAATAAATAACAAACAACCCACTATAATATCAAAATGTATTAATAATAACAAAATCTTATTTTGACTAAGATCTAGCTTGTTTCTTGAAGCTCATTCTAAAAAGTTTCAGTATCCTCTACAACGTCAAAAAATGTATACTTGAGTTTGATGGATGATCTCTAATAGTATCAGAGGACAGGTCTCAAGCACCATCAATCGTCTTAGGAATCTTCATTTCAAAATTTACGTACCTTCCAACCATTGATATTATAATTGCAAAAGTTTCTTTCGTAACTACGGGTTATCTTATAGTTAGATTCATTGTAAGGTTTTTACAGGCACCAAAAATTAAATTTAAAGTAGCAAATATTCGATGCCACAACAAATTAAACTTGTTATTTTCTAGGCTGTAACAGGGGAAAATGATGTCTTTTAAATCAAATAAACATTTTAAAATTTAGTTAATATTATCAGGTATAAAACTCATCCCAGAAATTTGATTACAATGCCCACAATTGACTGGAGGATGTCTATGGAATATTTAGCTTTATGTATTTACCCAATAAGTTGTAAAAGATTATATTGTGTATTTTTATATTTTTGTTCGATATTCTTATTATGTTAATACAGTTCATTTCTAAAATGTATGTATAAAAGCCTTATATTTCGCACCATATACTAAATGAAATTAACCTTATTATCATGTTAATTTTTACTTTAAAAAAATATATAATTTATTTTGTTAAAACATGGTTAAAAAACTTAAAGTTTCTTTCTTTAGTTGACTTTTTTTCAATCTAATAAATAACGATTTTTAGTTATATAATTATTGATATTTTTCTTAATATAGGGACTTTGGATGACACTACGCCATGGTATTCTCTTTGTTCTAGCTACAAGGATACGATTTATGTGCCCAATGAACTATGCAAAGTTTCCAATGGATACACAAACCTGTAAATTTCAGGTAAATATCCTTATTTTTCCACTGTTGAAAAAATCTTGTGAGGTCTTGTTTTTTTTTTTTGGAGGTTTTTTTTTCTTCAATAGATATTAACTTTTAAAATTACACGTTGTTATTTGTTGTTTATACTAGTATTGAATTTGTAAAAACAAACATTAATTTTTTAACTTATCTTTTCAATTTTGTTTAAAAATAAAATATTTACCTTAAGCAATAAGTCCAGGAAATTTTGGAAAAAGTGGCAAACCCTATAAAATTAACATTTTTTTAAATGTGTCTAATAATTATTTTACTAGATATCTATTGAAGATAACAATTTTAAATCTGCGACTAAAATAGTGGATATATAGAGTTAAAAAAAAGAGGAATATATAAATACTTAGTTATCTTAATTAAAATATATATTCATCGAAAAAATGTTAGACACGTTCCAAAAAATAATATAATTATTTTTATATGTATTTTATAACATATATTTATTTCATTTTTTAACAAATTTAATCAGCTTTGAGGGATAGGTAAATATTAATATGTTGCAATGAAATTTCACTACTATTTAAGAATAATTTAAACACTAGTCTGCCCCTAATATATGCTACCTATAAAATGCGTTAAATCTACAAATACCTATACATTATCGAAGAAAAAATAGCTAAAATATAATTTTCCTTATTGTTAAATAATATTAAGATGATTTTCAAAATAGACCAACTGTTACTTGTATTTAATGGATAATTATACTATGTATTACATGTTATAAAACGTTTTAAGTCTCTTATTTACCATATAAATCGACAAACTAAAAAGGGACAAAAAAAAAGAAAAAAAAAAAGGAGGACTTTGTGTGCTAAAAATAGAGCAACACTTTTAAATGAGTATTAATTTTATTAATTTCGCTAAACAGATGTATTTAACTAAAAATATAAATTAAATAACATTATATAATTTAAAAGAATTTTCAAGAATAGAGCCTTAAGCCATATTATATTTTCCAGTCTGGATCTTAAAGCCTTGACAAAAAATATTAGCAAGGGAAGACCAGATTTTATGATTACTGATTAAGATAAGCCTTTGAAGCTGCAATGTTGAAATGGAGGGATAAAGTATTTAGCAAGAAGCTTTTTTACTGTGAGCGGAGCCTATGGGAAATATAAATATATGAGGAGGCTCTTTTTTAATTTGAATTTAATTTAAAAATGTATAATTTCTCAGGGACCCCTATTTTTATTTTTAAGTGAATGGAATGCCTCTTTCTAAAATCAGAACAGAAATAGTTTCCGCTTGGCTCTACAGATGTAAGTCCATTTTGATTAGGTTCAGAGACATATTATTTTGAAAAAAAATAGCTGTAAAAAAAAAGGTTTGATTGTATGACTTTAATTCACGACCTGATTTAAGAAAGGACAAAATGTGTAAGAATATTCTCTTGGGCACTCACCATTCTAAGATGATGCCTAAATATTTCATGAACACACTTTGCAATTAAGCTTCATGTACCTATCCGATCCCGATTTGTTCTTCTTCAAAAAGAGCCAACATCACAAATATTTTCTGTTTGATTATTTTTATTTACCTGATTGTCTGTGATAAATAATATATATAATTATATAGCTAAATATTTCCTTAGTTTTTTTCTTCTTTCTCATACAATACATTTGTCTACACCTGACCCTTACCAGTGTTCTGATTGCTTATCTACAGGATCCAAATTTAATAAAATTGATTAGTTGGGAAGAATAAGTAACTCCTTCCTAACTGATAATTTGTTTTTAATTCCCCTTTTCAAGGGAAAGGTTGGAATAAATAATGAAAGTTTTTAATATCTCCGGTAGAGGTGTCAACGATCAGACCGTTTGAAATGAAAGTTCATCTGTCAAACCATTTCACCATTAACGATCAAGGACCTTGACCGTCTTCAAACTGTTATTTTGTAAAAGCCATATTTAATCAAGATTAATTTCGTTTTGGTCATCAAATACAATTAAAACATCTTGTTTGATATAATATATATATATAACATAAAGCAAAAGCTTATTTGTCAGATCTCGATAAAAAAAGAAGTATCTGCTGTTGTAGTTGTAGGAGGGATACATAATTCGAAATTTGTACTAGGAGCGGCACATTTAAAAAAAAATACAAGTTTTATGCATACATTTCTAGATTCTTTAAATCTTGTGATCCTAAATCTCCCCATTCCTTACTAAGTTCGTGTGTAAAAGATTTTATCTCTTTAAAGAATGATTTATGCTCTAATGTAATGTTATTAATGACAGTTGAGGGCTGTTGGCCTACTGTGGGAGATTTATTGTATATAACCACTCTTCAGACCATCAGTTAAATTTAAAAATCATCATTGACAACTCTAATCTCCGTCTATGCTACGAGTAACTTCTTGATCGTTGCACATATATATATGTAACTTGGATGTTCTGTACAAAGATCTCTCTCCTGAATAAAGGATACATCTACAACAATGAAAGAGAATGACTTTAAATGCTAATTTATTTTGAAACTTACTTACTTTCTCTTTTTTAAGGGAGAGGTTGAATGATGCTCTTTCTTTTTCGTTACTATTGATTTTCATTAATGAAAAACGCATTTATTTAAGAGCTGAAAGATTCTACATAAATAAATAAAAAAAGATAAAAACTGATCATATATATTTCTACATTTTTATTTTAACGTTACCAATAAGATATACTTCATCAAAGAAATGTACGTGCTTTTAAGAAATAATGTAAACAATTTACTCATTGATGAAAGAAAAACAAAAGAAGTTCGTAAAAAAACCAAAACATATTTTATATGAAACATGAGATATAAATGTACTTTAATTAGTAAAGTCTCGTTTTGACGTTGATACTGACATAATAATAGTTCACAATCTACATATTTTATCTTTTTTTCATTTCAAGAAGGTTGAGTGAGGACATGGGAAGTTTATCTCGAATGGAATACAAAAACTATATTTTTATTTTTGTACTTTTTACTTGCCATCTCCTGCTCCTTACTACATGATACTATTTTTACAAAGAAGAATTTTCATGTAACGTCAGCATTCTTGATTTGGGCCATCTAACAATCAAATTTTATAAGGGTAAAAATATTTTTTATCAAGATAAAGAAAAATAATGAACTAACCCCGTGTTTTTAGGCTGTTAAACTGGAACTTAAATATTGACTGTCTATCACATATCATGTATCTTTCTACATGTTCTACAATTGCTTAAGATATCAAAATGACATCCCTTATTTCTTTAATACCAAATAGATAAAAAAAAACTATTTTTTGGATTAAGCTGTATTGGTATGAATTTCTACCATTTTCATTTATTTCACCAAATAATATGTAGGGCTTTAAATAAAGGCATAACACACATTACCATATAAATCAACTAGAAAGTCAATTTACATCACTTATGTTATTGATTTTTTGAAGGGATATGTCAACATGACATATTGCGCACCGAGGTGGTACGCAACTGCCGTAGTCCTAGTGTCAAAAATAAGTTATTACAGTATTAAGGATTTCTCTTTACATAGGGTAGAGAATAAACTAACTTTTCATTTCGTTTCTTGACCCTAATTGATTTAATTCAATATTGAATCTAGAAGTAACTTTACTTTATTGGAATTTTTACCCTCATTAAATTTTGTTCCATTTAAATACCCTTTTTTTCTTGGTTATCAATTTGTAATCAATATAGGTGTTTACTCTTTTTTATATTTTGAAAACTATTTGATGAAGTTCCATCAAGATTTCTTAGAAATTTATCAACTTTGTCGTGTTAAAATATCAAATTATAAGTCACAAAGGAGCAATTTGTGAAATGTTCTTTATCAACAACTCTTATAAGTACATATACAATTTTCAGCTGTTCATTAATCTTATTGAATAAAATTATAGGACATTCTAAAAGTCGATTTGTTAACCTGAAATTGTATCTTCTTAAGGAGCAAATTTTTATCTATTTTCCTTTTAACAGAAAAAATGTATTAGTTTCTTACTTTTTAGACCAAACATTCAACTAAAACTCATTCCTTTCTTCGTGACAAGTTTGCAAAAAAATATGCATAACGAAGGACAATTTTTGGCTTCATGGTAGGAAATTAGAATTTGCATGGCAATATTTAATTAAGATACATCAATATCATACATTTAGCATTGAAAAATTCAAGCAGTATATTATTTTAAAAATAAGTTTTGAATTTTTAACTCAGAAGTATTAAGAGTAGCTTATAAATATCATGGCCCAGTTAAAATCCCCGGGGATGTATTTCCCCTCTATCTAAGCTCCTGGAAGATTATATGCGATGAAAATCTCTTATATTCTTTAAACTGTACATATTAAAATCCGCAGTTTGCGGTCAGCAAATTGTTCTCTTTTGTTTCTATCTCCAAGAGTAAATGCAATCTCCAACCTTTGGAGTATTAAAAAAACTGTATGCCTTTATAATCTAATTTCTATATTCATGCTTCATCAATAGATTAATCATTTGTTTTACTTTTTAATAATTTAATAAAAACTATTGCAGATTTATATTAGCTTTTTTTTCTATTTCTAATTGTCATATTTATTTGCCCATCATAGCTTGTATTTGAGTATAAACTGAGAAATTCCATATTATGATCAGTGTACCAAATCCAACCTATGAATAAAAGATATTTTGTTCCGCCTCTTAAATCACAATTGACATTATAGTCGCTAAGTCGAATAGTTACGTGAATAGAAAGTATTCTAAGTAAATTAAATGCAAGAGCGGTGATAGACAAGGCAACCTTTATTTATACTTTTTTGGGATGAAATGTTTAATTTAAAGAGGATGAGACTTGCAACGATCAGAATCCCTTTGACTTATCCCTGCTAAGAAATATAAAATATTCAATATCTAATATTTTGAAGATAAATCTGTTTTAAGCTTTTTTAGGCATCCTATCTCCAGACGGATTAAGATCACGGTCGATCCTGATCTTAATCCGTCTGAGAATAACGTAACAGAGATTACGTTTTTGAGATTTTATATATTAATATATTGGCATGCTCGGGAAAAACTCCATAAACCTGTCAAGGAGAGGAAGGAAAATGATTTTTACAATATGAACCAGAATTATTCATTGTGTTCTCAACTAAGACTAAGATTTTGTACTAGGACGAATAATATCTCGTTAGAGTATAATATAGATATAAAATCGCATATTTTATGTTTTTTTTTTGCATAATCTTTGAAAATGAACTATCAGTACCGGATCGAAAGAGGGGGGTCATGGAAACCCTCTTTCAGTATACGGATCTACCTCAGGAAAGTTATTTATATTACAGAAATGTTTTGATTGAATTACTGTTGTTACAGGGACGACTTTAATTTTACATGTTCTTTAGTCCTTTATTGCAATTACCAAGATTGGGCATAATATTGTTGGGGTGAACACAAATAAAAGAATAACTAATATACATAATATATATATTCTATAAAATCGCCATATCTCTTTACTATGATGGGAGTTTCATTTTCTATAATAATATGAACTCGACCTCTACAACCATCTCGCTCGCATTTCCAATAAGTCTTGTGAGATGTTTTATATGCTACTCTGTAGATGTGGTTGCTGTCATCCAAAAGCTTTAGACCGCCTCTTCTCGTTTGTATAAGGTATAACATATCTCTTACTCGACTTGTAAATATTAACTAACCCGATTTTTCGGTTATCATTAATAATGTATTTGAAATATACTCCATTTTAGGGTGGTTCCTATAGCAAATATTGAATTTGTGAGCTCTGAAGCAAATAATGGACTACCTTAAATTGAAGTACTTTACACAGTTATAATTTTACTATACCAATTAAATAATTGGTTAGATAGTGGAAGTAGAATAGCTGAATCCCTTACTACTGAAAATAAAAAAGTAAAGAAAAACCATGTTTTGATTGTAGATTTCCATAATATCCCATCAGAGGTAAACGTCAGTTATACAATAAGCAAGTCAAAATGCTCCAAAAATTCATCTGACGATGATAAGGAAAATGAAGAAACTTTAATAATAGTTGATGAATGAAAAGATAATAACTACACCTGCATAAGTATTACTTTTGCAATTGTAGAGCAATGAAAATGAAACCAAGGTTTATTACAAAAGTATCCATCTTATTCATGAAGACTCTTACAGCAACAATTTTTAGCTCCGTGTCTCCGACTATTGATAATTTAATTACTCCGACTAGTAGAGTTAAACACCTTTGATCAGAAATATTCGAATCCAACTCCACACCTCTGACTAAGTCTTCGAACATTTTTTTTTTTTTCATAACGCTAATTGTATTTGAACGATTTTATAACTGGATTGTAGAATTTAATAAAAACAAACATTTAAAAATAAATCATTTTATTAATCAAAAAAACTTTATTCGAGTAGAAAAAAGTAAATAAAAATCTATACATTTTCTTAGTAGGAGTCCAATGTAAACAATGCAATTACATTTCAAGACCTAACGATGCAATGAAAAGATGAGTTTGTATTTAAATCCTACATGACACATTTTATGAAAGTTGTTAGTTCTAAACCAATTTTAAAACTATATTGATTGTCCGAAATAGGCGAAGAAAGAGGAGAGAAAAATTAATTGCGTTGTCTCAGGGAGCCCACGTTGGGGTGAGCACTCTTGTTGGGACTTTTTATTCAAGCCACCGATGTAGGAGTTGAGAGGCTCTACAATTAATCTGTGGCTTGACACGCCCTTCTCCCCTGCTGGATGAAGACGAACAGGTCGTACGCAGAAGCCAGTTACTTAGTTTTGTCTATGAGAAGCACGTCCTTGGGGTCCTACGCAAGCCACCTGTCGTCCATGTGATACCTTGGCTTCCATGGAGATGTTCTCGTCCTAAAAGATACACAGCCTGTTTGAGCGTCAAGAAGAGGTACAAGGACTTACTGGACTAATGCTTCTTATAGCCTCCATAAGCCCTGCTCCAGCTTTAACACCTAGAAATTGTTCAACTGGATCGTTGTAGAGGCACTGTGGACCAGTCCTATTCATTGATCTGATCACTCATAGAGATCTATTTGTTCACTAAGAAGGTCATGATGCAATTTCTAATACCAGATCTGTTGTGCTCCTTATTGGTGGAAGTCCTTCCCGAAAAGCCTACCATCAGCAAGCTTCTGCGCGATATGATAAATTAAGACTTCATCTCATGATTATTTGTTTGTTTATTATCTTCTTTTCTCTCATCAGAAGTATAACGGTTTTTAAAGAAATCGGTTCGAACTCTTTATAAAAAGGTGCAATATTGATGTTTGATATGTTCTATTTTAAAATATATTAAAATTGAATTAAATTTTAGAGTAATGAATGCAAAGATGCATTACAATTGACTTCAATTGGGGGAGACTAATTTTAAATCTTAAATTATATGTGCTAGATGCATTTATGCTATAATATATGTATGAGGGCGAAACTTCCCCGTGCAGAACTTCCCAGGTCAAAACTGCCTGGGGCGTAACATCCTAGACCCATAATTTTTGACTTTTTCCTGCCTCTAAAATATTCATTTATGCTTACAATTAGTAAAATAATGCACATAACTGTATCTCATTACAAAATAATTCCATACAACCATGCATTGCATATTTATTAAATATTTTATGAGAAAATTAAAATCTAAACTAAAAAGAGTCAATCAAAATCTATTTTTACTTATTTATTTTGACAGAAAATATTTTGAAGTTGAAATATAATTGTGCTTCAGTTTTAGTTCAAATACGAGTAAAATGCAAACTAAAAAAATATTTGTTTCCAAATAAGATTTTACTTGATTTATGTAAGATTAGACCAATATTTAGGAATTGTATTCAAGGTAACTTAATAAATATTGTATTTTCGAACCCTGGAATGCAGTTTATCAATTGTTTTTACTTTCAGTTTTTATCAACATACTTATTTAATATCGAAATTGTACTCTAAAAACGAATTCACAAAACAAAATCCTAAAAATGAATAAACAGATTGACATCATCACCTATGTGTCCTATATTATTGATTTTTATGTATGTATAGAACATGAATTGGAGCAAGAATCCTTAGTAATCACGTTTTGATTTAATGTCTTGATAATATAATATATAAATAAATTTTGAAAATAGAAAAACATCGATTCATCTTCACTATTTTTTTTTCAATATTACTTATGATCCAATATGCTTATGTATATTAGGGTGATACTGATGCTTCGATCTTATTTAAAAAAAAAACCTTTTTACCTCAAGTCTAACATCCATTAGGTAAGAGTTGACATTTGGAATACGAGTAGATATGAGAAAAAACTATAGAAACTATTTTTAAATTAAAAATCTGACCTTAAAATAATGCCTTAATAAACCTCGTTACATTAATTGTATCATGCAAAAACAGGCCCAAAATTATTTTCCAGTTAGCCACGTATGTCAATCACACAAAATATCCTTTATTTATAAAGTCCTCCCAGACTATCATTGTCATACTATTTCTTTACAATTTTTAAAATGAATTAAATATATCTATTTCATAACATTAAAGTATACAGAGTTTTTTATTCGATACTAGTAATATTTTATCAAAAGCGTAGCTATGCATTTCTATTGGTGTATAATAGCAAATAGAAATGTATAGCTACGCTTTTGATAAAATATTACTAGTATCGAATAAAATACTCTGTATACTTGATTGTTATGTAATAGATATATTTAATTCATTTTAAAAATGGTAAATAATAAAATGGGCAATATGTATATATAGGATATACAACGAGGGATCAAGAAGATACTGTATTCCCGTCCTTTTGGAAACGGAGCATAAGTGTAGTATTTATAACTATCAAAAATTAAAGGACTATAGGGGAAGAGCAGTCAAGAGAAAAATAAACAATTCAATCTAAAACACAGGGAAAAATATGTTTCTAACGTAGTCTCCTTCACTCCCACTCCCCCACTGCCTGCGCGCCTAGCTGGTGGAACATGTAATAGCTTCTAATTTTATACCAATCAGAATTGAGAACTACTAAACTATACCTTCCTTGTCTTGAGTGTCCACTATTTGCCTAGAGTCCTTTATCAAAAATAATAAATTATGCAATAGGCATGATGTATCAAGGGAGACAACTGACAACAAAATACAGATAGGGTGTATTTGGGTTAGTGAGGTGACATTGTGAGCATTAAATAAAGAGGAGGAACATATCATGTATAAATTGCACACAGTCAAAGAAATAAATATTAACATTTTTGAAACTCTAATCCATTTTTGTAATAATAAATAGTAGCCCTTCTACAAAATGGTACAAATATTTTCAAGCATTGTATTTTAGTCCAAAATAAAAATAAGGTTTTAAAAAAAGATTTTTCGTATTCCTTGCTCTTTTTTTAACTAAGCATATCTTGCTTATTATTAATCACATCAGATTATACTATAAGGATTTGCAAAGGTGTGAGTGTATACTATAAAAGCTTTTTATACAGTATTGTGGAGGTTGTTTTTTTTTTTTTTTTTGCTTTTTTCTGCTCATTTCTACCTTCTACTTTGAACAACTTGAGCGTTTGAATTTTACGAAACAGAAGCGGAAGCATTGGTGAATAGGAGACAACAAAACTCCATCGAGACAACGCCAAGCCACACAGATCCTTGATGACGCACCAGAAGCTCTAGGAGCTCAGATGGGAAGTTTATATGTATCCACTCTATAGTCCAGACCTGATACCAAGTTCCTGTCTATGACCAACGTGCTTGGGTGTAAAAATTTGACCTCAATGGAGGCTGGTGAAAATTGGTTGTCCAAGTTTTTTACCAATAGGGACAAGGACTTCTACGATAGGGGGATTATGAAGTTGGATTCTCGTTGGGAACACGTTATTGAACAGAACAGGGCATACTTGGTTTAAATCAAATTATTGTAACACTTCTTATAAGGCATTGAAATAAAGCGAATAATAAGAAATCACCCTTTCCCCAATCTATTATTTAGCTAAAACATATAATTAACTACATCCTTAACACACTAATGCGATTTATATATGTAGTTTTTCGTCACTTTTACCAAATTGGCATTGGTTAAAGTTAAATATTAATACATACCAAAAAATATTAAGAATTACCCTTCAAAATGTAGGAATTTTGTAGACATCAGTCTCATCCTAATTTAAATACGAGATATTCCTACGTGATGAACGATCAAAAAGTATTAAAAGCATTTTTTATGTTTTACCAGTTGTTTTTTTTTCTTTTTACAAGTATATTCTTATTATGTGATGTTACAATTATAATCAAAAAAGAAGGGGAAGCAATATTGTCTTTATGTACTCCGAGTACGCCCCTCATAAATGCAATATTAAACAACAACATAATGAAACGTTCCATGCTCATTTTTATCTTGACATTCTCAATGTACGACTAACTTTCAAATCCTTTTTTTTTTTTTCTTCTTTTAAAACTTTTAAAAAATGAAGAAGATATAAAAACGTCAAGAAAGCTGTTTTTATTGGAAGTGCCTGTCAAAGTCTTTATTTATATTTTTCATCCAGCTTATTTAAATGCACAATACTCGAGTTTAAATTCATCATATGTATGTGATATATGTTGTACTTATATTAGTTTTATTTTAATATCAACACGATTCATGATGAAAAATTTATGATGAATGATTTTTGACAAAAATACGCAGTAACTTCTTCAAATGATATTGGAAAATAACTTATCCTCTAGGTAAATACTTCAAAAATATCCCATTTTATGAGGAAATGACAACTTCACTGAAGTATGTAAAGCTCCTTATATTTTGAAATGAATGTGTCAAAACTAGGGGTTCTCTCCTGGAATTTATCGGGGCTTTGCACATACGAAAAATTCTTGTGGAGTCTTGTGTTTACTTATATTATAATATAACGTTCGTTAATGTTAATTGTTCAATCGAAAGTATAATATCTATTAAAAATTCATTTGAGATACATTTTTGAATGATTTACAATACAGTGCTATTGGTGTGCATTTGCATAAAATTATCCTCAACAAAGCATCTACAACTAACTATTGTTTTAACCGTATTAATATTTTCATACATTTGGATATCTTTTTGCTTAAAAATAAATAACAAATATGTTGATATGTGCACTTAAGAAAGAAACCGTGAGATCGTGGAGGCTAGCTAAGAAATTTGATGACCTTTTCTTTGTAGGAATAATTTTTTATCTTAGTTTATTTAAAATGTTTGGTAAAGGGATATGTCGTCATTGACAAAACGGTTTTTTAGTAACAGCAAGTACAGATTTCAATACTAATTTTATACAATTTTGCTTTAAATGCGTCAGTATCATAGCCATTTTTTAGCCAAATATTTTAGATCTAATCAATTTTAGTTATTTTAATTTAACTATATTAGGGCTTTTTTTTTCTTACGAAAAGGCTCCCGTCTCATTGAATCTGTCATAAAGCAAAGAAATTAGATCTTGTCGGACTTCAAGGTCTAAATATTAACATAAGTACAAATTGCATTTTATCATTATTCAAAGATATTTTTTATGACAGCCAAAGTATATTAGACTTATATACATTAATACATAAGCCCTAATGGAATGCATACTTAATGCATTGATGTCGCAAAATAGTATATTAAGCCAAAGACAATCAATTCAAATTTACTTTCTATTATGAATTTCATAGTGAATGTTTGTAGCTTTTAATAATTAAATGTAGATAAGATTTTCGTCAATTAATCATTTATTGAAGAAAAAACCCCATCAAGCTTCTAATAATGAGAGTATTATTCTTTAAGTAATTATGTCACTAACATTTAAATTTTGCAGTTTACTTAATTTATGGCTGTTGATTTTTATTACTCTGGTTCCATATTCACTATTTAGTGTCGTAATCCCTAGGAGTCCGGGTGGATGGTTTTCAATATCTTTTCACCAGAAATAATAATCTGCCAATTAATAGTGAGCCACTCCAGTCATTTTCTCCCCCCTCCCTTTGATTGGTTTGATCAAGTATGACCTACAACCTCAACAGTGTGTTTTATTTTCTGAAGCTGTTATCATAATTCTGTCATTCTTGAGGAGATAACATGTAAGTGTAACCACGAGTGTGTATGTTCATGAATGACAGGGAGGAACGTTGATGATATGATGGGAGATATAAGTTTAAGTCCCTGTTGGACACGGGTTAAAGGATAAACAACTGAGAAATTCCTGTATATGTCCTTACTTGATACAGAGTTGAACTTGTGTTTATTTCCATTATCTCATATTTACTTACAGCTAATCTACACTTCTCTTCTCCCAATTATTTTTTATATTGTCAGGGTTACCATCTTTTTTTTTTGGTTTCTTTACATTACATTTTACATTGTATAAAATTTACAACACTATCCGTCTATATATATATAATTTTTTTTTTTTTCGTACAATGTTTATGGCGTTGATTTTTTTAAATGATGCATACATAACATTTATTAAAGTATGTTCATGAATAAAAGACACTTAAAAAAGAGTCCTGAATTGGGGATAACCCTTTTTGGCTATTAAGGTTTTGTTTTTTATAAGCCAAAAAGCTTATCTTTTATCTTAATGATGAAAGAACAAAAAAACTTCTTAAATAGTAAAAAAATAACTTTATAAAATACTGTTGTTAAACACTTTTGACATGAGTTAATAAAAATTAAAAGACAAACAAGTCAAAACGACACTAAAAATCATTTTTCGTGTCTTTTTTTTATATTACCTTTCTTTCAATTTTCTATAATTGAATATTTTTTATCATAATTAATTGAAAAGATAAACAAAAATCAAACAAGGATGATTTTTCTATAGTCTTCTGTTTCGAAACGCCTGTTATGTAACTATAATTTAAATGTCTGAAAGAGATTAAAAATTCCAATTAACTACCATTTTCGAAAACAGAGAGTTCTTTTAAAAGAATGCATTTTTAATTTATTGGAATAAATTATATAAATGTATTTTTTATCAAGACAAATTGAATTTTGTTTGAGAGTGAATATTCCTACTATTAAAGGAACAATAAAATTAGGAAGAGAGACGAAGTTGGCTAACTGCTACATATTTTTTTTTCTTTTTTTGAAAATAAATTAAAAGGGTGATTAATCGTTAGTATTTTTTAGTAGGCAATTTTGTTGATGTTGGTAACCTAAGCAGTGTTTTTTATTTACAAAGCTGTTGTCATTATTCTTTAATTCTGGAAAAGAATAGATTTGGTTGGAGCTATAAGTCTAAATCCTTGATTGACCCAGAGTATAATTTATGATCAACAAGGGAGTAATAATTTTCCATGTCCTAGCTTGATATGCAGTTGGACTTGTTTTTTATTTACGTCCTATTGTAGTTGTTTGAAGCTAATATAATAAAACAGCAACACAGCTAAACTGTTTTCTTCAATTATTTCTAAAAGTGGAACGACTCTTCATATCATAGTAGGATTACGTTCACAGTTTAACCAGATGAATGCAAGTTGTCAACAAAAAAACAAGCCAGTGTTGTTGTTTTTTTCAATTTTAGACTATATCATTAGTATTCTTAAATAAATTATCGTCCACTTATATCAAAAAATTAATTGCAATTAATGGCAAAAATGGATAGATTTTATTTGAAAGACCACATCAGGATCAAGTTAATTCTCATAAATCAAATAAAGGCTCTGGTTTAATTTTTTGGTTATCTCAACTTATTCCAGACATTTGAGTACAAGGGCTATAGTTGCTATATAAGTATTTTATATAAAAAAATCTATTCGACAATGATTCTTTTCTTGATTTTTGCTCAAAATAGTTTTTGTGCTAACCCACTACATATGTTTTTCGATTTTAAAAACAATGCCATTTTTACTGTATAAAAAAGCAAAAAAGATCAAGTAATTCGTCATTGACTAATTAATCAATTAGTTTTTTCCAAATTATTTTTTTCTAGAATGATTATATATATATATGCACAACCAATTATAATTTAAACCCTACCAGTCGACAAACATAACTCTAATTTTAGAAAATGAGATAAATAAATTTGAAAGGTATAAAAAAATACTTTGGAAATATAAATGTTACGTAGATACAATTGTACATAAAAAGTTTGAATAAACTTTAAAATATATACAAGGTGTTAATATAAAATTGGCATATTTTTCAAAACTCTTTAAATTGTCATTTAAGCTACATTTTAGGCAAATATACTTAAAAATGGTCTTAAATTGTACATATGAATGTTGTAAAATAACTTTTTTTGATGTATCTGCCTCCAGCATCAATAATGGCCTATGTCTGGGATCGGAAGGAGGAGCAGGCGTTGACGAGGTAGTTCCTTGGGATATTGGTCATTGTTTCCTTGATGGAGGCAAATCCATAGCATGATGTGTTCGATTTATTTTACATTCAACGAGCCCCAGACAAAGTAATCCATGCTTGAGGCCGTAGTTCCTTCCAAATAAAGTCATATCAGTATTCACTCAGCCACTTTTGTGATTTGTATGACATATGAGAAAGGTACGAAGTCTTGTTGATAGACCCAAGGCCTATCTTTTGAGACTTGAAATCTTCAATTTGTTGTAACAAAAGTAATTTTCATGGCGTAAATTCTTTATATGTGGAGCAGCTGTCGGCTGTGGCTATGATGCCCAAAACCTCACTAAAGTCAATTGATACAACAACGTTTCTGCCATTAAAAAAAGAAGAGACGCCGTCAGACAGATGTATCATAACAAAATATCCGGCCCTGCAAGCATCGATTTGATCTTACCATTGTAGTTATTTATTGGTAAAAGTAGGTTTCCGTTTTAATATATGTATTCATCATAGTAAGCATATTAAAATGATACATTGATTTTGTTTTCAAGTTCATGCATTAAATGTTTAAGCAAATAGAGGGTTAGATAATATTGTTTAAAACATGAAGGTAAATTATTTACTACTGAAAACATTCAATTATAAATATTTTGTAAAGAAATAATAATTTGTGAACTTTAAAAAAAATATTTTATTACATCATCATTTTGGGGTTTGCATATGTTTTCTCAGTTATTATGTGTACATATTAAAACATATACATACATTATAGGTGAAGTTTTATTCACGCATGGTTTAAGCCAACACTTTCTTTTCAATCGAACTTTCTGCTTCATTTACCATTTTATATTTGTGTTAAAGTTTTTTTCTTTGTTGTTTGATGTAATATTTATTCTTGCATTTTGAAATCAGGGCTTTCCAATTTGATTTGATTATTGATCCATCTCACATCGGAATGTTATTAGAAGTTCAATCATCATAAAGATAAGATTTGAATATACTGTACAAATTATTATAAATGCAAAAAAAAAAAAAAAAATTTTTTTTTTGAATTAAAACACTTACTACAATGCTATCCTTTTGTTATCTCCCAACTTTTCTTTCCAAAAAGAGAAAGGAGAGATCAATCACTTCTTAGTCAATTTCCCTCAATCAATAGACTACTAATTAAAACCAATTGGGAATTGTTCACATTTAAATGCAAGTTTAACCAATCGGCGTTTAGTACACTATTAAGGGGTAAGAAAATTAGTACCCTTAAAACATAAACATTGTACATTGTCATGTTGGTTCGATAATAACGTTATGAATTACTAGTGTTAGATTCGAGTCAATATTTTCGAATTCGATTGATTTCCAGTTATTGAGTTCTGTGTTGAGTCAAATTCTTGATAGGAATAAGGGCAATATACCAATTTTCGAGTTCGGTTGAGTTCGTATTTTGATAATTTCCATTTACATATCCTTCTTCATGTTTCATCAATTATTCTTTTAATAATAAAGAAGTGTATTTATTTTTTTCTGTCCTTTTGAGCGATACTTGAAATATGAGTAATCATTGCTAGTTCAAGTTATGATTATTCGACTTCAAGTAAAATTGAATTTTACAAAAAATACAATAAGTCCTATTGTTATTACTCATGTTGTGTTCCTACCTAAAGATACTATCAATATATTAATATTCAGTCTCCTGGACAACCCAACGGGCAAAAGGAATATAAAAGAGGTGACTCCAAGAGGTATAGTTTAAATAGAGTATATCATATAGATGCACTTCAAATACACGGACTAAAATACATTAGAGCTAAAATAAAGAGAAATTACCCGACCCACTGGTAAAAAGAGAGTGACCATGTCAAAATGTATAAACTTGAATATTTAAAATATTAAAAGGTACACAAGGATAACTAATATATAAAATGATTGACAAGACACTACAACTCATATAAATATTATTATCAGGAATATCCTCTTCCACAGCTTTAATGTATATTTGTTATTATAAACAAAAGCTAAAAAAATTGAGTAATGAAAGATGGAAATCGAGCTGTAAATCGTCTTGAAAGATGAACAAGTTCTCCAAAGACGATGTGTGATCTTTGTAAAATAAAAACGTCAAAAAATTCATAATCTTATTTTAGTCAAAAATAAAAGTTTGAGTATCTGGTGCGGCCTTCAAAATGGCGCCCCTGCCAAGCAGCAAACCTGATTTTGTTTTAATTTTCGTAGAACATGTATCAATATATCCAAAATTCAGTGTGGGATCTTAATCGGATCACTACCAACAAGGGCATTATTTAGAGTATATAGAGCTGCTTTTATAGCATATTGGTATTATTGTTCTATATTTAAACTCGTATTATATATAAATTACAAATAAATTTTTGTTGATTAATAAAATAAAACAGGATTCTTATTTAAGTATAATATAATTGAAAATTTATGTATTTTATAAAATAACAATATGATTGAGTCAATCATTTTCATTTTAAACTTAAATTATAAAACAAATTCAACTTTTGACTCCTCTGATTCACTATACTCTTAGTGATCGGTCTAATTCGGAAATAAATGAATCAAGTTTTTGTGTACCATAAATGGTTTTTGCAAAACCAAACCTTTCTTTTACAATAGTCTTTTCATAATCTTTGTCTGTCCAAAAATATACCTTCATATTTTTCATATTATCCCGTGCATATTCGAATAAATCATTCGGCTTTGTAATTTGATTTTTATAAGGACGTCGGAGGCTCTCTTTCTTAGCTTCTCTTTTAATAGTGCGACCTACACCCTTACCATGACTTGTGGCAAAGAAATGCCACTCAGCAGACAATTGAAAGTCCTCTTGGTGGAACATGAGGTTCAAGAAGGCTTTGTACATTTGTAGGAATCCCAAGTACAAAAGTAGCACGAAGGTAATGCAGGATTGCATACAATAGATGCAACAACATGACGCTATGTTTGATAAGTTGTTATTTCGCCCATTCTCGATCCTATGATCAAAAGTTTACTGTTTTGATGAAAAGTGCAAACAAATACAGAGTGTGTACCACTAGTACCAGCAAGAACGCATTCTGCTGGTCGAAGGGAAGCGAATTTTGAAAATCCAATGCTCAAATTTGGGCTTGTATCTTTAAATCTCTGATGAAGTTCTCTTAAATTGTTCAGAATTAATCGCTTTCCTATGTATTTATTGCCAGTAGGCTCTCGTATTACAGCATAATCTTTTTTACCAGGTAACACTCTACTTGAATCATCAGAACTATAAAATTCGACCACTTTGTTTATTAAATCAGATGCCAGTGGCTTGCCCTCCTTTAGATTAGAATATCACAACATGCCTCTTTCATCGAGTAATTTCTTTGCCTGAACTGCTATTCGTTGTAAGCAATTGAAATTCTGCATCATTAATCTGATGCTCATAATCTTGGCGAAAATTGTTAAAATCTGAATTTTCTATTTATTACTTGAAAGTTCATAGTTTTCTTTTATGCCTTTAATCACTTCAGGCATGCCGTATTCCTCACATAATGGAACATTCTATCTATTTTCTTTAGGAGAACCAATGACTAAGTCCAGTTTTCTTTTTACAGATTCCTGTCCTTTTTTTTGCTTTGTTGATGAATAGTTTTTTGATTTATCAGCTTTTTGTTGGTCAAATGGACTTTTCCCTAAAAGAGTCAGCGACTGATTTAAAGTATCCATTTCAATATTTTTCTCCGATATTTCATCCTCAGTAAATATGTTATCACTTTCTGCTGCTATTGGAGAAACACTGATTTCTGTTTCTGTTGGTGAAATAGGAGAATCTGTTTTATTGAGTGTTTTCCTGCATCCACTGCAAGGTCTATCACCTGCATTTAATAACGAAGAAAACTGCACTAAAAGGGGCTTCGAAACATCCCGAAGATCTGTTCCGTAATACTTCTTTTTGTGTGCTTTTATAAGATCTGGACAATAATTACGAGTATCCTTTTTATTTGTAGATACCATTTTATCAACTGGTTCTATCAATTTTAAGCCTAACTTAATAGTTTTCTTCAAAATGCACGCATAATACATTTCGATGTTCCAATTATTTAATACGCAATAAAACTATGTGGAGATTTAAAGTACTTTGAGTACGTAATTTCTGTGTTATGAATACTAACTTATTGACTTTATCAATATCATTGTGTTATTTTTATTGTTATTTTATAAAATATATAAAATTTCAATCATATTATACTTAAATAAAATCCTATTTTATTTTATTAATTAACAGAAAAAATGTATATTATATATAATACGAGTTTTAGAACAATCATACTAATATGCTATAAAAGCGGCTTTATATACTCTAAATAATGCTCTTGTTGGAAGTGATCCCATTAATATCCCACTCTGAATTTTGGATATGTTTGAAAACATATATTGATACATGTTCTACAAAAATTAAAACAAAATCGGGGTTGCTACTTGACAGGGCGCTATTTGAAGGCTGCACCAGAGTCCCAAAATTTTATTTTTGATTAAAACAAGATTATGATTGAATATAAGTTAAAGTTTGTATTCTTGTGCATCTTTTGGCGTAATTTATGTTGGAATCGAGCCACTATGAGCAGAATTATGTCCTTCTAAACTACACAGGTCAATCGCATCAGGCCCAACTTTGAGCGGGCCTAGAACGGCCAAGATGAGTCACAGAACCCTAATATTTCACACACTCTCTTATTTCATAGAGAAAAGCCAGCTCACCAAAAATTATCAAAATCGGCGATGTTCATGCCGTGAGGGTGTGTACACTTGACGTGGAATGACCCTACTACATTTATCATAAAGATTAAATTCTCAGTTCCTTCTTAGTATGACTAGTTTAACTTGTCATAAAACCAGTAAACTATTTCTGATGGAAGATGAAGACCCCTTAAGTATCTTTAAAATCATTTATAAGATACTATAAATATTTAATACATTGCAGTATGATACAAAATAAGTCAGTCAACTATTACTAATGGATATATTTTTGTTGAAGTATAATTGAATTTCACATTTCAATTGGTTGAAAAATGCTATATAAAAGTAATATAAAAACCCTTATTCTTCGGATTCAATCAATTTTTTCTCCTCTTCCTTTATAAAAAATTATATATATAATGACTATGAATGAAAAGAATCTAAGTCCTAATAATTTTTACCTTTGATAATTCAATGTGCAAAAAGAAATAAAAATCATTTAGGTGGGTAGAGACATAAAAAGATCACTGTAAAATTGTTCATTACAAGAAAGAAGCTTTACTCACTACTTATGTATTTTGAGAAGAAAGTTTATTTTACTAAAGAAATCTTCGAATAAATATTTAATCTCTTACTTTCCTTAATAAAAAAATAAGAAAAATACTGTCAAAATTATATTAGAATGTGACAATTTTTTGAGGATTAAGTTATAATATGCTAATTTTTTAAAGAATATATATGTATAAAAGATTTTATATATATTATATTGAACTTCACTATAACAAACTTTTAAAAAACCTTTTATACTTTTTAATTTCATTTTTTTAAATTTTAGATTGGCTCTTTCAACTACGATAATAAAAAAATGCGCTATCACACGGATTATTTGCCCTCTATGCCGAATTCAACAGATTCAATTCTGGACTATGATGTAAGTTTATCATTTAAAATATAAAATATATAAGTTGTGTACAAGTTATAATGTATGTACGAGTTGCAGCTAGTAATTGTACAAGATTCAATTTATTCGTCTTAAAATGCATTATTTAATTATGACATTTGTATTCTAATTAACAACTATTAGTAATTGATAATTTTTATTTCATCTACAAAAATTACATGGTTATGATCTATTTATGAGTAGTATATCTGTGGGTATTTGAACTTTATTATGTGCCACATAATACTTATATTTTAGTCATTTCTATTAAATAAAGTAGTCTAAAATTATATTATTTATATATCGATTATCCATGGAAGAATATCATCATCCCATCATGTACTGTAAATCCTTTACTTAAAATTGTCCATTTCATTTTTTGGTTGCAACTTGTACAATTTTCTTATACAAGTTACAACTTGTACACAACATGCACACATTTTATTTTTACATCGTTATAAGGATATAGGAATTAGAGAATGAAAAATATATGTATCTCTTAATTGTGTTTATACAGTTTTTCAGAGAATTTTAATATGATATTCTTTTTTAGTCTTGACTATAAGAAATAAAATTTATTTGAAAATTAGCTAATTTTATACTTATTTTACATGAAAAAATGACATATTTAACAAGAGTAGAAGGATGATGAAAAAAATAAAAAATAAGCCATAAATAATTCATATTAATCGAAAAAATTAAAATTCGTAAATACAAGTCGCTTTAGTTTATTGTAGAAGGAGAAATGACAATTGTATTAATTAATTCTCGTTTTCACGTCTATCCGCGTTGATTTTTTTAAATTATTTTTTTGGTAATTTTCCTATAAAAGACTATGAAGGTCTTTTAAATTCTTTCAATTTTAGAATAGGAGGTATTGTAGAAATAACTTTTACTTATTTATGAAGTAATGTTTTTTTTTCAGCAATTATCTTATTTAAAGAGTAAATTATTTGAGTTTTTAAAGTTATATATCTTGTGCTGCAGCTCTTAAAATTCCTTTTCCAAGGGTCAATAAATGATATTATTAAAACATTACACAACATTTTTGGGTGCACAAATGTACTTGGTGCACACTTTGATAAACAATGTACTTGAGTAAATAGTAATGCATTCATTATTTTGATTGATTTGATCAAGAATCAATATTTACATTAAAATTAATATGATTTAGATCTATACTATTGATTTATTAAAATGATTTGTATGTATTAAAAGTCTTCCTGATTTCAAATCCTTTTTCATATAAATATAGGTTGTATATGTACAAGTCGTTACTTGTATAAGCAGAATGTATAAGTTACAATTTTTACGTTTTATTAAAATAACATCATCTGTCATTTTAGCTATCAACTATTAATTGAGGTTATTATTTGATTTTGATCAATGAAAATTATGGATTTGTTACATATAAGGAGTAATATAACAAATGTGGGGATTCGGGCTTTATAATGTGGCACAACATACTTTTCCATTATTAATTTTGAATAAACAGGTTTACAATTAAGAATTTGTTTAAACCGGTTTTTCTTAAGACCCCTTAGTTTTACAGCTTTAAAAATCAGTTAGTCAGATTCTGCAGGCAATTTTGTATAAGTTCTGTTTACAAAACGTTGAAAATGTCCTCCAAGTATGACTGTCGTGCAGCGATCATTGTCGCCCTCCGTACAGGCCGTGAGCCCAAAGAGATCGTTGACTTTCTCAAATTGTCCTCTCTCATCGTATACAATGGTGCAAAGGAGTTTTGTAGGTTACAGCTGAAAGGCCATATCTCTACCAGCAAGACGGTACACCCGCTCATACCAGCTATCAGGTACAAAATCGGCTTTCGGACAATTTGACTTCTCTGAGAGCCTCCATTATTGAGGCTGTGAACAATAGGAATAAAAATCACTTGATTAAGGCGTACAACAGGTTCCATATCAGGTTGGAGGACGTCGTTGAGGCTGAGGGTGGTTGGATTGAATGATTAGGTTCATGGAGGGTCCCTACGTTTATATATAAATGGATTTGTAAATATCTCTTCGAACTTAAGAAATAAAAAGGTTTATGTTCTGGTCTCGAAAATCCTGAATTGTAAAACCGCACACTGTATAAGTCAGAAATCAAATTATTAATCTTAAAAGATCAATAATCTTTGAGGTAATATTCGATTATTGCATTGTCTTCATCACAAGTACTCTAAATCAGGATTCTCCAAACCTCGGATAGTAAAGAAAAATTGAATTTTGAAATATTTCATTTGATTACATTAGCCAAAATAATATCAACTTTTTTTAACCCTATTATTATTATTTATAGGGTACACTTTTGATTGCTTTTATCCCGAGAAACATGAGAATGATCTTTATATTTAAAAAAATTATGATTTTGTAGCCTACACGACGTCTTAATATATATATTTTATACAGCATCTATATATAAAAAATTATAAACTATAGTGTGTAGGTAAGTATTTCCCGATTCAACAGATACCTTAATTATTTCTATATATTTTTCTAAATAAGAGAAAATACCTTGTACATATAAAAAAATGGACTATTTCTATAGAAGTCAAATAAATTCCTCTTTTTTGATAACAATGGGAAAAATCAAATTATGTAGTAAAGTGAAGAAATACAACTTCAAATAATAATAAAAAGAGCACCTTTAAAAAAATTATATTTTAAGTCATTTAAGATTTCCTTTTAAAAATTTTTTTTGTATATTTATTAAGCTATCAAGGCTTATTGATAGTGTATACAATATTGCCCCTTATAAGAAACAAAACCAGAATTTTGGTATTAAAAATGGCATTTTCATATTTTTGAGCTAAAAACAATCAAGAATTCACAATTTCAATTCAAGGGCAAACATTTGTTGATTAGTTTAATCAGTCAAAATATATTAGATTTTTTAAATGGCATTTGTGCAGAATAACTAAAAGACATATGAATGCGTCTGTGCCTTTTTCATAAAATGCCGTCAACAAGATGGCTGATATATATGAAGGGAAGAAAAAAAAATTGGGTAGTATTTCACTTGTTAAGCAATTACATATATCTTAGTAAATTTTCTGGAAAAAAATAACCTATGTGGAAGAACAAACATAGAGGCCATAACCCTTGCAAAGGCATCTATAATGAAGTAAAATAAGTCGGTATCAATATAACGTACTTTTATCCTATTAACCGGATAATATTCAACATATTCATTGCTGCTACCTCGTTATCACATTTTTTTTAATTTTGTTGATCAATTTGTTTTTATACCTAAAAATAAATAATGCATTTTTGGTCTACTCCCTCCAATGACCCTTTTTTGCATTAACGCCCCCCCCTAACTATCCCCACTCAGTGTCTCCAATTTCGAGATAAAAAGATAAAGTATGACGTGCAGGCAAAACTTATACTTTTTGTATTTTCATTAAAGAAATCATTTTGTTAGATATAAATCAAAGGAAAAAGTCCTAAATTCTTTATCTTTAGATAAGTTTATATCAAAAGTTTAATTATATTAATGTGAAGTATTTATTTTTCCAAATTTGAAAGAAAAATAATTCTTTTTTATGAGATAACTAAATGACATACTTAATGTTAGTAAAACAACACTTCAGTATATCTATTTGCTCATTCCAATTTGTTTATTTATTTGTGGCAATACAATGGAACTAGCATCAGATATAATAAATAATAAAAACATCATAAATTGAAGTTTTCTTTCTTAATTTGTCTTTATTTTTGACAAAACTATGTTATTTTTAATTATTATAATATTTTTAATTTTTGTACCTCCCCATAAAATATCATTTATTTTTAAAAAGACTGTTTTTAGAAATTAGAAATAACTTTAAGATTTTTCATTTTGTGTAACAATGTTTTTTACTTTTAATCAGGTAAGCATAGTGCCTCTACTTCCCCATCAAACCTACTATTTACCTGCAGAAACGGGTAATTACTCAGTTGCCGGATTTCGAATGGTTCTAACAAGAAAAATCTCTCACTATATGATAACTTACTATTTACCAAGCGGCCTTTTCGTTGTCGTAAGCTGGGCTTCATTCCTCATTCCGTCAGATGACATTCAGGTAAGCTAAAATAAACATATATTCCATCAAATGACTCTGGAACGCTCATCTGGGACTGTGATTAAGATATTTTTTGTGTAGGAGTTGGGTTATTTTTTGAAACTTGAAATATTTTGATAATATATGATAACATTTTGAATAATTTTTTTTAAATGACTACATTCTAGACATTAAATAATTTCTTATAATAGCAAAAATATTATAAAAATTACAACATAATTTTACTTTTGACAACAATTGTTGTTTTTTACACAAAATTTTAGACAGAGGGACATGGTTAATTTCCCCCCCCCCTTGTCACGGTCCTAAAGTAGCCTTTATACTATTAGTGCCTCAATTTGTTTTAAAAATACAGTAATTTCAAAAATCTTTTCTTAGCAGCTTCTAACTAATAGACACATGACTTTTATTTTGATCATTCTATAAAACTGCCCATAATTTTTCTCTTTACATACAACTTTACACTCCAAAATAAGTCTTCAAAATTATATTTTCTTTAAAATAAATTTATTCTTCATTTTTTTACATGACATAATCAAAAGATTTCATATTTTATCCCTTTTGTTAGAAGTTTTTCTGTTTGGGAAAGATACATTTTTTGCTTAAGCCATGAAATGTTTCTTCAACTTTTTTTCTTCACTCGTATGCCAAAACTTTTTAGAGTACCTACTAAATTATTTCTTCCAAATTGGCTTTTTTTAACTTCCGGTATTTTTATACTAAGCCAATATTTATTTTCTGAGACAACAAATATAAAATTCATTACAATTATATATATAAAACATAGAATACCTTTTCAAGGCTTTCCGAATGCGGAAGACGTCCAAAGAGAAGCAAGACTGAATTTTGTATTCAGGGATGATAATCAGTTCACAAAATTTACCATCCTTTATCAATCTCTTATATTTTATCTATATAATATTGATCTTATTTTTTTATAGAAAATGAAATCTTGTCTTTTTTTATACAACATATATACATTTTTTTATTTGTCCCCTTTTAAATATGTCAGCCCTAAAAAATATTAAGTATAAAGACCTTAATCCCTATGCCAAGTTGACCGTTTGTATTTAAGTACAATTTAATATTGTGCATACATCACTACAAAAAGGCCCAAACTCATACGGTAGTTAGCCAAATAAATCAATCACGTCAACTGCTCTTTATTTCTGAAGTATTATACTGAATAAGTTAGTGTTAAGAGGCCACCCACTTTTATTAAATATTTTAATCAATTCAGATATTTCTTAGTATTTGAACAATAAATCTAATAGGCCTAACTTTGTTATGCTCATTATCTATATCTCCCTTCTTGAAATTAGATAGGAACTTCAATGAACATATTATATTCTCTGTTTTTTCATAACTCTGATAAACTATTTTAAATTTAAGAGAAAATCTCTCTTAAGGATTTTTTATGTAAAAATCCAATCATAATGTACGTTGTACATTCAAACGTGTAAGTATTTAAGTTAAGGAAAATAATAAGGGAACGTTATGACGACTAATTGATGAAGCACACGGATGTTCTCTTGTTTCTATCCTTTTCTTCTGTTTTTTATGATAATAACTTATAATTTCATCATGTCTTACCTTTATCTTCATTATATCTCTGAACCTTTCCACTGAAAACAAACCGAAAAAAGACACAAAATTATTCACAGATGAACATGAGCTTATTATAATTTCACAAATTAATGTGTGTAATGGTAAAAGTACGTAGTAGTTATTAACACCATGACTTGAGCGTAGAAAATATATGATCAAAAATACCACAATATATTTTGGATACCCCTAGCCCTGTAGAAAATTACCATGGTGGAAAATTACAAGTTAGTAAAATTGCCCATATATTGTTCAAACTTCAAGCTGATTAATAACACATTATAAATTCACTTAATATTATTTATGACAAATATATAAACCTATTTGTTTGTTCCATCGCCTAAAGGAGTATCTTCAAGTATGAGTAATATTATTACGATATAGGAGGAATAGGGTGGGGGATAAATAGCATAGGGCCTCTTAAAATTTTGTTGGTTATTCTCCAACCTCGGATTAGCCAGTGTCCCGCGGGTAGTATGAGATTGTTAAAAACCACCGCCAAAGCATCACATACATCCAAGAAACCCAAGTAATATATATTATTTATTAAGTTATCTTGAATACAGCTCTAAAAAAAAATGGGTCTAATTATACAACAATCAAGTAAAATAAAGTATCTTATTGGAATCTAATATTTTTTTGCATATTTTATTCAATTGTTTTATATTATAGGGAAAACTAAAAAATGAATTGGATTACAACTTGTAAAGATTGAGCAGTACAAAGTTTTTTGATTTTGAGTGACTTTTTCAGTTTCACTTTTAATTTTCTTAAAGAGTATTTAATAAATAAGGAATGTAAGGTTATATAATTAAGTCGTTTATATGACTAATTGTAAGAAGTAATTAATATTTTAGAGGTCGTAAGATTCACCCCATTTTAAATATTTTTCATATTCAATATATTTTATTAGTATTTATTGATTAAATCTAATGGATTCATTTACATTTCCAAACTTTTTATGCAATCTTTTGTATTAAATAATCCGTAAGATTACAAAATCTCTTACATACAAAGTACCATAAAAACTTATCATTCACTATTTTTGAAAAGAATGAATATAAAACCCACTAATATATCCGAGTTGATGGGAAAAATTATATATAATAACTACGTGCCTACTTCATTTAAGAAATAACTATGAACCAATGAGTGTTTGTAGCTAAAGCTCAGCGTGGCTTATTGTAAAAAGGAAAGGGAAGTAAATATCTATAGTATAAATGCCAGTTTTGTCTGTCTTTTTGCCTTTGCATCGACATTTTAGTGTGCAATTTAAATTCAAAGCCATATTTTGATGTGAAATATGTGTAGAAGCAGCATAAAAATATCCTGGAAACACTTTATGTGAGAACTTATTCTGTAAAATTAACTTTTTTACAAGATACTGTATTTTTACTTGTACTTTTCGAATAACTAATTGGGAACCCTGATTGTTATTATTATATTTGAACACTAATAATAAATTATTAAGCTATTTTTCTTCAGTTCCACCTGATTTTTAATGCGAGAAGTTGAGATAGAAAAAGAAAAGAAAAATAGATCAAATTTAAAGTGATAGTCCACCATATGTCATAAATTAATTCAATTTTTTATCAAGTATTTAATGATTTAAACATTGAATTCATAAAAAAGATACGATATCAAAAACTTTACACTTACTTATTATTCTTCGAGAATACAAATATATTTTAGGCTTAAATGTAATTTTTTATCGATGAAAATTATCATAGTAATGTTATTAAGTAAAAATATAAAAATAGCAAGAAAAGAAAAAGTGAAGTTTTGTCATATTTTTTCCCCTATAAAATTCCAACATATTTTTATGCTGCCTCTACACAATACACATATATAGATGAAAAAATATTACTAAAACTATTGCAGCATATAAAAAATTAATAATTTATCATGTTAACTTGATTGCAATTCCTAAAAAATGTAAGTAATCATGCAAAAATAAAATGATTACATACATTTTTTGGAAATATGGCTCTGAATCGAAATTATTCTCTAAAAACGTGATTTTTTAAAAAAGCTCTAAAAGTCAAACAATGTATGTTTGTATTGCCATTTTTGTGTTCTACGGCTTAAGTAACAAATAAATAAATGTGAGTTTCAGACAACAGACAGGAATTATGTTGGATAGTGTAATAAATGTCTCAAATGAAAAAAAAAAATCTAGTAAAATTAAGGCTTTGATTTGGATGCAAATATTTTATATCACGCCTAATATTAAAGAATAGATCTTATAATACAAATTTTACATATTTGCTTTTAGTAAAGGTCCGTTTCGATTTATTTAATTTTCCTATTGAATATTTAATAAATTAGCAATATTAAATTGCTTAAAAAAAGTTTCGAAATTAAATGTAATTAAGTCGATTGAATATTAATAATTGTAATAAAAAAAGTAATATTTTAGAAGATTACCCCAAATTTGAATATGGATCATATCCAAATGTTATTGATTAGTATTAATTAATGATTTAAAAGTGAATTGTTCTTTGAACTATGGTTTTACTGACCTTTATTCATCGCTAGAGGTTGTTTCTTTATGATTGAATCCTAAACAGCATTTTAAAAACATGTAACATGTTTCATTTTTCAGAGAACTCCTTCCATTAAATATAATAGATACACTATACATAAAGTAGAAATAGCTCTCAAAAGCACTTTAAAATAAATTAACATTCAACACCAATGAGGCAAATTACCTTTTCACCGTTTTATTTATCCAAATTTGTAAATCTACTCCTCAGACCCTGTAGATAAATATACTTTGTTTTAATTCTTGTATGACCTACGTGACAAAACTTATCAAAATATTTTATTAGATACCTGATGAATTGATAATTGAGCTTAAAAAACAACAAATACAAAGAAAAAAACAGCCTTCCTTTATTTTGAATGTTTCTTTTAACGGATAAAAGTCAAATTAAAAATATAATATAAACCAAAAGCCTATGCTTTTGGTTTTTTCTCCTTCATTTTCTAGGAAAGACATGTAAATTATAGTCTGATCTATTTCATACTATTTGTTACTTCAAAAAAGTAACTTTGAGGGATGGATAAATACATACATGTGTGCGCGTCTAAAACTGAACACTATGAAATTTTTAAAAATAGTTAAATAATTCTGTAATTTTTAAAATGGTCGACGAATTAATTTATTTAACATGAAAGATGAGAGTCTTAGACACATCTCTATGGCCGCCCACGTTCTCCACTTCCAACTCCACCCTGGACTGGAACTTGATGCATGACTTGACAATGAAGCTCTAGTCGAGGTTGGCTCAGGCATTCTTGAGGGCAGACTTCAGTTGGTCCTTGGACTTCTATTGGACTCCCGACAGCATTCCCTTTAAACACCCAAATACTGCGAAGTCAAGCGGCAAACAATCAGGCGAGTGAAGCGGCCAAGAATTCTGATCGAAGAAGGCTGGAGTCTCGACCTGAAGGAACTCTTGGGTAAAGTTGCTAGTGTGGCAGCTGGAATCGTCCTGCTACCACCACCACCTGTCCCCGTAAATAGCCCTGGTCCATGGAAACACTTTGTCCTTCAAGTATTAGCAGAACGTCTCGGAGTTAAGCCTCTCGTGGTCCTCCAAGAAGATGAGATCACATTTCTGACCGTCAGACGCAACAACAGCCAGGAGCTGGAGGTTGGCGAAGTTACGTTCCTTACCCACATGCACCACATCATCATCCCTTGGACCGAAAGACTCAGCCAGATAAAATCCGTTGTCGTTGGTCAATATTTTCGTGCTAGGGACAAATAAAAACGGACGTTAGCAAAGTTTGAGGCCTATCAGGTCATTTTTAGGGCCTTGAGCAGTCCGAAATATGAGTAAAAACTGTTCTTTATACATTTTATAATATTCGGTGTATCAATTACAACCATTGTGCACCTTGGTTTTAATCATTTCAGCACAATAAATGATAAAAATAATACAAATTTAACCCTAGTTCAAGTGATAGTTGTTAAACAAAAGAAAGGACATTATCTTGTATTATAAAACAAGAAAACTGATAATTATTGAGCAGCACATCTCAGACTTCGTAACTTATATATTTTTTTAAACGTGCACAATATTTTAACTGATAACCCGAATATTAAAAAATATAAAAACTACAATTTTTTTATTGATAGCATTATATTTAAGACGGTACAAGATCTCTAAATATGGCCAATTTAGACCCAAAAATACCATTTCTTTAATACTAAAATTACCAATTCTACCCCAAAAAACGGCGTCCGAGGCCTGAAACGTTGTTAAAGTCAGTTTTATTTGTTCCCAGTATAAAATATTTTTGTGCAGAGGTAGAAAAATACTAACCCGAGAATGGGATAATCTAGTATATAACACATTCATATATTTTTATATGCATTATAAAGAAACTTGAGAGGATATATTGAATCTATTTTTTGTTATTATTTTGAACTCTTTGTTTCTTTTGTTTTGTGCTACTTTTATATTTATTTCTTGGAATTTTTGTTCTTGTCTTTTTCTTAGTAAGCAATATATGAATTATGTCATTTTGTATTACAGCTCTATTATATGTACAAGTAAAGCTTCTTACTTTCATATTTTCATTTCACCAAACATACAAATAAAACTTGCTAGATAATATAATATATTGTATTTATAAATATTTGAAAATGGTTAACAATAACTCCTTACGTAAAGGGAAGAAAACATAAGACTAGAAAAGTAGACAATGGGATTACAAAGTTATGTCTAATAGACAATTCTTCATGTTAAAGTACTTATTTAAGACCTTTGTTGGGTCACATGTGAAAAAAATAGGTTTATACTCTACTTGGTAAAATATCAGGTATGATATAATAATATATTTATGAGTTATGTGAAGGCTTGTAAAATGTAAGCATTTTTGGTCGTTAAAAACTAACAACTGAAAATAAACAGGGGGTAACCTAGACAATTTAAAGTATGTTAGAGAGGAGATAAGCTTAGCTTTCATAACGTTTCATTAAAATAGCTGTGAGCATCCATGAGATGAAGGTAATATACATAAGTCCCACTCCAAATATAGCAAGAACATAGGCTGTCATTAATCTTTTTTCGATCCTCAATTATTTCCTAGAAGGACTCCTAACTTCCCAACAAACCCATGGCATTACTCTTCGTCATTCATGCTTACTCGTGGTTTCATTGTATACTTTCATCTTCTCTCGTCAACAACTAAAGAAAAATAATAACAGCTTTGGAAAATTAAAAAATATGTTCAGGTAGGCAAAAACAAAACTCCTATACTAAAAAATGCTGAGGATTTACAACTTTCATTCATCATTGGTTTCGCTTGAGTTCCCCAGTGTATTCAGTAGCATGGTCAAATAATTGGGTTCTCATCTATTATGGGTTATCCAAAGTGCCTATCTTACGCTGATATCCTAACACTTAATCATTGTGGGAAACCTTTAGAAACTGTAAGATCTATCAAAAAGAATATGGCGATATTTTAAGAGTTTTCCTATATCTCAGGATTAAAGATCAAATTTGATCAAACAGAGATAATGAGTCCTTACAGCAGCCTTATTGCAAAGGTT
The DNA here is from genome assembly GCF_016086655.4 of Lepeophtheirus salmonis. Lineage (NCBI taxonomy): Eukaryota > Metazoa > Arthropoda > Copepoda > Siphonostomatoida > Caligidae > Lepeophtheirus > Lepeophtheirus salmonis. Next base: position 20,309,047 of record NC_052136.2, read on the forward strand.
TGGCTAAGTTTCCGAACATAAAGTAATGTTAAAATTCTTTGATCCTGGATTTGAAGTTGTAGTACTCGTCTCAAAAAACTGAAATAATCACCAAAATCAAACATGGGAGTTCTTATTTCCCTAGACTCAACATGAATATGTGTAACATAATCAAAGCCTGGAATGTATATGTAATCCGAACAATAATGCATCTATTAAAAGTCACACTGTATCAAAATAAAATAAGGGATTCAGTACATCAAATACAACAATAGTAGGGTAGTCTCTCTGTTAGGTGCTTCTCAGATATGTGGAGGATAAATAATTTCTACTGGGTGAGAAAAATATAGAATAGTGATGAGTTTTGGAGTGAAACGCAAATGGATTTTTTTCATAATAGTAACACTCTTTCATAGACAATTCTCATGAAAGTTACCAAAAAGTTCTTGAAAAACTAATAATATACTCGGAGTGTATGCAGAGTTTTTATAAAGGTGTTAGAGGATCCATTGAAAATCTTGAGTAGAGGAGTTGGAAGTTCCTCGTTGGGATGATTCTATAGTTCTTTGAACCAAAATTATTGGTTTTTTAAGAAGCTTTGTAAAATTGGGTTGTCAAGTAGTTACCATATTCCTTCATTAAAATATCCAACTGATATGAGTTAAGAAGTCTGGCGACATTTCATTCAGCGGCTCCAAAAAGACCTCGTGCGTCCCTCTATTTTATTAATCATTTTTGAATTTTCAATTAAAACTAATAAATTTCTTGCTATGACCACCTCCCTACTTCCTTCCATAGGTCCGAAAATGGAAAGTACATGCCCTTTCTCTTAATTTTTCCAGGATTTTAGATGTAAGATGCCTTAAGTATTCGTCATTTCACACGACGTATAAATATGAAGTTGCGTGTCGATTTCACCACATTTAAAAGAACAAAGTCTTTCCTCCTTGGTTTTTCGAATAAAATTATTTCATAAAAGTGTCTTGCAGTTTATATGAGCTTGTAGATTTCTACCTACTATGTCTTTAACACTAATTCAATTATTTTTTGACGATTTAGTTTAGAAAACCTTCTAAAAAATATCTACTTTGATTTTGAGCTGTGAACGTGAAGTTGTTTTTTTTGCCTCAAAAACAATTTTTGGAGATTTAAAATGTTAGCCAGAAATTGAAGAGTTAATTAAAACACCACGTGATGTTGCTAAAAAAACTACAACTACGACAAACAATTACTCATTTATAATTGGGCAAAGATCAAATGAGTTTACCAACAGGAATTTGTCATAAAAATTGATGTTTTCACCACGACAGGTTGCGTGATTGGAGCTTGTGCTTCCCAGGATAGTATAAGAACTCATTAGTAATGCTTAACAAGAATTGTTCCAAACATTTTAGGATATAAATATCTCGCTCAACCTATAGTTCTATAATCTCACAACCAAATACACCCACCCCGTAAATTATTGTAAATATTTTGTTAAAATGAATTAATTCACTTCTTTTAATAAAATTAACTTTTATTTTATCTTATCCATGATTTGCATAATATATTTATATTATGTTAATGTATCTATGTATATCCTTAATATTATTTTATGAATATTACGATTTAATTAAAGTAAATAGTTTGATCTTTACACAAAAGTTGAAATAACCATGGCTCTATGTTAATATTTATAGTGGTAATATGTTATTGAATAATTTTATAGATGCAATTTTGTACAAAATGGCGTATCTTTAGTATAATAGAACAATTATTCATAGTAACTTTTTATTTATGTACCTAAAAGATCAAAAATATTATGATTTCACTAACATAAAAATTTACGTTGTATTTTGTTGTCATCTGTCTATTTTTCTACTTCTTTTCGTTGTATCAGTATTCTAAACGTTGAGCTGTGAACAATTTCCAAAAATTATTATTCACTGCTCATTTTGCCCTTTTACATTTATACATCAATAACAAGATTTTTGGTGTTATATCTCCAATCCATCTAAAAATATAAAAAACTAAAGACGAAATGAGATATCTTATAGCGATTAAATAATAATGATAATTATTATTATATAACAAGAGATCCCAGTTTTGGTCATAAGTTTAGTCGGACGCCCCTTTCTCTATTTGAAAGAACTTAGTGAGATGCAAATTGAGGATTTTATTCTTCTTTATCGCCTTAGGAAAGGAACTTTGATGAACAATGATATTGACCTACACAAGTTTATACATTCTTGCTCAACAGATTTATCTTCAACTTTAGCATCAGGGAGAGTAAATTTCTTTGATGTCTTAAAAAGATCAGGGTACAAATTGCACGATTTTCTTAAGTTCCTTAGAATTTTATAATATATTTTTTATATTTTAAATATAATATTCACAAATGAGGACCCCATCTTGATCTTGATCTATGACTCAAGTACAATCCTTGATGTAAGTCGATATTTCAATATCTCTTCATTTCATTTAGATGAAGAGATGGACTGCATATGAATGCCAATGACGGACCGTAGTAGTAACATTCCTTGAATCCTTCCCAGAGCATTGAAACCTACGTATTCGTTTGAAGAATTGTGATTGTCTACCTTTTTGTTTCTAATTTTTCTAAGCTGGAATACAATGGTAAAAATTTACCTAAAAATATAAAAATAATAAGAAGAAGTACATGGCTAAAACATCTCAAGGGGAAAGCGTCACAAGGCAAAACAGTCACAAGCAGATAACGTCAGAAGGTTAAAAACGTTCCAAGCCGAATACGTATAAGGTGAACACGTTCCAAACAAAAATGTTCAAGCCGGATCCTCCTAGAACCTATGATTACATGATTGGATATGTCAGGGAGCCTGATTCCGGTAACAAACAATTCGAGGAAGAATAAATTTTGGGGACAAATTGACTGTTAAATAATCCCCATTTAATTTTGCAACAAATGAGAAATACTTTTGCACTAAACTGTCCATTTCTGATCTTCCAAAAGGTTGGACGTAATATCACTAACAAGACTCTTGAAGATCTAGCCAACTTCAAATTTCCTCCAACTACTATTGTGAACATCAATTCTATGTTTAAAACTACCAATACTGATCGAAGATAAAAATGAATGCAAGAATATCTTTACAAAATCTTGATTCGTCTATATAAAATAGCAAAATTTATGAAGAAATTATGATAAATATAAAACAACAATAATCAATTTCATTTATTCATACAAAGCTGTATTTTTCTTTAAATAGAAATTGCTCAATTTTGATATTTCGGGTACTCCTTTTTCAAAAATATAATGTTTTTTATTTTAGCCTAAAAAATGCTCAAAATTCCTAAGTCTATTGATTAAGTAGTCATTGACTTCGAGCTTCTTTCGCATATCTCTTTGGAATAAAGGTTGGGAGGTACAATAATGGTAACATACGACGTGAAGTTTTTTGCTTTTCTGAAATTTTGGAAGGGAATTTTAGTCTCAGAGCTAAAAAAAATCAATTTTTATTAGTGGTTATACAATATAAATATGCACTATGCATTTTATTTGAAAAGTGCAATTGAGTGGAAATAATTGTCTTATGTAGAAAAAAAATGTATTTGGTTTCAAATGAGATCCAAATCATATTGTTTGTTTTTTTACAAAAAATGTCAATTTCTTTGATTTAATTGCATCTCTCCTAAAATTTGGTCATATTTATAAAAAAAATATAAATATTATCAAAGCAAAAAGTAAGTACGAAAAAGAACATACAATTATTCAAACATATAATGCATCTTAAAAAAGATTCTATGAGACTCAATTTGTTATTGTACAACATATATATTGAAATATATTAATCAGTTGTAACTAGCATTTAGTTAAACTAACTACAATGAGTTATTCACTTGATGACAAATGTCGTTTTTGCCTAAATATCTATTTACCACTTGGTATTTCATTTATAGGGAAAACCCCTTTAAACAAATGGAAGCATGAAATAAAAAAAATGCAAAAATGATATCAACAAGAAACGTAATAATGTTTCATCTATTCATGGTTTTATGTAGATAGATTGATTTTGTGTTGCATATATGTAATGCATCAATTTGGATGTATAATTAAAATAGAATTGATTAATTTATAAATTTTGTATCGTGTGCATTATAACCCCTTTTCTTTTTAATGCTTTAAAACAACTTAACTTATATATTAATTATTCCAGGGTCGTATGGCCTTACTCGTCACACTATTCCTGGTCCTTGTCAATATATTCAACGCTATCACAACCAATTCACCCAAGGCAGACGGTCTCAATGCTCTCCAAGCCTGGGTTATTACCTGCATTTTCTTCGTATTTGGAGCACTTAGTGAATATGCAATCATTCTCCTACAGGTCAAAATAAGAAACATTCAAGGTCACTCCGGGGACTATCCGTCCTGCATTCCTGCAGCTCTTCCCATTCCTAATGGAAACCCTGCTATTCAGACTCATGTCCAAAACCGACTTCGAATAGCAGCTATTAATAAGCTAACGAAGAAAGAGCAACTCATGGCAAGACTTGACATTACTTGTCTCATTGTATTTCCAATTCTGTTTCTTGTCTTTGTGCTCATCTACGGTCTCTGTGTGCAGTTTCTGTAAACTGGGTTCTACCAAAGTACATCACACAGTATTAATTATTTATGAAGATAACTCTTGGCGAGTGTGTGAAGGGCAAGGTCTCAGGGAAGAAAGACTATATTATACATATACATTTTTGGATGTATAACCAAACTTATCAACATTTTTGTGAAATTATTATGGTATACAAACATATTAAATTATATAATTATAATTTATGCTAAACTTATTTATCTTTTTTAAATTATTTTCCAATATTGGATATATACAATACATCTACTACAAATTATAATTATATTTACTAATTTCGTGATTGCTTCAGACTTAATGAAAAAACAAACATATATTCAATATGTAATCTAGACTTTTCATACTTTTATCAAGGTACATTACAATATCCACTCATTACTAACAAACTCTCTATATAGTTTATATAAATTTATTTAGATTATTTTAAATTATTATATAGAATATATGTATATATGCACAAGCTAAGTCATTTAACCAATTTTCTATTAGAAAACTAATACTAAGAGTTAATAAAACCATGAATGTTGTAATGTTTAATGAATGAAATATATTTTGCATTACTTGAAATAAATAAGTTTGTTTATATAATATAGATAATGTAACTACAAGGAACTCCTCATATTAAGGATCTCTTTTAATGGGAAATAATAGGGTCTCATATATATTTACGTAAATCGTGTGCATTTTTTAGCTAGCCCACGTTTTTGGAATTGGTAATCTGAAGAATGAATTTCCTTCTCCTCACCTGTTCTCATTATTATTTATTTCCTATGGACTAAGTCCACTGGTCGATCCTTAAGGAAGGTAAAATAGATTCTTTGTGACGTCAATGAAGGTATTTTTCCTTTTTTTCTAATTATTCCGTTATATAATAGTATAAATTAAAAAAAACTAAAATATGTTCGTATTATAATGAAAAAATATTTTTTTTGAAAATATGTGCAATAATTTTGATTGATATATCTTATATGGTTTGCTCGTATCTCGTCTTGGGTCTTTTTAGAGAAGGGCTCTTCAAAGATGACCATGCAAGGAATGCCATAAAAAAAGTCAATATCACATAATTTCAGGGATTACAGCTCCCAGTAGTATATAATACAAGAAATCAGCTAGTGTATGGAGTTCAAATTGGGTAGGAAGCCATCGAACCACTAAATCTTGTATGTTTTTGGGGGAGCTAGCAATCTCGAGCGAGTGGCCTCGAAATTTGTAATTAAATTGCATTGTTTACTCTCTGTAGCACATTACCATAAAATTTATTAGTACTGTGTCGTTCACGAATGATTCGTACTGAACCAACTCAGTTACATGAGTGATTTGTTGATTTATAGCGTTAGTTTCCCATATATAGAATATATCACTCATCCTCAATCAAATATGTATTTATATCCACTTTAACTTTTTTGTTAAGTTATTATAAAATATGTATATATTCAAGTATCCCACTGTAGTTTGATACTTCGAGTGCACTCCAATTTGCACAAACGAACGACAGTAAAGTCACCAACTCACATACTGAACTGTTTGACAAAAAGAAGAACTGATTCATTAAATTAACGAATCATTTAGAGAAAGGAATATATTCTTTTCTTTATGGAACATCAAAAGAACTGAATCTTTAAAATAACTAATTTTTTAAGGAACGAATCATCAAACAACTGATTCTTTTAAAAGAACTGAACCATCAGAAGAACTCAACTACTAAAATGACATCTTGTACTATACAAAAATACACCACGGCCCACAGGTTGTACAATTAAAGTGCTGAGCCCCAAGTTAGCTTAAACTCCACTTATGTTTGTGAGCAAACATTTTCAAAAATGAGTTATGTTAAGTCAGCACATAGAACACGATTGACAAATGAACATTGTAAAGCAATTCTTTTGATTGGATGCAGCAATTCCAAACCAAAAATTGATGATATCTTGAAAGCCAAACGTCAGCTTCACAAATCTCGCTAACCTTTTTTGCTATTACCTTTCAAAGACTATATGTTTACTGGCATTGCTTGATTGATAACTTTTTCGTAAATAAACATGTTGTTTTTGTTTTGTATAATTAACATGGAATACTAAACTTAGTTTTTTGTCTTGTTTTTACAGAGCTTTCGTACAGGCTTGCAAGTATTGAACAGAATAATTATACGGCCTGCGTTCGTTATTCTTTCAGTTATCAGACCCGGAGTAAAAAAAAGTTTGAAGACATCTGATCTAGACAAAGTTGGTGAGGAGGAGAGAAGATTGATAGAGAGAGTCAAGAGAAAAAGGAAGAAACCTTGATCTTCTTTGTATTTTGTTTTTTCGTCTCTTCTTAATATATATTTCGTAACAAGTTGTGAATGAGTACTGTTGAAAAAGATATTTTAATGACCATGATTAAGGGAGGGGGAAAGAGGGGGGAAAAATAATATCTGACTAATCTTATATTATTTATGTTACACACACGCGCTAGCTTTACCTGTTGTTTCTTTCTTATTTATTTTCTTTTAATACTTTCACATATGAGTCTTCGAAGTTTTGAAGTGATGACTTAAATTATTCTCGTGTTTTCCTCTTTTAACTTAATTGGAGATGTTCTATAGTCATTTTATAATTGTTAATTTATAGTAATTGTTCTTTATCAAATTAAAGTTGTTATTAAATAAAAAATAAACGTCATAATAGTTAAGTTATTTTAATCACCACTCATATAAATAAGCAATACCACTAGTATTCAACAGGAAAAATGTCTTGAGATCGAATTAGGCCCAACTAGTGCCGTAATCAGGCATATATGTAAGGACAGATACTCCAAATTCTAGGAGGGGACAGAACGAACACTACAATTTTTCTTTGCCGGTTGACTTTCCTGAGATGACATTTTCATTTATTTATTCTTGAAAATATCTACTCAAATATTTTATAAAAGCCTTGAAGTTGAAAAACAATTTATTTTATAGATATGATGTTGATTTTACATCTCAGTACTCACAGGTCTGGAGGACGCATTAAAGAATAAATGATTGTTATTCATTAGAATGTTGTCAAAATTCTGCCGTCTCATTATATTAAAGTTTAAATTACCTTTATTCATATATATCAAGTGGAAATTTGATCTCAATTTTAAAGTATCAAACAATATAATCAAATATTAAAATATGTAGATCTTATGTCTGATTGTCATTTTGTGACGTAGATTGGAGTATTGTGTTGATTTATTGATAGAAAAAAGAATATAAAAAGAATTACAAGGATTTGTGGGTTGATTGACATTTGGTCTTAGTAGATTGATATTATTGATAAAATTTAATGATTAAAAGCGTCATTCATCGTTGGTGGTAATAATATATCCTTTTATATAAATATTACTTTTAATCTGTCAAAGGTATGTATATAAATAGTAAGTACATAACTTTTAATCAATCATTATCTTGTTGACGAGCACTGTGAGCTAAAATAGATATTAATTTCATATTTAAACATTAAAATTTTCTTGGTCCGTTAAACTCATATTTACGTTTCCTCATCTTTTTATATCTTCATTGAGAAATAGGGGTATTTTTACGTAGTGTCTTCCTTAGCAAAACATAATTCATATTAATAAAGGAAAAGTTTAACATCTTGTTGGTATTTAATGGCATCTAAAATTATAAAACTACAATCAAAAACTGATGTGAATGTAGATATTTATCCAGGCAAGGTTCAGGTGTACTTTTATTCTGGACTTTAAGATCCCTAGGTGCCCAGACGGATTGATTACTTCCTAACTCATGGATAATTTATTTAATACAATTAAAGTTGTAAGGGGTTACTGTATCTATAATTGAGCTATTAGCTCATTGGGAGACGCAATGGGGCAGGAGCAAACTAAAATATATATAACAACCGCAAGGTGGTGTGACATTCTATAGATGGTTTAAAAAACAATGGTGCATTCTGAAAATAGTTTTAAGATTAGTATTAAAGGTAATTAATCTTGAATATGAACACCGTGGCAGCAAAAATGACTCGTACGTGGTGGTAGAATTTGCTGCAGTTGCTTTTGATGTAGACCTCAGACAAGAGAACATAAATATTTAAGTTTTCAATATTTGCTTTTCCGATTCAGTAGGCATGGAACCTATTGGCACCATTTTTCACAATACAGGGATTCAGATTTCACCAAAAAAAAAATTGTAATTAAACTACTGATTCACTTTTTCACCATCTCTGCTGTCAGAAGTAGTACTTTAAGGGTCTCGTAAAGAGACACCACTAACCGCTTTTATACACCTTGAGGCGGTATACCTTGATTGATGTACATTACCAATTCCATTATGGAGAGATCCAGGTTCTACTAAAAGAGTTTGAACACAGCTTCAGTAGTCCATTTTCTTGTACTACACCTCATGTAGGCTTCTCCGAGATACTCATTCCTAACCAGATTATACTTCATATGGTAGACGGTTGCCTTTGGCCATATATGGCCGCAATAGCTGCTTTTGTGGATATTCTGGTGGCAAGCAAGGTTGCAATCTTTCGCCTTTGTTGTTCTAGAGACATGATAATAAACTCTAATGTTTTGAATTTAAAATAAACAAAAAGGGGAAAAAGAAAAAAAATCGTTGTAGTGCACGCTGAGCTATTAAGTTTTAAAAATGGTCTCTAGAATGTTTACTTAGACTTAATCAGTGCAACTCCATCTCACCAATTAATGGAATATTAAAAAAAAACATTTATATATTCTTCTCTTCCTTATTTATAACATTTTAATAACTAAAGATACAAACATAGTCACAAAATTAGGGTAAAATTATGAGAAATAAGACAAACAATCAAATTTAAAAAATCGTTCCAATATACCCTGTGGTATTTTAAGATTTACTGAAATGTTTTCTTTGTATAACGTAATTACTTTAAAACCACTTTTAAGTATGTTTTTATTTTTTTAAACTGAGTTAAAACAAAGTTTTTACATGCAATTGAGTAAAAACTATTTAACCATTCACCTTTCTGTTATTACTTAAGCATTAAATTTCATGTGAATGGTTCAGTTACTAATAATTTTTTTTCACAGTTATTACAAACTTTTTCGAACAAAAAAATTATGTAATATTTTTTTGCTTGAACAATGAAAAGTGTACATTGCTATGACATTAATTTAATCAGTAATAAGTTAAAAAATTATTATTTTCTCCAACATATTTAGTGCATGGTAACCTTAGGGTGTTATAAATTTATTATATCATGTATTTGCTAATTGATTAGGTCAGAATAGTTCTTCAAATATAACTAAATTGAAATAAATTAATTATCCTCTTCTTTTACAAAATATAAGTAAGAATATATCTTTTGCAAATTTACATATAAATCAAAATCAATATTGTTTTTATTCAATTTTTCCTCCAAATAGATAGAAAGATAAATAAATTTTCCCAAAATCAACTGGTAGGTAATCAATGGCAAAGATTAATGATAAAATCGTGTGTATAATGGGAATGTTTAAAAAAAAAAAAAAAAAAATCAACATGGTAACACCGTCAATTTGAAGAATGTTTTGAAGGAGATCAGCTACAATCAGCTTTTACAAGGGAGGAAGAGATAAGAGGAAATAAACAAGGACATTAGCAAAAATTACTCCTATTTCGATCCACAATTTTACTCTGAGTCCAACAAGGGCATACAATAAAACTTCACAACAAATCATCAATGTTACTTTCCGACTTTTATGAGCACAAACAAATAGTCCATCAGGTTTTGAATATAATTGAATCTATTTAGGAATGGAAGTTCACTACTCAGGAATCAAACAATAATGACAGTTGCTAAGGGAAAAAAATAATACATTTTTCAGTAAAAAAAAAAAAAAGAATAAACACCTTTTAAACTGTTTTTATAAATATTTACAATGGTTGGATATCTTAGCTTAGTAAATATCACTTTAGAGAAGTTTAGTAAAATTTTTACCCTTTAATTTTATATCATTACATAGTTTTCATAGAAGTCGTGACTACACGAAGTAAATTCATTGTCGATATTGCATGTCTCCAGGAACTACGTTTACTTGTAAACTAATGCCATATACTCACTTTATGAATTGTAAAGGTAGGAAAAGAACAATATGGACTATAGAAAAAGCTAAGGTTAGTCTCCAAAAATTGTAAATATACATATATATATATAATGTATACAGCCCAAAAAAGGATCCCTTAGTGTTCTATGAAAAAATCCTTGAAACCTTAAAAGAAAGCAGATAGGAAGATAATTATATTAGGTGGTTTGAACCTGTTATGGATGATTAAAGGCTTAAGGACCTCTTGGGATACTTCTTTGGAAAGATGTATGTATAGGCATGGCCCACTGCCACAAAAAAATGTTATTGGGTATATGATTATTTATAAAGAATTAACTAACTTTGTAGGGGACAAAATGGTAAATATGTCATCATAGAGCTCAACAAATTTATTCTCAAAGAATAGATCGTATTGGTGAGGATAAAGAAAACCTGAGCAATATAAACCAACGATCAAATGGGATATATGAAAAATTAAATATTTGTCGGTAGCATTCTCAACACCAGTAATGTTATTCGTAAGGCACATTAATGACTTATTTGATATATGTAGACCTTCTGAAGAATAAGAGAGCACAGAAACATACATTTAGTACAAAACAAAGGCCCTTCCCTCTAACATGCATAGTAAGCAATCATCCGAGAACAAGAAAAAAAAGGCTAGTAGAAACAAGTTGGCCGAACTCAAAACTCTGGCAATTAGAAATGAGTTAGTGGAGGGAAACAATATACGAAGAGGTTGACGGTGAAATAGCAAATATATTTTACAAAGGTGCTTAAATCATATCAAAAGTTAGGCTAGGTTTGTACCTAAAAAATATATAAATTTTAATTTAGAACGCTAGCCTCTCATTGAGGGAGCGTTTCAGACTCAAAAATCGGAAAATCCATACGAAATACCTTCAGACATGCCCTATAATCTGAACTATAAAAGCCCTATCAACACTGAATATAGTAATTGAATAATTCCAAAGATCAGCCACAGGTAAGATTTTTTTAGAGAGGTAATATACAATGCCATATAAATTGAAAACCCCCTTGTTTCGACATCAAGAATTCCCTTTGGGATACAGACAAATTGATAAACGTCAACATATTTTTACGATTGTAAAAAATTGATAGAATGAAGAAAACTAGCAAAAAGTAAACAACAACTTTAGAATAATTTCATGGAAATTAAATTAATGCATTGAATCATCAATTAGGTTTCAATCAATTTTGTAATATCCTGTAATTACACTATTAGGTGGGTGTGAATTAATCAATATTAATTAGTCCTGCTTTGATATAATGGTGTCATTCCTAAGGAATCGTTGTATTATGTATTGTATTTCTAGATTTTTGGCACAGATTCAACATTAATTAAATAATTTATTTCTGCCTTTGAAATAATGCAATCATATAGTTGGTGTGGTAAAACAAAAAAATCTTCCACTAAAACCAAGAGTAGGACAAATGACAAATTATTTGTGTTACATCATATAAGTATACATATAGCTCGATATTTAATAGACTAATTTGGATTAATTGTGATCATACTCTTGGGATTATTGAGATATCTAAGAGTACAAAGTGTAGTTGAAAATCTTGATTTTATTTTTGCCACTCAATTTGATTTCGATATGGCCTTTCAAATAGAGCCTATCCATTTTTAACTATTTCATTGTGAGGGAGTATTTATGCTATTTTAAGTGACATTTGAAGTCTCTCCAAAGGATTAATGATACTAATTTGGTTGAATAAATTTGCGATAATTAGTCGATGATTACAAATGTAATTCATACGTAATTTCGAGAAAATATTATATCTCGTTTTTGTGTTGACGGGATGATACATATGTGAATTAAATGCCAATTTATTTATCAATTGACATTTTTATACACTTGAGAAAACTAATTTTCATTCTATTCACATCAGATGTAGCAAAATCTTACTTTTTCTTATTCCAATTTAATGGTTTAATACAGTTACATATATACGCTATTCTAAATGGATTTATAGTTCTAACTATACATATTAAGTTATACGAGTATACATATATGTACCGTTACTGTCCGGATTAATTCAAATGTATGTCTAAGTATAGCATTTTCATCATTTTAATCAAGTATTTGCAACTAACTTTTAAGCTCTTCGATTTATTTTCAGCCTCTACTTAAATCATTCTATTCTGATTATTATCAATATATCTTTTTAAAAAAATCTCTATCGAAAGGAAATTTTAAGTAAGGGACAATCATTTAAAAAAAAACTAAATAATAAATATTAAATAAGCGAGTCATGTTTGTTCGTATTTTTGGTTTTTTACTACAACGACACATTTTTTAGCTTGAACTAAGTCATCAAAAAACCAAATTGGCAATGTTTCAAACCTATCAAACAATTTTTGGCAATGCCATAGATGAGTTTAAAACAGAGGTGGGAGAAAGTTATTAAACTTCCAATCCAAGTCGAGGCTCAAGTATTTGCTATAAACTGCAAGCCAAGCCCAAGTTCTCGAATATTTTCATCGAGTACAGTTTGAGTCCTTTCATATCAAGTCATTCATTGTCTGCAAGATTTAATTCATTATCAGATGTCCAAAAGAGAATACTTCTGTTAGTAGATGAAGTTATTACTGCTCAAAGAGTTGATTTTTTTCGAGGAAAAATTGACAGGACAAGAAAGATGTCAAATAACAAAAACTATGCTTGTATTCAAAAAAACTGTAATAAACTATCTTCTAATCAATAAAATTTAGACTATAAACTCCTTATTTATTTATTTAGATTGTTTTATTTACAGAGGCAACGAAACAAATCCTCTTCAATTTAAATTACATAGAAGTTTGGTTGTTCACATAAATAAATTATTTTTAACTTCTGAAAAAAGGAAAGAAAACATTCCCCCCCGCCCATCCTGCAACATGAAAAAAGTGTGAGTCTTCCATGAGTCTAGAATTCCGTGATTTGTTGCCATGTCATGGGAACATTAATTCTCACAAAACTTTATTCTTTGTTCATTTATTGTTTTATATAAACAAATGAACGAGGAAAAAGTGAACGAGGAACAGAAAATTTTGGGGTAAATAAACGAAAGAACGGAAATAGGGCGAATGGGTCAAAGCCTGCCAATATCCGAATCACTGTTATATATCTACTCAGATTATAACTCTACCAAAGTATCTTATGGAATCCTTCCGAGTCCGAGACGTTTCACTTCAGCACATGGAATCATAGTAAACTATGCACTTTTCAAATATGTGCTATAATTCTTGGCTCTTGTTTGCTCCTACCACCAACTCCTGAATATTAAATCCTCATTTCCAATACGATCCTATACTTTATTAAGACTCTTTTATGTCAAAAATTATATTATCCTGATTATATGTTGGAATCAATTAAGAAAAATAATTGTATCCAGCTTTAAATCCTTCATTTTATTCAACAACCAGGGGTTATCATTTGTATTCAGTTGTATTACATTCTTTGGTTTCATGTATCAATAATAATGATTAATTATCTAATACACAATTGTCTCCCTTAGATATCTTTGCACTTTGTTCCACAAAATCTAAGCTATCATCTTTGTTGAGAAAGTCTTCATTCACTAACTTGGAAGATTCATATTTAATTTGGTTCGAACTATTAATGAGTAAGGAAGTCAATGGACTTCCTTGGAATCAGTGACTCACACCTCGATAGCTCATAATGTTTTATTAATACAAAATGCTTGGCTCCTCCAGGATTGATTAAGGAACTAGCAACTTACAATTTACCATTCTGTTATTGCTAAATTCAATTTCTCATTGATTGCATAATTCAAAATTTAACTTCTAATTCTCTAATTTATACTTTTATTAATAAATTAATCTAATATTATAGTATACAATTCATTTATGAATTAGTTTGAGTTCTTAATTCATTAATTATTTCGAATATATCGAATTGATTGGGTAATAAACGATTGGGAGAGCTGGAGCATAATATTGAATAAAGAATCTTCTACTGTCTTCTAATATATTTCCCTCAATAAAAGGTATTCATCCATATGACTTCAAGATTCAACTCCACAAATTGTCATTGCTTCAAGTGGAATCGTCGACAATTTGTTCAGTTCGATTTAATCTTATTGATATAAGCATCCAAAGTAATTATTTACGTTTGATCTTGAAGTGTTAATAATTTCCTAAGGTGATATACGTAAAAAGTATACAATTTTATTTTTCAAAGATGGTACATGCATCTTTACCGAATAATTTGAGCAAAATTTATGTCTTCAGCCATATTAATGAACACTACAAACAGAACACTAAAATGTAATTTTTAGCGTTTAAAAAAAAATCCGTTCATTGAACGCAAATTCCATCATGGATTGCGTTTCGTTCACTAGTATGGTTTATATGAATCAAAATGGATATGAATGAATATATTTTATCTTCAAAAAATTGTCTGAGAATCATGTATTGAGTAATAACGTAAACCTGATCCGAATAATCGATCCCTTTAGATAAACATTGATTACAATGATCTCCGTGGGTGTAAAATTGGTTTAAGGTATTATTGAAAAGTACAGCTTTGGTACTTTTCTAAACACGATATATATTATTTTATTGAATAATTTTGGTTGAAATCAAAATATTTAAATTTAAAAATTCAAATGATCACATGACACGGTGTTACCTCGGTCACACAAAAATACCCTATGATTTTGTTGTCAAATGTGGATTCTCTCTTCTAGCTTCATACGTCATGGCTATTTCATAATTGATTCTTTTTGAGAAATGCATATAATAATAAGTTATTCAATACTTATGCTCCGTTTCAAAAAAGAACAGGAATACAATTTCTAGCTGATCCCTTGTCGCTTATATAATATATATATTGGCCATTATATTATTTATATGAAGAAGTTTTGGCTATCATACAGAAATAAAAATGTATAACTACAATTTTAATACAATAGTACAAAGCAATATCATAATACGGTATCGAATAAAATACGATGTAGATTTTAATAATACGTAATTCTGTAGTGTCTACGCACTCAACCCGCTTGACCCCTTAATATAAATCTACTCTTTTATTTACCTAATTATGTGTACCTTATCTTACTTTTATCTTATTTTACATATGCAATTTCAGTTTATGAATCTCCACGAGGATGTTGCCAGTCCTCGTGTCTATTGTGTCTTTATATAGAATATATTACCCCTTTTGTTAAATCTCAATCCAGCCTCAAACTTTCTTCCCGACGTTCTTATCTTCCTGGCTCCTGGCCCGGCGACGAGTTTAGTAGAGAAAACCACAAATTCATTTTAAAAATGGGGAAGAAATAATATGACAGTGATAGTTTGCGAGTATATTGGATATAAGTAGCGGTTGGTATGATTGACTTATTTGACTAACTAAAAGATGATTTTGGGCCTTTTTTTTTTTTTGGTTTCTTTTTGGAGTAAAGGTTGCGTGATATAATAAAGATAACGACGTGATGAGTAAAGATTACAATGTTTCCGAATTTTTTCGGAAGTTTTAATATAATATTCTGCAACCTCTCTAATATTTATTAATGAATTACTATAAATGAACTTGATAATGCAATTAGACATGATTATTATTTTGTATATAAGCTATTGAATTTTAAAATCAATTTATAAATATTAAAGTGCCAAATGATATTATGAAAGTTTCGGGAAAATAAACTTTATAATCTATGGTAATATATATCAAGTGATGGAATTAGTGGGTGGTTAAAATATCATTAACAAAAAACCACTGAAATAAAGACCAAACAAAAATGAAATATTAACATCCATCAATTTTTAGGACTTAAAAAAACCGTAGTTTAACTTTTTTTGTTAATAAAAAGCACAACAATATTTTATGAACATTTTTAAATAATGGCACATTAAATTCAGAAACAATACCTGGAACAAGAGTGTAAAAGCAGTTCGTAGCAATAAACAAGCATGAAATTAGCAACATCTAATGAAAATGAAAATTATGATTTTATTTTTAATATGATACATCATTATTTTTTTTATATAGTTTTATTATCAAAAATTATACAATTTATAAACCCTGTAGACAATTTCAAAATTAAATAACTCTGAAAATGAGGGGATAAATCTTTACTTTAAAAAAAATCATAGACTAATTTAACAACTAAAAGGATTGCAAATATTAGTTTGTTTGATAAATACAAATAAACAATCAAAATTTGATATGAAAAGTAAATATATTTCCTTAATTAACATTTATAAGAAACTTGTTAGAAGGATGTGTGAGTTGCATTTTCAAATATTTTATATAATTAAAATATTAATATGCTTGTGTAAACAAATAATAATAAATATCATGTATGAAATTAAATAAACTTTATTTTCTAATGAAAACAGTTTTTACACTTTATTTTTATCTTAATTTCATCCGAATCTGTGATATTGTGTGTTCACGGTATTTAAATTTTTTTATGGAATACAATTTATTATTTATCTATAAGATTTAAAATAAATAAATATACTAATTTTGCTTGAAGTACAATTTATATTATGTACTCCTATAATATGTAAATATATGTCGAGACCTTCCTCTTTTTTTTAATGACTAGTCCCAATCTATAAGAAGTCCTTGGTTAAAATAATATATTTGCACAAAATCACTACTTTTTTAGTTTATTCTTCCTTGAAGTTGAGTATCCCAGAAATCATTTATAAATATTGTTATGTAAACATATGTATCTATGTGCAATGTACATAGACCTATTTTTTTTACATTGCCATGCATGAAAAGTAGAGAGAACCTACATATATACTTTCATTTTGAGCTGAATAATTTAATTTTTTTTATTTAAACCACCATTAAATATTTACCCAATAAACATGCATGGGTATATTATGGATGTATATATTTTTTAAAGTAATATAATTTATCATAATTAAATCTGCAGTTTCTACTTCATCAAACTATTTCAAAAGAGTGAAAA
Source organism: Lepeophtheirus salmonis (assembly GCF_016086655.4). NCBI lineage: Eukaryota > Metazoa > Arthropoda > Copepoda > Siphonostomatoida > Caligidae > Lepeophtheirus > Lepeophtheirus salmonis. Next base: position 20,326,623 of record NC_052136.2, read on the forward strand.
TATGAGTAAACATTTCAAACTATATACATAAAGTATAAACTATGTATATAAAATATACTGTATAGTCCATTCCAATCAAAAAATTATAAATTAATTTTATTAATTTACGTGTTTTCTTTAAATACCTCAAAAGCTATTGCTCCATTCGAAATCGTCTTTGAACTATTTTTCTATTATCTAATTCAGGAGTCTTTAACCATTGGGTCACAAACCACCAGGCACCAGGTCGTGACGAATGTATTTTAGACCATAGACTCGGTGTATAGCTGAAGGTATTTAACGTTTTTAATAATTATATATTATGTAAACTTCAAAAAATATTTCATTCAACCCCCACCACCCCATGTAAACGACCCTACATTCTAAATATGAAAACTGTCATATATGCCCCCTATTTTTGCCTTAAACTCTTTTTCCTCATGACAGTTTGCCTTAAACAATTTCGCCTTAGAATATTTTACCTCGTATATATTTCGTCTTAGAAGTTTATACATCATTATTGTTTATTTTTGGTCGAAAATTAAATGTTTGTTTTCTTTTAGAATAATGATGAAATTATGCTCTTACGTCATATTATAATAATTCGTCATTCCATGAGACTTTTCTTTTATGAATAATCCAACATGTCGAATGATAACACTGTCTAACAGCAAAATTTGTACATAAACAGTATAGGCTCACTTTAATTGAGCTTAATCCCCTCATTCCAAATATGGCCTTATTTTTTATCTGCTAGCCTCGTGGCCTTCCGAAAAGGGCCATACTTTTTTTTCTATTATCGGCTATTTTTAAGGTTCAAAGCTTTTGTAAGCGCTTGGTGTTGAAGATAAAGATAAATTATGTCAATATATTTTAAAGTCTAATGTTGAAAAATTCTAAAGCTATTTTTAAAATATCCGTATCATGCATATAACTTGAGTTATGATTGTTTGAAAATAAGTGCTTTTTATTCTGAGGCTCATTGCTCTAAGACAAAATATACAAAAAAAAAAAAAAATTAAAAAGTATAATTTCATAACTGAAAGTCTGAAAATTAATATAAATAAAAGATATTCCCCAAAAAACGCTCTATATTGTTGTCTATTTGAGATAAGGACACGAAAATATTTTGAGGATAAAACTCATTTTTGAATGGATCTCATAACAAAAGTCCATAAATTTAGGCTGACTTAGCTGGAAGAGAAAGAAAAAAAGAGAAAGAAACCAAGTGCTAAAGCTTTGAAATGAACTTTCTCTTGAGATTGAAATCTAAAATTCTGGTTCGGTTTTTGTCAATGTTGAAGACTGGATTTGTGGGGAGGAATCCCTGGCAACAAAATCCCCACTGACTGAACGACGGATGGATATTTTTCAATAGTTTTTTTTTTTTGAAAGCCTCAACATTCCGGTTAATGATGGAACACCATTTCATTCATATGGCCGCCGTGGGTGGCCTTACAGTAGCCATTTCTGTCGACCCAATTTTTGAATACATTATCGATTGTGTGAGCTTCAATAGCTGCAATGGCGACTCGAATTTCGTGTTTCAAATCGTCAATCGTCTCTAGATGGTTGGCGTAACATTTATCCTTGACGGTTCCCCATAAAAAATAGTCCAACGGAGTCCAATCGCAGCTACGAGGTGGCCAGTTGACGTTGCTGTTTCAGCTTATGATGCAATTGTCGAAGACAGTGCGCAAAAGATCCACTGTAACGTTGGTTGTATGGCAAGTAGCGCCATCTTGTTGGCACCAAATGTCGTCGATGTCTTCCTTTTCCATTTGGGGAAACAAAAAATCTTCAAACAAGGTCCAATAGCTCTCACCATTGACGGCAGCTCCTTGCTCGTTTTTTCGCTTTCGGCAACAGCAGCAATGTTTTCGATTGAGTGCACTGGACGAAAACGGGAACACGTTGTTTTATCCATTAACGAACCAGTTTCGCGCACACGCTTCACAAATTTATCCACAAACTGCCTGGAAGGCGCTTTATTTCGACCAACGTAATTTTCTCGCAGTTTCGTTTGAAGACTCTACATTTTGGAAGTAAGTCTTCGGTATTTTCCAATTTTTTTCGAGCGTAAACTTAACCATTTCGTAAACTGGAGACATTTTACAAAATATTAGAGAATGTTACTACAGCTGTCAGATGTCAAAAAAGTGGTAGTTTAAAATGCAACCGCGGGATGGGCCACCCGTTATTAGTTATTAATAAAGATACACTGTTGTCGCGTATAATTAAATATATTACTTTTTCCCATATTGTTGGGCGGTGCTTTATGTGGAAGCATTATATGGTCCTTCGAGCCGGATACAAATATTCCGACTCCATCTAAAAGATACTGACACCGACTCCACGACTTCAACTCCGTACCCCTAATTCAAATAACTCCGCTTCAAAAGAATTCAGGTGCAACGTAATTCGACTAAAAAAATGGAAAGACATTTTTACTTCTGAAATCTTCAGTATGATCGATAAATTTGAGGTTTATAAAATATCATTAAAATTTTTCATATCAAAAAATATCACTTAGAATCGAAAGAACTATCTACAGTTAATATCAACTCGAAATTGAGCCTAAGTATACAGTTGGAGTTCAAGTTTCATTATATCATTTGGATTGCACGATTTTCTTTGTACTCGAGTTTATATATTAGTCTATCCTTATGGCAAACAGATTGAAGAATCTACCCACAGTATATTGTTAACATACTTGTGTCTACATATGTACAAATTAAAATATTACCTTCCTATTTCTTTAGTTATGGGTAGATTGATATCATATATGGTCGTATAATTTAAACAGATATTTATTCATAGATACTTGCCAAATGAGTATCTTTTATGTATGAAAGGAGTATATATTTATTTCGAATTTTATTAGTGACGTGATAATTGAGCCTATCTTTGTTTCTACTCTAACATCATACTCATTAAATGTTTTATTAAAGAAATAAAGTTTAAAATTGCTGTTTGAAAATGTTTATATACCTTTTTGGTCTAGGTATTCTTAGCCTTTTTGCATTCATCATCTATTCTTATAATCTTAATCGACCTATTCATCCCCCCCCTTCAATTTATTTTTCAAAGACTAAAGGATATTTTATTATAACGTTTTCATTCTATTAATGTATTGAAATTACTTAATTACTTTAATTAAGATTTTCCACAAAATTAAATAACCTTTTTTAGAGTTAGGTTTATTTTTAATTAAATGACGCTTTTTAAAACATAATATGCTTTTGTTTTATGACCTTTCCTAGAAAATGGTTAAGCTTCTTCTTTTATTTATTTTTTTGAGTCAATTTTCCTAGACTTTTTCGATATTTATTCTAACTACTTATTTTTAGACAGCATTATTTTTTAATTTATATCTCAAAAGTCCTAAATATATTTTTGAAATAATTGATTGCTCCAGATTTGTTCCGAATTTGTGATATCGACAGAAATGTGTTTGTTTGTTTTTTTGACCACCCCAAAACCTACTTGTCAGTATGTTGTTTAAAGAGTAGAACCACAATGGGAAGTTAGCATACAAAGAATAATTTAAGCTGAGAACTGAAAATAGTAAAAAAAGCAGAATATCGAAACCACCAAGGTAAACTTTTCTGTCAGAGATTACACCGAGATTATTGTCTGGCACGAATATTAAGTTACAGTACAACTGTTTCTCTGGATTATATTTAACATGATACATACTTTATAGATCAATATGTCAGTTAATATCACTTGTCATAAGGAATAGAATTAGTACTTTTATATTTTGAGTGTATATTTCAAGTACTCAAAAATGATTTCCAATAGCGGTATATCGTAACCCACGTGGCCCTTTTTTCACATAGTTCTTGTGCATCCCCCCTCTCCCATGTCGACTTACTTTTCTTCATGCCCTCTCTCAAGAATAATGTATTTCTTTTTAGTTATACTCCTAAAAATATCAATTTCCTCCATATCTCATTTACTGACTTATTTTATAGAAAATAATATTGTATTCTATTTTTAAACTGGCCTTTTTTTGAATAAGACCAAGCCTCTTTATGGTCTTTCTACAAAGTTGTTCCCATAATTCCTATAATGATTCTTTTCAGAAAAAATTATATTAATATGTTTGTCACATGCTACCCTATGACGTCAGTCATGTCATCTTGGCACGTTAATAAGTCTATGTGGTTTGAAAATAACACATTCCCTCCCCAACAGAATAAACGTTGTCTATGAGGATTTTTAAAAGCCCCCATCTACTTATTTGATTGAATAATTAGATTAAATGTCGCTAGGGCTACCCATCCCAAAGAAAAATATTTTTATATGTGGTTATCGGTTATTCATTCAGCATTTGAATGAATACAAATAACTAGAAGCGAATATTTATATCTTCCAGGTCGCCCCACTTTTTTCTTCAAAGATATTTTCCAGCTCATCAAGTAGTCCTTTAACATGAACAAAAGGCTAACTTTGACCTTAAGATATTTGAAATCTGGAAGTTCTCAAGTTTAATAAAACTTTAATTTTAGCGTACTTATATCAGTAGGTAATGCATCTAGTATAAAAATATATTATTGTAGTTTTTAAAATGTTACATAATTAATTAAAATATTTTGTTGTCTTACAGTCAGGTTTTAGGAAAGGATTTGGCCCAATTGCTGTGTTTATCTCTCAATTTAAATATATAATTTCTGCAACTAGAATAGAAAAGTAGTATTGTCTTTATAAAAAACAGTCCCAATCTTTTTCCCCATTTATGTAACTACCTTGCAGTACGTTTTCAGTTCTTAAAGGTAATTAAAGGCCTTACAGTAATTTTAAATAAAACTGAGTTTAATAGATATACTTGGAATTATTATCTGCGGATATAAATTTCAACTCCTCACACTGCAATACTTATTCTTGAATCTTATAGGATTAAGTAGAAGATAATTCTAGACTCCTAAAGATAATGTACCTCTCTTTTCTCGTTAGTTTTGTCTGCATATTATAGTCCACTAATAAGTATAGTTATTTCTGTATGAAAATGTCTCATTTTATTTTGTGTATGTTTAATGCCACTAATAATTTGTTGAGTCTATTTATTTTATTTAATATTAATAGCTTTTATATGTATAATTCGACCTTTTGAATTTGTTTGATTCTCTACTTATGACTTCTAGTTATAATTAATATAATTGTATTTTTTTTTTTTTTTTTTCTGTATTTTTTTTAAAAATTGATCCACACTATTTTAATTTACTATTATAAACAAACATTACAATATTTTTATAAATTATCTTAATAATGTTTACTATTTCAATTTAACGATAAAGACGTCTTACTTCGTAATAATTAATATTTATATATAATACCGTGCTTCTTACAAATTCAAATAAAGTAAATAATAATTATATTTGAAATATTAAAATATCCCTACTCATCATGAATGGATCTCTTCAATATTGCAATGTCGAATCTGCTCTCTTGAGATGGATGATCAAGTTAGAAGTATCTGTCTTCCATTTCATATATCTGGCTTTGGTCCTATCTCTTGGCGAACACATATGAAGAATTTTCGCATTTTCGTCTCATTTAAAATACAATGCCTGATTTTTGAAGTTGTAAGTTATATGGATTTACGAACAACAAAGAACAACTCCCTGGTTGGTCTCAAAGAAGGTCTAAGCTTCAAAAGGTGTGCAAAATGTTTATCTGACATCTGCTCCTTCGGGTAAACACTTGGATATACTCCATGGATTCGAATATGTAGATGTAGAATTTATTTAATTAAATTTTAAGTATTTTTAGTGTATTTGAAGTATGATAGGATAAAGACAGATTTCAATTCTATTAATATTAGTATATTTATTTCTTAGTAAAAATACCTCATTATATTTTGTATGTTTATAATTTACATTTTTTGGTATTAATTTGTTGAATCCATTAGTAATATGGTATTTAATATTAATTAATATTTTTTGTAATAGTAAATCGTTATTTCAGTTGTTTGCCCATACTTTTTTAACTTAATATCTCAAATATACGTAATAATTGTTTAACTTATCAATTTACTAGTAATCTACTGCTATGGATGAGGTGTTAGCCATTACTTCTTGATTACTCATTGTATAATATACCATATTAGCGACTGTAAGGGAAGAAAATATTAATAAATCTATAATATAGAAATATGAAAGCTGTTTTTATGAGTTTCACGAAGTAAATCAAGTATTCCCGAACTTGAAAAGTTAGACTACTTTATATTAATTGATCTATTGTAATTTTAAAGAAGATTCTCACTTCTATAGTAGAATCACGAGATATTCTATATCCAAAACCGTAACTTTAATCAAACTTTATTTCTATTAGCCTTGGAATATTCTCAAAAGACAATTAATAAATTTATCTAAAGGGAATAATTTTTTTATTATTCCTATGGATATTTCAGACAGAAAAGCTTTGGCGCTCCAGACATACATGAAAGCGCTCTTGTTTATCTACGTTTAATCTAATTTAGCAATCTCATTTGGTGTATCCGAATTTTTATGACTCAAAAACTTTACAGCTCTTTATAGCTCTAAAACTTTAAGGAGCGCGCTAGTGTATGTATACAACACAATCTAGTACTACATTATGATTGGTACGCAGAACGAGAAAAACAAATGAGCAGAATGCTGAACGGAAAGCTTACAAGCCTGGAAATTCCTCACTTCTTGTACGCACTTTTCAATCATTTGTACTGAGGAGAAGGACGAAGTACCGTCGCGTCTCTGCAAGATTGGTGACAAACCACTTCTGATCACTTTTGGGGCAAGGATTTGTAGCCCCCTTCTTCCTCGGATCTCAGTATACAATATACAATGGACTTCTCCATATAGTCCATAGGTTATTATCACTTCCTACACCAGCGTCAACGGATTGAAGACTGCTATAGTATCCGCATATGAAAACTTCTTGGAGAAGACCAACCATACAAACATTTAAAGTAGTTCTGAAGTATAATCAATAAAAGTGTAATGAAACTGATTATGAATCTTACAAATTTTACACTACTTTAATTCTTCATTCTAGGTACTTTTATGTTTGAAAAATAATTAATTTTTGAAGACATCATTTATTATAAATATTTGTATTTCATTAAACAAATCTTTAATTTCTGGTTCGAAAATCAAGTTCTTCTTCATATACTGCGTCAAATAATACATTATTTTTTTGATAATTAATACGAAATTTCTGACTTGCAGAGAGACGTTTGAGTGTTGTGGTCATATATTGGCCGAAGATTTCATCAGAATCATAGTTAATTTTCGTTTCTCTTCTTCTTCATCGCTATGTTTCCCTTTCAACCGGGACATATAGGTATGTATTCTAATATTTAGGTGTCATCCGACACCTTTTTCAGCAGTTCTTAGGATTTTGCATAGAAAGAAAGTCGAGTAAAGGACGTGGATCTTCTTTGCCTTAACGAAAGAAGACTTAGCATTTCAATTATGAATCTTCACATTGGCAAAAAAAGTTCTTCAAACTCATCTAAATATTGAGTTTCTTAATAATAGGATTCGTTCCTCGATACTGAAGTTTATTCTTCAAGCAAATTACTAAAAGTTTTAAATGTAATTTTTTGTTAGATAGTTGATATTAAAGGAAAAGAGTACTGAATTACTGTCTAAGGTTTATAGAATCTCCCAAGAACTTCATAAGTGGAGAAAGGGCCATGCAGATCTATGCAATGGAACAGCAAATATGCTTTTCACCCTCGCTTGACAATCATCAAGTGGTACACCAACCTCTTAGGTAAAATGTTAGATAATTATTTATTGCTCTCTGAATATGCATGTAATGTTTATAAATATCAAAGGTGCAATTATAATTTTTAAATTGGTGGAAAAAGGATTAATTCAAGGTTAACCAATGAAAAATCAACATAAATCCGTCATTTTTCATCAATTTATTCAAACACGGCACGACAGGGAGGCGGAGCTCTCCCATTCTTTTAGTAAGTAAAGTTACTAAAATAATAATAGTAATACAAGAAATTTCTTTGTCACTCGAACTATCTTAGACCCTCTAGTCTTCTTCCGATTCCATTTAGTAGCCTTGTCATTGTTATTTCAAACTTGAAACATAAACAGTTCAATTCTATATAATTTGTTACTGTGTTACTCCTCACATAGTGTACATAGGCTTCCATCAAGAAGGAGTGGACCAAGCTCGAGTCTGACTGCATAATCAAGGTCTGTAAGGGATTTAAGCCTCGTATTGAGTCAACAATTAGTGATGAGGAATTTTATTGAATACAAGTTGTCCCGAGCACTATTTCAGATGATTTTGTAAAATAAATGCCCTAAAAAAACCTCACGTTTAAATTTTACTCTTGAAAAATTAAAAATAATAAAATGTGTACTGCTAGATAAGATTAACCCTATATATTTACTTGTGCAATCTATGATCAAGTATCTTTAAATACATTAATTACACATCTCTATTAAAAATTCAAACGAAAGCAGTATTTTAATCCAATTTAAAATATTTGAAGAGGAATTGAGAACAAAATTATTCATGATATATACATTAAGTATAAATACCTGATATTTTCTTCTATTAATTAAAAATAATAATCGTGATTTTATAACACCCTAAAAAGTTTTTTTTGGGTAATATAATTATGTGTTCATATATTTACACAAATTTATATGAAAACATATCTGCCTAAAATAGTTATACAGCATAATCATATACATTGATAATGATATCCCAATCTATAAAACTCATTAAATTAATTTATATTTCAAAATATAATATAAAATCTATTTATTGTGTTTAATAAAAAGAAGTAAAAACTCTAACTTGATACTTTATAACTTAAGCCCAAAGAGTACAATGAAAAATATAATTAACTTTTTTTATTTGTTAAATGTTTATCATTCTATTAATTATTTCAACTAATTTAATATGATGGCTTTTATTAAACACAATATAGTGGATTTTCAAAGATATGTAGATATACAATATACATGAACAGGGTTCCTACCTCCGAACGAACTACTCCTCGTCCTTTAACCCCAACCATCTACCCCCTGAACCCTTAACCCCCCTTCATTATTATTGAGAAGTACAGTTAGTAAATGATAGAGGGCCAAAGTAACAAAACAAATGAATGTTATGGTTATTTAGAGCGGTTGTTGAGCAATAAACTTTCAAGTTCTAATTGGAAAGTAATTATGAGTTCTATAGATAATCAAAATTTTAATACTAAATATTTAGGGATCGATTATATTGAACGAGTATGTACATGATGCCATTATCAATGACTGAGAAGGGATTTTCGGATAACTCATTAAATACGGTGAAATAGAGTCATCCATATCCAAAAAAAATGGTTTAATTATATCTAATTTTTAATATATATGTTTCAGAACATGACAAAAGTCAAATAGAACCATCCCAAATTTTCTCAAGAATATCGTTCATATTCTGCAAATCTTTGTAATGGAAAGTTTTAGATATAGATGCATATCATTTTTGATGATAAATTCTAATTGATAAACTCATATGAATTTTTTTACAAGTATGAAGTTATAATATTTGTCGTAATTGTAATTTTTTTTCAACATCACAAGGTATTTTAAGCAACTATTCCATTTGTTATATCTAATTCCCATGAAGTAATAATTAGGGTTAATAAGTTTTTACTCAGGAGTCGGTTTCGGAACACAGAAAATATGCATATTTATCTATGATTTGGAGTCGCAAATTTTAAAATACCTGCAGATTTAGAGCCGGGATATTTAAATATTATAAATCCTACATCAAGAAACTATTTGAATCATACACTAGAAATTAAATTTAAATTTTCAGGCTCAAAAATAATAAATTAACATAAACAATTTTATTAAAAATACACACATCTAATAATCATTTATTCGTAATTCATAGTTTTTTATAACATTTTTTAATCTCAGCTTTAAATTTCTAGATTGTAACTATGCGACTCCAAATCCATATGACTAATTGTGAAAATATACAAACTTTATGAATTAATCACATTAATTATGAAAGATAAATTGAAGAATAATGTTTGATATTACTTAGTTATTTGAAGGAAACTTAATACATCTTGTACAAACACAAACTGAAGTTGATACTTTATTTTTGAAGTACAAATTCATCAGTTTAAACAATCAATTCAATAATTTAGTGCAGTATAAATAATATTTTACCCTGAATACAGAAATGAAATGCACATTTACTTTTTACAATATTAGAGATACAATTATAATATCAAATACAATAATTTTCCAATTAATTCAAGATAAATTTGGCAGTTTATTCATTCTTCTATTTGTTCAAAGATCACTATGTCTTTTGCGTTTTCTATTTTCTTTCACATTAACAGAGGTACTTTTTAACAATGATATTAGCCGTTTTCTAAGCTATTAATTCAATCAAACTATTAATAAAAACAAGATCCATTGTATACATTAGTCTTCCTCCATCCTTATTGAGGATCAAGAGTAAAAATAGCAAATTTTAACTTTTTTTATACCAGGAATGAGAAGAAATCAATTCCTCAATTTTCGTAATTATTTCTTTTGATTCCCCAATATAGTCTTTGTACCTTTCAAATAAGCTATGGCGTTATGAATTGCATCAACATTCTTAAATTTATTTCAAACTGGAAGCTTCTTATGATTTAAATAAGAATAAAAAGTCAGCTGTTGTCCTAAAAACAATTCAATAAAAAAGTCCAATGATTTCCCGTGTCTTGCTTCTGAAGATACCCAATTCATATTTCATCTTTAACCAGATTATGGCGTGTTTTTAAAACAATCAATCTAGTCAAATCCTGGAATACTATACTAAAAATGCAATTTGAGCCATTCAACTATCCCCAAAGTTAATAATTGGATATCAAATAATGCCCTGAATACTTCACATGATTACAACAAGTGAATACAGGACAATTGCAATGCAAGTACTTAAGATACCGGAGTCTGTTTTCCATTTGAATGATAATGAGGTGATAGGTATGGCATTCATCCCAAAACTTGAAATCCATCCCACTTCATAAGACAGTGATGCAGGAATAATTTAGCTTCTTGTAACTACTTTTCCATTATTATATCCCACAGAGTAAAATATTTCATATACTGTCAACAAATTTCCACATTTATAAAAAAAGTAGGGGTGAAGTAAAAAATCGTATATAACTTTTTAAATATTAATTTCTTTAAGGGTATTCGTTAAAAAAAAGTCTCCATTTTAAACGAACAATTATTTTCATCAACTGTGATCAAAATCATAAATTTGTTCTCCGATTCCGCAAAAAAAAATTAAATATCTTTTAGATATGGAAACACGTATAATGTATATACCATCTATATCACATGCCTTTGTCTTTTATTAAGATGTTATAAGCCGAAAAATAACATTTATTTGTATAAATGTTGTAAGAACTAATTTGGGAAAGAAAACAATATTTAAGCCACAAAAAAGAAATTTTGGATTATAAATATTGTTTTGTTTTGTCTCGAAGTAAAAGCTATCACAATTACACCATCAAAATATAGATACAAAGGAAAGTAAAATCTTGCATAGTATACAGTCCTAACATAATAGTAAATATTATTAGTTAAATTTAAATTTATTTATATATTGATGAACAAGATGTAAAATAATAATTACACTTATAGAGAAAAAGAGTATTATTCTTTCTTATTCTATTAAAGATTCAAGTTAAAAAAAATTTTATCATAAATTCCTCATGATTGGAAAATAAATTATAATCCATAATTTATTATGAATTTATCATTTAATGAATTAATAATAATTAATTTTTATTAAAAGTATACAAATATGGTATACATGCTATGTACTAGATACATCTATATTACAAATTTTATTATTAAGTGATGTTATTTGGTAGTTTAATTTAAAATTATATTGGACCTATTATCTAAGTACAATGTGCGTACTCCTACATGAATAAAAATATTCTTAAAGAATAAATACCTCAAAATGTGTATATAATTTAATAATATAGAATAGGAAGGTTACAAAAATCAAAAATAGCTTAATCAAGCCCTTTAAATAGGTTCCTACGATGTATATTGAGCGTAGAATTTTATTGAGACCAAAATTACGTTTATTTAGTGAATTTTCTTCTCATACCTCCTCAAAAATGACGTCACTTGTTCTTTTGAATTTTACGTTTATATATATAGGCAGATGCCAACGTTTATTTTACTATTTATATTCGAACACAACCTTTCATCAAATTAAAACGTTATAATTCAAATTATAAATTAATAAATATATTTTTTTATTTAATATTAATTTATACATTAATACGAATTTTAAATTATAATTAAAAAATACAACATACGAACACACTTCCTAATAGTATGACATCAAACTTTCGATTAAATGTTTTTTATATATATAAATGACGTCATGACGTCTCTTTGATATTTCATATTTTGTTTATCAGTCATTCTGCTTAGGAAACAAAATTTTACGAGTCCAAGAAAGGTTACATCAGTTGATATCATTATATGAAATTATACAAACTTGATAGATAAAAGTCTAAAATTAACCAAAATCTGCTCGTAGTTTACCCAAGATGTCCAAAAGTTGACAAAAATTAATCTTTTTTAAAACTCAAATATTAAAAAGGGAATTTTTAATGTATTAGAGCAATTAAAAATGAAATTTTGATATAAAGAGTTTTAAATGACAAAACAATTTATTCGTAGTCATACAAATGTATTATTCTTTATGTCTAGTAGACAACAAACTGAATATTTATTATTATTATTTTTATAAATTCTATAATTTCGATGCCAGATAAAGAATTTTATAAAATTTTGACGGTTTATGGATAAGACCCTAAAGTTATCCTGATTATACCTGTGATTTACCAGAGACTTCTCAAAGTTGACAAAAATTAACCTTTTTTAAAACACGAATTTAAAAAAAGGCAATTTTGAATGTATTATAACTGTTACCGGCAATATGTATAATTAGGCATTATATAGAATGCCTAGGTAATGTATTTAATGCTTGATAGTGTCAGGCAAACTTTATAAAAAATGATGTTTTTAATACTTTTTCTATGTATTCTATGTAATATCTAGGTATTATGTATAATTTTTAGGCAAAGTATTAAATTTAAAGATGGGATCAGAAAACTTTATTATAAATTAGGTATTTGAAATAATAAACCTTAAAAATAGATATTATTTTCTGAAAAAAATGGTAGCAAAACTTAGACTGAAAATAGAAAAGCTGGAATGTCATTAGTTATTATATTATTCTGACACTCCAATGTTAAACACACATACATCTTTCGATTAAAAAATCTTGTTACATGCGGAGAAACTGACTTATACATATTACTTATATAAGCAGGAAAGGTTAGAATGTCAATCTAAATTGCACTTAACTTTCTTTTTTATGAAAAAGCACTTACTATTTTGGCATTTTTTATTGAACATACATTTGAAAAATCATTGCCCACTTCTTGTAAATTGAGAAGTAGCTGCCGATGGAAAAGGGATTTCACGATCAGGGACATCTTCAATTCTTTGAATTGTGATGGGGCAGGGCATACTGTTGTTTTAAGATTTCTTTTGTATTTCCATCTTGTAAAATCCATCTTCCGTCACGTTGATAACAACAGCTATGAGGTTACTCAATTCTACATCGGGTATCGTAACTCGTACAGTTGCATTCAAAGGCGCAGGAGGATTTTTTTGCCGGCATCTCGATTTTTTTAAATTCCATTTTATTTTTGATAGCCTTCCCAATATTGCAGCAAATATTTCATAAAATATTAACCCCAACAACTTTGACTTGTTCATAAGTCTTGCTTCGAGGATATTGTAGGACATGGTGTGAACATTTTGGTTGCACTTTTGACAAGTTCTAACATCTTTGTTTTTTTATAACATACGCATCAAATGTCAGCAGAAATTAGTTATTTTATACTAAAAGAATAAAAAATGATCAGGTTTCCTCCATCATATGTTGAATTATCATATATGAATTCTATTGGGGACTGTAGCTCTTGAATTGGCTTATATGTTATTTCGTTTTTCTCCCCTGTTATTTGAATACTGGTTATTATATTTTCGAGTTTTTCCTCAGTCTCTACATCTTGAAAAATGTAATCTGGTAGAAATGAGGTCAAAAAGACAATTCTTTCCTTGCAGCCAAATAGAGCATCGTATGACCTTTTAATCACAGAATGAAAGGCTTTATTCTGAACGAATATTAATCCCTCGCTCCAACAGCTGCCTTTTTGATCTAGCATCCAAGTGCACAACATATTTTCAATATTTTGATCGGCTCTTTCTTCGTCCCCTGACTTTGTGAGTGGTGTGGCTTCCTGTAGACGATTTTTAAGACCGGTCAGTACTCATTTACCACTCTTAATCCCCCTTTGTCCAATTCCACTGTTTTAGTTCATGCCAGCTCGATGAGTATGTAATCGAAATTTATAGTACATTACAAGAAATAAGTTAACTCGCACAAATCACAAGTACCTAGCACCAATGCACTATGCTTGACTTTGTATTGTATTTACAGTCTGTAACTTATATATATACTTTACTAACATGTGACGCCGGCATTAAATATAATACCTAGGTAATGTACAAAATGTCGTTTATTCTATACTTTGCCTGAAACCATCTGAAAACATCATATACATGACCAAGTTATTTTATGTAATACCTGATTTTCATACTTTGCTGGTAACATAGCTATTTAAACTCATTTCTTTTTATACCAAGTTGTAGCTCACATAAAAATCTATTCATTGTTTTATATAAACATCTGTTTTCTATGTCTTGTAGCCTATTAAATCTGTGATTACGAAACAAAACTTTGGAGGTGCAATAATGTCTATGTCAGTAGAAATAATTTTATAAATTTAACTAGTTGATAGAGAAACCCCTGAAGTGTACTGGATCATACCCGTATTCTACCGGAGATATCCGGAAATTGACAAAAATTAGTTTCAAAAAAACAAACTTTAAAAAGTCGATTTTGAATGAGTTAGAGTAATTGAAACAAAAAATAGTTTACACAGAGTTATAGCTTGGTTCATGAAGAATAGTTAGCTGAAAAAAAAAAAAAAAAACTTTAATTATGCAGAGTAATTTGTGATTGAAGAAATATATATATCTAATTTTTTTTTTTTAAATAGAAAAACTATCAAGAATAAGTATTTCAATTTTATTGTGATGCCCTCTAGGCTTGTATAAGAGAACACTCCTACATATCCTTCCTGTTATTAGCTCTCAAGAATAAAAAAATAAACTATATATAGGAATAATTTGTGTGTGTCCTTTATGGGTTCCCAAACCGTTGAACCTAGGAGGTGAAAATTTTGCATTGGTTTCTCTTTTGACCCTCGTCAGCTAAGACAGGGATGTTGATATATATATATTTTTCTTTTTAGGGGGCTGAAAATATGTATTTGCATCCGAAAATTAGTGCTAAATTTTAATTTCATTTTATATCCCCAGCCTATTAATGGTATATTAATATGTACATTGTACATCATGTGTGTGTGGGAAATTGTACGGATCAAACTAAATAAATGTTTTTCAGTGTTGACGCAACGAATTTCGGAGTGGAGGGGGAAGATTCTTTATTAATGCAATCTCTACATTCACACGCTGCTCCACAACTAATTGGGAAGGGCGAATGCTCATTATTCTAAAGTAGGTAATTTTGTGATATGCTCCCAAATTATTAATTCTATTAATTTTTGACTTATAACTCGACGTTTGCAGGCAATGTCATCCTTAGTTATTGCGGGGTCCTATGGGAAAAGGATTGTGAGAGGACTATTATTTTTTTAAATGACCTTTTTCTTTTGTGGAAATATAAAATATTTTTCAGTGGCCTTTTTAACAAACATATTTTTCTTGCACTTATGGTATGATGGTTTTTTTTTTTTTTTTTTTTTTTTGAAAAACATAGGACATGGACAAACTACAAAAATATATTATCTGCAAAGTAATTTAACTGTTGTAGTTTGAAGACGTAACATACTTTTTTTCAATTGCCCTATATGTTAGTAACATAAATATATTTTATATTCAATAATATTATTATTCAGAGAGTTATTTATTGTTTCATTTCATTTTTAGAATGGCATTCTCCAATAAATTGTGTCAATATTTCATTAAAATTTCTTTTTTTATAACTTAATATTCCTTAAAAAAAAGAATACTTACTCTAATTTGACTCAATTTACCCTTTTTTATAAAATATTTATATTCTTTTTTCAATCCAGACGAGATATATTGGAAGTGCAGGGCTAATGGCTGGTCCTGTGACCAGGAGTCTATACCTTGAATGCTTTCAAATAAAATCACTTCTTTGGCCTTAATAGATGAACAAGGACCATTGACTAAATACTCAAATTAATCAAATGAAGGAGAAAATATATATTAATTTTGACTGAGACTGTGTTGCATGGTATGCATAAGCGGTGGAGTGAAGGGTCTAAGGGATCCATAACCTCTCCAGCAAGGAGAGATCAAATTAAAGATGAAATAAAGGCCTTACATCAATTCAAATTTATAAGAGGAAAGAATTAAAATATTATGATCCAACCGAAAGAAGATCTAAAATTTATATCTTTTTAAAAAATAATGAAAGACTTGGAACTAAAATAGACATTTGTAGCTTATAGCATAGGAGCACTAAAATTGTGCACTCTTCCACTGATATGTACATATTTGTAAGCTGTTTTAAAATTAATTTAATGGCTATTTAAATAAATATTCAGAAATGTTGTCTTTGTTAATTTAAAATATTATTTAATTAATTTTTTAACGTAGACCATTTGTCATTTCTCTATTTAAAAAATTAAAAAAGCACACACAGAACACATTGTAAAAAACAGGGGATGCCCCTAATTATGTTACAAAAAAAGTGATTTTATGGAATCAAGAAAAGAAAACTCAAAACCAATTAGGGATATGTTTAAATATTATATTTAGATATATTTTTCACTCAATATGTCCTTTTCACAATCACTAAGAGTCTTAACACGCTGGCGAACAGATTTGGCAGCTCTTGAGGATGAAACGCGTGTCCATCTTGTACCATGCGGTCATAATTACAACTTGGAGCGAATCCAAATTTGAATGGAATGTGCAGCAGACATTTTTATTTTCTGCGACACCTACAATAGAAAAAGTCCAAGGGGTTGATATCAGGGCTAGAGGAGATCCCACATAGAGACAGGCCATAAGTCAGTCTTATTGTCGATACATAAGTTTTTGTTCTTCTTGGATGTATGAGGCTTTAATGACATCTCTATATTGAGGCAGTCCTTCTTGGCACTGAGCCAGTATTTTTGTTTCAGCTGTCGTTTGATTGCGAAATGAAAACTCGTAATTCACAATAGCGTGATCAAAATCGTAATTATATGCTATTGCAACTCTGT